>NC_064639.1:856850778-857467842 GCF_023864345.2 Schistocerca serialis cubense | reverse complement strand
AACTGTGTTAGCTGTGTAATATCGAAAAAATTTCATTTGCATGTATTAGTGAAAACACCTTAGAAATTATGGAACAGTCGTACAAAGAAACATGCATAACGTACAAATATACAAGAACAGCATCTTGCACAGTTTCTGTACGCTGGGCGCAACTGCTTCGCGTGTCTACACTTTGATTTTGTAAACGTCTCTATGGCAACGCCTCTTCATATCTCTGTAGACGGCTTTTGTTTTCGCCTACAGCCGTTCGCGCATCGCAGTTGAAAGCTATCAAAAGCGCTGCCAGGTGTCAGGGATTTCCTTAAGTAGACTAAGCTGTAGAAGTGTCTTAGGAGTACAGAATAAATTTATTAAAACTTTATGCATGATGCGTCATTTTTTCATGCAACTCAGTGTTTATGACGTCATCTCTCTACATGTCTTTCACTGATATATTTGCGTGTGTGCATTTAGCTGCGAAATACGTTGCGAACAGAGTTAATAGCAAAGAAGTAATAAATTTAAACGTCATGCATGAGGCAAATTTCACGCATTTCACAGCGATTCTTGGCTGACAGCAATGGATATCTGTGGCAATTTTGGTTTAACTCGGTTCAGTTCATTTTTATAATATGTATATTATATTATTGCTTTCAGAGGCCAGGAGGCAATTCCCAGCAAAGTAATGATAAAGCAACACAAAGTAGAAAGAGTAAACTCGTTCAATTTCTTAGCAAAAACTACCTCATTGGTGATAGAAATGGATATACAAAAGAGAGTAGAAACATTTAATTACATTAATTTATAGAACCCTCAGAATTGAAATAAGAAAGGAACCTCTAAGGTATTACAAAATAACGTGGTAGCAACTGTGACACATGGGAGTGAGCCATGGACTATAACAAACATAAATGAATAAAAAATACAAACATCGGAGATGTGATTACTAAGAAGAGTGACTGAGTACACACTATCCGACGGAGGAAGAATGCTGTCATCAGAGAAGAGCTGGGACCGCAAAGCTCAAAGGAGCAGTTTGGGATGTGCGTATATATAATTTTATACGTAATTTTCTTGATTTGGATGTCTTAGGACGGACATGGAAAATTTGTACCATGTTGTTATGTGCCCGCAATCTCGTCAGAGACGCTGCGCTCGCCGGAGACTGGTTAGGTCATCTTAGTTCTGCAATGGTGCGCGGGTGTTGAGTGTTGATCGCGAGCAGAGGACTTACGGAGCTGTAGAGGGGTGTCGTGGCTTTGAGACTGAACAGGAAGGACGCAGAACATGGTGCTCTCCGAAATTATTCGTTGATCTGATGGACGATGTTATAATAAAAAAAGTAATATTATCATTAGGCGCTGAATGAGATGGCCTGACTAAGATACATACTATTTTGAGAAGATTGGGATTTAGGGTAACGAATGGACATATTTTACTTTACTGCGGCAGCATCTGGTTAGGCGTTCTTGGTTCAAGGCAGACTTACTAATTTGGAATTTCTTGCTATTTTTGTGAAGTTTTCTGTCTGTCAATGTTACTGAATTTGAAAGGACGAAAAGAATTTAATGATTAGTATGAAGACTTTTGAGTTAGAATAAACTTTCACGTTGAGTTACATTTTTGTATTTCTCTAGTGTTGATCCTATGTAATTGCAATTTTGTGGCATCTACCGATATTAAATCTTCGCACCGAGCAGCGGCGCGCTCCATTACGCTCGGCCAATAAATACAACGCTGGATGCACTTGTCCGTGCCCGGCCCGCTGCTAACATCGCACACCGCAGACCGCCTTCGTGTGCGAGCGCTTCAAACACAGCAGTTGGCCTTCCGTAACACTCACGTATCGGTCGCCCAGAATATACAGCGACTCCAGCCGCCGGCTGCATTAACTATGGAGCCTTACTTACGCCGCTCCTGACGCCTACAAGCCAGTTCTCATAGTGCTGTGTTCCTACTCCTCAACTCGGAAGTGCTGTTTTACGGTGCACCTGCTGTTCGATGTTGATTCGACTGCGCTCTGGACTTCGAATCGGAACGCTTTACTGGACTTGGACTTCAACGTTCACTACGTTTAGTATATACGCCGGAATTCTGCATTTCATATGCACTTCCTTGACACTGGCATAACAACCATCAATTTATATAATTTTGCCTGAAGTGTTCCTCTACAACTTGGCGCTTCGTAACAGAATTTGTTTCAGTGTTATGTCAATAAACCGTAGAACGGTGATATATTTATTGTGTTATTCATAGACATAACAAATTTGTATGGAAGGAAATATTTTCTTATTGTTTGCTAAGCATTCAATGGTGAAATTTTGTAAATGGGGTGGTGTCAAGATATTTCTTTAGATGAATTTTTTAAATACAGTTTCTTGAGAATAGTTTCTATCTAGACACTAACTCAGACTATCCCACGCCATTGTCCAGCTGCCATTACCAGATGAACATCCTTTTTTTTTTATGAGAGATGTATTTTATGAGAACCAAGTTTGCATTGCATGTATTTAAGAGATCGAACTGCACTACTGCGATTCTCTGGAGTTGGTAGCAGCTCATAAACTGAGATGCGCCTTTCTCCTTTCTCTGCGAGAGCAATTGCATGGCGTTTTCCATTGCTACACAGGCAAGTCGAATACAGGACATATGAGTTTTCAATTTCACAGGTTCAATTAACAGTGTTAAGTTAAATTATTCTCATTAAAGTTCAAAGTTAGTTGTTTTGTAGCAGAGAGTGTTGGTCAGACAGGAAATATTTTACGCAATCAGATTTGCTTCTGATTCTCATAGACGGATTTAGTTCTTAACTGTAAACGTGAGGTTAGCTTATACACGTATTTCTTTTCTATGAATGGAATATTTTGGGATGCTACAGCTTAAATTCATAAAAAGACTAAATATTCAGAAAGACGTAATCCAGAAGTAAAGGAAACAGCTGCACATTCTTATAATCGTCATTATCTTTTTTATTTATTGAGATAACTTTCAAGATTAAGGAATACAGGAAGAACAGGAAGGACCATACCACAAGAATGGAAGGCGACATAATATCAAAGATATGATGAATCAGTACCCAGCGGGCGGAAGGTCTTCAGCGTAACCAAGCGAAAGGTGGAAAGATCAATAATTTGAACCAAGACGGCGTTACAGGCAAATGCCTAAGACATGCAGAAAGAAGAAGAAAGAATTATACCACTGCACGTTTTTTTACTGATCTCTTTACTGATCTTTACAACCAAGGCTCTGTACTCGGCCTCTGGGGATTGGAGAGGTATACACATTAAATACCTATAATTACAACTTTTCCGTATAACGTCTTTGAGGGTGACGCTGATTAAGATTAGATTTTGTGTATGTTCTTAGTATAAATTTGGCATCTCTAATTAACAGATGTCGTGCGTAGATTTCAGTTCGTCTTCGGCTTGGAAGAGGAAATAGAGTCATAATGAAACAAATGTTCTCTTTAGTCGTGAAACCAACTGTGTTCACCGCATTAAGTACGTCTACATCTTCGTACATACTCAGCAAATTACTGCGAAGTTCATGGCAGAGTGTACTTGGTAATGTACCATATTTTAGGGCATCTCCCCGTTCGAACTGTGTGCAGAGCGCGGGAAGAATGTATGCTTCAATGAGGTTGTATGCTCTGTAATCAGTCTTAACTTCACGCTATCTGTACGGGAGCGATACTTTAAGGGCGAGGGGAAGGAGAAATCGAGAGAATTTCTAGATTATTCGGCTAATATGGATTCGTGAAATTTGTTAATAGGCATTTGCGAGATTGGTGAGAAATGCTGTACATGCTACATTCAAGCGTCTGCCAATTAAGTTTTTTTCCAGTATTTCTGCGACACTCTCCTGTGGGTCACACAAACCCATGACCATTCTTGCTGACCTTTTCAAAAATTGCCGGCCGGAGTGGCCGAGTGCTTCTAGGCGCCTCAGTCTGGAACCGCGAGACCTCTACGGTCGCAGGTTCGAATCCTGCCTCGGGAATGTATGTGTGTGATGTCCTTAGGTTAGTTAGGTTTAAGTAGTTCTAAGTTCTAGGGGACTGATGACCTCAGATGTTAAGTCCCATAGTGCACAGAGCCATCTGAACCATTTTTTTTTTTAAGTTACAGTATTGGTTCAAATGGCTCTGAGCACTATGGGACTCAACTGCTGTGGTCATCAGTCCCCTAGAACTTAGAACTAGTTAAACCTAACTAACCTAAGGACATCACACACATCCATGCCCGAGGCAGGATTCGAACCTGCGACCGTAGCGGTCTCGCGGTTCCAGACTGCAGCGCCTAGAACCGCACGGCCACTTCGGCCGGCACAGTATTCTCAGCCACTTCTGCTTTGTTGGTATCCTGTACACTCGAGCAATATTCTAAGATGAGACTCAAGAGAATTTGTGGACCGAATTCATTTTCTCACTATCTTGTCATTGATCCGAAGTCAGCTACCTGCTTTACCTATGCATACGAAGAGTCACATCCAGGTAGTTATGATTTGACTGAGTCCAATTGTGACTCACTGACATTGTATTCATAGATTACTACGAGTCAACGTAGTGTTTCGGGCAGTGGACTCTTATTCGAGATGGTTGAGGTTCAAATCATGGCCCATGTAACTACATTAAGGAGTGCAAAGTTCAAATTAGTCCAAGCGGATTTCTCCATAGCTACTCCAGTAAGAGCATAATCAATTCCTTCCTCGTGTTTGGCTGATCAAAACCTGTGCTTTGTTTCTAATTCACTCTGTGTCTGCGCGATGTTAGACGCAACCATTGCTTGTTTTTTTTCTTCGACTTTTTCCACCGACTTATGTCACTACTTATAGTTGCACACTTCGCTTCTTCATCGTCAATGTTCTCGCACTTTGAACAGAACATTTGCCGAAACCCTGAAACACTCGTATATCTCGCATATTTCACAAGGCGAATATCTTCTGCTGTTGGGCTTCGCTCATTAAATATTCCTGTGTGGAGTTTGAGGGATACATTGCGTGTACGTGCACGGAAAAGTAAGAAAAGCGAGAATTAACCGTAACATCCACAGACTGAGCACTAGGGTGTTAAATTTCAAAGCCACAATTGAGTCAGACTTGCCCGCGAGCTACAGACACACCAGTGAGTAAATTTATTATCAATGGCATTGTCAGAACTAGGGTGTGGCGGCCAGGGCACTTACCGTGGGCGTCTTTTCCGTGTGGCCGTATTTTCATCACAGAAGCAGAAGAAAAAGTGAAAGAGCGAAGCAAAAAAGGAAGAGGAATGGCAAAGAAGGAGGGTAAGAAGGAGGGAAACAACGTTGGGGGGGGGGGGGGGGAGGGGGGCGCTAAACTGGGATGGGCAGAGACGTTTGTGTTTTCTTTTCGGTAACTAGAGTTAAGTCTGCGTAAGTTGATTCCTCACAGTAGCAGAGAGTCGGGGCGCGGTAGCTTCTCGGGCCTACCTCAACCAATAGAGTAACGCGATTTTGTAAACATCTCCATGGCAACGCCTCAGCGTTGCCACAGCTCTGTAGACGGCTACTGCTTTTGCTTGCAGCCGTTAATGCTCCACAGTGGAAAGCTGGCAACAGTGCTACGAGAGGTCACGGATCTTCTTAGACCGTCTCGACTACAGATGGAGCTACTGTCATCCTGTGAAGTGAGCCAACGCAACGAAACTGTAAAGAGTATAGTGGCCGAGGGGTTCTAGGCACTACAGTCTGGAACCGCGAGACCGCTACGGTCGTAGGTTCGAATCCTGCCTCGGGGATGGATGTGTGTGATGTCCTTAGGTTAGTTAGGTTTAAGTAGTTCTAAGTTCTAGGGGACTGATGACCTCAGAAGTTAAGTCCCATAGTGCTCAGAGCCATTTTTTTTGTAAAGAGTATATATTTTGCGTCTGTTATTTTGGCTGTTACAGTTTTACATGGATCGACAAAGAAACAATGGGAAAGTAATTGCGCTATAGTTGCGAAAAATGCGAAAATGAATTGCTTGTTTTGTATGGTTTGATCTGAATCGTACAAAAAAGAATTAATGGAATGTGCAGAGTTTTCTTAGTCCGCCTCCGTATGCGAATGGTTGCCAGCACTGTAGCTCGGTGCAGTAAGTAAACTGGGTGAAGTTTTCAGCAATGAAATTCAAGAGGTCATGCAGTTTCTGCACAGAACTAGTGAGGAAAATGGGAGAAAAACAGATAGAGAGGAAAATGAAACGATGTGATCAGAGCGGTCGACTCTCATGAGGAGGACCCTGGTTCAATTTCAGATTTTTCCTTGTTGGAGAATAGGGATGGGGTGCACTTAGCGTCTGTAAGCCAATGAGAGTTAGCAGCTCCAAGGTCTGAAATGCCGACAAAGGCCGAGAGAGCTGTGTGCTGACTCCCTGACGCATCCTTATGACGCCATTGACAAAGGATGACACGGAGGTCGATCGGTCCCGATTGGCGCGTCTGAGCCAGGACAAGGAGTTTTAGTACATTTAACTTTATTGTAAACTCGAAAAACGAATGAACAGAAATGGGGAGACATCGGTTGGGGGAAGGGGCACAAATTCGATGTTTGCCCTGGGCACAGTTAGCCTGATGGCTGAAACTTCTTGGCAGATTAAAACTGTGTGCTGGACCGAGACTCGAACTCTGGAACTTTGCCTTTCGCGGGCAAGTGCTCTACCAACTGAGCTACCCAAGCACGACTCACGCGCCGTCCTCACAGCTTTACTTCCGCCAGTACCTCGTCTCCTACTTTCCAAACTTCACAGAAGCTCTCCAGCGAACCTTACAGAACTAGTACTCCTGGAAGAAAGGATGTTGTGGAGACATGGCTTAGCCACAGCCTGGGGGATGTTTCCAGAATGAGATCTTCATTCTGCAGCGGAGTGTGTGCCAATATGAAACTTCCTGGCAGATTGAAACTGTGTGCCGGACCGAGACTCGAACTCGGGACCTTTGCCTTTCGCGGGCATGTGCTTGGGTAGCTCAGTTGGTAGAGCACATGCCCGCGAAAGGCAAAGGTCTACATCTACATCTACATCTACATTTATACTTCGCAAGCCACCCAACGGTGTGTGGCGGAGGGCACTTTACGTGCCACTGTCGTTACCTCCCTTTCCTGTTCCAGTCGCGTATGGTTCGCGGGAAGAACGACTGTCTGAAAGCCTCCGTGCGCGCTCTAATCTCTCTAATTTTACATTCGTGATCTCCTCGGGAGGTATAAGTAGGGGGAAGCAATATATTCGATACCTCATCCAGAAACGCACCCTCTCGAAACCTGGCGAGCAAGCTACACCGCGATGCAGAGCGCCTCTCTTGCAGAGTCTGCCACTTGAGTTTATTAAACATCTCCGTAACGCTATCACGGTTACCAAATAACCCTGTGACGAAACGCGCCGCTCTTCTTTGGATCTTCTCTATCTCCTCCGTCAGACCGATCTGGTACGGATCCCACACTGATGAGCAGTACTCAAGTATAGGTCGAACGAGTGTTTTGTAAGCCACCTCCTTTGTTGATGGACTACATTTTCTAAGCACTGTCCCAATGAATCTCAACCTGGTACCCGCCTTACCAACAATTAATTTTATATGATCATTCCACTTCAAATCGTTCCGCACGCATACTCCCAGATATTTTACAGACGTAACTGCTACCAGTGTTTGTTCCGCTATCATATAATCATACAATAAAGGATCCTTCTTTCTATGTATTCGCAATACATTACATTTGTCTATGTTAAGGGTCAGTTGCCACTCCCTGCACCAAGTGCCTATCCTCTGCAGATCTTCCTGCATTTCGCTACAATTTTCTAATGCTGCAAGTTCTCTGTATACTACAGCATCATCCGCGAAAAGCCGCATGGAACTTCCGACACTATCTACTAGGTCCCGAGTTCGAGTCTCGGTCCGGCACACAGTTTTAATCTGCCAGGAAGTTTCATATTGGCACACACTCCGCTGCAGAGTGAAAATCTCAGCCTGGTGGCTGTTCATACAATTCTTGTTTCCAGAATGAATTTTCTTTCTAAAAATCACAGAATTCTCCTTATTCCTCGAGGGAGCTTTAAAAAACCAGTAACAGCATGAAGAGTTGGCACAAGAAAACGATGCAGCGCTGTACGTCTACTACTAGTAACGCGGATCCGTGATTTCTGTTCCCGGCGAGAGCCTCAGGCTTTTCTGGTGGAAAAAGTCTGCTTCGTCAGGCAAAATGAGAAGTTGATCGTGTGAAACAAGCAGCGAAACCGATACGCTTACCGCGATGATGGCTTGCACCAAGCCGTGAACCACACGAGCAGACAGAAACTCTGCGTGTTTTTCTGTGGCTGTAGGCTGGGCCACTGCAGTGCGGTGCGTCCGCCCAGTGCATCGCCTGCTGGTGGGAAGCAGAGCTGTCCAGCGGCGGCCGGTGCACGCGCACACACACACACACACACGCACACACACGTCACGTGTGCCGGGGCGCTACCTGCAGGAATGCACGCCTTCGGAGGGAAGCGCCGCCCGCGCGCGTGTCTCGAATGTCCGCGGCAGAGCGTGTGACGCGCCGACACAGCTTATCGGCCTAGCTCCCCGCTCACCGCCCCCACCCCCTCCCCCGCCAGGCAGGATTACGTGTTGCCCCCTCCCCCTCTTCCAACACATCCCAGGCACACCCACGTCCGCTGCACGCACTCGTTGCATATTCCTCTCTCGACGGGATTCTCGCCGGACATACATCGGAAAGCGCCTCTCTCAGCATGCCAAAAATACACCTGCCGCCGGGCGTCTATTTTTATCCACGTCGTCTTCTGAAACACTTGAAAAGGAACATAAAAGTCTTTGACGATTTCATATTTTACTGTACGACCAGAGCTTGTAGTGTTACTCACGCTGCTAAATACTCCATTTTCGGGCAACAACAAAGTTGTATTGTGTGGCAGATGTCATTAGAGCACAGTTAATAAAGTTATTTCATGAAATAATAGATAAACTAGGCACTCATCTTGTCGTGTTTCCCATGCTGGTCTCGTTGTGAACTCATGGCTCAATCGTCGAAAATCTAGGTAGTGATGATTCCAAGCTCGGATGCAAAGAGGCCTAGGTGTTATTCTGCGATATTCAAATGTTTTATAGATGTGTTTCATAAACCATTCTTGAAGATTAAACTTTTGCAAGTTAGGACAATGGTGATGTAAAATAGTAATCAGCACTCCGCATTTAAGTTACACTTCTTATTTATTACTTTTGTTGAAACATCACTTCACAAAATAAAACATACCTGAAAAATCTTCCTCACTGTTGAAGTTCACATTTCATAAACTGACTACAATTTGCGTCTTTTCAACATGACGACCAAGACTTGACTCTCTACTAACCGCTTACGTGCCCGAAAATCAGAGTTACAAGCACGTCAAAGATCATAGTGACAAAAGAAAGAATACACATAAGAATAATATCAATGCAATATAATCATATCGATGTATCCAAGTACCTCTACATTAATGAAATCAAATCGGAATGTTGTCTCAGAAATTTGTTAACTACTGTACAGAAACGCAGTAGAATATTGCTGGTATCGAGGGATTGAGGTGAGGTGCCGCAATGGTTACGTAATTCAAGTACCATTACAAGTTGCTTTTGCGAGGTGTATCCAAAATGTCACCAAATACGTTAGTTAAAATCATTACGTCTTACCTGCGTCTAGAGTTGTAAAACTACCGTAGACTACCAAAAGTAATCGCAGACTGCTGCAGTTTTCCTAGTAGCTTTGGTCAGTTAATGTCGAACCCGCGTTACCTGCACGCTAGGTGTGTCGCGTTACCTCCTAACGATCGCTTTCTTTACGTATGCGATCAGATCTTTACTAGATTCCCCTAAAAACTGGGGCGGTGAACTATCTAGAAGCTGAGTGAGAATATATAAAGGTCTAGGTAACCTAGGAAAATTTTCGTTCTACTTATTTATTCACATGCCTGTTAATTAAGAATAAAGAGTATTTATAGCAAAACTAAAACTGTCAATGTTTAATTCTGTTTTTTTTTCTAAAATTGTTGATTTGCAACACGAAACAGAGAGATGTTCTAGTAAAAATAAAGAAAACAATACAGGTTTATGAAATAGCACTATAAAATTTCCTCAAAGAAAAGGTAAAAGTTTAAAAGAACTGTAAAACAAAAATGCATCAAACACCGCTTTAATAATTTGTCTAACTTACATAAAACAAACGTTTGAAAAGGAAGCCAGTAAAATTTAAATGGGAACTAGAAAAACTCAAAACTGAGGGACTGACAAAGTGCTATGCTCATGAAACAGACAACCTTGCTAAGAATTTACAACATGGTGGGCCGGCCGGGGTGGCCGAGCGGTTCTAGGCGCTACAGTCTGGAACCGCGCAACCGGTACGGTCGCAGGTTCGAATCCTGCCTCGGGCATGGATGTGTGTGATGTCCTTAGGTTAGTTAGGTTTAAGTAGTTCTTAGTTCTAGGGGACTGATGACCTCAGAAGTTAAGTCCCGTAGTACTCAGAGCCATTTGAACCATTTGAACAACATGGTGGAGTAAATGAAGACTGGGATCAAATTAAATCTGGTACATACAAAGGAGCAGAAAAGATAGTTGGAAGAACTGAACCCAAAAACAAGAGGAAATGGATTACAGCAGATATTATTGAGCTTATAGAAAACAGATTATACAAAAATGCTGACTTACATATAGCTAAGTCTAACACATAGCTTTCGTCTGTTGCGAAACTTCGTGTTGAACAATATGCACTGCACTAGAACTGTACTCTGTCGTCAGGTCGGCCCGCGGATCGGCGCCTATTCTGATATACAGATCGTGTATGTCTTCGACTTCCACGTTGTGTGACGAGTCGCTGACGACAAACTCCTTGACGCTCACTTGTTTCACAGACCGTCAGCCACTTTTCATAGACGCTAACGACAGTAGCAAGCAAACAGCTGACCAGTATAGCCGTTTCCGAGTTGGTCGTTCACAGGCACCCGGGCTGTTACTTTAGTAGATTTGCCCATCTTCTTACTATATCGTCGCTAGACTGATACCCCATTAGTCTCTGCACTGCTTGTAGACAGTAGGCAATGAAAAACTCTTAACTCCATCTGTTTGTGAAAACCTCGTAAGATCAGTACCCCAGTAATGCCATAATCAGAGATTTGAAAGTGCATCGATTTCTCCAATGTATCAGTAACTAGGCTTCTACTGTACAGTCACACATGCAGCAACTTTCTGTATCACTTTATATTGTTTTTTATGAAGCTGTTTTTTTGTTTATTCTGCAAAATTTAACAAAGTGGAATTACGAGGTTTTCGTTACCTACCATCGTTATATATTTTCTCTATCGCATCAGGTCCCACAACGCCACCAGGCAGCACTCAACTTCGCGGTGGGCGGTGGTAATAATGTGTTCGTTTGGTAGTGTATGTGGTGTCACCGCCAGACACCACACTTGGTAGGTGGTAGCCTTTAAATCGGCCGCGGTCCGTTAGTATACGTCGGACCAGCGTGTCGCCACTATCAGTGATTGCAGACCGAGCGCCGCCACACGGCAGGTCTAGAGAGACTCCCTAGCACTCGCCCCAATTGTACAGCTGACTTTGCTAGCGATGGTTCACTGTCTACAAACGTTCTCACTTGCAGAGACGACAGTTTAGCATAGCCTTCAGCTACGTCATTTGCTACGACCTAGCAAGGCGCCATATTCAGTTACTATTCTGAACAGATAATGTTATGAATCACGTACCTTCTAGAGCGACGTTCATCATTAATGGATTAAAGTTAAGTATCAAACTAATTACGTCCGCTTTCTGAATTCTAATTCCTTGTCATGTTCCAGACCTCACGTCAGTATAGTCCTTCCCTCCTGACGCCAGCCTGCGTGAGCTAAAACGCGTGCATTTCGGCCTCCACTAGTAACACGGTGTTGGCTCTTCTGCCAACCCAATAGTGTATGTTCATCATATGTTTCAAAATACTTATCGGAGCTAGATTATCTAATACACCTTTTCTGGATTTTCCTTGCAGTTTCAGTGTTTATAAAGAAAAGTTCGTTAAATACTGTGAAGTGTGTTAAACTTTGCTTGCTAACTTGGACATCAGGCTAAGCTACATTTCAGTGTGTTACCTTACCCTTTTTCTGTATTCATATTCGTTGGCTTCTCTAACTCGCAACCAGATTGTCACCTTCGAACTGAACCTAGGTCGTGCGCTACATTTCCGGTCAGTCTGTTTCCTGATTCAGTTTTCAAGGGGGACGGGAGACGGAAGGGGAGGTTGAGGTGGGGTGGGAGGCGTGCTCATTAAATCGAAAAATTCAGCATTTTGTTGGCAAAACTAAAAACACTACTCTTGCTGAATATTCCTGCACATACCAGCTATGATGCTAATTTGATGTATATTAATGTAGTACAGAACGTCGTCACGGTACATTAGCAATACCAGCGAGTGAGGCGTTGAGATACAAACAGCAGCTACACCAGACTGGTCATCACGAGGTCAGGGAGCAAGGACACCCATACCCATGGGGAAGGGGGGGGGGGGGGCGGGACAACAACCCAGGTTCCCTATCCCCCCCGCCACTAGTTCTCAGGGAAAGGAAAAAAATACAGTTAAGTGCTTTTCTTTCAAGAAAACTGTTTAAAAGTCAGTATCACACAGCGTCGAAACTGGAACATTTTTATGGCTACTTACAAGTCGCCATTTGTCTTCCAAAATCTTAAAAACATACCAAAGCCCCAGGTCTAGCCGCCTTCCCCTCTACAAACTATCGTATGCGCGCCCTTGTAAGAGACTGCTGCGTCTTTGGAACCGGAAACGACGAATAGCACACGGTGGAGTGTGATAAAAATTGATAGTTGGTATCGTAATGCACAAGAAACGAAATTAAGCAATAAAAATAAATTCCTGACTTAATTTGTACTAACATTAAAAAAAGTAGTGAAAAGTCAGGGAATGCTTCAATCTCGTAGCTACTCATAGAAAGTGAAAGCTTATATGTCAATCACCATACACAACAACAGACACATGTGAACATGAAACCACTATAAAAGCAGTACGACATTAAACAGCACGAAGAAAGATCTGTTCACGATCGTTGCTATGAGCCGGCAGTAACCACAAAACTATACAAACAGATATCTGAAATGACTCACCGAATTTCATACAGTCACAGCGTGTAGCTTCATTTCACCTACATTTCACGTTATAAACTATCGACTTCTAGTAAGAAAGCTGATACAGAATTCATTGTACGCCTTTGTTTCAACTGCATAATGTAAAAGGAATGTAGCTTACTATTAAACATCCTGCAAAAATAGACAACACGTGAATAGCAACCGGACATGTTCTTGTCGTAAGAAAACATCTCGGGATTCCCTTCAAATATTGTAGCGAAATCTAAGTTAAATTAAACACGACGGAAATTTAAATCCTAGGCTATCCTGAATACAGTCACTTTTATTACCCAGCGCTTAATTTCGTTGGTTTTGCATCCTTTATTCAAGCAAGTTGTCACGGAAATTTATACACAACCTGTGACGTAATGCGAAAGGAACCACATGACCGATTGAGATGCTGGCACATAGGTAATTAATTCGCTACAACTGAAAGACACAGCGGGGTTCGCAGCGTCGTGCAATGTCGATTTAGATTGCGACCCGTGATAAGAACGAATCACAAAAGACAGCCGCTGGGCGCGGGGCACAAGTATTGTCTCTTGTTAATGAAGAATCGATATGCTGCTGCCCCCAAGCTGTCACCTTCTGAAATGACGGGTGTCAGACTTAATGCTTTTAGTTCGAGGCAGCATGAGTCTAGCAAATATTTGAGAGGAAAATCGGACATCTCCCTTTCTTCCTCTAAACAGCTGGGTCCCTTTCACTTACGCTGCCACAATGTAGGCCAGCAAATGACAAGGCTGATTTACTTTCACGTAAATAATTGACTGTTATTATGAGGAGCGACATCATCAATTAAACATCTTTGATCGCTAAAGTAAAGTAATTCTCTTGGATGGTTGAGAATGGCTTCCGAAATTGCGCGTTCCTGAATCATATTGATTTCCTTTAATGAAGGACATTTTGGAACTCTTCATTAAAATCAGACAGTCCGAATGGTTACAAGCTTAACTAACGACTTCAATGTGTAAGGAAAAAATAAATGTAAGGTATTCTTTATTGTACACGCTACTGAAGATTTCCGAGCGTTTCACATGTTTGTAGTATTTTTTGTTTTGTTAAGTTGTAATATCTGCTTTGTGCGAGTTGTGAAACGCCTTGTTACATGAGCAATTGACTTTGGCTCTCATGGTCCAAGAAACGTAATGAATTAAAATTAAAAATTAAACTGAAATTCTACCATGCAGCTACTAAATATATTTATTTCCACACCGGTTTCAAAGCACTATAGTTTCATATTCAACACAAAAAGTCTGTTGGAGCTGTATAAGATGCGTATACGCGCTTGGTCAACATAATTTTCCCATCGAAAATCATCAAAAACAGTACAAACTCCCTTGAAAAATGGCAAAAACAACACTGATAACCAATTCCAGAACTCTGAAGTGAGAGAAGCAATACATCCGCATATTTGATCAGTAAGTGACACCCAAGTATCCCGCATACCTTCACAAAGGTAAGAATTACCTATGGACAACAAGTGTCACGCCTGACTATATATTACTGGAGTCGCCTGCTGCAAAACAATACCGTCAAAAGTTGTGGCTGAACCATAACATTACCTTGCCGTCTTTTTCATATCTCTCGCGTGCAGTTCGTAACGGCAAGATACAAGCATTTAGAGCATAGAAACCATCATTTCTTCTATACCAAAATGAAACAAGAAAAGAAAACTATATTTACAAAAACAATCTTCCGTGAAGTGTACAAAAATGGTTTTTGGAATGTAAACGTATTTGTAGACGACAACTACGGTTCGGTAGTTTTAGTACAGTACATAAATAACGTAGTAAATTGTTAACATTACCGGTAGTATTGGCAGCATTAGTAGTGAGAGAAACATGAATGAATGCGTGACAGAAACTGGGAACCGAGGATATCTCTTTGTTTTTGTTTGCTTGTCTTGGACAGAATTAGAACCACACGCCGTTCAGTGTTACTCCATTGTGTATTTTACATGCTTACAAAATAAGTAATAAAAATCACTTGATCAGTAACTTCTGGGCTTTTATGAAACCAGGGCAATTACTTTTGATGTAAGTGTAGTTTACATTCACAAACATAAATAAATATATGTATTTATCATTGATATTTTGGATTCAATAGAACATAATTCAACATGATCATAGGCAAGAGTTTTCTGTTATTACTGATAAGCGCAAAAGTTGTTTATGAAAAAGAGAAAAATGTTTAAGGCTTTTCTGTTATTATTGGTAAGTGCAAAAGTTGTTTATGAATAACAGAAACACACGTTACATAAGCTCAGCAATGTTCTGAAGCGATGTTTGATATATTCTATTTTTTTTTTAATTTTACCTTTTTTTTGAGGAAATTGTGTTTTCTAGAGCTATATTGTAAATCCGTATTTTTTTTATTTTTTCTATAAAATCCCTCTGTTTAACATTACAAATCAACATTTTTAAATAAAAGCTGAATTAAACACTGACAACTTCAGTTTTTCTACAAATAATATTTATTTTTAAATCACAGAGAGGAGGATAAATACGTAGAACAAAAATGTCCTCACCGTTAAGTGGCCCTCTATATATCCTCAGGCATTTTTAGACAATTCACCGTTGCCAGTTTCTAGGGGAATCTAGTGAGACACTGATCCCATACGCTAACAAAGCAGTCGAAACGAGGTAACTCCCAAAAGGTATGCAACACATCTAACGCAAAGGTAATGCGGCTACGATCTTAACTGACCAAAACTATTAGGAAAAATAGGCTGCCGTAGGACACAGTAGTGTTACAACTCTACTTCAGCACCAGTCAGACGATGTAAGGCAGACTGACATCCAACAAGTGTATCAGGAGTCTCAAAACCATGTCGCCATTCATTGCTACTCACCTTGCAACTGATAATGCTAGATAGCTCTGGATTCTAAACCCTTCCAGTAGCGTTGTACCTTCAATTAGTGACATAGTGCCCCAGTGTTACAACGTAATACTAAAGTATACAAAAATGTGAATACAGAAGTTATTCGCTTGTACCTCAACATTACCTACCGGACAGCAGAATAATACGAGGGTCACCCCAAAAGAAATGCACACTATTTATTTTTAAATCCATCTTTTATTTTACATGTTTGAAAGTTTTACAGTGTGTAGATACATCCTTTAGGAACAATATTTTCACTTCTCCACATAATTTCCATCCGTCTCAACTGCCTTACGCCGTCTTGGAACCAGCGTCTGGTAAAATTGTGGACCAACCTGTTGGAGCCACTGTTTGGCAGCGTGCACAAGGGAGTCATCATCTTCGAAACTTGTTCCACGAAGAGAGTCTTTCAGTTTCCCAAAGACATGATAGTCACATGGAGCCAGGTGAGGACTGCAAGGCGGGTGTTTCAGTGTTGTCGATCCGAATTTTGTGATCGCTTCCATGGTTTTTTGACTGACATGTGGCCGTGCATTGTCGTGCAATAGCAAAACATCCTGCTTTTGCCGATGTGGCCGAACAGGACTCAATCGAGTTTGAAGTTTCTTCAGTGTCGTCACGTATGCATCAGAATTTATTGTGGTTTCATTTGGCATGATGTCCACAAGCAAGAGTCCTTCGGAATCGAAAAACACTGAAGCCATAACCTTTCCAGCAGAATGTGTGGTTTTGAATTTTTTTTCTTGGGTGAATTTGCATGATGCCACTCCATTGATTGCCTCTTCGTCTATGGTGAAAAATGATGGAGCCATGTTTCATCACCTGTCACAATTCTTCCAAGAAATTCATCTCCACTATTCTCGTATTGTTGTTTCTTTGTGAGCCCCTGTCAACATCCTGGGAACCCATCTGGTAGAAACCTTTTTTAGCGCCAACACTTTCAGTATTCTGCAAACACTTCCTTCCCCTAACCCATCGTAGCGTGACAATTAGTTCACTGTGACGCGTCTCTCAGCAGTCACCAATTCGTTAATTCTCGGCACATTGTCTGGAGTGTGTGCAGTACGAAGCCTGTTGTGGATGTTTCCCACTGTCTCGTTTTCACAGCACAGGAATTCTATAACAGCACGTTGCTTCTGATGAACGTCAAGTGTAGCAACCATCTTGAAGACATGCTGTGCCGGCGCCACTCGCGGTAACAGGTTGAACTAAGTTTGAAAACAAGCGGCAAGAATGTATCTATACATTGTAAAAGATTCACACATGCAGAATGATAAGCGTATTTTTACAAAAATAGTGTGCATTTCTTTTGGAGTGACCCTCGTATTAGTAAACTATCTGTAGATCCCATGCGAGCTACAATTTGCCAGTAACGGGGTCTGTAAGTATTAAGTACATGTTATAATACCGTAGCATTGAAATCTTGATAAATACAGTATTCGCAAATAATTTTAGTTTTATTTTGCACGAAAGTGTCGTTTTTTAGATGTAAATAATGAATTTATTGCCCCCCGCCCCAATTTGCCCCTCAGCTGATCTGATACTAGCGGGAACGCTCATGCACAGAGCACCTGCTAAGTTTGGCGAGAATGGAGAAGGAATTTCGGAAAGCTCTATCGGTGTGCCGGTAATACCTTAGGTTGTTTCTGCGGCTTTTAGTGTTACCCAGCCTAATGAAATCGAAGCTGATAGGGAAGAGGGACAAATGGATTTTGCTCGAGGGAAACGAAGCAGGAAATTGACTGTTTGCGGCGCTTAAGCACGAAGAAGGAAGTCACGGCGTGGCTTACGCAACCGCTGCCAGCGTTCGCTGGCGGTGGCTCCCACAGCTGAATGGGCCGAGTCTCCGTTGTGGATGCAGCCCCGCACTTAAGTGACAATCGCTTCCGTCCTTCGGCCATTGCGCCAGTATCCGCGTGAGACTCGTACTGGAACAATGGCGGAGCTATTACGACTCGGCGTGCTGAACGCTGTTTCGGCGCGCGATAACATCGCGGCTCAAGATTTATCGCGGACCGGGTTGCGTAGCTGCTGTTTCAGCCGGTGGAAAACCTACTGCGGCCAAGATCTACAGTGGTGGAGAAGTTAGTAGATCGGGGCTCGCTCAGTTTCCTTCTGCCTCTGTGAACAGACGAAGCTATTGGAGACAATCGCCGTATAATATGTCTGTGTTTCTGTTATGACTGTAATACAAGTGGCTGTCGCACTAGAGTAAACATCTTTGTTCCTGTTTACTGAACATCTGAGAGGCTGCAACTCGTGAGGTCGCCGTTGACGCAGCTACATCGTTAAGAGAAAAAAATACAAACTCTGTAAAGAGCGACAACTTGCCGGTTAATATTCTTTTAACTCAACAAGGAGTTAAACGGTGGCTTGTTTACGAGCGTATGCAGCCGCGGCAGCTGCTAATATGGGTCCATCAGGTGTGGTGATAGTGATGGATCGAACCAGGTCAGTCGTGTGAACTACTTCTCTCATTCACACTCTTTAACTCGAAGCTGTCAAATGAAATAGTGCGTTCATGAAGTACTGAAGCCTGACGGAGCTGCTGAGGTTTTTATCAGCGACATCGTTTAACTAGAAATCACTAAGCCTAACTCACTCAACGAAGCTTGGCAATACTTATTAATATTACCAACAGATGGCAGAACTATGTAATTATGGACATCTAACTTACAGCATCTCATGAAATTTAAACGGATCGTGGCTGAAGGCGACAAGGAAGAGATAAGCAAAGAAAGATATAAGTTCAATCTTGTTCGTCATTTTCGAAAGATGTGCCACACGAAATCTTTGCCTGCTACAACATGCCTTGTTTCTTGTACTCTCTGCAGAAAACTCCAGGTTTAGCAACGGCATGCATTATAATGTCACGTTGTTTTTAAAATTTAATCCCAAATAGAATGAATATGTTTACTACTGTCATAAAATCTATATAGCTACCTCAATTTTTCATTAATTTTCCTATCGATTTTATTTTTGTCGACAGTATTAATCCTTCAAATCCTTTGAGCCATCGGTATAGTATCTTTTTTTTCTATTCAGAAGGCAGCTTTTGTAACTGTTCGTTGTTATACTAGGGTGATTGCGACCACGCAACACATCCCCTGTTTTGCATACAGCCGGAATTTAATCGTTCATAGTTACTTTCATCAGATCGACTCATCTTGAATAAAGTGAAAAAAAATGTTGATTTTTAAAAGAAGTTCGCAGAGTAGCACGAAACTCAAAAAGAGGCAGGAGCAGTTGAAAGAGCGATTCCTGACAATGAAACAGGATACAATTAAAAGGTGTAATTCAACCTTTGATATGCTGCAAAGAATAGCTGATGTCAAGAATTCCCTGATATCACTTATAGCCGTCAGTTATCTGGATCTTCCAAATTAGACCAAAGACGACATTGTAAGTACAACATATTGTAAGTATAACAACTGTTGGAAGTTTTAAGATTGTACTGACGAAATGAGCAGCCAAAGGGTGGTCACTAAGTCGAAAGTTACATTCCTCATTTGGTCGCTGAAAAGATGGTGATGTGCAGCGAATGGCTGAGAAGTTAGTGGAAGAGCTAAACAGACGATTTCGCGCTATAGAGGAAATCTAAATTTACATCGATGCGACTTTGTTGGATCGGTTCAAATTATATGGATTTTCTGATAAAAATTGTAATGAGAAAATGAGATGAAATCCGATCAGACATTGTGCGAAATACATGACGGATGCATCCACTGCTACTGAAAAAATCCCAGTTCCAATTACGGAATATATTTCTTGTCTGTGGGCTGAATTTTATGAGATGGTTTCCAGACTGCAGAGTAATTCACGACCGAGAGCTGCTGCAATAGTGGAAACAGACTAATACACTAAGACAAATAAAACGACGCACCAGGAAGGACTTATACGAATGGGACGGATCTCTAGATGTGATGTGCATATACAGGCAAACAAATGATTACTATGATTACTATTTCAATGATTCAAATGATTACTATTCCAGATAAATTGGATGATTTATTCAAGAGAAAAGCTTCACAAACTGAACATGTCAATAACGCCTTGGTACACCTCTGGCGCATACGCAACCAGTTATTCGGCTTGACATTGATTGAGAAAGTTGTTGGATGTCCTCCCGAGGGATATCGTGCCAATTTCTGTACATTTGGCGCATTAGATTGTCAAAATTCCGAGCTCGTTAGGAGCCCTACCCATAATGCTTCAAACGTTCTCGATCGGGGAGAGATCTGGCGACCTTCCTAAGTTAGGATTTGGTGAACGCGAGACAGCCGGCCGAAGTGGCCGAGCGGTTCTGGGCGCTACAGTCTGGAACCGCGCGACCGCTACGGTCGCAGGTTCGAATCCTGCCTCGGGCATGGATTTGTGTAACGTCCTTCGGTTAGTTAGGTTTAAGTAGTTCTAAGTTCTAGGGGACTGATGAACTCAGAAGTTAAGTCCCATAGTGCTCAGAGCCATTTGAACCATTTTGAACACGAGAGAAGTAGTAGAAACTCTTACCGTGTGCTGGCGGACATTATCTTGTTGAAATGTTAAGCCCAGGATGGCTTATCATAAAGGGCAACAAGATGGGGGGCATAGAATATCGTCGACGTACCGCTGTGCTGTAAAGATGCCGCGGTTGACAACCTGTAACACCGAAAATGCAGGATGCATGGCACCTGCTACAGATATATAATTTTTTTTAATTGCATGTAAGTATCTGTAATTTAAATGCTTTCATTTAATAAGTAAGGACATTGCTTCATTGTATGTGTACATGTAGGTAGAAGTCTGTTGACGTTTCATTACATTTATCGGTGTTTTACTGTAAAACTTATAAGCTCTGGGAAAAAGCCAAAGGAATTGTTATTTGCATCGACTAGCAACGATAATAGCAGTGCTTGTGCGTTGTAAAATCTTTGGGTTGGGGGTTGTTGCGCAGAGCGCGCGGAGAGAGCGGTAGACGGGTTCCAGCGCTTTTAGTGTGCGGAAGTGTGGCGTTAACGCTCTCGCAGTAGAGAGTACCATTTCGGTGGCATCATGTACGCGCGCCGGCCAGATGACTAGTAGCAGGAGGAAGGACAGTGGACGGGCGGAAGAGGGTGTATTAATTACGATTGCCCGTTCCTGTAATTAGCTGTGGCCCCACAAGATGCTACCGTCTTCAACAACAACAGCAGCAGTTCCAGCAACACAGATTCGTCGTCGGCTCCGAGTTTCGTCGCACGCACAGCACTGAAGTAAGACTGTTCATTGGTAGAAAGTATTAATGGCTAACCCAGTAGCACAACTGAATGTGATTTGATTAATGAACTTTATTTAAATAATAATCAGTTAAATTCAGGGCGATTGTGTCCTCATTGCCCCCAGACATTGTTACCAAGCAGGGTCCTTGTTCCCTTTTTTCCTTATATGCTAAAAGAAGTTTGAGAATCTATCACTGGAAAAAATCCAAATCTAAAGAAAATGCACAAAGTAAGAGTGCGGAAGTTTTATTTATTTTACATACAGCTTGGAGCACATGGCTGTTTGGTTTGGTACGTATTCTAGTATTTAATTCTGTTCAAGTCAATAAAAAAGGCTCAGTTGTTCAAACAATAATATGAAATCAAATTTGAAAATTAAGTAACTGCAAAGTAAAAAGTGCTTGCCTTCCTCTAAATTTCTTTGATGACGTTATGTTGAGGTCTCTGAAAGTCATTGTTCACGTAACGAAGTTCAATATTCACATACAGTTTAAGTGGATATTCTCAAATCATTACTCGATTGCCTTTAATAAAATTTGATGACAAATTTAACGTGAAAGTGACTTCTCAGTTTTCTTTATCATTACATACTCACGTAAAATTAGTGTCAAAAAACGTGACCTTCAGTTGGCATGTCAGTGTTTAAAAATAAATATTTTTCTTTCCCATGATCTTGTACAGAATTTTGTATGTAAATCGCCCTAGTGGGCTGGCGACCGTAATTATTTCCTTTTCGTTCATTAGTGTAACTTTTGGATTCATGATCAGTGCTACCCCTTTTCTGTCCAGTGTTGTTCGTGAGTGAATGCACAAAATAACTTCCATTTTTCCAAATTGAAGCCTTGTTCGTTTTAATTACTTTTTTAGTTTCAGTAGACTTTTCTATCAGAAAGATCGGTTGTACACTTTCCCCCTACTTATCGGTATTACTTCTTCGGGAAAGATAGCCTTATCCAATTAGAAAAATCCCATTAGGTATACACGCGATCTACGGTCATATTTTATATCGCAAGCAGGATAGGCCGATTAGTAAGGGGGAGGTTACAAACCACAGGGGTCCTGCTATGAAATGAAATGCCACAGCATACCATACTGCTGGTTTTCGGGCCATATGGCGGGTGACAGTCAGGTTGGTACCCTGCGCTGTTCGGGGCGTCTCCAGTTTGGCCTTCTGGAAACTCATCAACTGAGGTAGAATTGTCTTCAGTGATGAGTTCCGCTTCGAACTGAGCACCGATGACCAGGGAAGACAAATCTGGAGCACCCTGCACGGAGGTGGGATACTAACCTGAATGTCGGCCGTGGATTCAGCGCATGGTTCACTTCCGCACTCACGAGGTAAGCATTTTACTTGCATACTGGCTGTGCTCACATCTCAGTGCGTTCGTTTATATCTGTAATGGTGTAGGACCACAAATGATAGGTATGATGAGATTGTGAACAGAAGGGAGAATAAGTA
Organism: Schistocerca serialis cubense; assembly: GCF_023864345.2. Taxonomy (NCBI): domain Eukaryota; kingdom Metazoa; phylum Arthropoda; class Insecta; order Orthoptera; family Acrididae; genus Schistocerca; species Schistocerca serialis. The sequence continues at coordinate 857,445,136 of NC_064639.1, read as the reverse complement.
GAAGAGCGCCGATGTAGAGGGGGAGGAAAAGAGAGACAGAGCGTAGCTTGCCACAGCCGAATTGGAAGAGTTGTCAATCTTATAAAGCGCAAGAACTGTGAAGTGTTTGAAATACCAGTTCATTGAAATTGAGCAGTTAATTCACACCTACAGGAGTAAAGCGTTCATTTTGAATGACTCGCTGACGAGCTAACCATTGTGATCGGCCGTGAACTGCCGGTGAGAGAAAGCCAAGTGGGTACTGAATTTTACAGTCAGGAGAAAATTGAACACTGATTCGCAAATAGAGAATATCGCCCAAGATTCAACCATTCATTAAAGCTCAAGTTTTTTCGAAGTTCGTGGGATGATTTCGGCGCTATAATTCAATAATACGTTTCGACACAGGATGTAATAAACCAATAGGGACATTTCAAACCGTTATGCTTACTGAATTTCACCCTATCGATCATTAAATAATACTAGCGATGAAAAAAATTCTTCATCGACAATGAGAAGGATAATTATCAAGCAACACGGCAGGAGCCTTACAAGCTGTAAGCGTTAGTGTTTTGTGACTGTTTCATGAGTTCCGAGCGATGCAGAAAAGAATACATCAAGTGCTAAACAAGAGTTGTGACTCGTTATCTGCACGTAGAATGGTAAAATTTCATGCAAATGAATCGCGAAGTCATTCCTGGTTTTGATAAAAATTATAGGGTTTTTAGAAACTGCTGACACACTGGGTACAGAAAATGATGATCGAAGATGATAAAATATTTTGGGCACTGCAACGAAGTTTACATACACTGAAGAGCGAAGGAAACTGATACACCTGCTTAATATCTTGTAGGGCCCTCGCGAGCACGCAAAAGTGCCACAACACGACGTGGCACGGACTCGACTAATGTCTGCAGTAGTGCTGGAGGGAACTGACGCCATGAATCCTGCACGGCTGTCCATAAATCCGTAAGAGTGCAAGGAGCTGGAGATCTCTTCTGAACAGTATTTTTCAAGGCATCCCAGTTCATGTCCGGGAGTCTGGCGGCCAGTGGAAGCGTTTAGATTCAGAAGAGTGTTCCCGGAACCACTCTGTAGCAATTAGGGACGTGTGTGGTGTCGCATTGTCCTGCTGGAATTGAACAAGTCCGTCGGAAAGCATTGTGTCTTGCAGTCATCAAGAGTGCACGAGTGGGCCTTCAGCTCCGAAAGCCCATATCGATGATGTTTAGTTGAATGGTTCGAACGCTGACGCTTGTTGACGGCCCAGCATTGAAATATACAGCAATTTGCGGAAGGGTTGCACTTCGGTCACGTTGAACGATTCTCTTCAGTCGTCATTGGTCCCGTTCTTGCAGGATCTTTTTCCGGTCGCAGCGATTATCGGATTCACGGTACACTCGTGAAATGGTCGTACGGCAAAATCCCCACTTTGTCGATACCTCGGAGATGCTGTGTCCCATCGCTCGTGCACCGACTATAACACCACGTTCAAATTCAATTAAATTTTGACAACCTGCAATTGTAGCAGCAGTAGTCGATCTAACAACTGCGCCAGACACTTATTGTCTCATAAATGGGTTGGCGACTGCTGCGCCGTACTCTGCCTGTTTACATGTGTCTGTATTTGAATAGGCATGCCTATACCAGTTCTTTTTGGCGCTTTATTGAATCCTCTGAAGATTGTAAAGTGATTGTTACGGTTCCGTACCTCAATTGGTAAAAATGGGATCCTTGTAGGATGACTTTGTTGTTTGTCTGCCTGTCTGTCCGACTGCTAAAAACTCATTTTCTCAGGAGCATGTACACATATCGAGTTGAACTTTATGTCGCATAATGGAGTCTAACGTCTCTCCGTAATGTACTAAATGTAAGCATCTAAGTTTATGAAATCAAATATACGGCCATTTAGGTCACATATTTTGAAACTCGCAAGCTCACTTATCAAAGTCGATAGGGAATTGGTAAGAAGCAAGTTTTCACAGTACGATTACAGGAGAAAAATGAGAAAAATAGATAATCTGGAATTATATCACAAAAAATATATTATTTTTTTCATTTGTTATCCAGCTTCAAACTAAGAAATAAATCATTCTCTATTGTCTTGGAATTCCTGAGACTGATATCTTGCCGGTGTTAGTGTCGATAACAGGCAAAAATCGTCAAGATTCCAGATTTCCGGAATGGAATAAATGAAAATATACATAATTAAGATCGTAGGAAACCCTCAGAGTCAATTTTTTTAGCAATCAAATGGGCATTGAGAATTTCAAAGCTCATTGCACTTCTGCGAACAACCAATACGTTCACGTCTGCACACAGTACTTACCTCCACAGAACAAATTCAAGCTGAGCTTTACACCGAACAATCGTGACAACGATTTTGTATCGAGTGCAGAGTTTCATTTTCTTTATGTCACGCAGATTGGAGTAGTTAACACTGACTGAATAGAACAAGAGATCTGAAAGTTTATGCTGTTTGCATGGGGAGTGGCCCTGGACCTTAGTTACGCTATGATGTTGCTATAAAATGTCGTTAGTTACTAGTCGCAATACAATAACAACCAAATAGTTGCAGAAAATGAAACAATATCGCTTAGTGATATGTGACAGTAATATCACAAATTAAAATCAAATGGTTCAAATGGCTCTATGGGACTTAACATCTATGGTCATCAGTCCCTTAGAACTTAGAACTACTTAAACCTAACTAACCTAAGGACATCACACAACACCCAGTCATCACGAGGCAAAGAAAATCACTGACCCCGCCGGGAATCGAACCCGGGAACCGGGGCGCGGGAACGCTACCGCACGACCACGAGCTGCGGACAGTTAAAAATCAGAGAAGGAATGTGTAGGATTACTTTTTCAACACTGATATTTAATTTGTAATTTGAAGAAGCAAACAGGAAAATAAAGGGCTGTCTCGATGCCGGAATTGTTTGTCACGGACAGAAAATCAGCTTGATATTGTTCGCTTATGAAACGGCAGTGACCGCTGAAAATGAGCAGGATCCGACTCGGGTGATATGTGAAATCGAATGTGTGCGAACCCACGGCCGTAACATGCACATGATAAAAAAAAAGAACTACGGTAATATGTGGCTATGATGGATGGCAGAGGGTTTAACTTGAATAACAGGTGGGTAAATTTTGATATCTCGGGAAAAATCCAAGAAAAACATGGTAGCAAAAATTGATCACAGTAGAAGGGCTGTATATAGAAATGAACAGCCAGTAATATACAAAAATAAACGTTCCAGACACATTAATGTGATCACCGCCTGCGTGCGACGTGTCAGCGTGCGAAAACCACTCACAGATGGCAGGTAGCAGTACAGTGTGTAAACTTTTAGATGGCAGACCTCTCCCTAGTCCTGAATCGGTAGAAGTCGGTAAACGTCTGGAGGCTTCGGTAGGCACGCAGTTTCGACTGCTGCCAACATTACGTAGCTGACTGTGTTGTACAAGGTAGCCGTTGTCCTCTGCTTCGTTATTGTTTTGCGCTGTACTATTCTGCGTGTTTTTATTGTGCAGTTGTGCTTATCATTATCAAATGAGTGAAGAGGCAGTTGCTGGCCCATCTCGGGAGTCGCCAACAACCCCTACCGGTAGGCCTACGGTTAGAAGGAAACCAGTTTTACGTAGCGATGCTCGTAAAATTATATTGCTTGTGATTGAATGCTGCGAAAGGGAAAGGGAGCAGAAAAAATTGCTTCACCCCATTTACAAATCTTCAGTGAGAGCTGCTACATACACAGGACAAAGCATGCGTAGCATTGGAAGATTCAAACAGTTTTCCAAGAATCATCTTGGCGCATCACCGCAAACGCCTGTCAAGAAAAGGTGAGTTTCCATTTCAGATAGTTTGTTCGCGATCACTTTGAAGGAGCCCCCTATTTCGTCCGAATTACCTTATATTTCATTTTTCCTTGCTACCGTATTGCTTTGTATGGAAACACCACTGGTTACTGTATTATTTCGAAACACATTCATATTACAGTACATTTCCCAATTCAAAAAAATACATGCAGTGCAGAAGGCATTTTCTTACAAATCTTACTCTCTTTTTTAACTTAGGAAAAGAAGTGGAGAAATCGAAGTAATGATCGATGATTTCAACCAGAGTGTCATTCGCGACACGATAGCGGAATTTTATTCAGTGCGGAAGATTGTGCTGAGCCTGCGAACACTGCTTCCAGTTTTGCACGACAAAATAGGCTGGAAGCGGAGTATTGTCTCGCTGAGAAGAGCGGGAAATGAAAAAAAAAATTTCGAGCAGGGGGAATCGAACCCGGGTCCGATGCATGACAAGCATTTATCCAACCAATTGCGTTACGCATGCTACAATGACGTAGACGTTGAAACATTGTCTATTACTCTTCTCGGGCGTTCGGAGAACAACTCACCGAAGTTTCATTGCAATCGGATTAATGGTTTGTCAGCGCATAATAGACAAACATACATACATTCATTTATAGATTTTAACGTACATGACGATTTCAGTTTCGTTTAAGAACAACATTTGAAGCGAGTTTTACTTTCAAGCCTTTCGCCTGTTTTCGTGTAAGCATGACGCGCAATTTGTAGTGCCAGCACTGCAACTGGAAGGCGTGCCTTATCCCCCCCAACGGCTCTTCTTCCCTCCCCTCGCCAGCCACTGCTTGCTTCCTCCTCTCCTCGCACTCTCCTCACAGCTCTGCCGTCTTACAGTTAACACACTGTACTAGCAATGCAGGATATATGTAAAGCGTGTCGGGGACACGCGGAAAACAATGCAGTCGCTGTCGTTACGCGAAATGTAGCTATTTCGAAAGGGCATGATCATTGGCTTTCGGGCCAAGGGTGGAAGCAATTCCTTGTCAATTTTTGCCTCTCCACCTACGTTATTCGGTGAAGGAGAATTTTTGATGTTAACGGACTTTTGGGACACACTGTAGAACGGGAGCTTACGATTATAACAAAACACCACATCCTTCTGGTTCCCCCGCCCCCCTCCCTCTCTTTCTTACTCTCTCTCTCTCTCTCTCTCTCTCTCTCTCCCTCTCCCTCTCCCCCACGCGAGCCTGCTTCTGTGTGTGTGTGTGTGTGTGTGTGTGTGTGTGTGTGTGTGAACCGTGGGAGAGCAAAGCAAGCCTGCCATCTGGTATGATATATCATTTCCTCTCTGAGCTGCCTCTTAAGAACAGAAAGATGCCATCTCACGTGTATTAAGACGGCTGTGAGCGGAAGGCGTGTGTGAGAAGTCTGCGTACAGAAACAAATGGCCTTGGCGCGCCAGCGTGGGAACTTGCAGCGCCACGAATTCAGCGCCCACAAGCGGAGGACGGAGACTGCTGGACAGATTCCTCGGCGAGGCGGGGAACTTTCCTCCATGTCCCACCACAGCGGTCCTTATTCATTCTCACGGTCTGGCACACTGACAGCGGAGAAGAGCATAGACTCAAGGGCAAACAGCGATGACCGTCCCAGGAATGTAGCGTTAACTGCTTATATTTGCTGTTCGTGGTTCTTACACAAAAAAAATACTTCCAGCTTTCAAATTTACTATCGTTATATCTCCGTAGTTAGATTTATCCTCGAATAAAGGACAGCAAATACTTAAATTGCTCCATGTATCTTAACTATATGTTCTATTTGAACTTCAGACATAATGCACTTACCTTGTTCTGCAGCATAGTTTAATTTGATTCTAAAGGGCCTTACAGCTGACTCTCACTTTAAGACACAAAACTGATCATCATTTATTTGTCAATATCTAGTTTCTTTTATCAACAATGACTTAATATATACAAATAAACACGTTTTCGCTTTCGCGACAATTTTTAACGTATAGATAAAGAAACATAACGTAAACAGCCTCTAAACTTAATTTTTTAAAATAAACCGTATGGTCCCGGAGATCTTCCAACGTCTCAGACATCTATGATGTACACTATGTGATCAAAAGTATCCGGACAACTCAATGAAAATGACTTACAAGTTCGTGGCGCCATCCATCGGTAATGCAGTAACTGAGTATGGTGTTGGCTCACCCTTAGCCTTGATGACAGCTTCCACTCTCGCAGGGATACGTTCAATCATGTGGTGCAAGGTTTATTGGGGAATGGGAGCCCATTCTTCACGAAGTGCTGCACTGAGGAGAGGTATGGATGTCGGTCGGTGAGGCCTGGCAAGAAGTCGGCGTTCCAAAACATACAAAAGATGTTCTATAGGATTCAGGTCAGGAATCTGTGCAGGGATGTGCCTGTAACCACTCCGTCACAAGCCGTACATTATGAATAGGTGCTCGATCGTATTGAAAGATGCAATCGCCATCCCCGAATTGGTCTTCAACCGTGGGAGGCAAGAAGGTGCTTAAACCATTAATGGAGGCCTGTGCTGTGATAGTGCTACGCAAAACAACAACGGATGGAAGCCCCCTCCATGAAAAAAACGACCACACCATAACACCACCGCCTCCGAATTTTACTGTTGGCACTACACAAGCTGGCAGATGACGTTTACCAGGCGTTCGCATACCCACACCGTGCCATCGGATCGCCACATTGTGTACCGTGATTTGTCACTCCAAACAACGTTTTTATGCTACTCAATCGTCCAATGTTTACGCTCCTTACACCAAGCGAGGCGTCGCTTGGCATTTATTGGCGTGATGTGTGGCTTATGAGCAGCCGCTCGACCATGAAATCCAAGTTTTCTCACCTCCCGCCTAACTGTCATAGTACTTGCAGTGGATCCTAATGCAGTCTTGAATTCCTGTGTGACGGTCTGGATAGATGTCTGCCTCTTACGCATTGCGAGCCTCTCAACTGTCGGTGGTCTCTGTCCGTCAACAGACGAGGTTGGCCTGTACGCATTTGTGCTGTACGTGTCCTTTCACGTTTCCACTTCACTATCACATCGGAAACAGTGGACCTATGGATGTTCAGGAGTGTGGAAATCTCACACAGAGGCGTATGACACAAGTGACACCCAATCACCTGACCACGCTCGAAGTCCGTGAGTTCCGTGGAACGCCCTATTCTGCTCTCTCACTTTGTCTAATGACTACTGAGGTGTCTGATATGGAGTACGTGGCAGTAGGTGGCAGCACAATGCACCTAATAGGAAAATCGTATGCTTTTGGGGGTGTCCGGATACTTTCGATCACATAGTGTATATATGGAGACTGAAGTGACGAATGAAATTTCCACCAAGCCCGGGATTGGAACCCAGATCTCCTCCTCACTAGGGAGATGCGCTAACAACTACGTCCATCCCCCATACCCCGTCCCCTCCCCCACTCCCGCCACCCCCGGTACAGTGGCTTTGCAGAACTGCACGGACTGTCATATCACGCCTCTCTCCTTAATTTTAAAATAGTTATTTTTTAATTCATATGTACTTCAGAGGCTTTTCACATCACCACTGACAGTTTTAGAGTTTAGTTCAGAACTGTTGTTTCCAGAAAACGAACGATGTTGGAGTGTGTTCGGTCCTGTGTATATTCGTTGAGTATTCAGAGTTACGCTTTTGAAATTAACGCGCTAATTGCCTTCGGTGCCGTAGCTTTCCCTATAGCTCAGCTGTATTAGTCGCTCGGTGACGCAATGGTAAAAACAAAGTAGTACAGTCCCACACTGCGCATCCAAATGTCTCGGGTTCGATCTTCGGTCAGTTGTAGGATTTTTATCTGTCACTTGTCAGTTCTTTCACCTCTTGATGTGAAAAATGGCAAATTGCGCCGTGATTAAGAATTCACATTAAACTGTAGCCTTCCCCCCCCCCCCCCTCCCCCCACCGCATACTCCTGGTTGGCTGAGTAAGAAATTATATTAGCATTGATAAATGGAATTTTGCGTGCGGTATGTAATTAGAAGCATTTCTCATAAAAGATGAAGGTTACGTACGTGATGGATTATACATTTAAATGATTTAGGTATTCGAATTGAATTAAAAAAGGAAACGAAAACAAAAAACTTACAGCAAGATTCTCACCAGCGCTCCGTTGATTAACAGATTACCATTCTCTGACGCAACCAAGATAACCACGTGGCCTCTCGTCAAAATCGCCTCAATTTTAGTTAATTAAAGTTCCTCGGAAATCTCTAAAGTCAATTTTCTCGAGAATTCTGTAGAGTTGCAACGAGGTGCTTAGCAGATAGGTATTTCAGTTTTGAACTTCACGTACTATGGATCACAAAAGTCCGATTGCCGGGTGGTATTCTTGTTCGTCGCTTTCATCGCAGGCTGTTAATGTGCGCGAAGGCAATTTTCCTTCTCCCAAGAAAGGAGATTTGGCACGTATTTCAGCTGCCTTCTTCCTTGCGCTATCGCAAGTACTTGCCGCCGAACGGAGTTAAACGACACCTTATGGCTTTGATCAGCCAGAACATTATGACCACCGACCTACAATCGCTATAAACCCGTCCAGGCGACAGCAGCGTCACCTGCCCAGGAATGACTGCTGATCAGACACACGCACGATGCATGTAGTATCAGTGAGCGTGCTGTCCGTGTGTAGAATGAGGAAGGCGCGCGATCTATCTTAGTCTGACCGAGAGCAGATTGGGATGTCCTGCGGAATATGCACGACTTGTCGGGTTTTCGAGGAATGCTGTGGTGAGTGTCTTCAACATGTGACGAAACCAAGGTGAAACCACGTCCAGACGTCGTGGGGTTGGGTGGCCAACCCTCATTACATTTGTCGGACGTCATGGGCTGGTCAGACTTGTGAAACCGGACAGGTGGAGAACTGTGGTGGAAGTAAAATCAGACTTTAATGACGGGCATAGTACAAGTGTGAACACACAATGCACCAAACAGTCCTAAAGATGGACCTCCGCAACCCACGACCCATGCATGTGCCAATGTTAACACCACGACGTCGGCAATTGGCGCAGTAGCAGAGCGTTGCATGGTCTGATGAATCCCGACACCTTCTTCATCGTGCCAATCCGTCATCTTCCAGGGGAACAGCTCCTTGACACCTGCACTGCGAGACGGAGACAAGCTGGTGGCGTCTCCATTAAGCTCTGGTATTTTTCAACAAGATACTGCGCCAAGTCACACGAGCAAAAGTGTATTGGAGTGGTTTTAGGAACGCAGTGGTGACTTCCATTTTATGTGCTGGCCCCCACATCTCGCCAGATATGAACCCGATCGAACACGTCTGGGATGTGACTGAACGTGACGTCAGAACTTTATCGCCCCCCCTCTCCGGAATTTACAGCAGTTAGGTGACCTGTGTGTGCAGGTGTGGTGCCAACTCCTTCCAGCGACCCATCAAGGTCGTATTGCTTCCATGCCACGACACGCCGCTGTTATCCATGCCTAAGGTGGACATACAGGCTGACACAGTGTTCTGGCTGATCAGCGTATTCTGGTTGCTCTGCCTCTCACAACGTTTAGTGGTCAGTTGTACCTTACTTAGGGTTGTCCGTATTGTTTTGGTGAGATAGTGTATGTGCCACTACACACTACTCGCCGTGTTGGAAAATGATTCAAATGGCTCTGAGCACTATGGGACTCAACTGCTGAGGTCATTAGTCCCCTAGAACTTAGAACTAGTTAAACCTAACTAACCTAAGGACATCACAAACATCCATGCCCGAGGCAGGATTCGAACCTGCGACCGTAGCGGTCTTGCGGTTTCGCCGTGTTGGGACGCTGCGCAGTAGCAAGATCGGGCAGCGCAGCAAAGCAGACTAACTGTGCAGGCCTCGTCGTAATTAGATGACGCAGCTTGTCGTTACAGCCTCACAAAACTCCCAGCTGCGGCCCGTTCCGATGAGGCTTTTATGACGAGATGTATGCGTGGAGCAGGCCAGTAGTAATGAACGCCTTACTGGCTGAGGTGTCCCACACGACCAGTTATGTTCCTGGGTCACAAGGAACCCGTTACGGACAATCCGTGCGGCGTGAACGGCGTTCTCCAATAGTGTGTCTGTAACGCAGCAAGACTGGTTCGGTGCCTTATCTACTTGTATTTGTACTTTGGCGCTCTTTTACTGTTGTGTACTACGTATCGCGTGTTATATGTTCTTGTTCTATGATTCGGTGCTCTCTTCCTGTTATGTAATATGTAACGCGTTACAATAACTGATTCCATCCATAAAAGAAATAGAGCTGCAAATCGTTTAACAGCTTTTTGTAACATCGTCTTTAATTCAGTGTGCTTAAACTGTGCTTTGCTTTCAATGTAATCTTGTCGTAAGCCTTAAGCAAAGAGCTCGAGTGTTAGAGAAATCAGACGTATACTTGCTGTGAAACTGATTTATGCAATGTGCAGTAAACAGAATAACGGACACTTTCAGCCAAAGAGTGTTCCTTTCTAAGCTATAAAACTATAATAACAGAATTTGCAGCGTCAGAAATTGTAAAGTCGAAAGACTCCACTGTTTTTAAAAGAGTTTTATTTTACGTAACTTGATGGTGCAGTACTGTAATATCGTATATTAATGGGCGGCAGCCTGCAAGTTTTATGAACTATGATGTGAAGAAAATAACGTATAATGCTGACGCAAAAAAGTGTTTCAAATACCAGACCCGTAACAATTAACGCCATTTATCCCATACTGTTAACTTCATGCTCATGCTTTATTGTTTAATCATAATGTGAAAATGTCTGAAGGTTGTTTAGGTTCAAGCTTACTGCTGTTACCATCAGTGTTACCAATTATGCCAGAGAATGTATCCACATTTTAATGGCCTGTAGATCTCATAACACACTGCATAGTTTGTCTCGCACAGATTTTTATCCGTAATTGTACGTGGATAATGTTGCGCGTGTTGGATTTCTTCTTCTCGAAAGTAGGTTGCTGTTGGAAGTAAATTGCAACTTTTTTGTTTTCCTCATTCTATTCCCGCACTTCCTAGGATGACATGTTGTGGACTAACCTCGAGTTTGGTATTTATTTCTAAGCAGGTCTCTGCGTGACGACACCACATCCCCACATACTATGAGCTGGGTCGTGCAAGCATAGTCCTGTGTTCCTTCCCAGATTCATTGTTTACTGTAAATCTGAGGCAGAAAAAGACGTACAACCTACATTTTGTTTGAACACATATGTAACAGTTGTGGAAAGCCAGCTAATAATTACTCTCAGTTCGGAAAATGTAGCTGATAACAGTCGCTTGTACGGTGTACGGTTTCCATGTTAATCTGCCTAGTCTTGCTGCCTCATAAAATACACGAATAAACAAAATAATGCTGACCTCAAAATCAACCGGTAAATTCCGAGCAGAGAGTGTAGCATTAACAAAATTATATTTAGCAAAAATGTGCATAGTTTTCGACTTAATTTTACGGTATTTAAATATTCTGCTCCAAATTGTCATTGTACAACACCCACACTTCGTACGATAGTTTCTTTAATACAATTATGTGGATAACAGCTCGATTAATTAGATGAACATTGACTCACGCGACTTGCAATTGTACACCATTATGCGCGGAACGTTATTGTGATTAGGTAACTTATCGATCCATAAAGTGGCCCTCACTGTGATGTAAATGACGACAAAATTCAGTTAGCATCTTGGTTCTGGCAACATTCCTGCATTTACACACAAGTACAACAACTCGCTTGACACGTCGTAACTCCCCATTTGTAATTGTACCAGCCGGAGTCATCACACTTTGAGGTAGACTGACCAGATGGGCATAACACCATAAATGTAATTCAGATTCTTGTTACTTTGCACAGCTTCGCAGGATACACACGCCTATACACGTAACACTCAAGTGGTAGATTTAATTACGTCAGACACGTTGGATGAAGATTGTACTATGTCACATAGTGAGTTAAGCAGACAGTTTCCAGAAAAAATGATGTTACTGTGAACGTATGAATGTCGGTAGTATTATTTATTTTCCCATCAGTGTCCCTGTGGAAGCGCCTCAGCTGCAAAAAAGAGACTATCATCAATGAACCGCCTTGATCATAGAAAATTGCATCATGTAAGTGTGGAACTCCTGGGTTTACTCTTGGATGAAATAATTATGTGTATTCGGTTCATTGATAAGAAACTCGAATATTACAGTTGGATGGATTGGAAAACGCTTTCGCAGGCAACTCTGCATTGTTGATTGTGTGGAATTCATATAGCTTACACGGATGAACATGTACTGAAACATCAAATGGCTCTGAGCAATATGTGGCTTAACATCTGAGGTCATCAGTCCCCTAGACTTAGAACTACTTAAACCTAGCTAACCTAAGGACACCACACACATCCATGCCCGAGGCAGGATTCGAACCTGAGACCGTAGCAGGCGCGCAGTTCCGGACTGAAGCTCCTAGAACCGCTCGGCCACAACGGCCGGCATTTGAACTCTTTGCTCTTCACACTGAAGTGCAAGATTTAGTGTCCTAGATGCGTAATATGGCCTCATGAGTAATTATATGCTCGCACAAACAGAATAAAAAATCTAACATAATAAAAATATGTAATGATATTATATTTTAAGCTTATATAGTATTATTATCTTTGAGCCGTTCCGAAACGAAATTTCCTTGTCAGTAAAAGATGAAGGTGTTGTTCCTTCTCTCAGGAAGAAGAGACAAGACCTAGTTAAAACTCATCGTCTTATATCCGAGTCGCAGTCGCTCTCTACGAATATCGATACGATGTTATACGGCACAGTAGTTTCCATAAGAGAATAAGAGATGTGAAGTTTATTAATGTCATGCAAAATCAGATTTTGCTATTTCTGTTGTAGTATTGTTTCCATGTCTTACCTTCACGACTGTACAGCTAACAGAACTGTGATATTTTATGTTTTGAAATATCTTATTTTGCTGCTAACTCACTTCATATGGCACAAAGTGTGAGGCTCTGAAGAGTTAGCCAGTCGTTCGATTAGAAAAGTTTTTCTTTCCTCGTAAACATTGGCCCTTGTAAAGTGTGAGTGTTGTGGCCTATGTGTAAACGGTTAATTGCAGACTGCAGACCGCTATAAAGTGTGGGTGGGGGGGAACTGTCGTGTGAGTGTTGTTGATGATGATGATGATGATGACAATGAAGATGATGAATCATTAGAAAGATAATTAGAAGTTGAAATGCTGTACCGTATCATAAAATAAACCACTCCATCCGATGAATGGATGGTCAGCAACAGTATCACATTCCATCGGTTCATGAACCGCTCTTGATATTTTGAATTTAATGTTATATTTATAAATGATAGACCGCAGCAATCAGTCGTCCTTTTGTTTGCAGGTTTTATTACGCAAATCCAGATTTCGGCTAGTGCCTAGCCATTATCAATGCACTACTTTTTACTCTCGATGCTTGTAAGTTCCCTGTTGTTCGGGCGTCAGTCACAGTTCTTTGAACCGCCCGAACAACAGGGAACTAACATGCACCGAGATTAAAAAAATAGTGTATTGATAATGGCTAGGCACTAGCCGAAATCTGGATTTGCGTAACAAAACCTGCAAATAATAATAATAATAATAATAATAAAAAAGGACGACAGATTGCTGCGCTCTGTCATTTATAAATTACATAACAGTCGCTAAGTGCACCCACTTTCCTAATGGAAGATAACCTGATTTAATTTTATGTCAGTGGCTCACAGTGGGAGACAGAGGTTTTATACTGTGCTTTTATTGCTCTAGACTCGCTGAAATAGTGTTTGTGAGAACAACCACTACCACAGGAGTGCAAACGACTAGTCGTGGATCGAAAACCATCACGCTATCGTGCGATAAGTGACCTCTGCTACGGAGACTAGTTTTCCCCTATAATCGACGGAAAATCAAGCGCATCACGTCTTCTAAGGTAGCGTGCTGTTCCTGACCTCCTTCGGCTGACACGATCATAATACCCTCGTGCTTAAAAATGTTACGAAACACTCAAGGGGAAACATTTAGAACTACTTAATTTCGAGATGTTACACCTGTCTACCACTATATATATCTCAAGGCAACTTAATAACGTAACTGTCAGTCAAGCGGACAACTTTACACTGTGTGCTTGCGTAAAGCAAATACATACCTGATCTTTTCCTTAGGTCATGAATAACTCTCACGCCGCAAACGTCTTAATTTTTGTCCTTGTCAGAGCCAATACAACACTAATGTTTCGTCAGAGTGTTCTCCTCACACCAATATTCTAATTATGTGTTCTAAAACGTGTTTCTGTAGTATAAGTTTCGCTAATTCTGTTGGCCTCAGTTGCTGTGATATTAAGCGAATTTGTCTTTATGACCATGCTATTGAGAGTGAAAAGAGAACAGAAAAGACAACCTTTCTGGCACTAGAAACGAAGCAGCCGTTGAATTACGTTACTGAGTTTTCCAATGGTGTCACGTCAAGTGAAAAGCCACGTTTCAGTCACATCCCAGATGTTAAATATCTTTAACATTTCACGGCCCTGTCAGCAACTGTATAAATATTAATTTTAATTATACAACTGACTCAGTTGCGCCGTTTACCTAGAATTTACCTAGGTTTCAGTCGGGATAACCCAACCTTCTGGACAAACAGTAGATACTGTTATTCTGAAAACAAACAGTGGGAACTGTTATTCTGAAGAAGGTTGGGTTACCCCGACTGAAACCTAGGTACATTCTAGGTAAACGGCGCAACTGAGGCTGTTGTATAATTAAAATTTACATCCCACATGTTTTCGATCGGGTTCAGATCTGGCGAGTTGTGGGGACAGAACATCTATTGGAATAGTCCACTGTGTTCTTCGAACCACTCAATCATATCCTGACCTTGTGACACGGCGCAGTATCTTGTTAAAAAATACACTGTCGTCGGGAAACTTGATCGTCATGAATGGGTGTACGTGGCCTGCAACCAGTGTACGATAATCCTTGGCAGTCATGGTGTCCCGCACGAGCTCCACTGGACCCATGGATGCCCTCGTGAATCTTCCCCTGAGCACAATGGAGCCGCCGCCAGCTTGTCTTCAGTCCCACAGTACAGGTGTCAAGGAGTTGTTCTCTTGGAAGACGACGGATTCGCGGCCTCCCATAGGCATGATGAAGAGGATATTTGGATTTATCAGACCATGCAACACGCTGCCACTGCTCCTACGTGCAGTGCCGATGATCATGGGCCCATTCAAGGCGTAGTTGCCGATGTTATGATGTTAACGTTGGCCTATGCATGGGTCGTCGGCTGCCCATCGTTAGTAGTGTTTGGTGTACTGTGTGTTCAGAAACACTTGTACTCTGCCTAGCATTAAGGTGTGACGTTACTTCCTCCACGGTTCGATGTCTGTCCTGTTTTACCAATCTACAAAGCCTACGACGTCCGGGATCTACAATGTGGAGTGGTCGCCCAACCCCAAGACGGCTTGACGTGGTTTCACCTTGGTTTCGCCACGTGTTGACGACACTCACCACAGCACTCCTCCAACACACACCAAGTCGCGCACATTCGAAACGCTCGTGTCGAGCCTCTGGGCCATCAAAACTTCCTTAAGTCAAACTCAGATAGATCGCGCGCCTTCCTCATTCCACACACGGACAGCATGCTCACTGATACTACAAGAACCGTGTATGTGCCTGACTAGCAATCATTCCTCGCCATGTGACGCTGCTATCGCCTGGACGCGTTTACATCGATGGAAGGTCGGTTGCCGTAGCGTTCTCGGTGATCAGTGTACACTATCTGGTCAAAACTATCCGAACTCATTTGGGTAAGGCGCAAATGACCACGGGAGGCGGACAGGCCAGTGCAAAACGAGCCGCGGTTTATTGTGTTGTCAGTAGAGAAGTGGTTGTCAGTAGAGTAGTAGTAAGAGCAGAGTGGGTCGGTAAGGATAGCTCAGTGACGTGAACTAGTCATTGGGTATTAGTAACGAGGAGAATACGGTAAATGCCATAATCCAATTTCCGAGAAACTTCGCTCAGTGGAAGATGGGTCAAAATAAGCGAGAACTTGTTTCTTCTTATCCGCAAATGTTCGAGCCTTTCTGAGAAAACGACGGTCAGTTTTCGAGGCACAAGTGCCATTTTTTCCCGTCGTGTTCGAAGCCCGATTATTATTTTATTTTTGTTTTTCATTTATGTACCCTTACCAACTGTATGTCTGGTGAATTAATTTTAAAAATAAATAAATGAATGAATAAGAAAATTATTTCAAACTGTTTCTCGTTGAAATTCATTTAGTGTATCTTGATTCACAATCAACCGCAAGCGCCAGTTATCGGAAAAGTGATCCGTTATGCTTGCTTTGGCGCGAAATCATTGCCAACGCGCGACATCTTCAGCAATGCTAACCAAGTTTCTTTTACGAGGAGATTTGTGCGAAGATATATCGCTGAGGCAAGACTGTCTTCACGCGATTTTTGTGGCGTTTGGAATTTCCATGTTTCGAATGTTTCTATGATCGCTATCATCCAAGAGAATGCACCAAATTTTTCTGAAGAATAAACATAAAATATTATGTAAGACTTAAGAATTGATGTAAAAATGAGATATAAGAAAATGAGAATTTAAAAAGATTGTACTCCCTGCAAATACCGTACATACATATACATATTACACAACAAATGTATGACGCTTTTTGGGAAACCCACTTATAATTTTACGATTAATATAACGTCCTTGTATCCCCTAACTTGATAAGGAACATTCACGTAGAAACATTCTGTGGACTTGGGTAGAAGAATGAACAAAATAAATTAAAAATAAATAAAATCAAATGAAAACAGGACACTGTGATTTAAAATGACAGTTTGTGTGGGTAAAGTATGCAACCAATCGATTTTTGAATTCGATAAGATTTGTTGCACCGTTAACTAGTTTTCGAACCGCTGTTGGCTCATCATCAGATCGAGGTGTTAGAGGAATATTATTTTCTAAGATTGTGGTGCTGTCGAAAACAACGGAAAATTACGAGTAAGTTAACGAAACGTTTACGAATTAAAAAGGTCCTTACGTTTTAAGGTACTTACATTGCATTGCCTCGTGGTGTACTATAACATAAAAATCTTTCCGTTTCGTAAACATTTCGTCAACTCATTGCAAATTTGTTTTATTGCCTGCCAGCACAACGTCCTAAGCGTCTAACTGCACATGGTACAGAAAATACTGTTCCTGTAACAGATGACCCCGCGACGACTGAAAAACTAGTTAATGGTACAAATAATCTTACCAGATTCAAAAAGCGACTGCTTGCGTACGTCACCAACATAAACACAAATTTCGTTAATCATTCCAGCGAATGGCAGGACGATTATTTCTCCAGTTTCTCTACCGTTCCATGTTTGTCTTGTCTGATTCGTTGACGAACATGCGTCGAAGAAGTAATGGTTCTATGGATCTGTCTGTGAGCTAATCGCTCTCATTTTCTCGTCGCTACATTTGTACAAGACTTAGATGGAACAACAAGTCTTTACAGCCTTGTTACAGAAGATACTTTTTCAGTATTTTAAGAGTAGCTCTCTTTATAAAACCTGACACCTATCTGTTTGCAGTGATTATCGAAAACACCCGTAACACTCTCGTTACCGTCAACTACATAAAAGACTTATTATTCTCTCTTCTACATTACACGCCTCGAATACGGACCACAAAGTGCGATGTAGAAGAGACTGTGGGATAAACAAGGTCTGGGTCATTTTCCTGTGAAATGAAAACAAGAAACTGAAGTAATGTTTTTATGCGGAATAAGCAACAACCGGCTCTCTGTGGGCATATTGTGCTACAGGTGTAGAGAACCAACAAAGATAGATGCTTGGAATAGATCCTAGACGTCAAACGTCTGTCTCAAATGATCTCTGTGTCGGTGGGAGACGTCACTTCCAACTCCAGTCCTCTTCCGCGCTCTACGATCCTCGAAATCGTAGTCGGTGTTCTACTCTGCTTCAATTAACGCACCTTACACAGAGCGTCGGTTTTTCCTCGAAATCTTATCTTGCAGTAGAACTCTTGTTTAGGGAATCTGAAGAAATAAAGAAAGTAGCAGTAATGGAAGTAATGAACACTCGTGACCTTTATACAAGCAGATATTGTGCACCTTCAGCAGAAAGCACGTATCAAGGATTCTATTATGTAAACTCATTCCATACCAAGAGCTCTGCGTATTCTGCGTTGGCACTGTGTTCTCCTGGCTTACTCGACCATATGGGTGCAAATCAAGGTAACTTCCACCGAGTTATTCAGGGCGAATTCGGGAGGCCCAGGTTTCATTTCCTAACTTGGTCGTCCAGTTTTAGACTTTCCATGGATTCCCTACAGACCTATCACTTAAGGCAACTGCCGGGATGGCTCCTTTGGAAAGGATACTGACCGTTTCCTACCATGTTCTTCCAGAATCTCAGCTTGTGCTCCATCTATAATAAACTCATTGGCGACTGGCCGTTGAACACTAATTACCTTTCCTTCAATCATCATAACGTTAACTTGAATACCATAGTGATATTTTTCGTTTAATCGTATTTTCGTTTGCGCGCGTCCAGCCTCTCCATCTTTGCACCCAATCACAGAGCGCATGCTATTGACCTTATGCAGACAATCTTTGGTCGATGTGAACATCACGCTGAAGCAAAGAAAATGTTCTATATTCTCATCTGCCACCTACCTGTGAAACTGGTCGCTCAGTCCAATGTAGGACTTGAAAGATGATGGTGAAATTCGGTATGCGCTCAATATTCGGGTCGTTGTTACGATGTTCACCCACATTTTACGTACTGATACGTTTTCTCATTCTTCCTTCAGTACGTGTCCAGCAATGTTAAGACAAGCATACGACAAAATACGATCATTCTTTTAACTTTAAGTGAATGGCAGCTCGTCATTTATTCAACAACCTGAAATTACCATTTTCATTGTTGTCATTCCACTTTACAGCTGATGGTTTAGTGATAAATACGAATATTTGCAGCCAAGATTGCGTGTTGAAATATTTTTATTTCCTCAGCGACCGGTTTCGATAAGTCCAACTCTCATTTTCGGATCTCCTGGAAATATTATTAGTGTGCATGAATCGTACGACTGTAACGAGGGTATGTTCCAGTTACAAAACACAAGTGTCTCTTTCACTTGTCAAATACAAAAGACAGAGTAATTGAAAAGTACGTAGCACCAACAAAGAGCCCTGGACTGGCGGCGAGTTCGTCCGTGGAGCCGTTGTAGCTACGGTCCATCAGGAAAGACAGTAATATTATTTCCAGGTGATCCGAAGACGACAGCTAAGACCTGTCGAAACTGGTCAGTGAGAAAATAAAAATATTTCAACACTCGATCTTGGCTGCAAATATTCTTATTTATCACTAATGAGGTAACACTTGTAGGTAGGGGAAAACCCATTTCAAACAATTTCCTGTAAAGTAATTCCTGTGCTTCCTTGTATTTTGCACATGCCACTATTGTTATTCAGATAGCTCACGCAGTTCGATCCTGATCACAAATTCAAGAAACTAGAATTTTACGCAAATGTGTAGAGTATCGTCCATGTCCCAGCCTCATATGAATGATGGATGCGCATGACATTTGCGTATCTTTACATAGCGCAAAGGCGGCCGAGGCATTCGTTCCCCAAACGCCTTAATCACTGTATCACACACGGTTTGCTGCTTCGAATGTCGATTGCAAAGCACTGACTCAGGAAGTTTATTTTTGACACGGATAGAATATAGTTTGAGATTGTCATGATTATTTACTACACCTCTGCGTTAACGAAACAGCAAGAGAATGCGAGTTCGCTGGAGTGACGCAAATCCCTCCTAGCACTCGGGTACTCAAAGGTACGTAAATGGTAAACGTTTCCGTGCCGTCTCTTCTATTTTCCTCTCGCTTTGCATGTTTCGCGCTGGTAAGAATTCCTGCCATTCGCTTCGATGTAACGGCGTGCTAATGGAGAATAACGATCCCACCTAACCATGTTTAGGACTCCTTTGGCCTTTTAATGCGTGACGGTGTGACGTCAGCGAAACTGCTTGGGCCGTAACGAGTTCCTAGCACGAGAGACTAGCGGCGCCGATTAAATTCCTAGCAGCGGGACGCCCATTGCTGCGGCGCTGGTGTCGGCAACAAGAAGACGCTGCGGCGAGCCGAGGCGACGTTCTGGGTTCAGCGACAGCAGGTAGGGACGTACCGTTAGCGTGGCTGCTGGCCGCTGGCTGCCGGTGTGCGTGCCATCTGCCGCCACGGGCGCCAAACACCTGATGCTCCACCCGCCAAACTCTGCTGGCGGCACTTTATTCCACTCTGTCTCTCTTTCGCCGCCAACTGAATACCGTACTTGGATCAGCACAACAAGGTGACTGGCACCTAGTTGTTTACAGCACAGCTACAGGGTGGATATAATTAAACTGCAGTTACTTACGAAGGTCCATTGTAGCCTGTAATTATCGTGTGGCAGAGAAACATGGTAGATATGCTAACGCGTTAAGGGGAGTTAGAACGTAAAACTTTTTTTCACATTTTGGGATTTTTATCTCATTATAAAATTGGCAATTTTCCGAATAAAATAAACTCACATGGGAAATATTTTATTTTATTTTTTTAAATATAATCTACACCGGTTGAAAATGTTAAAATTTTTACGTGCATTACTTCAAGATCTAATGAAATCGGTAATTTTTTATATGGAAGACTGTGGATTGCCGTGTTATAAAGGATAAATTACATGTTTGTATTGGTAGCATTGTCAAAAACAGTATCGTATCGTTTCATAGTATCAACAAGCGTTGTATGTCGAAGTGCTAACAACTAACATAGGCAGGCTGACAGACAAAATGATTGATGAACTACAACAGTATTATGGAATGGTCATTAGAAATAATACTGAGGAATTGTTGAAAATGAAGCTGGCAGTATGGGCTACCTTCTTCCACAGACTGTCAACTGATGAAAAACCAGCACACCACGTTTGCCCTCCTGGACCTGGTACATGGTGCAATTACCACAATGCCCAGTACTCACCGAGCGAGGTGGCGCAGTGGTTAGCACACTGGACTCGCATTCGGGAGGACGACGGTTCAATCCCGTCTCCGGCCATCCTGATTTAGGTTTTCCGTGATTTCCCTAAATCGTTTCAGGCGAATGCCGAGATGGTTCCTTTGAAAGGGCACGGCCGATTTCCTTCCCAATCCTTCCCTAACCCGAGCTTGCGCTCCGTCTCTAATGACCTCGATGTCGACGGGACGTTAAACACTAACCACCACCACCACCACCCAGTACTCAAAAAGTTCATACAGCCATAAACATTCCATCCCAGCAGCAGTCATGGATATCATAAAACTGGCAAATCCTGAATTACTGAAGAAGTGACTTCATGGTCAGGCTGAAAATCCCAATGAGTCGTTCAATAATCTTATACGGATTCGCTTACCAAAAAATGTTTTTCTTGGAATGAAGTGATGCTGTTATTGCTTTTAATGATGGCAACATTGGTAGGGTGAAAGTGCTACAGCAAATGGGAATTAATTATGGAGCTAACTGCATCAGAGAACTTGAACAGATGGGCAAGGTTCGCATTGATAAAGTAGAGTATGCAGCACAGTTGGCCACTGAAATGAAATGATCGTACGGCATTGTTGGCCGGGGGGACCCCAAGCGGGGTGTTCGGCCGCCGAAATTGCAAGTCCTTTTTAGCTGACGCCTCTGCGACGACTTGCGAGTCAATGTTGATGAAAGGATGATGAACGACACACAACACTCAGTCATCTCGAGGCAGAGAAATCCCTGACCCCGCCGGGAATCGAACCCGGGACCCCGTGCGCGGGAGGAGAGAACGCTACCGCAAGACCACGAGCCGAGGACTGTTGGCAACTAACGAGTCCAGAAAGAAGAAAAGAAGAAAAAACTTGGAAAAAGATCAAGAGGATTATATACAGTATGGTGCAGGGTGCTTCTGAGTGAGTAAAAATAAAAAATTAAGCATGTATTAAGCGAGTTACAGTCTTTTGAAACTTTAGAAGCCGTTCCTGAAAATGTACATTTTCTGTTGCATTTTTCCCTACTTCTCAGAAACTACTTCGAGTAGAGTATTCAAATTTTCAGGGAGTAATAACATACATATCCTGAGTCTACTGAACTAAAAGAAGAACATAATGTTATGTACAATTAAAATTAGAATAACGTACAAAAAAAGTACACAAAATTTTAACTACGTTATTAAAAACTGTATTTCCGAAAGCAGTGGCTTAAATGCAGTTATTGTAGTTCAGTAGACTCTAAACATACAGTTTAACGTCCTGTAAAAGTTTCATGTCAATGGCTACAGTGGTTCCTGAAATACAAGGAAGCCAAGTCACTAAATTTAACATTGTCGGGATAGGGCGTTCCAACTCCCCTTAATGGGGAACGAATTCACGCTGGAAAAAAATTAGTTTCAATTTTGGCCACCAGGTGCAAATCTGGCGCTGTGCGCTGTTTGTTTGACGGTATGACATCCACGCTGTCATTTGCAAGCCATAATGTGAGTGAACAATATGGCTACTGAGAAGAGAGAGCGTGCGCTTTACGTGAAATTGTTTTATGGGAACGGCAGCAATTACAGTGTTGCACTGAGAGAGCATTGCAGACTGCAAGGTCTGAGGAGAGGACCGATGTTATTAAATGGTTTAAAGAAAAAGATAACGAAATTCAGAAACCCGGTGAGCTTGGTGTGGCACCTACAACAGGAAGGCGTCCTATTGCGGTGGATGTTACTGACGAGACTGCTGTTGCTGTAACTGGTCATGCAGCACATGCTAGTGCTAGTGCAGCGTCACGAGAATTGTCCGGCTAATGGTCAACATTATGGAAAGTTCTGCGGTCTATTTTACAATGGTACCCGTACAAGATCCAGACGGTGCAGCAACTCAAACTTCATCATCCGCAGCAACGTTCATCTACATCTACATTTATACTTCGCAAGCCACCCAACGGTGTGTGGCGGAGGGCACTTTACGTGCCACTGTCATTACCTCCCTTTCCTGTTCCAGTCGCGTATGGTTCGCGGGAAGAACGACTGTCTGAAAGCCTCCGTGCGCGCTCTAATCTCTCTAATTTTACATTCGTGATCTCCTCGGGAGGTATAAGTAGGGGGTAGCAATATATTCGATACCTCATCCAGAAACGCACCCTCTCGAAACCCGGCGAGCAAGCTACACCGCGATGCAGAGCGCCTCTCTTGCAGAGTCTGCCACTTGAGTTTATTAAACATCTCCGTAACGTTATCACGGTTACCAAATAACCCTGTGACGAAACGCGCCGCTCTTCTTTGGATCTTCTCTATCTCCTCCGTCAGACCGATCTGGTACGGATCCCACACTGATGAGCAATACTCAAGTATAGGTCGAACGAGTGTTTTGTAAGCCACCTCCTTTGTTGATGGACTACATTTTCTAAGCACTCTCCCAATGAATCTCAACCTAATACCCGCCTTACCAACAATTAATTTTATATGATCATTCCACTTCAAATCGTTCCGCACGCATACTCCCAGATATTTTACAGAAGTAACTGCTACCAGTGTTTGTTCCGCTATCATATAATCATACAATAAAGGATCCTTCTTTCTATGTATGTGTGGTGTGGATTCACAAGCACCTTCATTATCGGAGCGTTCTTCTTTGAAGAGAATACAGTCAGGCGTGCCGTGATGTCCGCATGTTATCGAGAACTGCTAGTACAGCATGTTATAACAGCTGCGGAAGAGCGCAACTGCGTGGAAGCCATTGCCTTCAGGCAAGACGTAGCAACACCTCATGTCGCTCGCCCAGTGAAAGATCTGCTTAATGCTACCTTCCACGAACGTGTTATCAAAAAAGGGTTTCCAGGTGCATGGTCTGCAAGACCACGTGATCTGAATCCATGTGACTTTTGACTCTGGGGATATCTAACAGAACGTGTTCACCAGAAACACGTTGCTCAGATTCCACAGGACCTGCTGCGAGCAACCGTTGATTACGTCGTTTTACGAATGCATCTCGTCTACGTCTGTGCTGCTCCTATGAAAGAAACTGTGAAAGCGGCGATTAATAATAATCGATAACAACATCAACATTACGCCTTGCTCACTTTTTTGACCTTTTCTGCCCATATCCCATTCCTAATCCATTACAAATGGAAACATTTGTATGTGCCTTTCTTGTTTTCATAGAGCCAGATTTGCACCTGGTGACTAAAATTAGAACTAATTTTTTCTAGAATAAATCGGTTCCGCATTAACGCAATACCGTATCTACCAAGTTTTGCTGCCGTACGATAATTACAGCCCACACTAGACCTCTGTGAGTAGCTGCACTTTAATTATAACCACCCCGTACCATAGCGACAACTGATCGGAGGATGAGCTTGGTCACACCATCTGTTCTGTTTGCCGACGTCACATCAATCCAATACCCATAGACAGTTTCTGACGACTCTTGCAACCGTTAATGCAACAATCGTGATTAACTTTCTTGCCTGCAAAGTTTCTCTGTGTGGCAAATTTATTTTACGCGACAGAATATCCTAAACTAGTCGTTAAAATCCGCTGAAAAGTTATAACACTACTACCATCGCGCTAATCAAACCCAGAGCTTCACGTTAACAGGCCCGATGTGGACGTGACCAGGGCAGCCCTGCTGTTACTGCTGCAGCACTATTATGCGCGCAGACCAACTTGAAACGATGACGTCTCCCCTCCCACGCTACGCTGCCAGCCACTGCGTTATTTTGATTGAAGTATAGGTAGAGAAAATAACGCAGGACAGGCAAAGACAGCAATCCTGGCAAAATAAGTCTGCTAGTATCAAACATCGGTCTCAATATAAGGAAGGAATTTCTGAGACTGTACGTCAATAGCACAGCTTTGTATGTTAGTGGATGGTGGGCTGTGGGAAAACTGGAAAAGAAGAGACTCGAAGCGATAGTGAATGGTGCTATAGAAGGATCTTGAAAATTAAGTCGACTGATGAGATAAGGAATAAGAAGGTTCTACGCTGAAAGGAACACATGGGAAACACTGACAAGAAAAGGGACAGGCCTATAGGACATGGATTAAGGCATCGGCGAAGACTTCCATGGTACTAGAGGGATGTGTAGTGGGTAGAAACTGTAGGGGAAGATAAAGACTGGAATAAATCCAAAAAATAATTGAGGTTACAGGGCGGAAGTTCTGTTGTGAGACGAAGAGGATAAAAAAATAGTATGTTCGATACACTGCAAAACAGCTGCCACGCAGTGTCTTTCTTAATTGCACTTGTAAGTTATTTGTGTGAAAATAGAAAGACTGTAGAAAACCATGCATGAGTATGGGAAAGATAGCTGCCACCTACAAAAAAAATTACAGAGGCCTCTGGGGAAAAGAGAATGATTTGTATGTATATCAAGAGCACAGATGGCAAACCAGTACTTAGTAAAGAAGGGAAAACTAGAAGGTGGAAGGAATAAATACAAGGGCTATACAACGAAAATGAACCTGAAGACAATATTATAAATGGAACTACCTTAAGCTGACGTTAGAGATGTCATCGAGACGAATTTGACAGAGCAGTGAGAGACATAAGTCGAAACAAGGACAGGAGCAGTCGACAGTCCCTCAGAATTATTGAGATACCATGTTCAGGTTATTCGACCTGTATGTTAGATGTATGAGACTGGCAAAATATCCTTAGCTTTCAAGAGAAGGACTTTTCTAGGAGAACCTACCAATATATTGCTTCCTCCTAGACGTATATAGCGGGCAGCCCATCAAGTTAAAATTAGAGAGATTAGAGCTCACGTCGATGTTTACCAACAATCGTTGCCCCGTGACTGGAACAGGAAAGAGGACGAAGAAACAGCAGTACACGAAGTGCCGTCTGCCACACGTCCGCTGGTTAACTGCGGAAAATGGACGTAATAATACTAATTTCAAAGAAGGTAGGTGCTGACAGATGTGAATGTTACCGGACTACCAGTCTAACAAGCCATGGTTGCAATATATTGGCCGGCCACTGTGGGCGAGCGGTTCTAGGCGCTTCAGTCCGGAACCGCGCTGCTCCTACGGTCGCAGGTTCGAATCCTGCCTCGGGCATGGATGTGTGTGATGGCCTTGGGTTAGTTAGGTTTCAGTAGTTATAAGTCTAGGAGACTGATGACGTCAGATGTTAAATCCCATAGTGGTTAGAGCCATTTGAACCATTTTGCAATATATTGGCACGAACTATTCACAGAAAAATGTAAAAAACTCGTAGAAGACGGACGACTTCAAAGAAAATCTGTTGGGATTCTTGAGAAATGTATGAACATTCATTGCAATGCTGACTTTGCGACGTATCTTAAAAGATAGTTGCAAATAAAACAAACCTTCGTTTATAGCTTTTGTAGATTTAGAGAAAGCTTCTGAAGATGTTTGCTGCAATACACTGTTAGAAATACTGAAAACACAGGTAGCGAACGGTTATCTAAAACTTGTACAAAAACGAGAAGGCAGTTATAAGAGCCGAAGGACATTGAAGAAGCAGTAAAAGGAAAGAAGGAGAAATATGGAAAGTGGACTGAAGTTCAGACAAATCAAATGAAAACTATGAAGTTTGCCGATGACATTGTAATTCTGTCGGAGACGGGGAATGGATGGCGTCTTGGAAAGAGCTTTCATTGTAGTTAAAGTCATCGTTGAGTCCGCAATTAAGGCAAATGTATTCCTTTTGGACACAAAATGTGAGACAATCACCCTTCGTTTTCCAGACTAACAACAGTTGATCTATTCGGCCAAAATTGAAATATTGATTGTCATACGCCACTCTTTATGCTACATGCATATTCAGTACTGTTAGCTAACTAACACTGCAGTCCAACAATGACCGGCGCGGTAGATGCGAATACTGCCATAGGCCTGTCATTTACGCTACTACGATATCATCACCACTGACCTCTGTTCCGTGACTTCTACAGCTGAGCAACTAATATCACTGACTCAACGCTCTCGGCGCTTCGATGAAGGTAATCGGCATGCATGCGACGGCATGCGTACCGGTACCTAAAATGTTCCAAAACGCTGCTGATAAAAACGGGATTTTCCGGTGCCCATACCTCGGGTTCTATTCGTGATAAAAATGTAGGGTCAACTGTTTTGGATAGTGCTTGGGGTAGGGACCATTTGTGTGGCCAAATGAAGGATTGTTTTAGTGTCGCTATCCTACAGTACACGGTCAAAATATGAATATTACACACTTCCTATTGCTTAGGCAAGTGCAGCAAATCGGGTGGTTCCTTTTGCATTGGATTGATCTGCGGTCGGCCTAATAGGAGTTACGCAAGCACCATTAATCCATGAACTGTTCCTTGGAAAGCACGAAAAAAGTTTATTTTTATTTACTCATTTTTTTTTCGCCGTCACTAGTGAACCAAGCCGGCCGAAGTGGCCGTGCGGTTAAAGGCGCTGCAGTCTGGAACCGCAAGACCGCTACGGTCGCAGGTTCGAATCCTGCCTCGGGCATGGATGTGTGTGATGTCCTTAGGTTAGTTAGGTTTAACTAGTTCTAAGTTCTAGGGGACTAATGACCTCAGCAGTTGAGTCCCATAGTGCTCAGAGCCATTTGAACCACTAGTGGACCAAAATCCATCCGAGGATTCCGAGACGGCTATGCGCAGCAAATGGCTATAACTTTTACGATGTATTCGTAAGATCCCGATGTCGAACAATTTCGAAATTTTTCATCATGTAATGCGAAGACGTAGTTTATGAACAGATGTAGCACTGAGAAATAAGCTGCAAAGTGTCTCCGCTGTCATTTGCAAACCACATTTTATAGAAGTGAAGCACGTACAAACGATTTTTGCCCTTAAAATTCAGTCTGAGGTATAAAATAAGTTGTGTGTTATTTCAATTACACGTAAGTAAAATACCTACATTTTACTTACCAACACATTTCACTTGATATGAGTTACGTGCCCTGCTGCGGTAGGTAAAAAAAGGGAACCAACAGAAAAATGCTCCTATCGGACCACAAAAATTGCGAATTCGTTCCTTTTATTTAAACTATTCTGACTGATAAGTTGGGTGCCAGTTGCCTCATTCTACCTTCCTCAGCGCCTTTAAAAATGTTCCCAAAAATTTTGGCATGCTAACATATTCCCGCTTTTTTTCGCTGAGATAGAAAAAGACAGTAGCAGTGGCAAAGAGACGGAAAAGTAATAAATAGAGGAAGGTAGTAGGCAGTGTTTGTGTTATAGAAAGAGCGAAGGAGACAATAGCAGTGTGAGAGAAAGAGAGAAACTTAGTGGTAGTGGAATGTGGCCGATAGTGACAGAACAGTGCTAGAAAACGAGTGAATGAGACAGTGCTAGAGGGAACGGAATAAACAGAAAGGTAAAGTGGAAGTGAGTGAGAGCCAGTGATAATGAGAGACAGAATATATGACAATGACAACGAGGAGAGAGAGATAGTGACAGTGACAAGACACAACAGCAAGAGCGAGGAAGGAATGAGATATTAGCAGTATGAGAGAGCAAGAGGGAGACACTATCAGTGAGAGAAGACGATTGTAGTAGTACGGACGGAAAGAAGGGAACTGTGACTGTGGCACTAGAGACAATGACAGAGAGACACAAAGAGATAATGACAATGAGTTGGGCTGAGTGAGTGAGTGAGGAAGGGTAACAGGGAATGAATGGGTATGAGCGACTTAAGCGATGAACTAGCGCGTGTTAGTGAGCTACAGTTAGGGGAGCCTGTGATAATCTGAGATGAGTTACATGTTAAAAAAAGCGCGAATATATTCGCATCCCAAAATCTTTGGGAAAATTTTTAGAGGTGCTGAGAAAGGCAGAACGAGACAGCTGGTAGCTACCCAATTTTCAGTCAGAGTCTTTTAAATAAACAGGAATATATTCGCATTTTTTTATACTCCGAGAGAAGCATTTTTTCCGCTGGTCGATATTCATTCGCACACGTGGCATGTGCGAACACACAATTAGTAACGCTAGGTTTCGTAGATCCCTTACAAGTGCCTTGACATTGTGTTACATCGCTGAAACAGCCTTAAGCGGGAATTTGGGAAGATTTATTGCTGCTTTATGTCTGATTGAAAAGATCATCTTCCTTTACCTGTTAGTTGATATGTCATTGGCACAGACTAGCATCATGTCGAGTTTTAACAGTTCCATCTATCACTACATTCTTTGCTACAGGTGCTTCAGAAAGCGTTGTGCTGCACACATCTTCCTAGAAGCACTGCCCGGGGAAGTTACAGGAAGCAGTTTGGATGGGACAGCACATAAAAGCACCGTTCCGGAAAGACACGACAGATCTTAAAAACCTGTACTTTATAGTTCCTGCGATGAAGCAAAACAAACAGTTTTATGGGCTGCTCTGTGATTCGTGAAAACACCTTGGTGACCGTTTGGCACCGTTTGGAATACCAGCGAGATGTCATCACGAGTACTTGCTTCACAACTTTCGAAACAAAAACCTCACGTCGAAAAACGATTTTCACTGACGATTCCATATACTAAAGCGAATCGTATTTGCCATCTCACTCAAATATAGGTTTTCCAAGCTGCAATTGTTTCACAGCTCTGCTTTAGTTACCGATTTAGGCAGTACCATAGCTGTTTCTATTCAGTTAAATATTAGAGGTCGATAAATTCCTGCTCATGTTAATATTTCCTTCCTCTCTTTCGCAGAAAAAAGCGTTATTCTCTCCTGGCTAAGCGACTTTTTTTTAAAAAATAATTCGGAACCTGACAACCCATACTCTTTCTAAAGTCGGTTTAATGTTTCCATGCAAAGAAACACCGGTTGGAGAAAATGAAATCTGGCAACCAGAACCCCGTTTCCAAAATCGATGTTGATGTGTTTACGTGACCAGTCAGAACCGATATTGGAAAAATGGTATAAGAAAACCGGATGTGGGAGTCACGTAAACGCAGTAATTATGTCTACGACTGGACAACGCAACATTATAACCTACGTAGTATCTGATAAAACTAAAAATAGCTACATCTTCCTCCTTGTCAAATCATCGGCATGGACATCGACAAAAATTCTTCATTTGTGTGGCTATATTGTCCGTACTTGCTTTGCAATTCCTGAGGGAATTTTTGTCCTGTCGTTACAACTACAAGAAAATGCGTGTTTTTCTCACCAGACGCATTTCGCTTTATTGAGACAAAGAATCATTAGCGGCATAAATAAAATATATTTGCAATTTTATTTGTTTTTAATATCCAAATACAGTTCGTTAATAATTTGCTCGTTTTTACTTACGGTAGTTTCTGTTTGGTTTCTCGTCTACATCGCATCACACATTTTCGTGCACCATTGTTCACTGTTTATTTGCAAATTTCTAAGTGCGTATTGCGTTTTGTAATGTCGACAGCATTGCCACTAGTTTCTCTTTCACCTATACTTTTTTGTAGTTAGATGTATGTGTGTTGTTCTGTTTAATTATGTTGTTTATATACTCTGTAAGAGTAATGTAGGAATAGTGATGAAGTATTTTTTATGTGGCGGATAGATGGGGCAGTTGAGGGGGGCAGGGGAGAGGAGAAGCCTTGTTGAGTGGGGTAAGGAGATAGTAGTGTGACGGAGAGTCAATAAGGAGCAAGAAATGAAATGAGATTGGGGAGGTGGATGGGAGGAATCCAGGGTTTGGGTGGGAGAGGGTGAAGGGTGGTAAAGGCTATCTTCTTTTTCATGTCTTTTTTTCAGTTGTTTTGAACAATATCTCGTTTCCAATATTTATTTGGTCAGTAAGCGCCTGCTTATTTTGTGTTAATGTTTTGTGCACGTGGAAATTTTCTTGGAAAGGGAGGAGGTGTCTGTCTTTACCGATTCTTGTGATGTTCATATGTTTTTCAATATTGCTTTGTCTGTGGTAATCCTGTTTTAGATGATGCGCATGTGTTGAATGGTTTGTACCGTATTTCAGTGCTCTGACGTGTTCTTTATATCTAGTGTCAAATGTCGTGTCAGTCATTCCATTACTGTTACACAGTACACAGAGACAAAGCAACGTAATTAAATAGAATAACACACATATAATTAACTACAAAAAACGGTTTGGGCCAAAGAAAAACCAGTGGCAATGTTGGCAACACTACAAAACACAATACACACTGAGAAGTATACAAATAAACAGTAAACAGTAGTGTACGAGAAAGTGTGGTGCGTGAAACGTGGGAAATGATTACTTCTGCAAATCAGCGAAAAATTAAACTACAAGTATCAGTGTCTAATGAAGAAAGAAATCCAAGACGGGCTAGTAGACGGCATTGCCTGATGTAGGCGAGAAATCAAGCAGAAATTACCGTAACTGAAAACAAACAAATTGTTAACGCATAGTTTTTCTGTCTTAAAAACAATTCAGATTGAAAATATCTTTATTGCAGACCATCGATGATGTTTTACCTCAATAAAGCGAAACGCGTCTGTTGAGAAAAGCACGCGTTTTCTGCTAGTTGTATCGTCGGAACTACAAGACCCTTAGGAGTAAACAAAAATACTGACATACATGCGTACAGTCGTGAAACTATATTAAGGGCAAATAAGAGTAAATTTATATGCCTATTCTACAGCTGCAGTGCCGAGCAGTCAGTTCGACTGACGATATTCTCTGGGTAAGAGACCGTTAACTGAAGAGGAGAGCTGCAGTGAAATTTGATTTTTCGATTTATTGAACCAACTAAAGTTCTTGTTACCTTATACACAGTCACATTGGATCAACTATCCTGTTCACCAAAACATTAAATTACCACTAGAGTCTGTAACCGTATATTAAACAATTACATCCAAAATAAATAAATAAAAAGTAATTACAATCTCGAAATTTAAGATTGCAAACCAACACATGGACAGTCAATTACTCCATAGAAGAGTCATTAATTGTTGCGGTATTTCCCTTTTTCCCTGTGGATTCTCATATCTATCTACAGAAGTCATCACCATCAGTTATCTGCTATATTAGCAGGTCCTTTGCCTCTCCATTTTCTGCGATCCATTGCTTCCTTCTTAAGGCTGCTGTATGTTGTACCGTCCATCATGTCATCCAGTATCTGGAATCTCTTCCTTCCTCGCTTCCTTTTCCCTTCTACATAACCTTCTAAAACTGTTTTTATCAGTCCGTCATTCTTTCTTAATATATGCCCAATCCAATTTCTTTTTCTTCTCTTTATTACATCTAGTAACTGCCTTTTCTCTCCCACTCTTCTCAGTACTTCTTCATTTTTTACTCTGTCCATCCAACTTATTCTTTCCATCTTCCGCCATGTCCAGATCTCAAAAGCCTCCAGCCTTTCTCTGTCTTTTTTCCTCATAGTCCATGTTTCAGCGCCATATAGAAGAACACTCCATACAAGACATTTTATGAGTCTCTTTCTGAGTTCTCTGTCCAGATCGCTGCAGAAGATTCTCCTTTTCTTATAAAACGCCTCTTTTGCCATTGCTATCCCTGTTTTAATTTCTGTGGTGCACTTCCAGTCGGTGTCTATCCTGCTTCCAAGATACTTAAAATTTTGCACCTGTTCTAGTGTTTCTCCATTCAGCACAATTTTTATTTCCTTATTTCCTCCTATTGCCAATACTTTTGTTTTATTTGTGTTAATTTTCATTCCATATTTTTTTCCGTTAGTTGCAATGGTGTCCACCAAATCCTGTAATTCTTTTTCCCCTGTGGCTAGAAGGACCATGTCATCGGCAAATCTCAAGCACCCTACTCTTCTTCCTCCAATTTCTACTCCTTTGTCATCTAATGAGCATTGGTCAATCATATTTTCCAAGTACAGGTTGAAAAGAGTAGGTGATAAACAGCATCCTTGTCTCTAGTCTGATCCAGTTTGTACTTTCTCCTCTCACTTTAACTGAAACTTTTTGATTAAGGTACAATGAGTTTATAAGTCTTCTGGTTTTCCAGTCCACTCTCTTTTCCCTCATAATAGTCACCAGCTTGTCCCAAACCACATTGTTAAATGCATTTTCTAAATCGATGAAGCACATATATAGGTCTCTTCCTTTTTCAATAAACCTTTCTCCCAAGATTCGTAGGAGTCCTATTGCATCTCTGGTTCCCGTATTCCGTCTAAAGACAAACTGCTCCTCGCCGAGATTCTCCTCTATTACTTTTTCAAGTCTTTTATTAATTATTCTTAACATCACTTTGGCTGCATGTAAAATGAGGCTGATTGTCCTGTGCTCGCTGCATTTCTTGATTCCTTGTTTTTTCGGTAATGGAATCATTACTGTTGTCAAAAAGTCCTCAGGCCATTCACCACTGTCATATATTTTATTACATAACCTCAATATTTCTCTTATTCCATTGTGGTTCAAGCATTTTAGTATTTCTCCCGGTATTGTATCTGTACCTACTGCTTTGCCATTTTTCATTGCAGCAATGGCAGACTTTACTTCTTCCATTATGGTGGTCGGTCCTTTCTCTTCATCACTTACACTGTTGTGTGATTCAAGTTCCAGAGTTTCTGGTTTGCTATTTGTGTCATATAGCTCTTTTATATATTCTTCCCATCTCTGGAGGACATCGTCACGATCTTTGTACACTACCTCTTCGTCTTTACTCAAAATTTCCATAGTAGCACTTCCTGCTCAGTTTTGTTCCCATGTCATAGTCTTTACTCTGTTGTATAGTAAGTCGTATCTTCCCTTCCTGTCCAGTTCTTCAATTTCATCACATTCCTCTTTTAGCCATTTTTTCCTAGCCTGCTCTGTTTCTCTACGCAGTTCGTTATTTAACCTTCGGTATATCTTTCTTGCATCTTCAGTGTTCTTGTTTTTCAATTTTCTTCTCTCCTCCCTCTTGGAAATCATTTCTTGTGTGACCCATGGTTTTTTTGACCTTTTCCCTTTTACATATCCTATATTTTGCTGTCCTGCTTTAATGATTCCTTCTTTCAGCATATTCCAGTACTCGTTGGCATTATCAGGTGCTTCTTTGTCTCGTAATGTGTTCAGAAAGTCCCGAGACAGCATTTCTGTAATTTGTTCTTTGTTGGACCTTATCTTCTCTAGATCCCACTTCTTCACCATTGTCGCCTTTTTCAGTTTTTTCATTCTTATTTCTATTTCTGCCATAAGTAAGTTGTGGTCACTATTAATATCTGCACCTGGTAATGCGTGCATCTTCTTGATTCCATTCCTGTATCTTTCTTCTACCAGTATAAAATCGATTTGGTTTCTATATATATCCCCTGGTGATTTCCAAGTGTAGAGCCTCCTCTTATGGTTCTTGAACCATGTGTTTGCCGCTATCAGCTGCCTTTCCCTGCAGAAGTCAATTAACCATTCACCTCTGTCATTTCTCTTTCCAAGACCATGACTGCCTACTATGTTTCCCTCTTTCCCTTCTCCCACAATGGCGTTCCAGTCTCCCATTACTATTTTGCAGCATTTTTTATTTTCGTCCATTATTCTCTCTATTACATTGTACGTTTCCTTTACAATTTGGTCATCATGTCTGAAGTTGGCATATACACCTGGACAATCAGTAAATCTTTTTGTGCTCCTTTCAGCCTTACATCAATAACCCGGTCATTTGCATAGTCTACATATTCCACACATTTAGCCAATTCCTTTGTCATAATCATTCCTACTCCATTAATTCCTTTTACTTCTCCTCCTGAGTAGTAGAATACATATTCATCTGACTGCAACTCTCCATGTCCATTCCATCTTACCTCAGCAACTCCTACGAGGTCCATATGATTCTTTTCCATCTCTCTTTTAAGCTTTTCTAGTTTTCCTGCTTGTAGCAGAGTTCTGACATTCCAGGTACCAATTCAATTCTCGTTTTGATTTTTTGCCTCCTTTCAAGTTGTCCCCCCATCCCCCCCCCCCCCCCCCCCCCCTCGGAGATCCGAATGGGGGACTATTTTACCTCCGGACACTGATTTAACATGAGAGGAAGCCATTTTTTTTTGCATAAAATGGAGACTGCATTATGCAGGGAAGATAATCTGCGGTGGTATTCCGTTGCCTTCCGCAGCTCTGGAGGCCGCCCCTAACATGGGATACAGACGCCTTTTGCAGCCGCCCGCTCCGGGTCAGACGCTGCATGAGAAGTATATGTTGGAAAATGAAAGACCCCTAGCCCTCGAAACCTAATAGCTTCAGGGTCGGAAAAGAACAAGAGCTGGCCGAGGGTGGCCAGATACGAAAGATAAAAGTCAGGAGCCTGGCATAAGTAAGTGGAAGCAATGCCAGGACTCAGCTCGGGGCCCCGTGGTCGCCAGCCACGTATCACTAGGTGTGACTCCCTGAGGACAGAAGTACCTAGTGAAAAAGTCTTCCTACATAAAAAATTTGTACCTTACTTTCCCCGCTCCATGGATCTATATCTGATGTGATTAAGAGGAGCTCCATGAGATTACTCGCGATTGAAGCTGTAGTACAAATGGAGGCTGTTAAGCCGGTGATCCACGGAAACAGGACACCGCGGCTAGCTCTGAACTAATCATTAGACATACTTAATCTGACACAGCTAACACAACAGGGGTATCACCGTGGTTGAAATAGTATGGACAGGGACGTCCATTGATATTGACGGGGCCAAATATCTCACGAAATAAGCATCAAAAATACTACAAAGAACGAAACTCGTCTAGCTTGAAGTGGGAAACCAGATGGCGCTATGGTTGACCCGCTAGATGGCGCTGCCATAAGTCAAACGGATATCAACTGCGTTTTTTTAAATAGGAACCCCCATTTTTTTATTACATATTCGTGTAGTACGTAAAGAAATATGAATGTTTTAGTTGGACTACTTTTTTCGCTTTGTGATAGATGGCGCTGTAATAGTCACAAACGCATAAATACGTGGTATCACGTAACATTCCGCCAGTGCGGACGGTATTTGCTTCGTGATACATTACCCCCGTTAAAATGGACCGTTTACCAATTGCGGAAAAGGTCGATATCGTGTTGATGTATGGCTATTGTGATCAAAATGCCCAACGGGCGTGTGCTATGTATGCTGCTCGGTATCCTGGACGACATCATCCAAGTGTCCGGACCGTTCGCCGGATAGTTACGTTATTTAAGGGAACAGGAAGTGTTCAGCCACAAGTGAAACGTCAACCACGACCTGCAACAAATGATGATGCCCAAGTAGGTGTTTTAGCTGCTGTCGCGGCTAATCCGCACATCGGTAGCAGACAAATTGCGCGAGATCCGGGAATCTAGAAAACGCCGGTGTTGAGAATGCTACATCAACATCGATTGCACCCGTGCCATATTCCTATGCACCAGGTTCAAAAATGGCTCTGAGCACTATGGGACTTAACATCTGAGGTCATCAGTCCCCTAGAACTTAGAACTACTTAAACCTAACTAACCTAAGGACATCACACACATCCATTCCCGAGGCAGGATTGGAACCTGCGACCATAGCAGTCGCGCGGTTGCGGACTGAAGCGCCTAGAACCGCACGTATGCAGCAGGAATTGCATGGCGACGACTTTGAACGTCGTGTACAGTTCTGCCACTGGGCACAAGAGAAATTACGGGACGATGACAGATTTTTTGCATGCGTTCTATTTAGCGACGAAGCGTCATTGACCAACAGCAGTAACGTAAACCGGCATAATATGCACTATTTGGCAACGGAAAATCCACGATGGCTGCGACAACTGGATAATCAGCGACCTTGGCGGGTTAATGTATGGTAAGGCATTATGGGAGGAAGGATAATTGGCCCCCATTTTATCGATGGCAATCTAAATGGTGCAATGTATGCTGATTTCCTACATAATGTTCTACCGATGTTACTACGTTTGACTGCATGAGAGAATGGCGATGTACTTCCAACATGATGGATGTCCGGCACATAGCTCGCGTGCAGTTGAAGCGGTATTGAATAGCGTATTTCATGACAGGTGGATTGGTCGTCGAAGCAACATACCTTGACTTGCACGTTCACCGGATCTGACGTTCCCGGATTTCTTTCTGTGGGAAAAGTTGAAGGATATTCGCTATCGTGATCCACCGACAACGCCTGACAACAGGCGTCAGAGCATTGTAAATGCATGTGCGAACATTACGGAAGCGTACTACTCACAGTTGAGAGGAATGTCGTTACACGTATTGCCAAATGCATTGAGGTTGACAGACATCATTTTGAGCATTTATTGCATTATTGTGGTATTTACAGGTAATCACGCTGTAACAGCATGCGTTCTCAGAAATGATAAGTTCACAAAGGTACATGTATCACATTGGAACAACCGAAATAAAATGTTCAAACGTACCTAAGTTCTGTATTTTAATTTAAAAAACCTACCCGTTACCAACTGTTCGTCTAAAATCGTGAGCCATATGTTTGTGACTATTAGAGCGCCATCTGTCACAAAGCGAAAAAAGTGGTCCAACTAAAACATTCATATTTCTTTACGTACTACACGAATATGTAATAAAAAATGGGGGTTCCTATTTTAGAAAAACGCAGTTGATATCCGTTTGATCTATGGCAGCGCCATCTAGCGAGTCAACCATAGCGCCATCTGGTTTCCCTCTTCAAGCTAGACAAGTTTCGTTGTTTGTAGTTTTTTCGTTTGACGCTTATTTCGTGAGATATTTGGCCCGGTCACGATCAATGAACAACCATGTATATATAATCCCGGCAACCTGCCGTGTACTGCACCGTTAATTTTCAGCGTCAGCACTAACTAAATGAAATGTGTGTTGCAATCTAGTTTTACTTCTCTTGAGACAGTTGCCGTTTCGTTTTTCCTGAACCGGAAAGGACTCCGGAGCTGGTTTCGCACGTCTCGCTGCTCAGTAATTCCTGCCGATTGCAGCGCAGCATACGGGGAGTAATTGGAACGAACTGTTGTAGTACTTCGCTTTCAGCGGGTGCTTCGCTTGAAAGACATTCAACACCGTTCGTGACGTTCCTAGTACTTCCGAAGCGTTTAATGCTTGACACCGTGTATACTTTCACATTCGAGCTGCACTAAAAAGTAGTTTACTGCGTATCTTTTTCTAAGTCGCTCTATCTGTGCGCGTGAAAGTGTCTTCGTCGCAGGGACCATTAATATTCAAGTACCGGTGGCGGATTCACCGTATTTCGTCTCCTCATAATTAACTCAAGCAGTAGAAAGTTATCAGCTCTGTAATTTTTTATCCCATCCTTACCCGGCCATAAACCATGGATCTTTCATATGTGGGGTAGATCGCGTGCTGATGGTGGCCGAAACAGAGAGTACGCAGACTGGCTATAGTACGAGAAACAGTTTTGAAAAAAAGGAATTTATTAATACCTAATATAAATGTAGGTGTTAGGAAATCTTTCATGAAGATATTTGCCTTGATTGTAGTCTTGTTCGAAAGTGAAACGTGGACGGTAAGCGTTTCAGACACGAAAATTGAAGCTCATGAAATGTGGTGCTGCTGTTGAATGATGAAGATTTGATGGGTAGATCGTGTAATTAATGAGGAGCTATTGAATCGAAATGGAGAAGAAAGAAATTAATGGCACAGCTTGACTGAAAGGAAGGATCGGTTGATAGGTCAGGTAATTTTACCGCTGGTGCAGCCATAACAGGGGTCTTTGTGAAGAGATAAGAAATTCGTATGGACCCTGAGCATGGACAACAGCCTTTTCAGTAATTGCAGAGGGGCGGGGGGGAGGGGGGATGGATGGGGGGTCAGGATGACTGACTGATCAGGCCCTGCAACGTTACCGACATCCTGAAGCGTGTGAAGGAATCGTCAGGTTGGGTGGGGGAAAATCACAGATGCTTGAAGCCGTGCCGAGTGGCCGCTCGGTTTCAGGCGTCATGTCACGCACTGCGCGGCCCCTTCCGCCGGAGGTTCGAGTCCTCCTTTGGGTATGGGTGTGTGTGTGTGTGTTGTTCTTAGCATAAGTTAGTTTAAGTAGTATGTAAGTCTAGGGACCGATGACCTAAGCAGTTTGGTCCTTTAGGAATTCACACACACACACACACACACACACACACACACACACACACACAGAGGCTTGAGTACAGTAAGTAGAATTCAATGGATGAAGGTTACAGTCCTTGTTCGAAGGTGAACAGACTGCCACAGGATAGAGTAGCGTGGATAGCTGCATCGAATCAATCTTGTCTCTGGAGACAATACCAACAGAAACAACAATTTTTGTAATTCTAGGTATCAGTCTTGTAGTTTACGCTGATGGCCAAAGCATTAGGTACTGAGAATTTTGTCAAAGTTTTCAAGAACGGCATCGTCTGGTATAAGAAATCTTTCTGCTACTCTTTGAGAGTTATTTGAAGAAACCACTGAATAGAAAAGTTGGAATACTTGAGAGATAATTGCGTACACTGTCCTCCTTAAGATTTTGGCTTAAGTAGCACTAGGCATAGCTAGTGGTGACACCTTCTTCGCTAATTACCGATTTTTTTTTTGGGGGGGGGGGGGGGGGGCATCTGTTGGAGATTGTGTCACTCGAAAACTTTCCATGGAGTATGTGTTACATGTTTCGCTACTTCACTCCGCTTATACAGGGTGAGTCAGGAGAAAAGGTACATGCTTTGAGACGTGGTAGTATTCATGATTCTGAACAAAAACTTCATATGGACATAAGCCCTATTGCGAATGGCTTACGAGATAGAACATGTTTAATAGTACTTTTGTACGTTTTTCTTTAATAACTCGAAAACCGCACACTGCAACGAAAACGTGTTGGGTTGTTGGGTTGTTTTTGGGGAAGGAGACCAGACAGCGAGGTCATCGGTCTCATCGGAGTAGGGAAGGATGGGGAAGGAAGTTGGCCGTGCCCTTTGAAAGAAACCATCCCAGAATTTGCCTGGAGTGATTTAGGGAAATCACGGAAAACCTAAATCGGGATGGCCGGACGCGGGATTGAACCGAAACCGTGTCTCAGTGCGCAATTAAACTAAATTAAATTTACTGCAGAAACAGATCCTATTTATTTTTTGTCTAGGACTGACAGTTTGGGCGGAGAGATCGCCGAAATGTTGAAAATCTCGTGCGACTCGTGTGCGCTGTAGCTTAGGTACTTTTTGAAGGCCAGTTTGAGGTAGTTTTCCGACTTGATAGACCACAAGCGTCTGTATCAAAATGTTCGTCTCAACTTCCTCTATATTACCGTGGTACGTTGTAAACAATGACAATGAATAATACAGAAAATGAATAGAAATGTACATTAAAATTGTTCTATCCCGGAAACCATTCGGAATAGGGTATATGTCCACGTCAAGTTTTTTATTCAGAATCAGTACTGCTATCACCCGTCAAAACACGTACCATTCCTCCTGACTCACTCTGTATAAAAGCCGAAATGTGTGTAACATAGTGTAGAAGAATCGTCAAAAAGCTTTCCGTTGTCGTGTGTTAGTAGTCCTGGTCCACAGTTCTGCTATAACTCTTCTAGTGTGGACTTACGCTCGATCCATACGAAATAAGAGCAAGAAATTTGTTTCTCTCATCTCAGATGGTTTATCACTGAACTTTCACTTTTCACTGAGCTCTCTTCGTTTACGCGCAGAACTGATCTGTCTAACTGTGGAGCATTGCCTCTGAACTGCTCTGAAAGATCTCGCAGACATTTCTACGGGCCTCGGTTTTTATCTGATCCCGTCATCTCTTAACGTATTATGTTTTAGAATCTTTTATTTCTGTCCTCTGTTCTAAGCTCTCGATTTCAAAATCTGATGCCGCTGGAATCACCGATTTTGGCGGAGAGTAAGGATGTGAAAAATATAGTTTAACTCCTTGTAAACGGACGAATCCGTCTCAGTAGATAGGCGATGAGTGTGTCTGTGGACGATACGCAAGTTGCGCCTAGCCTCAGTAAGGTGTGAAATATCATGACTGAAACTCACGATAAGTCGACTGATGCACGCTCACTCCCAAGTACAGTAGTATTGTGGCCGACTAACAGCCACTCTTACTTCGCTAACCCACGCTATTGTTGTGGTCCACAGTCCGAAGACTGGTTTCACGCAGCTCTCCACGCTACTCTATTCTGTGCAAGCTGC
The DNA here is from genome assembly GCF_023864345.2 of Schistocerca serialis cubense. Lineage (NCBI taxonomy): Eukaryota > Metazoa > Arthropoda > Insecta > Orthoptera > Acrididae > Schistocerca > Schistocerca serialis. Next base: position 857,404,314 of record NC_064639.1, on the reverse strand, counting down.
TTTATCTCCGAATAACTGCTGCAACATACATCCGTTCGAATTTTCTTACTGTATTCGTCTCCTGGTCTCCCTCTACAATTTTTATCTCCTCCCCCCCCCCCCCCCACACACACACTCTTCGCACCAGTAGTAAATTGTGATCCCTTTATGTCTCAGAATGTGTTCTATAAGCCGATTTATTCTTTTAGTCAAGTTGTGCCAATTATATTCAGCACCTCCCCATTAATTACGCGATCCATCCATGTAAGCTTCAGCAAATCTTCTGTAGTAGCACATTTCAGAAATGTCTTTTCTTTACTCGTCTGAACTGTTTATCGTCACGTTTCACTTTCTTACAAAGTTGCACTACAGCCAAACCTCTTCAGAAAAAACTTCCTAACACTTTCATCAACATTTGATTTTAACAGATTTCTCTCCTTCAAAAACGCTTTTCTTGCCATTGAGTATACATTTTGTATGCTCTCTACTTCGGGGTCCTCAGTTATTTTGCTGTACATATAGCAAAGTTAACAATGTTCAAAGAACATCAGGCAGTTTAGTTTCGGAACCAAAAGAAGGATATACAGATGAGATTTACAGACACTAACTCGCTAGCGATGTGGAGACCCAACAGGGTAATCAATGACGAATATAAAAATTAAACATGTCGAAGTTTTCTAAATATTTTGTGAGGTGAGTGTCTTTACTAACACCGTACCCTAATATGTAACTGTGGTAGGAGGGGAGGGGGGGGGGGTTAGAAGACAAGAAAAATTATATAATAACCTGTATATTTTTGAATCGTGCAAGATAAAATACGGCTAGATACCCATATGGGGAATATGGCCAACGGTTCTCCGCATACCCGCATTACAGCGCTGCTGGTTAGTTGACAGGGAGTCTTTGTCGCGAGTGACACGTTAATGCATCCCTTGATTCTTTATTTCCACAAAAAATAAGTATTTTTCATGATGTTGGTCTTTAATACACCTTAATATTATACGGCACTTTTCCTTACATTAGATTGTGAGTAGTTACGGAGACTTACATCTCAGGACTATAAAGGTCTAGCTGCATACCGTTATCTCGTTTCTCTTCGCGTTCTCATCCACTTTGTTTGATGACGCGCTTTGGTCATCTCTCGCTGCGATTGGGAGGCATGTCCGTACCATCTTTAGGATATAACTTCTTTTTTTTCTAGTTTAGCGGGAATTCTTTTCTTTCACTGATGCCAATGACGTACGTTGCCAAGATTGCTTCTGCTAAAGAAAGATGAAGAGAACAAGACTTCAAATTGCCATTGGTAAAATAAAAATGATCGTTTTCCTGTCAGAAAAGGTTCTATAGAGTTTCATATTCCAAGGAAAGCCCTGGAGGGGAAAATAAAAACCAGTTGTGATTCAAAAAGTGGGATGGAAATAGGAAATTTGTGGTAAGGTCTTATGGGACCAAACTGCTGAGATCATCGGTCGCTAAGCTTACACATTACTTAACCTAACCTAAACTAACTTACGCCACGGACAACACATACACCCATGCCCAAGGGACGACTCGAACTTCTTACGGGGGCAGCCGCGCGGACCGTGACAAAGCGCCCTAGACCGCTCGGCTACCCCGCGTGGCCAAAGGGGGATGGATCCAGGTTCCTGTTCGGGTTCAGCAAATGAGGAACGACTTGTGTAATTTCCTATAATTCACTGTACAAAACTTAGGCGTAACAAATAGTTCAATAAAATGAAATGTTAAGATCGTAGGACACTATTAATACGGTTTCCTCTTTGTTTTTAAAGTGTTTTGCCAGCTGGCCATATATCCCTTACATGCGTGGCCATCTATCCCTGATATAGAGGTGACATGGCCAAGTGTTACAGAATTCAAAAATCGTAGTTAGTCTGAAATTCAGTCTAACTTCGTGAACGTGGTATTATTTTGTTTTTTATGAATATGAAAAGCAAATGGTTCAAATGGATCTGAGCACTATGGGACTTAACTTCTGAGGTCATCAGTCCCTTAGAACGTAGAACTACTTAAACCTAATTAACCTAAGGACGTCACACACATTCATGCCCGAGGCAGAATTCGAACCTGCGACCGTAGCGGTAGCGCGGTTCCAGACTGTAGCGCCTAGAATCGCTCGGTCACCCTGGCCGGTATGAAAAGCGATATTTGTAAATTTTGCAAGTGTATTTTGTGTATTAGGGCTTGATACTGGCATTTGACAATATCATGGCGATCTATCCTTGTTTCATCCTAATGTCTATTGGCATTTCTTAACAGGCGTTGGGATATCTGACGCGGAAGAGTTATTTGTTTAAAAGGATGTGGATATTCACGAAAAGTCTCAGGCCGAGAGACCAGTGCACGAGATGAAGAGTCGCTGGATTCAGCTCAGCTGGATTAATGTGGTGTACGAGCATCCCATCTGAAGACAGGCTTTTTATATTAGTAACCAGCTAAACCTGGGTTGGGTCGCCCAATCCCAGTTGCCGGTGGCCTATCTAATGGCCCCAGGGGCTATAAAAATTTGATTTCCAATATTTCATACAGTGCTGACCGATTTTAAAAATTTTAAATGCTGTTAGAATCTACTCATGAAGAGCTATAAGCTTATGTTGAAGGTTTAACACAATATCACTTATTACAGTTACAAACTGTGTATACGTTTTGAGGCAGCGTAGCTCATGGCAGGCAAATTATCATGACTTTACACGCCAAGAGTTTGAGAGTCAGAATACTTAGCGACTTCCAAGAAAATTAACGACAGTTTTTCTTGCTGATACCGTCCACCAAATGATATCCTTCACCATCCGACGTGACGTTTTAAGTTGCAACTTCTTTACTAGTATTCTCTTCGCAACCTATTATGCAGGCAATACCCATATAGTCCACGGAATGTAACTGCATAATTGTACCACAGAACGCCACAGAGTGAGGGAGATAAGATATGTTTTATACTTCTTTAAAGTACGGCGGGGGGGGGGGGGGGGGGAGGCAACGGTCTTGCCACACTGATAACACCGTTCCTGTCAGATCACCGAAGTTAAGCGCTCTGGGCTAGCACTTGGACGGGTGACCATCCAGTCTGCCGAGTGCTGTTGTCAAGCGGGGTGCACTCAGCCCTTGTGAGGCAAACTGAGAAGCTACTTGACATAAAAGTAGTGGCTCAGGTCTCGAAGACTGACATACGTCCGGGAGGACGGTGTGCAGACCACATGCCCCTCCATAGCCGCATCCAGTGACGCCTGTGGGCTGAGGTTGACACGGCGGCCGGTCGGTACCGTTGGGCCTTCATGGCCTGTTCGGGAGGAGTTTAGTTTTTAAAGTATGGGGGGCAGGGGTTTACTGGTACCACTCAATAACACTTCTGTACTGTCCAGTCACATTAATACGACGTCCTGTAAAAAGTCTGAATAAACAACTTTTTGTAGCGCGTACCACCGCGAGACGTGCGGGAAGAGTGTCTACGAACTTCTGGGAGGTGCAGACAGGTCTTTGGAGCCATGTATACTTCAGTGACGAGGTCAGCTGCGCTAGGTTTCTCGGTTGAGGATCTATGGAGCACACAGCCCGAAGAGGTGGACCCGCAGATTCTCGATTTGCATTAAATTCTGGGAGTTTGGTGGCCAGGGGAGTACGGTAAATTCATTCTGGTGCTCTTCGAACCACGCACATACGCTTGCAGCTGTGACAGTCTGCGTTGTCCTCGTGGTAAATGCCATCGTGCCGAGGAATAACAATATAGGGGTGGACGTGGTCCCCAGGGATAGATGTATGCCTATGTTGATCCAATGTGTTTTCCAGAATGACGAGATTAACCAGGGAATGCTTGCTCCTCCGGCCCTCCGGCTTGGACCTTTTCGACGATTGTTGCCGGGGTGTTTGTGTTTCACGCCGATGGAGCATAAAACGTGATTCATTTGAGAAGGCCGGCTGCTACCACTCAGTGGACTTTCAGATGCGGTATTGGTGTGCAAATTCCGGACTTCGCCGCTGATGAACGGCAGTCAGCATGGGTGAATAAACCACGCGCCTGCTGCGGGGGCCCACAGGCAGCAACGCTCGCTGAACGGTCATTGAGAAGACTGTTGGTAGCCCCTCGGGTCATCTAAGCGGTCAGTTTCTGAACAGTTGGACGTCTATTCGCAGTACACACCTCAGCAAACCGTCGTTCACCCCTGTCATCAGTGGACCGTGGTGTACTACAGTTCCCTCAGTGCCGGTTTTGTACAGCGCCATTTTTCCATGCACAGTATTCTTTAACAGCGTCAGTACGTGGACAGTTTACAAACTTAGCCGTTTCAGAAATATTTCCATCCTTGGCCCGTGAGCAATGATCGGGCTGTTTTGGACGTCAGATAAATCGCTCCGTTTGCGCATTATGACGACGGCTGCACTGTTACCTGTGATATCCCGACACGCTCTATATACCCTCCACTGCTAGTGCTGCCACCTGCCGTATGTGAGTGGTTACTGCACGTTGACGTCGAACATACGCGGTGGTTACATTAACGATTACACTCTCACACATAATGAGTAACACGTGTAACTTGTAACAACCTGAACGTTGGTTTGGACACTGCAATACTTAACTTACTTACAGCATGTGACTTACACTTCCCCTTACTTTTTCTGCAAACCGCTAGTCCCAGTGTTACAGAGGATCCACGTTTCAGAGTAGAATCTGAAGTACTGTACAACGTGTTTTATTAACGTGCATAAAGTATTGCCATAAAAAAGAGATCTTAGGACCAACTGGGAATAGAATCTCAGACCTTAGGATCTGTTATCTAACACTCATGAAAATAGGAAGTTAACATTATTAAAGAGTTGCAAGTCAGTAAATTAGTTGGCCGCTGTGGCCGAGAGGTTCAAGGCGCTTCAGTCCGGAACCACGCTGCTGCTACGGTCGCAGGTTCGAATCCTGTCTCGGGGACGGATGCGTGTGATGTCCTTAGGTTAGTTAGGTTTAAGTAGTTCTAAGTCTAGGGGAATGATGACCTCAGATGTAAGTCCCATAGTGCTTAGAGCCAGTTGAACAATCCGTAAATTAGTCGGCCGTTTCTTCTAAGTCGGATCTCGTGACGTAGCACAACAGGAACTTCAGCGAGCGTCTCCCGGTTCTGGACCGCATCAGCTGGGAGGCATCACGGGAGAGATGTTGCAGATACAGTACGTCGGCGTTAACCGGCTGTCGAACGGGACGCTGTGCAGAAACTGCCCGCAGCGTCCGCGCGCCAACCCACCTGTTCACGGCCCACGATCATCGCGCCCACGGCTGCCCTCGTATCAGGTACCTGCACACGTTGCTTCCTGGCCGTCTTAATTATTACGGTACGTCGTTTCCACTCAATTAGACAGGGTTCGGTGTCCTTAGACTATCTGGTTAGCCTCATTCCGATCTTGCGCCAAGCCCATTTTTGTCACCTTCAGACATCCCACCTCTCGTCCCACGCTGAGAATCGGATTTCGTGTACTTGGAGCAGCAGGCGACGAAGGAATAAAACATCAGTGTTTGAATGCATCACTACGTTTAAGCCATTATACCACCTACTCCCTAGCTGCATTTAAAACACAGGAATGTTTGGAGTGAATGTCTTATTCAACACTTTTAGAGACGGAAACAAATACGAAGCAATAACAGAAATAAAAGAAAGATTCAGGAGTGGGATTAAAATTCAGATGAAAGGAAATCAATGATAAGAATCGGTGATTATAGAGCTGTCTTCCGGGAAAATGTAGAAAAATTAAAGTCTACTAACAGTCTGTTCACTACGGAATATAGACTGCCAAGGTAAATGCGTGACCTTGAACGCTCAGAACACTAACATCACATCAATGTTGTTTGACTCTCAACGTCAATAACTTCCCGAACGCTGGGACTCCGTAACCGTCCATCCGCATTATTAAAATACATCCATTATAAAACTGAAGATAAGTCGTCGCTGACTTGAAACCCGTAGTTGCGAATAAAGCACCTTCGTACAGTTATGCGGCTTTTGGAAACACCTATATCTACATTTACATCGACGCTCAGCAGCATGCCGGACGGTGCCCCGCGCCACTACTAGTTCACTGTTCCACTTGCAAACAAATCTAGGCTAGTACGACTGTCTTCATGCCTCCGTGTAAGCCCTAATTTCTCACATCTTATCTTCCTGGTCCTTACATGCAATGTAGGCTGGAGGCAACAGAATCGTTCTGCAGTCAGCTTCAAATGTCGGCCCTCTACATTTTCTGAATAGTGTTTCTCGAAAAGAATGTGACCTTCGCTCCAGCGACTCGCAATTGAATTACCGAAGCATCTCTAACACATGAGTGTTGTTGAACCTACCAGTTACAAATCTAGGAGCCCTCTTCTGAACTGATCCGATGTCTTCCCTTAATTCGGCCTGGTGCGGATCCCAAACACTCGACCGGTACTCAAGAATAGGTCACATTAGCGTCCTACATGCGATCACCTTTTCAAATAAACCACACTTTCCTCGAATTCTCCCAATAAACCGAAATCGACCATTCGTCTTTCCTACCACGTTCTCACACGCTCGTTCCATTCCACATCGCTTTGCAACGTTACGCCCAGATATTTAAAAGACGCGACTGTGTCAAGCAGGGCACTACTCATGCTGTATTCGAAAATTACGGTTTTGTTTCATCCTTATCAACTTACATTCTTCTACATGTACACCTACCTGCCGTTCATGACACCAACCAGAAATTCTGACTTAATCATCTTGCAAGCTCCTACAGTCACTGAATTTCGACGTCTTACCGTACACCACAGACTCGGATTGCTTCCCAGCCTGTTCGCCAAATCATTTATGTATGTAGAGAATAACACTTCCTTGGAGCACTGCTGACGATACCCTTGTCTCTACCGAATTTTTTAATTGTTTTATACACACATAAAAAAAAGGTTTGCATCACCTCTGTTCCGAGAGTTCCGGAACCTGTACAGAAAATTGGAATAGAGATCGCCGGCCGCGGTGGCTGAGCGGTTCTAGGCGCTTCAGTCCGGAACCGCGCGACTGCTACGGTCGCAGGTTCGAATCTTGCCTCGGGCATGGATGTGTGTGATGTCCTTAGGTTAGTTAGGTTTAAGTAGTTCTAAGTCTAGGGGAATGATGACCTCAGATGTTAAGTCCCATAGTGCTCAGAGCTATTTTTTGGGATAGAGATCAACATAAACATCATTTCCGTCCTTTTTATTGCTCATGAAAACCACACATTGCATGTTGTACCACCATACAGCGGGAACTTTAAGAGGTGGTGGTCCTATAGTAGCCCTTGGGCGGCCTGAGCGTGGCATGTCATCGACAGTTCCTGTCTCTCTGTATCTCACCCATGTCCGAACAACATCGCTTTGGTTCACTCCGAGACACGTGGACAAGCGGACACTTCTCTTGTTGAGAGCCCTTCCTGGTACAAAGTAGCAATGCGGACGCGATCGAACCGCGGTGTTGACCGTCTAGGCATGGTTGAACTACAGACAACACGATCCGTGTACCTCCCTCCTGGTGGAATGACTGTAATTGATCAGCTGTCGGGACCCCTCCGTCTAGTAGGCTCTGCTCATGCATGGTTGTTTACATCTTTGGGCGGGTTTAGTGATATGTGTGGTCAAAGGGGCTGTTTGTGATACAAATGGTTCAAATGGCTCTGAGCACTATGGGACTCAACATCTTAGGTCATAAGTCCCCTAGGACTTAGAACTACTTAAACCTAACTAACCTAAGGACATCACATACACCCATGCCCGAGGCAGGATTCGAACCTGCGACCGTAGCAGTCCCGCGGTTCCGGACTGCAGCGCCAGAACCGCACGGCCACCGCGGCCGGCTGTCTGTGATACAATATCCAGTCAACGTCTATCTTCAGAAGTTCTGGGAACCACGGTGATCCAAAACTTTTTTGATGCGTGTATTTTTGTTAATGGCTATTGAGTGTTGATTGTTTTTTTTTTATTTTATTTATTGTGTCTCTACCCAGAAAGTTGTTTGAATTCAGGTGTCGACTAGGAAACGACGACGTTGAAGAGCTATAGCCAACTTCTGGGCACTTGGAATATGCAGGCTCTGTGTCACCGGAAAGCTGGCAACAAGTCAACGTACCCCCTGGCATTGTGAAACACGCTCAATAAACCTGAAATAAAATAAAGTAACTACCCTCAGAGTAGGTTCTAAGACCCCTGAGCCCAGAACCGTACACAAGGGTAAATAAAGACAAAAACTAGAAGTAAATAAAAACTTTAAAGAAACCATGGAGACCAGGACGACGAGGCAGCGCTTCGTCTTCAGGCCTTGGAATTACTGGGTGGTTGTGTTTAAGATGTTGCGGAGCGTCTGGCAGGCTGCTAGCTACCCGCCGGACCGTGGGAAGGCGCCCGGGCGCCGCAGAGGGGACTCGTGGCAGCGCCGTGTTTACACAACAGGCGGGACCTTGGCGGCTGAGAGCCGCTGCGGGTTAGCACGCCACAGCCGGCTGGTCCCGGCGTTGCGTAAGTGGAGAAGTGAGGTATGTTGCTAAGCCGACCTGATACGGCCAGGCCGTGTCACTCCGCGCAACAGCCTGCTCTGATGAGGTGACTCTGCAACTTTCTGCCATGTAGATTTCGCACTGCACTCTTGTGCTAGGTATGTGGCAGCTCTGATGCCGCACGTGATGTTTAATTCTGTTCGTAAGATCTTCCTCCCTGTCCCTCTTCATTTATTTGGACAAAAAGTGAATCTCAACAGTAAGAATATTGCTCTCATGCTAAGCAGAGTAGTGCCTCTACGCATAGGAGCTCAGAGCCTTCAGTCGGTACAGATACCCTTCTTAGCGCAGCGGACCCAGTCAACATTAGCCACAGTGGTGAGCCAATAAAAAAGGTGAGTGCGTTCTGCGTAGAGACAGACGAGGAATACTTTGCGACGTCTCCATGGCGTTCTGTCTCTGACCCACGCCGCACGCTCAGGTAAAGGACACAGAATGCACAGAGTGGCTGTGCCACGCTATTCTGCGCTTTACTATTAGCCGCCATAATTCATCCCGCAGTTGTTCTGAAAGCGAGGCAATTGGTGCATGGTTTTTATTTTCGGCGTCGTGCCTGCCCTGTGTTCGCGGTATCTCACGCAGTATCTCGATAAGTGATTCAGTATTGGCGTACATATTTTTACATATTCATTTTATGGATGTGATGTTCATTCCGGAGACTGGTCTGATGCAGCTGTCCAAGCTAATCTATCCTGTACAAGCCTCTTCATATCCGATTAACTACTGCAACCAACATCAATTTCAACCATCTTACGGTATATTCGTCTCTTGTCTCTCCTTGCAATTTTTACTACCAACACTTGCCTCCAGTGCTAAATTGGTGAACCATTCATGTCTCTGAACCTTTCGTGTCTCGGAACGTATCCGATCAATCTATCGATTCTTTTAGTCAAGCTACGCCACAAATTCCTTTTCTTCCCAATTCTGTTCACTACCTCCACATTCGTTTCGTTATCTACCCATATCACCTTCAGCATTCTTCTGTAGCTTCCATTCACTTCTTGTCTGAATTGTTTATCATCCAGATTCACTTCCACACAAGGCTATATTCCAGGCAAGTACCTTCAGAAAAGACTGCCCAATACTTTAATCTATATTCGGTGTTAACAAATGCCTCTTCTTCGGTAACGCTTTCCTTGCCATTGCTTGTCTACATTTCTATATCCTCTCTACTTCGGCCGTCATTTTACTACCTAAATAGCAAGACTCATTTAATGCTTTTACTGCCTCATTTCCTAATCATCGCTTGATTTAATTCGAATACCTCCTATCTTATCTTCATATTTGTTCCTTTTCATTCTCTATAATATCACCTCAAGCACAATTCCCTTGTATATCTCTCCTGTACTCGTTCTGCCTTCCAGGTTCCCTTCTTAGTACTATTTTTCAATCTGAGCTCTTGATATGCATCCAACTACATTTCTTTTCTCCAGACATCTCTAACTTTCCTATAGCTGGTGCCTACCGTTTTCTTATGGTTCTGTATTCTTACGCGTCTCCTCTAGCCGTTCTTGCTTACCCATTTCACATTGCCCATCGAACTAGCTTTTCCTGCGTTTTTATTTTTGTTTCTCTCATCAGCTCAGTATCTCCTGTCATATTCAACTACTTCTATTACGCCCTGTCATTGTTATCAATTTGATCTCCTGCTGCCTTCACTATTTCATCTGTCAAAGCTCCCCATTCGTTTAAAAATGTTTAAATGAGTGTGAAATCTTATGGGACTTAACTGCTAAGGTCATCAGTCCCTAAGCTTACACACTTCTTAACCTAAATTATCCTAAGGACAAACACACACACCCATGCCCGAGGGAGGACTCGAACCTCCGCCGTGACCAGCCGCACTGCCCATTCGTCTTCCGCTGTGTTTATTTCCCCTACTTCAGTCAATTGCTGCCTAATACTCCCTCTAAAACTCTCAAAAACTTCTGTTTCTTTCAACTTGTCCATGTCTCATCTCCTCAATTTCGTACCTTTTTGCAATTTCTTCAGTTTTAATCTAAAGTTTGTAACCAACAAACTATGGTCGCAACCCACACCTGCCGCTGTAAATGTCTTACTTTACAATATGGTTTTGAAATATGTGTCTCACCATTATGTAATTCATCTGAAACCTTTGATGTCTTCAGATTTCTTCCATGTGTATTATAAAGTATGCGATTCCGTTTTTGACAGCTGAAATTGGCATTACTACAATTACTGTTTTTCTTGTTTTCTAGAAATTTTAAATGAAGTGTGCTTTCATGTTAGTAAATATGGATATAGACAGAAAGGCCAGTAACTTTCTGTGAGAAGATAGTCACATGTTTTGAATTATGATTGGAGGCCGTTGTATGCAGAATAAAAAGTCTAAATTACTCTACTGAACAGTATTGGTTTCCTTTTGTTCATGAATAGTCACTTTGCAAAGTTTGGATCTGTATAATTAGCAGATGATACAGCAATTCAGGGAAAAACAGTTTAGCAACGTAGTATCTTCAGTATTAATTTCATAAGCTTACGATCATCCATCATAATTGTATAGTCTACTGGCTGTGTAGTTAGTTCACAATGTACCACCACTAGATAAATGGGTCGGATTTTCCATATTTGCCCTACGCAGGACGCAATTTACTTTCCTTACGTTAAATTCAAATACAATTTATATAAAAGCAGGATTTTTCTACAACGTTGATCTCTTAACTCTTGAAGAAAAGACGTTTTTGAATGTTAACACCAAAGCTGCTGTTTATTTACTGGCTAGTTGGTTTAGGGCTATATCCATTTTCACAAGTCACTTATTTGTATTTAGGATATGTTTGGTGCGGTCAGTTCCGTTTGTGTCATCACACTTAAATGTATATATGTTCATTATCCAGCATGATGTGATCCACCTGACAACGACATTTTACATACATTGGAGAATCTCTTCTTCTACTCTTAGTTGGTCACGTATATTAGCAAATGGGCTAGCTTAAAACTCGTTGAAATCGTTGGATAAAACTTTAAATTCGAACACACTTTGTCTTAGATCACGCAGATTCTTCATCCGTTTTGTAATAAATATTTTTCATACTTTTTCAGTTGTATATCTTCTATATATTTTGGAATTCAAGCACTGGCGGCACAAATTTCTACTTTTTCTCACCCAAGGAACAAAACACATTATTATAACTAGCACATTTTAAATTTAGGGGTAAAAATTTTACCGTATGCCTGCCGCATGGCAACGTAATGAATCGGTAGTAGAAACACATACACAATTTCTAGCAATTTAGAGGAAGCGTATATGATGTTAATGCGACTCGGATCGTAACCTGCGGCCACTGAAACGACAGGACTACCGGCTGCCCAGAGTAATGATATCTACAAACTGTCCATATCTCGTGTCGGGCCTGGTGGTCTAGTGTCGCGGGACTGAATCCCGACCGGACCACAGATTTTTCGGTCTGCCTTTAACCAAGCAATCATCTATCAAAGATGTGTAGATTTGCTAGAATCGACAAGTTGTTCAGATTAAACGTGGAACTGTAGGTCCCTTTTCCGCGGTTAGGTAACTTGGGTAAGTTAGGGACATGCAGTCCACGGAGTAACATACATTTGAAAGACCTGCACTATGCCAACGAGCCACACGGAATTATTATTTGCAAAAACTTTTTTCGGGCGATTGTCAATAGCATCGATATACTTGGGGAAATGTGTGATAAACACTTCGCTCTCATACAATGTTTTTATTCACAAGCAGTTTCGATCACTGATCACTTTCACAGTGCTGGCACAAAAATGGAAAACAAGTGAAAACTGTGAATATCAACACAAATTCCATTTTCATGGGAATTATAAGTCGGAAAAATTAAGTGTACTTACAAAAAATATTGTGACAACTGCACTTCCCTTACATGCTATTTAACCAGAGAAGAAGCCACGGCATACCTGTGTACAGTTTCATATTATGTAGGTCTTACTAAATTGTTTGTTAGCTTTTATCATGTGACATTGCAATAGCATCATGTGACTGTTTTATTGCATATTATTGTACATGTTTGTGTATATTTTTATCTTGTTGTTTTCATCAAATAGTTAGTATCATGTGGCTACTGTATTACATAATAATGTACTGAAATGAAGTTAAAAAGAAAACTAGAATAAAGAAATATTTTTATACACTTGTATCTGTTTTACTGTATTTATTTTATTGTAATTGTAATGCATTTGTATCCTTTAGGCCGGCCGCTGTGGCCGAGCGGTTCTAGGCGCTTCAGTCCGGAACAGCGCTGCTGCTACGGTTGCAGGTTCGAATCCTGCCTCGGGCATGGATGTGTGTGATGTCCTTAGGTTAGTTAGGTTTAAGTAGTTCTACGCATAGGGGACTGATTACCTCAGATGCTAAGTCCCTTAGTGCTTAGAGCCATTTGAACCATTTTTTTTGTATCCTTCTGTGACTGTACTACAGGGTACACATATTTTGGAGTTTGTTCTTTGACTTCGGCATGTAGCTTCTTTGATCAAGAATTTTGTGTTAACCTACTGGATTTGTTGTGCCTGAGTAATACTGCTCTTGCGTGGTTTCGTGTTTTCAATGTTTCCCGCTTGCTTAAGCCGGCATTTGAAATGTCTCTGTGAAAGTTTTGCCTCGTTTGTGGCAGAATTTTACACACACACACACACACACACACACACACATCTCACACGTTGTTCTTCAAGCTCCTTCATTGCACTAATCCGACGAACAGGCTGTACATTTGCTTACTTCAGCGGTTGTGCTTCGTTTGCTAATTGTCCGAGCAATACGAGGCAATGGAAGTTTGTTGTCTAAACCTGCCGCTAGGTGCGCTCAGTAACTGCAGCTCGCTCCATCTGTTGGTTGGCGCGCTATTTCAAAAGTTCGGTTTCTTTTTGAACACACCTCGTATTTCCTAAGGGTAAGAATTTTATCCACTCCAACATAGTAAATGGAGCACGCTTCCCCTTGCATTACGGGAGACTAAATGGGATACAACACACGCAATACACGGCAGTGTATTTACGACCAAAGTGCGTTCGAACGGTCAATAGTTACCGAGCCAAGTTCGTTTACAACCAATAACGTGCTGGCCTGTGATTAACGATAAGCAATCGTCGCTCTCACAGGCAGGCCTAGATTCCATTAGAAATGTCACGTTTTCAGAGTTAAATTGTAATTTGCGGGCCGATCTAGCGTAGCAGAGCGAGAAGCCGGAGCGCCAGCCGGTAAAGCCCTGAGCTACTGTTCGCGTGACACAGCCCGCTTCGCCTTGCGTGCGGCGGACCTAATCACCACCCTGGCCAAGCACGGACCGACTGCCCGGCCCTAAACACCTCCTACATTGCAGGAATCTGGATCGCTTTTTCCCTCGCCGCAATAAATGGGGGCGAGTCCCCTTTACGCGGCTCGCTGCGAGTGGAACTGCAATCCCGCGCAACAGTAATTACAACGCGCTAGCAAATGAAACGAATTGCAAGGATTAGCAGCTAATACTGCTGCTTGCTTACGTAATGAAAATTCCAGATATGTGTCAAGCTTTTATGATGAATCACAACGATATGGATTTGGCTGTCGAAAGTGTAGCGCGATGGAGGAGGTAAGTAAACATAGAAGATACCGGCATATAGAAACCTGTTGTTCACGTAACGCGGTTCTTGAATGCGAATGAGAAACTGCTACAAGTATATTGGAGGTAATGACAATCTACACAAAAAAGGAATATGTACATCGTATCCAGTTTCATAACATATTTGAACATAAACGAAGAAATAATCTTCATTCTTCTCACTCATTTACACAAATAAACAAACGATAAAACCATCTTGTCTGTCTGTCTGTTTGAACGACCTAATCTCCGAAAACAACTATATGAGTTATTACTGGTAGTCACAGAGAGCTTGAGTGTGGCTTGGGGCAACATATAGGCTGTATTTCATCAAAATCGGACCACAGTAACAAAAAATATCGCTATTTAAAGTTTTATCCAGAATCGTCTGCTCAGCTTAGTAGTTTCGGCGTTTTAATCATCACAGTGTAGCACACTATAGAACCAACAGACGGCAATGTTAGTTTCGTAGTAGCCCAAAAAACCAATAGATGACGCTGTTAGTATGATCTTTCGGAAATTGGCGTCAGTGACAGAATTAAGCGCCGCGATCTCATTTTTAGGAATGCAAACTAACAGCGAATTCACTTGGCTAGGAAGTACAGATTTACTCATTTCGTTTTGTGCATCAAAAGCTTAACGACAACGATTTGATACTTTCGATAGGTTTTACTTATATTCCTTGCTAGGAATAACGAATTTATAAAGTTTGTTTGTGATTTGGATGCCTATTCATTAAATTAAGATTTCGTTTTGTCCACGAATAAAAATGCCTAGAAAATGCTCTAATCTGAGCCAAAAGACTTAGTACTATATGGACTCAAGAACCTAATCAAGATCATTAGGCGAGACTTGCTCTGGTTAAATAGCATCAGGCTTTAATTGGCTCTTTGGAAACCCCTTCCAAAAGCGAGGTGCGACGTAACTCTGATTGAGAGCGCCATGTACTATCTCTCTCGTCAGAGCCCTTCATTCATAGGGGCTTAAAGTTAATCCTCTCCAACGCAACATGACAGAACCAGGAATTTTGATGGAAGTGGCGTAGGTGAGCGAATTTTTATACCCCAAATTCCGCTTTTTCCTAACAAATTACCATCTCGCTTTAAACATGGAGAATTCCCTGTGGGGTTAGGTTATGCCACGGCCATAAACAAAACACAATGCCAGACGCTGCTTGTTCCATATGTCGACCTTAGTGTCAGTGGCTCTTTGCACGGCCAGCTCTGAGTGGTATCTCCCGTGTTAGTGAAGCAAATGAGTTCTTCATTCGCGTCTCCAGTCATAAGATTTGTCTACTGCGGACTGTGCACTAATATGAAACTTCTGGCAGATTAAAACTGTGTGCCGGACCGAGACTCCAACTCGGGACCTTTGCCTTTCGCGGGTAGGTATTCCACAGAGTGAGCTACCCAAGCACGACTCACACCCCGTCCCACAGCTTCAATTCTGCCAGTTCCTCGTCTCCTACCTTCCAAATCTTACAGAATCTCTCCTCCGAACCTTGCAGAACTAGCGCTCCTGGAAGAAAGGATATTGCGGAGACATGGCCACGGCCACGGCCTGGGGGATGTTTCCAGAATGAGATTTTCACTCTGCAGCGGAGTGTGCGCTGATACGAAACTTCCTGTTACATTAAAACTGTGTGTCGGACCGAGACTCGAACTCGGGACCTTTAGCGAGCAAGTGCTCTACCGGGTAGCTCAGTCCATAGAGCGCTTGCCCGCTAAAGGCAAAGGTCCCGAGTTCGAGTCTCGGTCCGTCACACAGTTTTAATGTAACAGGAAGTTTCATATCAAGAATAAATTCCATGCAAATGAAGTCTTGGACACAGCTGAAAATAAACGCCGAGGCAACGCCAGATTTCTCAGCTAGAATACAACATACCCTATGAATGTTTGTAACTATCATTAAGTCTTTGCCCTTAACCACACAGTAATGGGAAAGTCAAATTTCAAAACAACGGACAGCAACTGATAAATAATTTATTACCTACTACAAGTTTCATACTTCTGATCATCTTCAGGCGTCGTAAAATTATTTATAACAGCCTAGATGACAACGTTGTTAGTTTGGTATCAAACAAAATGAAAACCATCCTGCAAAAACTGTACATCACAACGAATTTCTTCAAACCTGATTTTATTTTATTGGTACAGGTTAAGTTAGTTCTTTTTAAAACTATTCACTAGATTTTTATTTTCTTCTGCATATGTCGACTGTTTGTATGGCGAAATAAAAGTTTACTTCTTGTCTGCCAAATGTGTTTAGTTTATTTATTTATGATGTATCATCGGTGGCTTGTAGCGCATGTTTTTATAACTCAGATGTGTTACAGGTACGTGACAACATAATTCAAACAATTCTCCAGACCGGTGATTATTGTTTACGTCCTATAATGTCCGATAATCGGTTTAGAAACAACTCTTCTCCTCCACGTGTAATTCGAATTTATCACCCCTACTCGTTTCACTTTCGACTTGATGCGAACTCTTCTTAACATCTAAAGGAACTCCTAATGGTAATCCTATGCAGTTCAATATGACCTAGCACGTCACTTGCACGCGAATTAAAAATTTCGCTAGTACGTCTATAAGCCCGTGTTTTGTTCCTGTAGTGTTGCCAACTACCCCAGTGTAATCTCTTCTCATCTGTTGTTCGTCTTGCAGTGGCTAACCGCAGTTCGGTTTTGTTTGTTTATTCAGAGTGTGCATGTGTAATCCGTGAATGATTTTTTTAGGGATGCAGGGTGGGGTAGGAACTCGGTACGAAAAACTTATTAACAGAAGTGTAATTTGTGAGATATCAAAAGAGTTTTATGACCGGATTAAGGCCATATTTTTAAGTACGACGGACGATGTTACCTTAGATGGAAAGTCGTCGACAGATGTAAAATAACTGCTACAGGGAAGTGTGTTGGGACCCTTGCGGTTCATGCTGTGTGTTAATGACCTGGCAGTCAAAGCTACTAGTAACTTCACATGGTTTTTACAGATGATGCAGTTATCTGTAATAAAGTTGCACGCGAAAAGAGCTACACAAATATTCAGTCAGGAATCGACAGATTTTCAAATTGGTACAAAAATTGGCAACTTGTTTTAAATGCTCAGGAACGTAAAACTGTGCACTTCACAAAACGCAAAAACGTATTATCCCACGACTACAACATTACAGTGACACAATTTCAGTCATTCAAGTCATCCAAATGCTTGGAAGTAACAAATTATGGGGGTATGAAATGAACTGATCAGATAGGCTTAATCGTAGATAACGCAGGTAGTAGACTTCAGTTCATTGTGTGATACAGAAAAAGTACTGTCTGCAAAGGAGACTGCTTACAAAACAGTCGTGCGACCCATTCTAGAATCTAGTTAAGTGTGTGGGACCCATACTCAACAGCAAACAACGGTAGAACGGATATGGAGAGGTTGAAGCACCGATTAGCATCACGCAAATGCTGGAAAACTTGACTGGAGTACACTTTAAGATTGACGCCAACTGTTCGACGAAAGCCTGCTTATAAAGTGAGATGTGTAGCCTCCGTTATTGTCATTCCCATAGCAACAGCTAAAACAATATTAGAACAATTATAGAACGCGCAGAGGTGTTTAAACTGTCATGCTTTCCGCTCTCCATACGAGAAAGAAAAGGGAAAAAATATAATACAGTACAATAGGAATTGCTCTTTGCCACGTACTTCACAGATGTCTTCAGGGTATGGCTGTTGATACTGATCTGGAGGGAGGATATTGTAGGGATGAAACATGTTGATTTGATTCTTGTTTTGTAATATTAATGGGAAAATATTCTTAGGGTTTTTCAACATACAATTCTACTATTGATCAGGACAGTGGTGTTCCCATTGGATCTCGTCACCATAATTTCACTGGAATGTATTGTTTCCTTTTAGTCTTTTATGGCAGTTTAACTGCGCGAAGTTTCAAAGAAACGGCTTTAGGCGAAGGACAGAAAGCATTGACTGACACAACAGACAATGGTTCCTGTTAAGGTGCCATTAACAAGGAAGTTGTCTCAGGGAATACAGTGACGTCGCATTTCACGCCACGACAAAAAGACCGTCTTGCTCGTGCTTGATAATTCGACACTTCGTGCCTTGCATTCTGAGAAGAGTAATTAGAATGTCTGTTAGGGTAAGAGCAAGTGCGGTCTCTGTGGTCGTTCTGAATGTCGCAAACGTGAGCCGCACCTAATTTTGCTGCAAGTCGGCTGTTAATCGTCACTACGTAATCATGACTGCAGATTGTATGCAAAACCGCTATGTGAAATAAGTAAAAAGTGAGACGCGTGCTTTTGCCTTACGGCGTTTCAGAATAGCAGATTTAGTTCCCATGCCATCTAATTACTGAGAGGCATGTAATGTACGACATCAAAGCAAACTTCAGGCTCATGTCGTAGAAAGTTCAGTACTAATTGTTGCATGAGTATTCTATCCCTTCTGCCCTCATAAATTGCTGTGATCAGCAACGGGGGATGGCAAGAGGGTCAGTAAACCCACAAGTCATTAAGGAATCAAACTCCCGTTTACAAAACAGTTTTAATCTTCTGCTTACTTTACAAATGTGTTAAATATTTGACTTTAAGCATGTAAGCGAGAAAAAGTTTAGAAAAGGTTAGAAATTATGTTTAAAGCTTGTTGGAAGTCTCTAAGTGCTCCCATTATCGACCACTGGATGAGTATATTATAGGTAATATGCGCTTCGTTTTGAGCAAAAGCTAGTTTTTCACGAAGCTCAACGTTTATGACGTCAAATGTCATGAACCATGTGTCGCACAATGATATAGATTTGCAGGTACAGTCAGTGCTATATGTGGACACTGTCTGCAAAATGTGTCGCGAATACGGTTAGTAATAAAAAAGAGATAAATTCAAGCGTCATGCCCCATGCGCCAGTTTCACAGCATAAAAAGCGAAAATGTATTTAAGCGACAAACTCTTTTTCCTTTCGTATTTTGTGGCTTGTGTCAGTGCGAAAAAGTCTCTTAAAATTTGAAATTGTGTCAAAGTGTGTTGCAAGTCACTACGTGCCCTCATTGTCAAATACTGGACGAATAAACTCTGGTTATTTGTGCGAGATGAGTTATGCTGCTTCAACACATATAATGCAGGAAATTCGTAACACACATGCTGACCTTAATAGGCTCTACGAGGGCGATCAAAAAGTAATGTACCACTTTTTCCTTAGCCAATTTCAGTTGAAAAATGCGGAATTTGTTGTGGGATATCGTGGAATATTCCCGCTTCAGCCCATATAGTTTCATGAAGTTTGGATAGGAGCCTACGATATACGCAGCCTTCTAAATGACATCGGTAACGGAGTTGAGTTCCAAGCAGAAAGCTGTCGTTGAGTTTCTTATGGCGGAAAACCAGAGCATCGCAGATATTCATATGCACATACAGAATGTCTACGGATACCTGGCAGTGAACAAACGGTGAGTCGCTCGGCGAAGCGTCTGCCATCATCACAAAAAGGTCGCCGAAACCTGTTCGACCTCCGGCCGCACATAGGTGCGACTCCTGCAATGGTGGAACGTGCGGACACTATTATTCAAGGTGTTCGACGGATCACAAACACATCCCTGCTGAGCCGGGCGTCTGAGTTGCTCGGCCTCACACATGTCTTCGCACCTGAGACGACCTAAAAAACCTTCATTGGCCTGTTCTTCCACATCCACCCCACAACCAATGTCCCGCACCTTCCAACTCCCATCTGTTTGGCCCATTGAAGGATGCACTCCTGGATCCGACGTCGACCAGTGGAGTAGTACCATGCGGGCATAAAGGCCCTCCCAAGTAAGGCGGAGTAAGGTCGTCGCCTTGAACTAAGATTACGTTGAAAATTATGGTTTCGCAGCCAAAAAAATGGGGACTAATATGGTGTTTTGCATTCCTCAATAAAACCAACCTGAAAGATATGTTGCATTACTTATTCTCTCTCACCCACCCCCCCCCCCCCCCCCCCGCGGCTCATGTTTACCCACCTCTTTCAGTCCAGGACCATGTTCACTGTAGTCAAATACGCAATTATAAAGCTAACATTACATATCATACTTTTTCGAAACTCCCATCAACGTGGCCCTGGACTGAAATTGGTCGGTAAATAAACTGCATTTAAGTCAGTATTTGTTTTGTGCATTTGCTACGTTATACAGGGTGTTACAAAAAGGTACGGCCAAACTTCCAGGAAACATTCCTCACACACAAATAAAGAAAAGATGTTATGTGGGCATGTGTCCGGAAACGCTTATTTTCCATGTTAGAGCTCATTTTAGTTTGTTCTTCCACCTACGCTCAATGGAGCACGTTATCATGATTTCATACGGGATACTCTACCTGTGCTGCTAGAACATGTGCGTTTACAATTGCGACACAACTTGTGGTTCATGCACGATGGAGCTCCTGCACATTTCAGTCGAAGTGTTCGTACGCTTCTCAACAACAGATTCGGTGACCGATGGATTGGTAGACGCGGACCAATTCCATGGCCTCCATGCTCTCCTGACCTCAACCCTCTTGACTTTCATTTATGGGGGCATTTGAAAGCTCTTGTCTACGCAACCCCGGTACCAAATGTAGAGACTCTTCGTGCTCGTATTGTGGACGGCTGTGATACAATACGCCATTCTCCAGGGCTGCATCAGCGCATCAGGGATTCCATACGACGGACGGTGGATGCATGTATCCTCGCTAACGGAGGACATTTTGAACATTTCCTGTAACAAAGTGTTTGAAGTCACGCTGGTACGTTCTGTTGCTGTGTGTTTCCATTCCATGATTAATGTGATTTGAAGAGAAGTAATAAAATGAGCTCTAACATGGAAAGTAAGCGTTTCCGGACATATGTCCACATAACATATTTTCTTTCTTTGTGTGTGAGGAATGTTTCCTGAAAGTTTGGCCGTACCTTTTTGTAACACCCTGTATATGTATGCTGGTATCTGCCTGGAGATGATTTATCATACACACACTTTATAGCTGTAATGCCTGACTTACACATAATACTTGACTTACACATAAGATTATACCTCTTATTGAATACATTTTAGCTTCTGTCAATAAATACGCGAAATAACGAAAACCTAATTTCTGTTGCCCCTGCAAGCCGCTTGGTAGGAAACCTGCAACTGGGTGGTGTTTCCGTGACTCGCGATAGTCTCTTAGTAAGACGGATTCTTAACCTGTGTCACACGGATTAAAATTTGCTGTTAAGTTCACCTATTTGCTCGCGCCGTTTACTGGTAAGTTGTTTGTCTTTCGAAAACTTCATATCTTTTCTGGTGGTAGATCCGCTGCTACTGTCTTCGTAAAATTTGTTGAATGCTACCTGCACTGGTTAGTAAAGAATCCTGTTGATCTATGACGTCACATCCCGCAAGCTGGGGACACGTTCTAATGCTGCTCGGTCGGAAGTTAATCTGACTCTGCATTTTACCTGCCGCATATGGCTCAACAGTGCAGGAGAGAAAGCAGTATTACTTTACTGCTTTATGTCATGCGTGTAAGGCAGTGTCGTGCTTATTTGCTGATAAAACTCTCTTTTTATCACAAAAACATCTGTAGTTGAAACAGACCATTTTACCAGCAACCAGCTTGCCGCAGACTTCAAACAATGTGACAGCTTCGGCAGGCGAGCTAGCCGACAATTAAGTGCGCCATCTATAAAACTTAGCTGACAAGGGGCAAACTGTAGTTTATTCTTCATATTCAGTGGCAGGAAATGGTCACCCGTGAAAGATCATCCCACTGAGATATACACAGATTACAAAAGTCAGAGTTTCATGCGAGGCCACAGGATGTAGTCGGAACCAAGAACTATAGTGACTCTACAGAGTAAGCCCATCTGAAATAACATGCCACGGTGCATGAAGAACAAATGGTTCGAAGAGCACATGAAGCAATGAATTTATCCTGACGATTCGTTACATTTCAGGACGGTGTTGAGGTCTTCTGTAAGCATGTAAAATAAAATGTGGCTTCTGTACTTATTCACGACAGAGTGACCTTAAGATGCTGAGATTTTGTCCACATGCGACACATCGCTGGAGGCCGAAATAGTTCAGCAACTCAGTTCTACCTTACATGACTGCAGAATTATGACACTGTCTCGGTGACCCCTTCATTGTGATGTGCGAGCTTTTTCGCTCTGTGTCGTAGATTGCCTGATCTTTTATTGAAAAAATCTTCGATGCTTTCAAGCAGGGTGTGCGTTCGTTGTCCAATCAATCTCTGCTGAGTCTTAAGACGTTATTGAGCAACCATGAGTGAGAAAGATTCTCCTACGTTTCAACGAGCTGTGGAGTCCAAGCTACAAGTCAGCCTCGCCGTCGTCTACATCTACATCTACATCTACATCCATACTCCGCAAGCCACCTGACGGTGTGTGGCGGAGGGTACCTTGAGTACCTCTATCGGTTCTCCCATCTATTCCATTCTCGTATTGTTCGTGGAAAGAAGGATTGTCGGTACGCCTCTGTGTGGGCTCTAATCTCTCTGATTTTATCCTCATGGTCTCTTCGCGAGATATACGTAGGAGGCAGCAATATACTGCTTGACTCTTCGGTGAAGGTATGTTCTCGAAACTTTGACAAAAGCCCGTACCGAGCTACTGAGCGTCTCTCCTGCAGAGTCTTCCACTGGAGTTTATCTATCATCTCCGTAACGCTTTCGCGATTACTAAATGATCCTGTAACGAAGCGTGCTGCTCTCCGTCGGATCTTCTCTATATCTTCTATCAACCCTACCTGGTACGGATCCCACACTGCTGAGCAGTATTCAAGCAGTGGGCGAACAAGCGTACTGTAACCTACTTCCTTTGTTTTCGGATTGCATTTCCTTAGGATTCTTCCAATAAATCTCAGTCTGGCATCTGCTTTACCGACGCTCAACATTATATGATCATTCCATTTTAAATCACTCCTAATGCGTACTCCCAGATAATTTATGGTATTAACTGCTTCCAGTTGCTGAACGGCTATTTTGTAGCTAAATGATAAAGGATCTATCTTTCTGTGTATTCGCAGCACATTACACTTGTCTACATTGAGATTCAATTGCCATTCCCTGCACCATGCGTCAATTCGCTGCGGATCCTCCTGCATTTCAGTACAATTTTCCATTGTTACAACCTCTCGATACACCACAGCATCATCCGCAAAAAGCCTCAGTGAACTTCCGATGTCATCCACAAGGTCATTTATGTATATTGTGAATAGCAACGGTCCTATGACACTCCCCTGCGGCACACCTGAAATCACTCTTACTTCGGAAGACTTCTCTCCATTGAGAATGACATGCTGCGTCCTGTTATCTAGGAACTCCTCAATCCAATCACACAATTGCTCTTACTTTGTTCATTAAACGACTGTGAGGAACTGTATCGAACGCCTTGCGGAAGTCAAGAAACACGGCATCTACCTGTGAACCCGTATCTATGGCCCTCTGAGTCTCGTGGACGAATAGCGCTAGCTGGGTTTCACATGACCGTCTTTTTCGAAACCCATGCTGATTCCTACAGAGTAGATTTCTAGTCTCCAGAAAAGTCATTATACTCGAACACAATACGTGTTCCAAAATTCTACAACTGATTGACGTTAGAGATATAGGTCTATAGTTCTGCACATCTGCTCGACGTCCCTTCTTGAAAACGGGGATGACCTGTGCCCTTTTCCAATCCTTTGGAACGCTACGCTCTTCTAGAGACCTACGGTACACCGCTACAAGAAGAGGGGCAAGTTCCTTCGCGTACTCTGTGTAAAATTGAACTGGTATCCCATCAGGTCCAGAGGCCTTTCCTCCTTTGAGCGATTTTAATTGTTTCTCTATCCCTCTGTCGTCTATTTCGATATCTACCATTTTGTCATCTGTGCGACAATCTAGAGAAGGAACTACAGTGCAATCTTCCTCTGTGAAACAACTTTGGAAAAAGACATTTAGTATTTCGGCCTTTAGTCTGTCATCCTCTGTTTCAGTACCATTTTGGTCACAGAGTGTCTGGACATTTTGTTTTGATCCACCTACCGCTTTGACATAAGACCAAAGGAGATGGTACATCACTTAGGGGCATGTTTATGATCGGGTTACCAATTACTACTCACAGTCACCAGGAACAATTATTGTGCGCTTCTTTTTATTAGAGTTCCGTAATCTGATGGGTGTGTAAGAAACTTCTCTTTCAGTAGATGACTCTTCAGGCATCCTGTCCGATCTGGTGAATATAAGGCCTATCACATTATGGGCGCAATTTCTCCACGCAGGTAGCAAGGATAGTAAACAGGGGACATGTCGATACCAGGGCATGAAGTCTATGCGAATTTCATTCCGTGTACTCAGCTAAACGGTAACCATGACTCCCAGACAGGCGCATTAACAGTACATACAGGTGTCAATAATTGAGAGATGACGAGAAGTTGTGTTCAAAGAAGCCTGATGGTGTACTCGGCGAATCGCTCGACATTTAAATACAGGCGATGCTGCTATTCGACGATGGAGGCAGGAGTGGGAGAACCATGGCCTAATACAGTGTCAAGGAGGAAGCACTCAGAACAGTAGATTCATCATTATCATCGATCCGAGGTGCAACCACAGGGTCCATTAATAGGCGGCTCAGACTAAGAGGGCTGTGTTTACGGTGCTCCTTGCGTCGTCTACCATTGATCTCTGTACAGGAACAAGCCCGTTTGCAGTCGTGACGGGCACATTAGGGCTGGAATCTCATTGAATACAGTAGAATTATCCTCAGAGATGAGTCCCACTTCGAACTGAGCCCCAGTGGCGATCGAAGACGTGTACGGAGACGCCTCGGACAGCGGTGTGATAACAACCTGACTGTCGCCCCCCATATGGCCCAACAACCACCTCGGGATTTTGACGATCTGCCGCGACATTTGGACAGAATTTGGCACTACGTCCTCCAGGACGACATCCAACTGCTCTGTTCAAATGGCTCTGAGCACTATGAGACTTAACTTTTGAGGTCATCAGTCCCCTAGAACTTAGAACTACTTAAACCTAACTAACCTAAGGACATCGCACACATCCATGCCCGAGGCAGGATTCGAACCCGCGACGTAGCGGTCGCGCGGTTCCAGACTGTAGCGCCTAGAACCGCTCGGCCACCTCGGCAGGCAAACAGCTCTGTCAATAACTGCTTGCGTACAAGCCAATGGTGGATGAACGTGTTTTTGACTTGCTCAATTTGTGAAGTTTGTTCTCTTGAATAAATCATCTAATTTTTCTGAAACTGTAATCGTTTGTTTGTCTGTACATATGAATCGCACCTACCGATTTCCATCCAGTTTGGATAACTCCATCGTGGCACGTCCTTTTTTGTGTGTCTTAAGCTGTACAGGGTTATTACAAATGATTGAAGCGATTTCACAGCTCTACAATAACTTTATTATTTGAGATATTTTCACAATGCGTTGCACACACATACAAAAACTCAAAAAGTTTTTTTAGGCATTCACAAATGTTCGATATGTGCCCCTTTAGTGATTCGGCAGACATCAAGCCCCTAATCAAGTTCCTCCCACACTCGGCGCAGCATGTCCCCATCAATGAGTTCGAAAGCATCGTTGATGCGAGCTCGCAGTACTGGCACGTTTCTTGGTAGAGGAGGTTTAAACACTGAATCTTTCACATAACCCCACAGAAAGAAATCGCATGGGGTTAAGTCGGGAGAGCGTGGAGGCCATGACATGAATTGTTGATCATGATCTCCACCACGACCGATCCATCGGTTTTCCAATCTCCTGTTTAAGAAATGCTTCTGCTTTAGCCATTTCCGTAAGATTTTCCAAACCAT
Source organism: Schistocerca serialis cubense (assembly GCF_023864345.2). NCBI lineage: Eukaryota > Metazoa > Arthropoda > Insecta > Orthoptera > Acrididae > Schistocerca > Schistocerca serialis. Next base: position 857,378,396 of record NC_064639.1, on the reverse strand, counting down.
CGGCTGTGGTACGTTTAGCTCCCTGCTTGCTTTATTCGTCGACTTCCGCGGGCTACGCATGAAACTTGCCCGCACGCGTTCAACCGTTTCTTCGCTCACTGCAGGCCGACCCGTTGATTTCCCCTTACAGAGGCATCCAGAAGCTTTAAACTGCGCATACCATCGCCGAATGGAGTTAGCAGTTGGTGAATCTTTGTTGAACTTCGTCCTGAAGTGTCGTTGCACTATTATGACTGACTGATGTGAGTGCATTTCAAGCACGACATACGCTTTCTCGGCTCCTGTCGCCATTTTGTCTCACTGCGCTCTCGAGCGCTCTGGCGGCAGAAACCTGAAGTGCGGCTTCAGCCGAACAAAACTTTATGAGTTTTTCTACGTATCTGTAGTGTGTCGTGACCATATGTCAATGAATGGAGCTACAGTGAATTTGTGATATCGCTTCAATCATTTGTAAAAACCCTGTATTTAAAGTGACAGAGGTACTTTAGGTGGTCCACCTCTTTCTTATGACACGTATTATGCCTCTCAAATTAGTTTGTTTACATCTGGATGTCTTACATGCGTCACAGGAACTGCTACACACTAAAGCACTGACGAGAATTACGTCAGAACTCAGTGCAAGTTCCCAAGAAAAGCAAGATACATGGAACGTCAAACTGTAATGGCGCTTGTTCTTGAGGTTGATCTCAGAGCGAAAAACTGGAGGCGAGCGGACCGCTAAGTCGTTAGAGGGACTCGCGATATTTCAGGGTAAATTACAATTAATAATGGGCTGTCATTAATATTTAATTGCGCTTGCTTTAATCACGACGTAGATATGCAAGGTACGCACAGTTAAGCAATTCCGCTCACCCATTTCTTGGTTATTTCGGTGTGTAATGAATTTACTATCTCGAACATGATATTATGCACGGATTCGTGCTCGTACTTTAGTCACGCGATCATTAGTTTTTCCCCGTGAAAAAATGGAGGAGAAGCAGGTTTGCCAGAATGACGACATACGTGAAAATCAATGCAACGATAAACGAGTAAATCAACGTTCACACGTAGACGTTGGGTCTGAAGAGCGGTAATTATACGCGGCTAACCGCGTGAGAGCAAGGCACGTCTTACACGCGGCATCTGATTAGGGCAGTAACTAGAACCGCACGAAAAAACATTACGAAAATTTTTCATCAGTATCTTTAGCTCATTAATGCAGCGCCTGTTCCCTCTACCAGATTTTATTTATTTATTTTTTTAATGCAACGATCGTAGTTGAGTCTATTACAACCTTTTCGCAAACAGATGTTAATAAAACTGACCTTACGTGCTAAGTTCTAAGTGTCTGCCGGACTGGGACTCCAATCCGGGTATTTACCTTTCGTGAGGTGTGACTTTCCAACTTTCTCATCTTACTACGCTTTGCGAGATGAACGAGTGACAAGTAGTGAAATTCTCAGTCTACTTGGCTTCGAAATGTGTCTGGGATCGAATATGATGCGCTCTTTCACTTTGTCGCAGCTGATCAGTCTGGTTCATGCTTTTTGGTAAACGCCTGGAAAGAACTGGAGAATATCGTTAAATGACAGATGAAGAACGAGAATAAAGTAACACAGCATGAGATTTAACAACGCACAACTGCCTCTTTTACTTTTCTTCCGTAGGTGAAAATAAAAAGTAATAAGTGCGCACTAATGTGCTTTTGCGCTCTATCAATTACATTTATCACAGTAAATAACGTGAGTTATGTCGAACGTAGAACGTTATTTGTGAGGTTAATTATTGTATTAGCAACGTATGGCACTCTGCAGCCTTTAGTGAATTTATTGTCCGTGGTAAGGCATATTTCAACCAATGTTTATGTAATTCTCTCTTTATTTTCGCAGAAAAAGCCTGTTTGACCATATAAGAACTAAAACCTCTTTTCTGTGTTAAAGTTTCAACGTTTATCAGCACTTTTGACAATCTGATATTAGAATATTTGACGCACAGTCATGAGGCCTTTTATAATTTGGGTATAGTCAGCATATAAATATATAAAAGCGATCGCAAAGGACCTGTAGGGCAGTGGTGTTTACCTCACTCCTAAGAGTGGTGTCATTTTTATTAAAGTTTTGAGCGTACTGACAACAGTAATTGCCACAATGAATTTAATCGCAGTAGACTCAGTTTTGTTTTCTTTTTTTTCCAACTAATACTTATTAAAAAGTAGCATTTCAGTACTGTCTCAAACCTTCGGTAAAATGAAAAATACTATCGAAGTTTATTTTGTTTGTATATATTAACAGGTTCCTTTTTCCTATTTAATGACATTGAATTTGGTGATTTTTAACCATCTATAAATGAAGCAAAGTGGAATAGCTAAGCCACTGAAAGAGTAATTTAAGGCAATTAAATTTCCTCGAAGCCGAACAGAATAAGCGAATGGTTACGGAATGGAGTGCCTGCAAAACTGCATTTGGGATCCGTCACAACACCCTCCCTCAGCCAAAATAAAAATTGCTGGAAATGTGAAATCCCGAATAACGAACATTCAAGAGTTGTTTGAGGACCGCTAGTGCAGTGAAAGTTACTGTCACGTATTCTATAGGCGTTCCTAAAATGTGCCTTGCTGTTCCCGTGTATAGGCTGGCTCAAATTCACTTCCTAGCATATTAGTTTACACTTTCCGCTATTTACCTAAATCACTGCAGGCCAATGATGGTATACTTCCTCCGTAACGGTCATTGCTTCTAATAAATCGGATGTCGCCACGATGCTAAATTCTAATAGTCGTTTCATTTCATGGACCATGGGACAACATGTTTCCGAATTCACCTGCATGACAGTTGGTACAAACGCGATAAAAAAATGCCATCCGACGACGTACATATTTTGACAACTGATGTTCATCAAGGGTTAAAATGTCTCCTCCTGCCTGGCTATAGCAGACAATGTTCGCTGCAAGAGGTAACGTGTTGAATAACTGAGAAAGTGTTGAGAGATTCAGAAACGAAAATGTATTCTTTTTCGTATCTCTTTTGGCAAATACACGCGCAAATGCAAAGAAAATAGACTGTCGCTAGGTGGATGGTATGTAAACATCTTGTATTTGCCGCTGATCATTCAAATAATGTAACATTATTTTTGTCGGGTAATCATCACAGTATGACTGATAGTCAAAATAAAATGTGAATAATTTATCGTATGCTGATTGCTTGCTCATGAATTAAATTAAAATCTTGTGATAATCTTAAGTTTCCATGTGACCCATTTTCGGACACACAATTGAATGCAAGATTTGTGACACTAGTGGAAAGAGAGAAGATTTTGAATTAATTATGTTTTCAAATTCCAATGGCCTTGCCACAGTGGTAACACCGTTTCCCTTCAGGACAGTGGAGTTCAGCGGTGTCGGGCTTGGCTAGCATTTGGGTGGGTGACTACCGTCCCGGGTCTGCCGAGCGCTGTGCGCAAGTGGGGTGCACTTGGCTCTTGAAGAGACCAATTGAGGACCTACTTGATTGGGAAGTAGCGTCTCCAATCACGAAAACTGACAACGGCCGGGAGAGCGGTGAACTGACCACATGCCCATCCATATCTGCATCCAGAGACGCTTATCATCTGAGGATGACATGGCGGTCGGTCGGTAACGTTCGGTCTTCCGAGGCTTGTTCGGAAGGAGAGTTCGGAGATTATGTTTGCAAATGGAATGTTTTTTGCTACACATTTTGACAATCGCTTGCAATCCTTATTTGTGACCTAACAACAAGGCAAGCGAGATAAAAATGCATGCCCAGTTTGGGGCTCAAACTGGCGACCTGTCTGTCGGGGTGTTTGGCTTCAAACACCGTCCATTTTTAATCTGGCCGTGCTGGTTTCTCGAGAAGAAAGTAGATAAATAATAGGTATGGATAAAATTTCAAGGTTCAGACACTGAAAAAGTATCTAAACTACGTGCAGGGGTGGTTGTAATTAAACTTTCGCTACTTCGCTGCTTGAGACAGTATTGACGGAAGCCTATTTGCCGTAAGGGCACCAAACTTTGCAGGAATGATGTTCAGAATGTGCGCTGCAAGATTTATGTTATTAGCAGTGTTAGTGTTATGATTTTCTGTTTGGCGCCGGTAGTGGTACGGCGAGGTACGGTTGAAATACAAGCATCAGTGTGCATTACAGCTGCAGGTAATCAACTTTGGGACAAGGGGAGCAGGGCTTTACACGTAAAGCTTATCATAGTAACGGCAACACTCTTCGCGAGTATCGACGCCTTAAAGGAATACGTAGAAATCCTCTTTCCGGACAGTGGTTGAAGAACATGATTCGGAATTTCGAATTCAAAAATGGTTCAAATGACTCCGAGCACTATGGGACATCAGTACCCTAGACTTAGAACTACTTAAACCTACACTACGGGCCATTAAAATTGCTGCACCAAGAAGAAACGCAGATGATAAACGGGTATTCATTGGACAAATATATTATACTAGAACTGACATGTGATTACATTTTCACGCAATTTGGGTGCATAGATCCTGCGAAATCAGTGCCCAGAATCACCACCTCTGGGCATAATAACGACCTCGATACGCCTGGGCATTGAGTCAAAAAGAGCTTGGATGGCGTGTACAGGTACAGCTGCCCATGCAGCATCAACACGATACCACAGTTCATCAAGAGTAGTAATTGGCGTATTGTGACGAGCCAGTTGCTCGGCCACCATTGACCAGACGTTTTCAATTGGTGAGAGATCTGGAGAATGTGCTGGTCAGGGCAGCAGTCGAACATTTTCTGTATAAAGAAAGGCGCGTACAGGACCTGCAACATGCGGTCGTACATTATCCTGCTGAAATGTAGGGTTTCGCTGGGATCGAATGAAGGGTAGAGCCACGGGTCGTCACACATCTGAAATGTAATGTCCGCTGTTGAAAGTGCCGCCAATGCGAACGAGAGGTAACCGAGACGTGTAACCAATGGCACTCATATCATCACGCCAGGTGATACGCCAGTATGACGATGACGAATAGACTCTTCTAATGTGCGTTCACCGCGATGTCGCCAAACACGGATGCGACCGTCATGATGCTGTAAACAGAACTTGGATTCATCCGAAAAAGTGACGTTTTGCCATTCGTGCACCCATGTTCGTCGTTGAGTACACCATCGCAGGCGCTCCTGTCTGTGATGCAGCGTCAAGGGTAACCGCAGCCATGGTTTCCGAGCTGATAGTCCATGCTGCTGCAAACGTCCTCGAACTGTTCGTGCAGATGGTTGTTGTCTTTCAAACGTCCCACTCTGTTGACTCAGGGATCAAGACGTGGCTGCACGATCCGTTACAGCCATGCGGATAAGAAGGCTGTAATCTCGACCAACGCGAGCAACAATGTCGCGATACGATAAACCGCAACTGCGATAGGCTACAATCCGACCTTTATCAAAGTCGGAAACGTGATGGTACGTATTTCTTCACCTCACACGAGGCATCACAACAACGTTTCACCAGACAACGCCGGTCAACTACTGTTTGTGTATGAGAAATCGGTTGGAAACTTTCCTCATGTCAGCACGTTGTAGGTGTCATCACCGGCGCCAACCTTGTGTGAATGCTCTGAGAAGCTAATCATTTGCATATCACAGCATCTTCTTCCTGTCGGGTAAATTTCGCGTCTGTAGCACTTCATCTTCGTGGTGTAGCAATTTTAATTGCCAGTAGTGTAACTAACCTATGGACATCACACACATCCATGCCCGAGGCAGGATTCGAACCTGCGACCGAAGCAGCAGCGCGGTTCCAAACTGATGCGCCTAGAGCCGTTCGGCCACTGAAGCCGGCTAATTTCGAATTAACTGGCGATTTGGATATTGCTTCTGGGCCACGAATTGTCGAAGAAGTTACGGTTGCCGTAGCTGAGAATGCTGGACGCAATGTGCGATCTTGAAACAGTGCACGAACTGAGTCACGACAGCTGAAAATTGCGTGGTCCACCGTTCGAAAAGTGCTGCGAACGATTGTGAAATGATGTCTCTCGTGTCGTTCCAGGCTATCGTTGATGCAGGTAGTCTCACACTGAGCAGTGTTTGTAGACTAGAACTTGACCAAGGTACGCAATCAACGAATGTTACCTTCTCATGTGGATATTAAAATGTTTTTCTTTCTATGTTTTATTCGTTATTTCTCTTCCACGAGTGTTTCCTCAAAGTTTCATTGTCCTACGATCACTCGTTTATCTTGGGGGCTCCTCGAAAACTGTGAAGGTTTAATCATAATCACCGCGTGTTTCATGGCGGTGTTACCGAACGCATTTATCGTTGAACGCATTGGAAACGTCTTCACAAAATATGTCAAACTGTGGAAATTTTTTCCAGTATCCAGCGCATTTGAGAGACTGGCGTACATGAAAAGGCACAGACTGACATGTATCAAAAGATACAGAGCCTTGTTGAACACGGTGCACGTAGCTACGTAAGTCTTTAGAACAGTACACGTTGCGACACATCAGCAGTATTTTGTTTCGACGTGTTGTAGGCTGCAATTTTAGGGTATCAGGACAGGAAAACTTGTACGTGCGACAAGGAACCGTGGTCTGGGCAGCTGTCTGAGTGGGCCGCCGTTACTGCCTAGCTGCAAGCAGAGCCCGCTTCCGCTTTCACGGCCATTAAATCCCCACAGTGACCGGTTCGCCCTAGAGAAATCGGGAGCGTAATCTTATTTCATTGCTCAATTAAGACGCAAAAACTATTGATCGTTCTAAACAACATCACTGCCGTGGCGGTAGTACCATCACTGCTCACATTCGGATATCGAATTCGGCCGCTGAACAAAGCCAGGAAGCTTAGGGACTGCAGTAATAAAAGATACGGTTACCTCTAGAGATGTAGCTGAATAGTGAAGGCCACAAAAATATTTAAAAAGGAGGTAAAATAAGAAAATTCCGTCGGACTTACGGAAAATACGAAGTGTGAAGCAACAACATCTTTTTCTTCTTGTTTTTTTCAGATACTGGGCAAATTTACACGTTACGGTATCCATCTTTGGTCGAGTCTTTCTCTGTTTCCTCCTCCTTGGCACTTCTAATTTCTAGCCTTTAAGAGGAGTCTTTCACTCTCCATTTTTTCAATGTTTTCGTTCCATTTTCTTCTACAATCTAGAACTTTATCATTTAGACTAACATTCTTTGATTCCTTGGTCTGTCCTCTATTGTACAGCCACTCTTCAAGGAATTTAATTTCTTGTTCCTGGATACGGCGTTCTTGTTTACACGTAATCACCCAGGTCTCGCTTCCATAGAACAGTGTAATGACAGCAACAGTTTTGCAGAATTTAGTCTGAGTATCTTTGTTTTCAAGGTTTCAGTTAATTTGAAAAATGTCGCATTACGGCCTTGAACTGCTGATAAAATACATTATTTACACAATCAGTTTCAGTCGTCTGACCGTCATCAGGTTCACAAAAGTATTCACATCATCATGTTAGGCGACGTCGATTATAGTTTTAACATGACTGGATACGCTCCCTGCAGTCTTTACAGATAGACGACGTAATTTATATTACGATATGCTACAGTGTATCATTCATGGTTTTATCAACTTAAGATAACGGTTTTATATTTCGCCTAACATGACGCTGTGAATAATTTTATGAACCTGACGATGGCCATATGACTGAAACTGCTTGCGTAAATAAAGTATTTTACCCGCAGCTCAATGCGGTAATATGACATTTTTCTAATATGAAAATATATTTCCGTCAATTGTTCCACTTATCCGGCAGAATTTGCTAAGCTTAATTTCTACGTCTTTGCCACATGTCATATCACGTTCTAGATAACTGAAATGTTTTGCTTGTCGTAAAATCTTCTCATCTATCGCTATTTTGATTCTAATGTGTTCTTTTCCCACGAAGGCCACTGTCTAGGTTTTTTCTGTTGATTTCCATGTGAAATTTCGCACTTATTTGTTTCAGTAAGTAAATTCCTTTCTGAAGGTCCTCTTCATTATCTGATAGGTTCACTGCAGCATTAGCGTATAGTAAGTTATTTAAAAGAGTTCTTCTGCCTAGGTCTATACCTTTCAGAAATTCTGTTTCCCAATGCGCATTACTTCATGTACGTAAAAGTTTGACAAAGTTGGGGCTATACAGCAGCCTTGTCGTACTCGTTTGTTAGTTGGTATCTCATTAGGCATTTTTCCGTTGATATCTACAGTGATCGTCGTATTCTGCTATAAAATTTTTACCGCATGTTTTAGACGTTACGGATATCCTCAATTCGTCATTATCTTCCAAAGTCTATTGACACTGTCAAAAGCTTTTTAAAAATTAATATAAGCAATGTGTGTAACTTTGTTATATTGTCTGCGTTTCTGTATTTGCTACTGCAAAATAAAAATTGCATCTATAATGGATCGTCCTCTCCCAAAACCCATCTATTCCTCGCGCAGTACTACTTCCGTTATGTTTTTAAGTATTGGGTTTCAAATCTTGTATGTTGAGTCCAATTAGCTCATTTTTTTGTACGTACTGCATAGACTTTATCTCCTCTTTTAAACGCTGAACTCACTCTAGCAATCTTGCAGTTTCTTTTGGAGATACTTTATCTCTTCCAAAACGCGTTTGTAAAAACATTACCTACTCTGCCTCTGAAAACAACCGATCAACATGAAGTCTTTGTATTGAAACCATAATGATGAGGCAACAGAAGTACCTCCTCCTTGCTAAGTACCATAGATTTCGAAAACTTCGGCCATGAGAAGCCCAAGTTACATTCATCTCTTGGCATTCTGAAAGCTATGGATCAAGTCAATCACGTCGGTACAGCATTTCGTGACTTCCGAAAAGGATTTCTCAGTGCCACACCAATGCTTAGTAACTGTATTAGAAGAGAATATGGCGTGTCTAACATAATTTCTGACTGAATTGAGGATATCTTGGTTTGGAGGACGGATGGAAAGCCTTCAACACATGTAAAAGTAAAGTAAGAGCTTGCTTGTGAAGTAGAGGCCTTTACGGTTCACGTTTTTTTTTTATGACCTCGGAGGTCAATGTTGATGGTACACTGAGACTTCTTGAACATAATGTTCTAATCTACAATGAAGTATTAAGTGAAAGAAAAACTTCTAAAAAAATCCAGTCAGATCTTAATGACAATTCAAAATGATGCAAGGACTGGCAGATTGTTTTAAATGTACAGAATGTAAAAGTGAACACTTCAGAAAACGCAAAAAAAGTAGTATCCTACCAGTACAATATCAGTGAGTCACAAATGCAATCATTTAAATCATACGAGTACTTGGTTGTAACAATTTGTGGGGGCACAGAATGTAGGGAACACATAGGCTCAGTCTTACGTAAGCCAGTTGGCCGATATGGGTTCGTTGGTAGGAGAATGGGAAAATTTGAAATTTATGGTAAGGTCTTATGGGACCAAACTGTTGAGGTCATCGGTCCCTAAGCTTACGCACTACTTAAGCTAACTTAAACGAACTTTCGCTAAGGGCAACACACACGTCCATCCCCAAGGGAGGACTCGAACCTCCGACGGTGGGAGCTGCGCGGGCCGTGACAAGGTGCCTAAGACCGCGCGGCTACCCCGCGTGACAGGAGAATGGGAAAATGCAATTAGATTGCTTACAATACATACAAGCGAGACATTTTACAATACTACTCAATCGTGGGAGACTCATGCCAAGTCGGAATAACACGGGATATTGAACATACACAGAGAAGGGCAGCACGAATGGTCACAGGTTTGTATAGATCACGGGAGAGCGCCGTGGAATCGCCGATGAACCTGAATTGGCAGACGAGTGAAGATAATTGTCAACTATTCGAAAGCCTACTTACGAAGCTGAGAGAACCCGTAATAAGTAAGGGATCTAGGAATAAACTACAGATCCCTTCGTACATTTCCTACAATTACCGTGGGAACAAAACTGGACTAACTATAGCGTGCCTAGAAAGAGGGGAGGTTAGATTTGAAAGTCTTTCAGAAATCTACGTCATTAGAGGTGGAACAATAGCTAAGTTGAGGCTATGTCAGGGAAGAAATTGGATGTAGGCTGTTTAAGAAAGCATTACGACTTTCGCCCGTATCGATCTAGGTACATCAGGGTGATGGTAAAGTGACTGCGGACTCCACTACCTGAAGCTTATTCTCAGAGTTTCCAAATTTTGCAAATTTTAGGTTGTGTCATGTTGTCTGAATGGTGTCAATACTGTGTAGTGGGGGCCATTAGAACCAGATTACATGGAAAGGATGAGAGTTAAAGAATAATAATATTTGTGTGTGTGTGTGTGTGTGTGTGTGTGTGTGTGTGTGTGTGTGTGTGTGTGCGTGTGTGTGTGTCTGTGTGTGTGTGTGTGTGTGCGTGTGCGTGAAAGCGTTGATTTTCCAATGGTTGAAACCTTTTTTTAGGAATGCTAATATTTATCTGGTCATTGAACCAGTTTCTCTCTCTCTCTTTCTGACACACAAACACACACACACACACACACACACACATGCACACACAAAATAAATCCACAAAGCTCATTTTTCCTCTTCCAATCATCTCTGAGCTCCCATTCCTCACTACCTGTGCTGTGACAGCACTCGACCACCGCAACACAAATAACACTCACCCAATACTTGCCAATCATTTAAAAATTGTATCCCAAGACAAGGAAATGTGTGGCGAGTTTCGTACCGCAGTGTATAAAAATTACACCTGACTGAACACGGTACGACACTATGCACTAGGCGATTAGTGATTAGTTGTTCACAAGTACAGAGAAATTTCAAACTCAAATGTAGAACATTTAGGAAAAATATGATCGAATTCATTATTTTTTCAAATCACGCCATAAGGAATTCTTCAGTACCAATAATAGTTCATATATTCGAAGCCTTGTGAGATAACTATCATACTTGAAATTTTGGAGTAAAAAGATAATCACGTATGGTATAAATTCACAACTGAGTAATCAAATGAATAAATTAAAATTTAGAAACACAGCGTATTAACAGAAAAATATCAATCGAATCTGTTACCTAGTACTAGTCAAAGTTTTCCAGTACCGAAAAGTATCCGGTCTCTGTAGAACGAAGCTAATGAAACAAATGAATGTTTTCGCGGGGAGTCAGTGTAACAGAATCTTTTCAGGTTTCTTGTCGCGTCGGTTCGGAATGAGTTCGCTACATTTCGTCATATATTTTCCGACCACGTTATGGAGAAGAACTGTGGCGGAGCACCCGTACCGAGGATTCATGTGCCAACAGTTTCCGGCATATATATATGAGTTGGAGACACTGGAACTCTACGCCAAAAGATGGAAGGACAGTGTACGGTTTCAGAAACGTCAGGGACTCACTGCGTATTAATGCGAGGGAAACCCGAGAAGATTTTCAAGCATTCGAGAGGAATGAGAAACGTTTATAAGCTCATTTACAAGTGACACATTAATTGGCGATAGATGGGCGAAATTTCCGCGCCTTGACGGTTGACCACTGAGGTGGTGTTGAATTTAAGGATGACACTGATACTTTAATTGGCTGTGGATGGGCGAATTTCTTACGCGTTGGTGACTCGCTGCCAAGGTGTTCGTAGAGCTTTAGGGAGATGGCGATACACTAATTGGCTGTGAATGGGCTAATTTTTCATGCATTGGCGACTGGCAACGGAGGTGTTCGTAGGGATGACAGAGAGGCTCACCTGCTCAGATTTCAGCGACCCCTAATTGGGCGGAGAAGAGTGAGCAAGTGTGCGCTGCGGTCAGAGAACTGGTCTCCGTAGCGCACCTGCCGCCTCACCGGCACTTATTCCTAGCTCTCAGGCCCCGCCCACTTCCTCCCACAACACGGATCGGCCATTAGGCGGCGTACGTGCACTGCTGTCGGGCACGTGTGACTGCCTCCGCCACACGTGCCCTCTGCACTGCTGGTGGCTTCCTGACATCGCCGCATCCTGCGAGCAGGGCTGTGAGTCACTCCACGCCTTCCTTGCGTATCAGCTGGATTACGTACAAGGCCGGTGCATTTGTAGAACTCGCAGACACAAGTAACAACTGCGCGTCTTCCACGAAACGTTCAGATCGTTTGTCACATGTCTTTTCTCGCCGAGCTTGTAGTTTGACCGGTTCGCTAATGAGGAAACTAGTGCTGGTTTCCAGTACCTGAAGGATGAGCCCGTATTACAGTCTGGACACGACGGTTTGCTCTTTCTGCATGCTTTATAAATGTGACGCGGTTGGGACCTGCCAGACTAGTTCATGGGCGAGTGATTTTTTTTTCCAGGATGGCAGGCCTGTTCCAGCACCTGTTGAAGCTGCGCAGCAATCTGCGAAGGAATACTGTTAGCGGGAGCAAGAAATCACCAATGAAAATGACTGGATTTTTTTTTTAACTGGAGAAAATATGGATGTTGTAACGATTTCGTGGAGCTCTTTTGGGGCTCGCGACATTTATGGTGGGTGGGCATCTTGGAGGTGTAGCCTATTGTATAGGGTCTACAGGTCAAACGAGATAGCTACATACGGGCGATGGTTCATGGATCCAGAACGGCAGACGGACGTCTACCTTCGAGCAAACCTGTTAGTATCAAGCAGTAACGGCTGTGGCAGAAAGATGTCAGCATCATGCAGACTGTGAAATCCTATGTGGTAAAAAAAGGTAATTTGGGAAAGAATATTATAATATATTACATACATTAATTTGTGTGAATATTCTGTCTTTTATTAACCCTTTCAGACATGAATTTTTTTCTGGAGAAACGAAAATTTTTATTTATGTGGTGATGCTCTTAGGAGACTTTTTAAAATGATTTTAGATGCAAAAAATGGTTCAAATGGCTCTGAGCACTACGGGACGTTACATCTAAGGTCATCAGTCCCCTAGAACTTAGAACTACTTAAACCTAACTAACCTAAGGACATCACACACATCCATACCAGAGGCAGGATTCGAACCTGCGACCGTAGCAGTCGCGCGGTTCCAGACTGAAGCGCCTAGAGCCGCTCAACCACCGCGGCCGGCTTTTAGATGCAAGCTTTATACAAAAATATGTACTCGTTTTCAAAACATACTCCGTACACTTGGACCGAGCGAAATGGCGCAGTGATTAGCACACTGGACTCGAATTCGGGAGGGCGATGGTCCAGCCATCCTGATTTAGATTTCCCGTCATTTTCCTAAATCGCTTCAGGCAAATGACCGGATGATTTCTTTTCCAAGGGCACGGCAGACTTCCTTCCACATCCTTCCCAACGGCATCGTATCACTAGCAGTCGAGATGACAGGCATCTTATCCGCATGGCGGTAACGGATCGTGCAGCCACGTGTCGATGCCTGAGTCAACAGATGGGAACGTTTGCAACACAACAACCATCTGCACGAACAGTTCGACGACGTTTGCAGCAGCATGGACTATCAGCTCGGAGACCATGGCTGCGGTTAGCCTTGACGCTGCATCACAGACAGGAGCGCCTGCGGTGGTGTACTCAACGACGAACCTGGGTGCAAGAATTGCAAAACGTCATTTTTTCGGATGAATACAGGTTCTGTTTACAGCATCATGATGGTCGCACCTGTGTTTGGCGACATCGCGGTGAACGCACATTGGAAGCGTGTATTCGTCACAGCCATTCTGGCATGTCACCCGGCGTGATGGTATGGGGTGCCATTGGTTACACGTCTCGGTCACCTCTTGTTCGCATTGACAGCACTTTGAACAGTGGACGTTGTATTTCAGATGTGTTACGACCCGTGGCTCTGCCCTTCATTCGATCCCTGCGAAACCCTACATTTCAGCAGGATAATGCGCAACCGCTTGTTTCAGGTCCTGTACGGGCCTTTCTGGATACAAAAAAGTTGGACTGCTGCCCTGGCCAGCACATTCTCCAGATCTGTCACCAACTGGAAACGTCTGGTCAATGGTGGCCGAGCAACTGGCTCGTCACAATACGCCAGTCACTACTCTTGATGAACTGTGGTATCGTGTTGAAGCTGCATGGAAAGCTGTACCTGAACACGCCATCGAAGCTCTGTTTGACTCAATGTTGTTGTTTTTTTGGGGAAGGAGACCAGACAGCGAGGTGGCTCTGAGCACTATGAGACTTAACATCTATGGTCATCAGTCCCCTAGAACTTAGAACTACTTAAACCTAACTAACCTAAGGACATCACACAACACCCTGTCATCACGAGACAGCGAGGTCATCGGTCTCATCGGATTAGGGAGGGACGGGGAAGGAAGTCGGCCATGCCCTTTCAAAGGAACCATCCCTGCATTTGCCTGGAGCGATTTAGGGAAATCACGGAAAACCTAAATCAGGATGGCCGGACGCGGGATTGAACCGTCGTCCTCCCGAATGCGAGTCCAGTTTGACTCAATGCCCAGGCGTATCAAGGCTGTTATTACGGCCAGAGGTGGTTGTTCTGGGTACTGATTTCTCAGGATCTATGCACCCAAATTGCGTGAAACTGTAATCACATGTGAGTTCTAGTACAATATATTTGTCCAATGAAGACCTCTTTATCATCTGCATTTCTTCTTGGTGTAGCAATTTTAATGGCCAGTAGTGTATTTCCAGGCACTGAACTTCAAATGTTGTAAATATCAGTAAAAGTCTAGGGTTGCCAGGCCATTAGCTCCCTCCAGTGTTATCAGTGACAGCTCTTCGGCAGCATGGCGCCAGCAGACGCACGGACAGGGGGGCTGTCAAGGTGTGAGGTGTGGCGTCAGGCGTGCGCCGTTTCCCTTCCGCCCGAGGCCCGCTCGCCTGTCCGTGCTTCGCGCCGGCACTGGCTGCTGTCTTCCGCGCGCCACGCCGGCCGTCACGGGCGAAAGTCCGCCGTCCGCCGCGGAGATGATACACTTGCGGCGACGTGTTGGCGGGTCACTCGTTAACCTATAATTCTGCAGCCAGCGCCGCCGACGTCGGAGAGAAACTCTCCTCCGCGCTCCGATCGTTACGAACCAATTTCGTTCGTCGAGGGACACGGGTTGGAAACCAGTTTTGGGTGTGGCAGCTCGTAACAGCCAGTTCGAAGGTACTAAAGTAATTTTTTTTCTATACCTCTCTTTCTCTCTCTCCCTTGCAGTCCTAAGCTTTTTCCTCCTGTAAATTAGTTGTACGTGTTTCTCGATGTCTATTTTTCCCGTCAGCGAAACGCCAGCGCAGGCACGTGATGGTCTGGCGATACTCGAGCGTAAACGGTTTTGCGGAGCTGCTGGCGGCGAGGAAGTGGTGGTGGTAGCGACTAGTGCCCTGTCGGTTTTCTACGGGAACACCTCTTGTAGCACATTGCCCAGAAACAATGGAGAAACGAACAGTGTGGGTGAATCACTGTTCTTAGAGCAGTGCTACCTGCAGAGTGTTATCCGATATCTTACACGTCCGAATACTTGGCAGTCATGTAATAACGTCCAAGTAAAAGAGAAAAAGTATTCGTGACTTTCATTCTCGCCGAGGCTTATCACTCACTAGACGCAGCAAACACAGCAATTTACTGTTTTTTGGTTCTCTCTTCCGGACACCGAACGAGCTGTACCGATAACATTATTTCCTGACCACGCCTGTAAGCTCTTACTGTGGCTGTTGCTTGCGAATAGGTCGGTTTCTGTGGGGTTTGGCGAGAAAGGTGGTGGAGGGGGGGGGATCTTTCTTTGTCAAAGAGTTGATGGGTTGGTCTTTTCCTAGTCCTTCCAAATAGACAGCAGTCTGGGCCGTCTCAGAGTCGAATGATTTCGCGATGTTTGCCGCTATTTTCCAAGAGAGATTTGAAAAGTCTTGCGAGAAAGCAGCATTTTTTTCCTTTTTTGTCATCGGTCTTGTGACTGGTTAGATGCAACACACTACGCATTCCACTTCCGTGCCAACGTCTTCATATCAGAGTAGCACTTGCAACATATTTAGTCAATCATTTGCTGGATGTATTCCAGTCCCTGTCTTCCTCTACAGTTTTTCCCCCCTACAGCTCTCACTAATACCGTGGAGGCTATTCCCTGATCTCTAACATATGTCCTGTCATACTGTCCCTTCATCTTGTCAATGTTTCCTGTATGGTGCTTTCCTCGCTGACACTGCGCAGAACTTCCTCATTCCTGATCTTATGAGTCCACCTAATTTTCAACATTCGTCTGTTGCACCACATCTCAAATGCTTCTATTCTCTTCTGTTCCGCTTTTCTTATAGTTCACTACAATACAGTGTTGGCTCCTAACGTACATCTTTAGAAGTTAAGTAAGCACCTTACAGAAATTCTGTTACCTGGAGCAAAAAATGGCCAACGAAATGCCTACTTTCTGCTACTGATTATGACAGACTGGAGTAACTTAAGGTTCTATAATTTCCCCTCAAGCTCTGTAACGAATGTATGGATGTGGAAGTCGTGTGTCTCTTGCGGCAGAGATCGTGTTAACGTCGTTTCTCAAGTCTGTAGACTTTTAGCTGTATTCCTGTTTTGCTGTTGTGAAAATTATCACCAGCAGTTGACAGGAGTCTGTTCGACGCGATGTATCAGCTGTTAGCGGCGTACATACAGTCGAGATATAGGATCTCGGAATCTTCCGCAGAGCACCTAGATAGCTGCAGGGGTCGGGCAAAAATATGTAAACACCGCGAGAAATGCATACTTGAAAATAAAAACAATGGTTGCCAAGAATGCAAGTTGCGCTGGTGTAGTGGACCATGAACGACCAGCCGTGGTCATAGCAATGTCCTCTGTCCTTGTGAACGCCTTATGTCGGAGATAAGTGAAGTCGAACTTGGGCAAATTGTTAGTGATCGTGTGGTGGGTACTTCCGCAACTAAGGTAGCTGAAGTGCTTGGTGTTTCAAGAGGCAACGTGTAGAAAGTTTATTCCGCACGCAGGGAAAGCCGTAAAGCGGAAAAATATCATCCGTTACGTCACAACACGGACGATATTGTGTTGAGTGGTCGTGAAAGACGGTCGTTGAAGAGGATTGCGACGAAAAAGAGGAAGACCATTGTTGCAAAAGTCACTGTATGACCGAACGTCGAATTCTCGAATCCTGACAGCACCAAATCAAGGCGAAGGGAGCTCCAACAGGGAATTACATGGCTTGCAGGAAATCCAAATCCACTGATTCAATGATGCAAGTGCCCATAATAGGAAAACGTGGTGCTGAAGCCATAAAACCTGGTCTACCGCGAAATGGAAGAATGTCTTTTGGTCGGATGAGTCTTGTTTCATGCTGTTTACAACTTCTGGTCGACTTTACGTCCCAAGAGTGAAACATGGCCCCTGGCTACCCTGCGAGGTCGCATTAATACCAAGGATTATGTGACCGTTTGGGCTCATCAGTACAAGGTTTGTTCGCCAGTGGTGACGTTGTGTTGCAAGACGTAGGACTGGTTTTGTGAGTACGAGGATGAATTGTCCCACCTCCTCTAACCACTACAGTCTCGATATCTCAATGTTATTGAACCTTTGTGGCGTACTTTTAAGAGAAGGGTACGTGATCGCTATCTGCCTCCATCATCGTCAGCTGAACTTGCTACTATTTTTCAGGAGTAATTGTGTAATACAGGACCTGTATTTATCCCTTCCGTGACGAGAGGAAGTTGTTTTGAATGTCAGCAGTTTTCATACACTGTATTAGGCATGATAAAATATTGTATGTATGTTATTTCCCTATTTCTGTCCATCCCCTGTATATCACTCTCAACTACTAACTTCAAACCGAGCCAGGTGGCGCAATGGTTAGCACACTGGACTCGCATTCGGGAGGACGACGGTTCAATCCCGCGTCCGGCCATCTTGATTTAGGCTTTCCGTGATTTCCTTAAATCGTTTCAGGTAAATGTCGGGATGGTTCCTTTGAAAGGGCACGGCCGACTTCCTTCCCCATACTTCCCGAATACGATGAGACCGATGACATCGCAGTTTGGTCTCCTCCCCCAAATCAACCCAACCCAAATCAACCCAACCCAACTAACTTCGGTGTACTGAGAAGTTCAAGTATGTCTCGTGCGTGACGGAGTTGTATAGACTGATGTTACAAGTGTAGCACTGTAGAGAATTAATCTGGGTCCGCCAACAGACGTTCCCTATTACGTCCGTGGAGCAGTATGTCCTGTGGTTTGTCTTGCGTGCAGCTCGCTCCTAAGAGTGCGTAACTTCTGACGGCAGCAGCAATTGGAACTTTTGTCTACGGTAGCTCCGAGACACGGGCGGAAGAACCTTTTCAATGCGTCAGTCATATGACTGCTACTTACGTCGTAAAATGCAATGTACAGTGTGTACGAGAAGTCACCGTACGCTTATGTTAGAACAGTACTTTGTATATTGGAGTACTTGCATAGAAACTACACATCTAGCGTATTTGTATGTTCACCATCGTATCTTACGGTGAACTATGTGTCTTCATGTCCTCCTTGACATCTTATGGAACGTATCAGAAATTATGTATAGAAAGATTTCCTCAACACTTTATCGTGATTCTTCTTTAGGCTTGTACCAATATAGAGCGCCATGGGGCTTGATTAACCTTAATGATGCCCGGCCGGTTAGCCGTGCGGTCTAACGCACTGCTTTCCGGGCGGGAAGGCGTGCCGGTCCCCGGCACGAATCCGCCCGGAAGATCAGTGTCGAGGTCCTGTGTGCCGGCCAGTCTGTGGATGGTTTTGAAGGTGGTTTTCCATCTGCCTCGGCGAATGCGGGCTGGTTCCCCTTATTCCGCCTCAGTTGCACTATGTCGGCGATTGCTGCGCAAACACTGTCTCCGCGTACGCGTACACTATAATTAAGACGCAAACATTTGGGTTACACTCGTCTGGTGTGAGACGTTCCCGGGGGGTCCACTGTGGGGCGGACCGCACAATAACCCTGGGTTCAGTATGGGGCGGCGGTAGGGTGAGTGGACCGCTGTAGCCTGTTTTGGGGTTGTGAACCACTGAGGCTACGGCGGGGACGAAACCTCTACGTAGTTTCTAGGTCCCCAGTTCAGTACAATACAATACAATACAATCTTAATGATTCGTTGTCTGATGCGGTAAGGTTCTAACTTCGCGGTGGCCGTTCGAGAGGGGCTGGATACATTTCTGAGTCACGCTCAACCCAGTGTCCTCGAAACTGTTCATCAAATCACTCACACATATAAATTTCAAAGGGTGCTGGAGCTCCGTCTCGCTATAACTACACATAATCGCCGGCCGATGTGGCCGAGCGGTTCTAGGCGCTTCAGCCCGGAACCGCGCTGCTGCTACGGTCGCAGGTTCGAATCCTGCCTCCGGTATGGATGTATGTGATGTCCACAGGTTCGTTAGGTTTAAGTAGTTCTAAGTTCTAGGGGACTGATGACCTCAGATGTTAGGTCCCATAGTGCTTAGAGCCATTTGAACCATACATGATCCACGAGTCCCTAGTATTCGAGCCGAGATATTACCCTCGTTTGCAACATGTCAGAATGATAATTTACATTCACGTACCCGTTAAATAAATATCACGTAAAAGACGCAGTTAGAATGTAAGACATGTTCGTTGACTGCGCGGTGTAGCTGCGCGCTCTGGGGCGCCTTGCCACGGTTCGCGCGGCTACCCCCGTCGGATGTTCGAGTCCTCCCTAGGGCATGTGTGTGTGTGTGTGTGTGTGTGTGTGTGTGTGTGTGTGTGTGTGTGTGTGTATTTGTGTGTTGTCCTTAGCGTAAGTTGGTTTAAGTTATATTAAGTAGTGTGTAAGCCTAGGGACTGATTACCTCAGCAGTTTGCTCTCAAAGGAAGTTACCACCATCACATGTTCGTTGGTGCATTGCCTGGTGATCACGACCTGTGCGTCTTAACATTTCATCACCAAATTCTCAGGACTGACACCAACTACCTAACGGT
The DNA here is from genome assembly GCF_023864345.2 of Schistocerca serialis cubense. Classification (NCBI taxonomy): domain Eukaryota; kingdom Metazoa; phylum Arthropoda; class Insecta; order Orthoptera; family Acrididae; genus Schistocerca; species Schistocerca serialis. Next base: position 857,358,612 of record NC_064639.1, on the reverse strand, counting down.
CACGCACCAACGCTTCGAGCGGATTGATAGGTTACGACAAAGGTGAATCGTCATTCAATTTTAGTAATCTCTGTTAACGGCCTCTGCTCACTTCTTTTGATTTTCCTTGTTCGTACAGGTTTCTATGCTCCAAAATTCGGCATTGCAATGATTCTTATGACACTTACATAGACTGGCAGACACGGACACCACTTTAAATCGGAATTCACCACGAGATGTCATGAGAGCTGTACCCGCCATTGTAAAAGGACGCGGAGGACTATTATGCCGTCAGTAAATAAGCATCAATAGCGGAATGGGTCCGTCAGGAGAATTCAGTGACTTTGAATGTGGACTAGTCATTGGATATCATCTTAGTAGCCGGCCGCTGTGGCCGAGTGGTTCTAGTCGCTTCAGTCCGGAACGGCACTGCTGCTACGGTCGCAGGTTCGAATCCTGCCTCGGGCTTGGATATGTGTGATGTCCTTAGGTTAGTTAGGTTTAAGTAGTTCTAAGTCTAGTGGACTGAAGACCTCAGATGTTAAGTCCCGTAGTGCTTAGAGCCATTTGAACCATTTTTATCATCTTAGTAGCAAGTGGACAGAGGCATGTCGAGCATTACGGTGGGTGATTTTAAAAATCGCACGAAATCAGCGCAAGGAATCACATTCTTGAGTTACGTAGGGCCACCAGCAGTCCAACTAGCACAGGAACCGTGCCTGCGAGCAAGCGTGGAGCAGCTCCTCATAAGCCACGCATTTCTCTTGTCAGTGCTAAGCGACGCTTGAGATGGTACGAAGAGTGACGCCACTGGTCAGTGAATGACTGGAAACAAGTGGCTTGGAGCGATGAACATGCTATACATCGTGGCAGTCCAATGGAAGGGTTTATGTTTGATGAATGCCTGGAGAAGGTTACCTTTCGTCAAGTGTAGTGGTAGCAATGAAGCACAGAGGAGATGTTGACACGGTATCGGGTGTTCCTCGTGATTAGGTGTCGTCCCCTCATTGCGCTTAAGGAAACACCAAATGCCGAAGAATGAGGACACATTTTACGGCGTTGTATGCTACATACAGTAGAGGAACACTTCGGAAACGATCACTAATTACGCATGACAATGCACCAACTCAAGAAGCAGCGTCCGTAGGCAATCGTTTGTGGACAATAACATTCCTGGAATGGGCTGACATGTCCAGAGTCCCGATTTTAACCTAATGGAACACCTTTGGCGTGAGTCAGAAAGTCAACTTCCATATCTCAGCGTCCAAAATCACTATCTTCCCTGGTTACAGCTCTTGAGGAAGAATGGTTTGCCATTCCTCTACAGTCATTCATACACCTCTCTGAGAATGTCCCTATCGAAATTAAAGTCAGCAAAGGCTAAGGATGGACACATGATATATTAATGTCCACTAACATGTGTCGGGATACTTTTAATGAGATAGCGTATATATTTGTAAATGACATATTGCGAAGAGAAAGATAAGGAATAAAGAAGGGGGGTTCCAGTTAAATAGTCTTTGGATACGGATTACTCAACATCTGCATAGTGGTGATAGAGAAAATGGGCCGTGGCTTTGTTGGAAGCCATCCTTTGATTGCTCCAAAAGGATATACGGAAACCACGATAAATCTACGTGTGGATGGCCCAAACGCTCTTCTCGAATACGAGTCCAGTGTGTACGTGCCAACACTGGTCACTTGCGGTAGTTGAACTTGGGGAATGTCAGTGACACTAGCGGTGCAGAATATCTACAGGGCGACCCGCGGGTGACACGGGAAATGGGTGAACCTGCAGCCTGCTGCGGGTAGACGAGTAACTGTACCGAGATGTGGGGACTGCGATAAGCGGCGAGTACAGTTGCGGGTCAAGCCAGCGCTCCGCGACGAGTGGCGCGCTCTGACAGCTGTCGGCCGGCGTCGTCTGCACAGTGCCTGTGTTCTCCGTAAGGACACTGCCCGCCTCTGAGACCTGACCACGCAAAGTCACTGAGTTATCAACTTCTGTCACTCAGTACCTCTCAATTTGTTCCGTCATGTCGTGGCCTCTGAAAGATAGCTCTTTAAATGATGCCAGGATTTATGCAGTAATGGCAGTAGAAAAAGTTTGTCAGAATAGAAGGTTAACTTTAGAAATATTTACATTTATTACTTACACGATTCTGGCGAGAGAGATAGATAACTAACGGCGTATGTCAGAGGACCGCGCGAGTATCAAAAAGCCGCCGTTGCATCTCTGCCTGAGGGCTCACTGGACGGCATACAGTATGAAGTCGCACGTGATCAGCACACAGCTCCTCTAATCCTTGATGTTAGCGCTCGAAACCAAAGACACTGCCTCTCCATGAAACATATTCTCAGTTGACCAAACAAGACCATTTCAGTTCTCTTTCAAAGGAAAAACACTTGTCTGAACCGACTACCGCATCAGCATACGCTATACATAGTTTTTTAAAAAAAGGGAAATAATCCTACACTCATACATCCGGAAATACCTGTTGCGATATGGACCATTGTGGGTGAAGATAGCTGTCTTTCTGGTGACACTACAGAAGGTACTCAAACTGTTCATAGGTCATTTAAAGATATTTTTCATCCTTCATTTTCAAACAATCACGAACTCGTGCGGATACACATAGCTACTATAAGATTTTGTCACATACACGAGACATGTTTCTGTAGTAAGGCACGCACGTCATTGATAGGTGTTTAATACACAAAACTTTAAGGTAGCCAGAAACCTAAGAGATTAGAGTCAGATGAACGCAGAGGGCGTGCTATTGGACCTCTTCCATCAATTCATTGATCATTAAGCGTTCGTGTTAGGTACTGCAGTACATGTCTTAGAAAATAGCGTGGTGCCAAGTCGCGCATAAACCTCATCCGTTTCTTTCCCAAGAATAAGTTTCTCTAGTAGTGCGACTAACTCGTCGCGCAGAGACTGGGTGTAAAAAACATCTGTCAAGCGTGGAGCCGGTATTCGTTAACTACGATCCATGACGTTTCGATTAGGCGGCTACCAGTAATTATTAGGTAACTCATTGAAGACTAAGGAAGACGTCCCCACTCTGCAGTTTATTAGCGCGCTATGAGTACTCTGCGCATACGGCAAGATCGTGATGACAGAATGACCGCGCACCCTCGCTGATAGAATTGCGTCACTCATCCGTCCTCTGGCTTGCTGCTCTCTGTGGCCATCGGAGTATCTGTCATCTTCGACAGAGCAAATTGGGTAGTTGATAGGTTCCACGCATTTTGTAGCCGTTAACAAGTTCGTCAGATTTCCCACTATGCGTTTGTCCAGACACTCTTTAGTAACGGAGCCTAAAAAAAAAAAAAAAAAACATTGCCGTGGCAAAAAATATTGTTTTATCATACTCTATTTGGCCATAACAACATCTCCTTGGGACTGCATTATTAAATAATCAGTGGAAATAACCATAGCGGAAAATTTGATGAATCGGGATAGTGGTTACCAGTTACATAATACTTGGAACAATAGCACCTCCAAGACCTGAAACGACTGGAATCTCTTCGGAACGAAGTGTTCTGGGTTATAACAAACACGCCTCATTTTATTCTGAACACTCACTCTGGGAAACATTTAGGACTACCATTAATCTACGAAATCACCCAGACGAAATCCAGCCCCACAATCTCATAAATTTTCCAGGCCGAGAACTCCCAAATTCGCAGGCACAAGTGTTTCGGGGCACTCTGTTCAGGGCGCATAGTTGAAGACGGAGCATCACTGCAGACGACGACCAAGCGTTCCCATGCGGACTCACCGACATCATCAATTATGCTTGTAGTGGTCACGGAATCATCGATAGCTGACCTTGGATCAATGCAAAAGTCTCTCCTCGTCGGATTATTCACATTCTTCCTCACAGGTCGACGGTCGCGTCAGGATACACCATCACCCAGGCGAACGGCTACTCAAATACAGGGTGATTATAATTAAAGTTAAACTTTCGAAACACTATAGAAACAATACCACTGGTCAGAATGACGTCAAATTTCAACGGAATATTATAGAGGAAATGGCAAAACGTGTGGCAGGAGAAAAAAAATAGTATGAAAATCCATCAATACATGGCTCTGTACGTGTCAGAGTACGTAAATGAAAACACCTGTCATCCACACGACCCACTGAAGTTGGTATAAACACGCCGGGTACACGGCTTTCCTTTCTTTCGGGTCTGCAACGTTCGCCATGACTGTCCCAATGTAGCATCGCGCTCTGCTTGTAAAGCTATATTACAAGAATGATGACTGTGCACACGTCGCTCTGCAGAAGTTCCGGACACTGAAGGGTTTGAAAAAAGGCGTTGGCCCGAAGACTGCCGTAGGTCTGGAGAAAATGATTCGGAAATCCGAAAAGACGGGTTGTTTTGGTGAGCAACCTGGTAGAGGGAGGAAACGAATTGATTCGACGTCAGTGGAAGCAGTGGCCACAGCAATGCAGGAGGAGACGTGCAAACGTGTAGTGCACGGAAAATTTCCAGAACATTGGACATGCCCATGAGCACGATGTGTAAAATCCTACGAAACATCCTTGTTTGCTATTCATTCAAAATTACCCATGTACACGAGTTGCTTCCAGTTGACCTGCCAGCAAGAGAGAGCTTTTCTTTGCAATTTCTTGCTCGCATGGAAGTGGACAATGATTGGTCGTGGCAGATTTTGTGGACAGACGAAGCCCACTTCCATCTGACAGGATATGTCAGTACACAGAATTGTCGAGTATGGGCAACGGAAAATCCACACGTAAATCAACCAGTACCACTTCATCCTGAAAAGGGCAGGTTTACGGCATCATTTATCACAGGGCCATATTTTTTCGAAGAGAAAGGTGCTTCCGGTCCTATTATCCGTACCGTCACTGGTAAGCGTTATGAGTGTCTTTTCCGAGAGGACATCATTCCAGCTCTCCAACAGAGTGGATGTGTGGGTGGGGTCATTTTTATGCAAGATGGCGCACCTCCGCTCATTGCAAATCCAGTTAAGCAGCTGCTGAAGCGCCATTTCGGAAATGTTAGAGTTATCAGTCGCCATTTTCCTACAGCCTGGCCATCTCGATCACCTGATCTTAACCCGTGTGACTTCTGGCTCTGGGGCTATCTGAAAGATGTTGTGTTCAGTGTTCCGATTGCAAACTTAGCTGCACTGAAGGCAGGCACTGCGCAACACATTCTGAACGTGACCCCGGAAACACTTCGACCACTTGTGGAACATGCTGTTTCTCGATTCCAAATTGTTGCAGAAAACGGTGGACAGCATATTGAACGTGTTTTGCGCCAGTCACATAGAAATTAATAATCCGATTTGATTTTGATTGATGCTTTTTATGTGGTTTTTGGCCTCACGACAGTTAAAAACCGATGTGATTAATGTTCTTTATGCGGTTTCTGGCCTCAGGACAATTAAAAACCGATGTGAGTGATGCTTTTTACGCGGTTTTTGGCCTCATGAGAATTAAAGACCGATGTGATTAATGCTCTTTATGCGGTTTTTGGACTCAGGACAATTAAAAACCGATGTAAGTGTTGCTTTTAATGCGGTTTTTGGCCTCAGGACAATTAAAAACCGATTTTCCCTTCCCATGTGATATGACCTTGCCGTGGTAGATGGGCTTACGTAACTGTACGTATTATACACCCATGCACAACGAGTAGTACAGTTTGTTTAACGTCGAACGTGCACCTTAGGCATTGTTGTATGATTCATTTATCATTTTTAGTCGACCACTATTAAATTATGATGCTTACAGCGCCATCTGTTGCTACATTTTGCAACTATTTATTTTTCTTCTGTCATACGTTTTTCCCCTTCTCAGATAACATTCCATTGCAAATTTGACGTCATTCTGACCAGTGTGTTATTTCTACAGCGGTTTGAATGTTTAACTTTAATTATAATCACCCTGTACGCAGCGCGCCACGGTCGCCGGCTGGTGGTGACAGTGTTATTACAAGGCCGATATTCATCTGCTTGATCGCGCTTGATTTCTTTCCAGTTCACTTTCACGTGCTTGATTACGCTTGATTTCTTTCCCGACAGACCTCCAACAGAGATGGTATCTTCCAGCAGGATAACTGTCCGTTTCACAAGACTAATATCGTGCTACAGTGATTTGAGAAGCATCATAATAAAATTCACGTTGATGTCTTGGCCACTAATTTCGTCTCATTTGAGTCCTGTGGTACACACCTGGGACACTATCGTGCACCAGCTCCTTACTCACAAACCAGTTGCCCGTAATTTACTGGAATTGCCTGGCCTGTCATGTCATAGACTCAACAAGTCGTTGGAAGTGCCTTGCAGAAATATTGAACCGTGCTGCCTCTACAGCTGTCCACAATTGCCAAAGTCTTGCCGATGCAGGAATTTGTGCAGGAACTATCCTCTCGATTACATCCAATAAATGTTCTATATGATTCATGTCAGACTATCTGGGTGGCCAAATCATTCACTCGAACTGTCAAAAATGTTCCTGAAATCAGTCGCGAACAATTGCGGCTTGGTGACAATAGCATCGTTGTTTGGTAACATGAAGTTCCGAGTGGCTGTAAATGGTCTTCACGTAGCCGAACGCAGACACTTCCAGTCAATGATCAGTTCAGTTTGACCAGAGGAACCAGCCCATTCTATGTAAACACAGCTCACACCGTTATGGAGCCACTACCAGCTTGCACAGTGTGGTCTTCACAACTTGGGACCAACGTTTCGTGGCGTCTGCGCTGTACTCGAACCCTAGTAACAGCACTTATCAATTGAAATCGGGACTCTTCTTTCCAGGCCACGGTTTTTCAGTCGTCCACGGTCCAACCGATTTGCTCACGATCCCAGGAGAGGCGCTGCAGGTGATGTGCTGTTAGCAAAGGCACTCGCGACGGGCGCCTGCCGGCATAGCCCATTAACACCTAATTTCGCCTCACTGTCTTAATGGTTACGTTCGTTGTGCGTCTCACATTGATTCACGCAGTGTTGCTTGTCTGCTAGCACTGGCAACTCTACGCAAAACGCCACTGGTCTCGATCGTAAAGTGAAGGCCGTCGGCCACTGCTTTGTCTGTGGTGAGAGATAATGTCTACAATTTGCCATTCTCGGCACACTCTTGACACAGCGGATCACGGATATCTAACGATTTCCAAAATGGAACGTCACATGTGTCTAGCTCCAATTACCATTCCGCGTTAAAATACAAATGATAGTTCGGCGCCGGCTGCTGTGGCCGAGCGATTCTAGGCGCTTCAGTTCGGAACGGCGCTGCTGCTACGGTCGCAGGTTCGAGTCCTGCTTCGGGCATGGATGTGTGTGATGTCCTTAGGTTAGTTAGGTTTAAGTAGTCCTAAGTCTAGGGGACTGATGACCTCAGATGTTAAGTCCCATAGTGCTCAGAGCCATTTGAACCATTTAATAGTTCGGCCAACGCACTGCCCTTTTACACCTTGTGTACGTGATACTTCGGCATCTGTATATGTGCATATCGTTATCCCATGACTTTCACCGTGTATATGTCGATGCCAGAAGTCATAGCGCCACTTTTCCGAGGTGTTGTCCAGTTGCGGCGGCGCGCCATCAACAGACCGTGATGAAGAGCACGGGCGGTCGCGAGTGGGAAGCGACCGACCCTCACTTTTTGTCTCTGCGTTTGTTTTCCTTTCATCAATGACTCAATGAAATTCTGGGCCGCCTTTCATTGTCAAGCCGCTATTGTAACGCTCCGATGAATGAACGGCTACTTATGACATCGTCCCTGAGCCGCCGACTGTATGTTAATTACACGGGGCGTGGTCGCACTCATCGGTCTTGCTGTACGCCTCGTCAGTTAAGTGGAATTTTAATAAGAGACTCCGTCGTCCTGATCGCTAAATGGAGGTATCGAAGCTATGCTCTATGCGAGGAGTACTGGGTCGAATCCCGGTGATAAATGAAATCATTTGTTTCAGAATTGGCTCAAAGATACCTACGTACGGCTTGCAATCAATGCAAAATGTACCAATGTCCATGGCTTGAAGGATGAAAATTAAGTCGTCTCCGTTTCTTTTGAAACTCCAATAGCAGTCGCCAGCCGGGGTGGCCGAGCGGTTCTAGGCGCTACAGTCTGGAACCACGCGACCGCTACGGTCGCAGGTTCGAATCCTGCCTCGGGCATGGATGTGTGTGACATCCTTAGGTTAGTTAGGTTTATGTAGTTCTAAGTTCTAGGGGACTGATGACCTCAGCAGTTAAGTCCCATAGTGCTCAGAGCCATCCAATAGCAGTCTTGTTCGCAAATTAAATTTATGGGAATTCAGATGAGCCTACCTAGCATACAACTATTATTTTTAATGGCCAGAAATGCTTCGGCTCATTTGTGCTGTAGTCAGTGGACAGGTTTATACAGGTCTGTAAAGTGCAAACACGTTTTAACTAATAATAACTGGAAAGAGAGTTGGACCTAAAAACTCAATATCTATTATGATTATCTTACTCTCTACAACGGTAAATTCTACTTTATTCTATATCTTGCCGTCTGCAACAAAATTATGTTATTTCGTGGTTGGTTCGCGAATTAACAAATCGCTTTAGATAAAGCGCGAAAATATATCGCGATTATGTTTCGCGATTACTTACAGTTATTTTCGTGTTCGTTGTGTGTTTCCTTGTGTGCTGTAGAATGCTACGCAGAAAACGGCAGATGATTCTAACATACGTACTTCATTCGCAAGTTAATGCTTCGAATTACACGAAACAGAGTGTTGTTACTGTGCGCTACGTTCCCGTTGTTGTTCACTTGTTCTTATGACGATTCTTGCACCTCATTTTAACCTCTCTCTCTCTCTCTCTCTCTCTCTCTCTCTCTCTCTCTCAGAGAGAGGGAGCGAGAGAAAGAGAGAACGATAAGAAATATGGATGCGGGAAGGCTGCGCATTTTTCAGTTCTCAGAGATGTGTTTGACGTGTTTCCTATCAATGACTGTCATCTGTGACGTCTCATTGTTAAACACGTTCTATGAAATCAGTATTGTGGTGTTGAATTCATACCAGTTTTCTCAGGCAAGTCTGCTAGACGCTGTGAAGAACGAAAAGATACAACAAAAGATAAGCAAAGACACGAACAATTGAAGTAGGTATTGTGCTCCTTTCGCCATGGCTTGTGGAACAGTTCGGTATGCAACGCCGTGAGGTGTCGTCAAATCTTTCGCTCGCAGTGGGTTTTCTCTGCCCGGGGACTGGGTGTTTGTGTTGTCCTCGTCATTTCATCATCATTCGTAAAAGTGGCTAGATTGGACTGTGCAAAGACTGGGACTTTGTACGGCCGCTGATTACCGCGCAGTTGAACGCCCCACAAACCAAACGTCGTCATCATCATCATGATCGCAGTGGGTGCGACTGTCGAGAGTATGAACGAGACATGTGGTGTTAACGTAGTTCTTCGCGGCGCGCATACGTGTGCTCTGAAGTCGTTCAGGCACAGTTAATTTCACGAGCGATTGCGTGTGGCTGTTCCGTGGGTACCTAAATTCAGACAAATCAGCCACGGCCACAGTCGACTGCCTTGCGTAACAACGTGTTAATGACAGGGGTTCGCCATCGACGAGTGCTGCCATCGACGAGTGCTGATCGTGACAGCGGATAAGCATGGCTACGGTGCAGAAAATCGCTCGCCGTTTCAGTGCTGGACAAGAACTGGACAGCAGTCGTACCATGCAGTATCATTCATCGCCTTGCTGTGAGGTACAGAAGCCTCTAGCCCATACATGAACGTTTGCTCACCGCACGTCACAGCACACTGAGGCTGAAATTGTTTCAGGAATATCTAAAACGGGCGCTTGAGGGATGGTGAAACATCTGTGAAATAGTGAATCACAACATGCGTTGGCAAATGCTGATAGTGGGGGGACATGATACCTTCAAACACTGCCTCATTCAAACGGAAGCAACAGATATTCCCGTATGGCATATTTTTATGTGCGATAGAAAGAAACCCTTGTACGTTTGCGTACAATAACTGATCAAAAGTACCCGGACACCTATTAATAGACATTAATATGGGGTGTGCTCAACTGCCGCCTTTTTGATGGCGGCCCAGACTTCCTCAAGGTCTGAAACGAGAGGAGGTAGCGATATTGCACTCTGGGCTTTGGAGCGAAGTCGACACTCTGTCATCCAAGACGTTTTTTTTTTGGTCACGTTGAGACTCTGGGGAGTCCAGTCCATTTCATAAACGCTACTGTTCACAAACCATTGCCTCACAAATGCTGCTTTGTGACTTGAGGCACTGTGGTGTTGATACAGACAGCCATTGCCTCAGAACTTTTCCTCTACTGTACACAGTCTACAATGCTATACAATATGATCATATTCTTCCGCATTTAATGTTTCCTTAAGCACAATTAGGAGACCACATCCTAACCACGAGAAACACCCCATACTGTATCATCATTTCATCTGTAATTCATTTTGGTGCTACACATGATGCCAGATAACGCTCTCCAGGCATTCACCAAATGCAAATCCTTCCATTGGACTGCCACAGGGTACAGCGTGATTCATCAACCAGTCACTCGTTTCCAGCCATCCACTGTCCAGTGGCGTCGCTCTTTGCACCACATCAAGTGTCGCTTAGCACTGGTTACGGAAAAGCGTGTCTTACGGGGAGCTGATCGATCATTATACGCTACTCTTTTTAACTCCGTAGGCACAGTTGTTGTACTAACTGGACTGTTGTTGGTAGTACATTGGAACTCACGAGTGATTGCTTTCAATGATTTCAAGCGATTTCTTACAACCAATCTTCACAACGCTCGACCCCTCTTGTCTGTCAGAACATGAGGTGTGACTTGTCTCGGTTTAGCTGCGTTTGCTCCTTCGAGTTTGCAACACACAATCACATCATCAACAGTCGACTTGGGCAGCCTTGAAAGTATTGAAAGTATTGAAATGTCCATGATGGACTTTTTACTCAGGTGACATGTAATGACCACTTCACGTTCGAGGTCACTGAGCTGTCCTGTCCAACCCATTCCGCTGTTATTGCATGTTTACTAACAACACAATAGTGATCCGCGTCCTTTTACAACGGAGGTTCCAACTCTTGTGAAAGCTAGTGGTCAATTCCACATTATACTGAGGCATTCGGATACTTAGAGCCCTTCTGTTCTAACAGGCCACTTGGGGCTCCAGTGAAACACTTTACACGCCGATTGCCTCAACAGACATTCGAATGTATTTTTGGCCCCATACATTATCTGTCCTCAGTCCTACTGCGCTTAAACAGGACGCCATCGAGCTTGATGTACGTTTCTAATATGGACCAGTTGATAGCAATCGTTGTGCAATAGTTTTGGCGTCCCGGAGAGTATAGCCACAATGTGTCGCTGTCGCCATCACCGCGAAAGAGATGTTTCGATAGATATTCCAATCTAAAATTCGATACAATATTTGGTACCGATACCATTACGAATGTTAGTCGATACATCGATAATATCGATACAAGGACGACGGTAATAACACTTTCGTAAGGTCCAGAATGAGATTTTCACTCTGCAGCGGAGTGTGCGCTGATATGAAACTTCCTGCCAGATTAAAACTATGTGCCGGACCGAGACTCGATCTCGGGACCTTTGCCTTTCGCGGGCAAGTGTTCTACCAACTGAGCTACCCAAGCACGACGCACGCCCCGTCCGCACAGCCTCACTTCTGCCAGTACCCTGCCTCCTACCTTCCAAGTACCTCCAGTTTTAATCTGCCAGGAAGTTTCACTTTCGTAAGGTATTGATAGTAATTTTTTACATGACTTATTAATACTGCAGTACATATTTAAAATAAATGAAGTAGTACAGATATAATACTATGTTCGTGTGAACCAACTGAAGTATGAAATCAAACGGAAATGTAACTAGTAATGCTAAATATTCCGAAAGCAAACAAAAATAATGGGCCTGACGACAATTTCATGCTACGCACACGTCCCAGGATTATATACAAAGTTCTAGTTCCGTAGTAGAAAGAAATGTCTACTTTGAGGCATTCTTTGGTTAACACACTAACAAAAATATTAACTGTTGCAAGTCTTTGCCAGAAAGTGGATTTCTCGGTCGCATGATTTTGGCTCAGTTTCTCGAGAAAAGACATTCAGATGTTGAGACAATACATTCTTGCTGTTTCTTATCCAGGGAAATCGGTTTTCATGTCGTCTCATTCTTCATCACCGACGAAGAAAGCATTTTCCTAGAGCTGCCGTACAAAGAAACAACGTCGCCAGATTACCTGTCCTTCACTAGCGCAAACTGGAAAAGGATCGTGAAAATATAATTCTATTAAATTATTGTAATGCTTTCCTTAAACTACATTTACATAATATACATTTTAATAATGGAATAGTTCTTTCAATGTAGTGGGTACGTATTTAATATTACCATTAAGTGTTTCTGAAATCCGAAATGTTGATTATAGGTTGCTCATGGTGTATATTTTTTACTACTGGAATCATGTTTCCTGTGCATTACAGAGGAGCGCTATTCATTTTAATTCTCATTAACAACGTACTTGAGGGCTATTATTTTTCCTCCCCCACACCATCCAGTACCGATACGCTGATGTTTCTTACGGTGCCGTGAAATTGTCGAATACTTGGTGTACATACTGATACCATAAGTAACGAAACAAAAATATCTATACTTGCTCATGTCGGACACATGTGGAAAAGAACATACCCACACTGGAAGAATCTGGATGATCTGTATGGTGATTTTTTTCAGTCAGCTGTAGAATCATCGTACTGCGACTTACCTGAAATAAAGAGAAAATATTTTAGTTTTTGCCTTTTTACATAATATGAAGCATGGAACTCGTGATATTGTAACTGTTTGTGCGTACGTAATCCACTCAGTTTCACTTTTTAGACTACGTCGGTTCCGTTCAGCAGTTCAGCGGACTTCGAACTCATACTTGGTACTCTTCCCGGAAACTTGACAGGGAATTAATATTGCTACAGTATCTTTCATTAATTTTGTTTCAGTTCTGATGGCAATAAATTGATCTTCATCAAGCTATAATTACGTCACTTCACAGAATTAGTTCCTCCTCAATCAGTAAAATTGAGTAGTCTCGTGGAAGCCGACAGTGATGCCTGGGAAAGCAGTCTTCATTACGGTTTATCAGCTATACCGAGAATACGAGCTTCGTCGTTAAACTGCCATCATCACGTATAATTCTCTTTTTTCGCGTGCGCTGTTCAGACCCGTCTTGTCGATATAGCCAGTAAAATATGGCTGCCCCAACAACAGACTACACACACTTCCCGCCAACCAGATACACTGTTACAGCGCCGAATCAGTGCAGTTGTGACATCCGTAGATGTTGCAACAAGATACCAGCTAAATGTCCTTAATAATATGGACGGTCAGCTTGTGCGTCCCAGGTCTTCAGGAGAGCTTGTCCTATCTGTATTACGCTCTCGGCAGTATCTCGAACCGTAATCACTTAGTTCATTGCGAAACCGGAAGATTACAGTACTGCCGAGCGGCAAATTAACCGAAGCGCCGGCGTAATTCGAGCGGTGGGTATAATTATGCGATGAGACGGGACGCGAGCGGCGCTTAGGCCGTAATGGAGACCGCGGACCGCACGCGGCGTCCTCCGTGTCCCTCCACGGACTGCTGACCCGCCAACGTCACAGGCGCCGGGGAGCCTGAAGACCGGGAGCTGCAATCCCATTACGAGGTTCTGCACGATATTCGGCATCAATAGCAACAGATAAACCAATACTCATTCCTCATCGATATTGGAACAGAAGTATCGGTTCCGATAGTATTTCAAAGTATTTGCACTTTTGTTAATTTTTAAGGTTTCCTTATTTAGCGTAACAAGGGAAAATAGGGAAATGGAAATTATGCTGTCGTCAATGATCAAATCCGCTACAGTTGTAAAAGTTATTTCTAAAATGGAAACCACTACCGTGTTTCAGGTTGTAACCTACCCCCTCCTTCTTTTTTGTTGCTACTGTCCACTATGATAAAGTCTTTTCTGAAGATTCGAGATGAGTAAGATTTACAATAAACTTTTTCCTTATCTTTCCTTGCACAGTTGACTGCAGTTCTTCATGTCTAGGGGTCTGATTCTTGAAGCCGAAATCCTCACATTTTAGGTTCTCACGGTTCAATTAATCTAAACAACTTTGAAGAATGTCGTCGTAAAATTTCTGTTTTTACGTTAATTTATTGTGGCACATTTTACTATATCACACTGTCTCTGAATTTTTACATTAAAAAAGCCGAAATTACATTGCTCGTCCAGCCGGCCATTGTGACCGAGCGGTTCTAGGCGCTTCAGTGTGGAACCGCGCGACCGCTACGGTCGCAGATTCGAATCCGGCCTCGGGCTTGGATGTGTGTGCTGTCCTTCGGTTAGTTAGGTTTACGTAGTTCTAAGTTCTAGGGGAGTGATGACCTCAGATGTTAAGTCCCATAGTGCTCAGAGCCACTTGAACCATTGTTCGTCCAAAATATAAAAATACGTCCGATCACATCAGATGCATGCTTACTACTGCTTCACTCTGCGGTAACAACAGTATTCCAAAGGGTTACAGTTCTTCTTGACAAATGAATTTCTAGTAGTTTAGATCGTTGTACACTCCTGGAAATTGAAATAAGAACACCGTGAATTCATTGTCCCAGGAAGGGGAAACTTTATTGACACATTCCTGGGGTCAGATACATCACATGATCACACTGACAGAACCACAGGCACATAGACACAGGCAACAGAGCATGCACAATGTCGGCACTTGTACAGTGTATATCCACCTTTCGCAGCAATGCAGGCTGCTATTCTCCCATGGAGACGATCGTAGAGATGCTGGATGTAGTCCTGTGGAACGGCTTGCCATGCCATTTCCACCTGGCACCTCAGTTGGGCCAGCGTTCGTGCTGGACGTGCAGACCGCGTGAGACGCCGCTTCATCCAGTCCCAAACATGCTCAACGGGGGACAGATCCGGAGATCTTGCTGGCCAGGGTAGTTGACTTACACCTTCTAGAGCACGTTGGGTGACACGGGATACATGCGGACGTGCATTGTCCTGTTGGAACAGCAAGTTCCCTTGCCGGTCTAGGAATGGTAGACCGATGGGTTCGATGACGGTTTGGATGTACCGTGCACTATTCAGTGTCCCCTCGACGATCACCAGTGGTGTACGGCCAGTGTAGGAGATCGCTCCCCACACCATGATGCCGGGTGTTGGCCCTGTGTGCCTCGGTCGTATGCAGTCCTGATTGTGGCGCTCACCTGCACGGCGCCAAACACGCATACGACCATCATTGGCACCAAGGCAGAAGCGACTCTCATCGCTGAAGACGACACGTCTCCATTCGTCCCTCCATTCACGCCTGTCGCGACACCACTGGAGGCGAGCTGCACGATGTTGGGGCGTGAGCGGAAGACGGCCTAACGGTGTGCGGGACCGTAGCCCAGCTTCATGGAGACGGTTGCGAATGGTCCTCGCCGATACCCCAGGAGCAACAGTGTCCCTAATTTGCTGGTAAGTGGCGGTGCGGTCCCCTACGGCACTGCGTAGGATCCTACGGTCTTGGCGTGCATCCGTGCGTCGCTGCTGTCCGGTCCCAGGTCGACGGGCACGTGCACCTTCCGCCGACCACTGGCGACAACATCGATGTACTGTGGAGACCTCACGCCCCACGTGTTGAGCAATTCGACGGTACGTCCACCCGGCCTCCCGCATGCCCACTATACGCCCTCGCTCAAAGTCCGTGAACTGCACATACGGTTCACGTCCACGCTGTCGCGGCATGCTACCAGTGTTAAAGACTGCGATGGAGCTCCGTATGCCACGGCAAACTGGCTGACACTGACGGCGGAGGTGCACAAATGCTGCGCAGCTAGCGCCATTCGACGGCCAACACCGCGGTTCCTGGTGTGTCCGCTGTGCCGTGCGTGTGATCATTGCTTGTACAGCCCTCTCGCAGTGTCCGGAGCAAGTATGGTGGGTCTGACACACCGGTGTCAATGTGTTCTTTTTTCCATTTCCAGGAGTGTATTATAAATGAATCCAGAGATAAACATAATAAACAGTACTAGATTGCATAATTAATAATAGAAATTTTAAGCGTGTCAAATAATTCGTAATTTTCAAATGTTTCAAAAAAAAATTTTTTTTGACTGTGCATTCCGAGCTAGTACATATCGATTGTAACAAAGAAAATAAAGTAGTTCCTTTTCATAAATGTTGGCTTGAAAAATAACGTATTGTTTATAAAATTATTTGAATTTTTTCGGATAAACAGCTGAGATAATACTAACCTGTCCAAAATTGGATAAATATTACTGGTATCGACTACTACTGCTGAGGGAAAGTAATGCCAGAGGAGGATGTACCTTTACAAGGTGCACATTAAAATGTGAGTCCTCCTATGCGAGAGACTTTCTGGCAGACCTAGGATCGAACGTGATATTCTCTTGCTTGTCATATGTCGGGATGCAATATTTTAACATATTTTAAGCTTAGTTATGCATCCTTTGTGGACTCACATTTTAATATACACTTGAAGATGGGACATATGTTCCGAAACCAGGTAGTGCTTTCGGTTTTAGAAATAAGTAATTCTTACATTTGTAGCGGATTTTATCATTGACAATGAATAATACTTGTGGATGTCCTGCGAAGAGAAATTACGCTGTGTTTGCACGTGCCAACTTGTGTACAATACCCACACCGGAGAAGAAACCAGTCACCCTCCGGAGGCATCGACGTCAATGCCGTGTAAGACCTCCTCTAGCTTCGAGAATGGCCTGAGATGCTTGGGTAACGGGAAGTAACAGTGTATTTGCATTAAAGGCGGAACCTATATCCAATAATTTTAATTGCAAACGCCGAAAGAAAAACAAGGGCTACATATCCAAAAGGTGAATATTCCTTACCACTGAGTCGAATAAAATAACAACGAACTTGTGTCGCTGCCAATAATAGTGAAATGCTTTATTCAGTCGACAGCAAAATTTATTATTCTGTGTGCAGTGCTCTGCTTGACCACTTCTTACCGTTACTTTTCCCGTAGCCCTTAGAGCATGTACGAACAGTCAGGTCACAGTACCATCACGTTCGATGACAGTTTTGCCTCTCCATTCCATGACGGAACACTGCTGAAAACTCGTAAGTCGCAATTTGCATTTTGTTTACCTATGCGGCAGGATTTACAGAGAATGGGATACCAAGTTACCGTAATAACATCGTGTGTGAAGATGAAAATGCTTCAGCGATCATGGTGGTAAGTTCCTATGCGACCATACTGCTGAGGTCGTTGGTCCATAGGCTCACACACTACTTAATCTGACTTAAACTAACTTACGCTAAGACAACACACACACACCGATGCCTGAAGGAGGACTCGAACCTCCGACGGGGGGAACTGCGTGAACCGTGGCAAGGCGCCTGAGACCACGCGGTTCAGCAATCATGGACTCAAGGCATTAGGTCAGCTTTATTATGAGTATGTGCGCAGTAACTGTGGCCGACGGACCAACAGGACCATACGCTTTTCAGTACAAATTAATGGTCGATGCTTATCAACTACTTCTTCACTAGTCACCCGTGCTATTGGAAAACGTTACCTTGCGGACGTGATCTGTACATGACGGGACATTACAACATTTTCTTTTCCTCATACGGTCGTATTCAGCACAAATGTTAAACGAGCGTTGCTTTGGTCGACGAGGTCCACTATCATGGCCTCTAAGTCGATCTAAGCTTAATGACTAAGAATTTTGGCTATACAGACATTTAAATTCACTGATAAGTTCCACTGCCGTAGACAATTTGCACGTGTTACAGGAATGTGTGTCCCACGAACGTGGCCAAATCTGACGGCAGCCTACGGTGTTCAGAAGAGTTTGTTATTATTTGAAAAGGATGGCTGAAGGATTTGTAAGAATGGGTGCTAACCATACTCAGCACGTTTTATAGTATTAGAATAGATGTCTGTCTTCTGACACAATGGCTCATATCTCAACAAGTATTCGTCATCGAACAGACGTTAATTGCACAGTTTTTTTAAAATTCTTATCAGTATTATTTACAGAAGAATGGAAAAATTAGTAGAAGCCGACCACGGGTAACATCATTTTGAGTTCCAGAGAAATGTTGTAGAACGTGAGTCAATACTGGTCCTAAGACTCATCCTATAAGATAGAGTGAAGAAAGACAAACCTATGATTATAGCACCCCTAAATTTGGAGAAAGTTTTTAACAATGTTGACAAGACTATACTCTCAAATTCTGTAGCTAACAAAGATAAACTACAGGCACCACGACTTGTACAATAAACAGTCTGCACATACAAGCGTTGAAAGATGCGAAAGGGAAACCGTAGCTGAGCAGGCACTGAGACACTTTTGTACCTGTCCGTGATGCTATGAAATCTACACACTGAGCAAAAAATAAACGAAGCAAGGAGAAATTCTGGAAGTGAATCACAATTCACATAGAATAAATAAAAACTTTAAGGTTTGTCTATCACACTGTAATTCTGCTAGAGACGTTAAAGGATTTGGAATAACAATTGAACGGAATGTGCAGTGTCTTTCCAAAAGAGTATAAGATGAGCGACAAGAAAAGTGAAATGTGAGTAGTCGAATTTAAGTAAATTAAATCAGATGACGCTGGGAGGATTAGATTAGGAAATAAGAAACTAAAAATAGTAGACGAGTTTCGCTATTTGGATAGTAAAATAGCTCATGATGGGCGAAGCAGAGGGGGTATAAAATGTAGACAGGCAACAGAAAGAAAAGTATTTCTGAAAAAGAGGATCTGTTTGCACGTCAAATTAATTTAAGATTTTGGAAGCTTTTTCTAAAGCTAATTGCGAGGAAGTGAGACTTGGGCGATAAGCAGTTCAGACAAAAAGAGAACAGAAGCTTTCGAAACGTGGTGTTAAAGAAGAATGCTGTAGGTTAGGTGGTAGATCGGGTAGCTGATGAAGAGGTACTGAATCGAAATGGGGAAAAAGAAATATATAGTATAACTTAACTTCAAGAATGGAGCAGTTGACAGGACATGCAGTTAGGCGTCAAGGAATCACAACTTAGATTATGGAAGTTCAAATAGATGTAGGTTACGGCAGAGACGAAAAGATGTGCACAGGATAGACTAACGTAGAAAGGTGCATCAAGTCAGTCTCAGGACTGAAGCTAGCCGGCCGCTGTGGCCGATCAGTTCTAGGCATTTCAGTCCGGAACCGTGCTGCTGCTGCGATCGCCGGTTCGAATCCTGCCTCTGGCATGGATGCGTGTTATCTCCTTAGGATAGTTAGGTTTAGGTAATTCTAAGTCTAGGGGACTGATGACATCAGATGTTAAATCCTATTGTGCTTAGAGCCATTTTGATTGAAGATAACAACAACAACGTCTCCTGTAAGACATGGAACACTTAGTTATACATTACATATACACTGAATCGAAATCTGGTGCTACAGAAGAATGCTGAAGATTAGATGGGTAGATCACATAACAAATGAGGAGGTATTGAATAGAATTGGAGAGAAGAGAAATTTGTGGCACAACTTGACTAGAAGAAGGGATCGGTAGGTAGGGCATATTCTGAGGCATGAAGGGATCACCAATTTAGTATTGGAGGGCAGCGTGGAGGGTAAAAATCGTAGAGGGAGACCAAGGGACGAGTACACTAAACAGATTCAGAAGGATGTAGGTTGCAGTAGGTACTGGGAGATGAAGAAGCTTGCACAGGATAGAGTGGCATGGAGAGCTGCATCAAACCAGTCTCTGGACTGAAGACCACAACAACAACATACACTGAGGTGACAAAAGTCAGTCGACAGCGATATTCACAATACAGATACCGATGGTACCGCGTACACAAGGTATAAAATGGCAGTGCATTCAAAGAGCTGTCATTTGTACTCAGATGGTGCATGTGAAAAGGTTTCCGATGGGATTATGGCCGCACGACGGGAATTAACAGATTCTGAACGCAGAATAGTAATTGGAGCTAGACGCATGGCACGTTCCATTTCGTAAATCGTTAGGAAATTCAATATTCCGAGTTCAACAGTGTCAAAAGTGTGCCGTGAATAGTAAATTATATGCGTTACCTCTCACCACGGACAACGCAGTGGTCGACGACCATCATTTAACGAGCGAGAGAAGCGGCGTTTGTGTAGAATTTTCAGAGCTCCTCAAAATGGTTCAAATGGCTCTGAGCACTATGGGACTTAACATCTGTGGTCATCAGTCCCCTAGAACTTAGAAGTACTTAAACCTATCTAACCTAAGGACATCACACACATCCATGCCCGAGGCAGGATTCGAACCTGCGACCGTAGCGGTCACGCGGTTCCAGACTGAAGCGCCTAGAACCGCACGGCCACACCGGCCGGCTTTTCCGAGCTAAGAGACAAGCAGCACTGCGTGAAATAGCCCCAGAAATCTGGGTAGGACGGCGAACGTATCCGCTAGGACAGTGCAGCGAAAATCCTAACTATACGATATCGCCTACAGCGCCTGTATTGGGCTGGTAACCGTATCAGATGGACCCCAGACGACTGGTAAAGCGCGGCCTGGTCATATGAGTCCCGATTTCAGTTGGTAAGAGCTGATGGTAGGGTTCGAGTGTGGCGCAAACACCACGAAGCCACGGACCCAAGTCTTCAACAAGGTACTGCGCAAGTTGGTGGTGGCTCCTTAATGGTGTGGGCTGTGTTTGCATGCAATGGACTGGGTCCTCTGGTCCATCTAAACCGATAATTGACTCTAAATGGTTATGGTCGGCTACTTGAAGATCATTTGCAGCCAAACAATGAGGCAATTGTTATGGATGACCGTGCGCCATGCCACTTGGCCTCAACTGTTAGTGACTGGTTTGAAAAACGTTCTTGACAATTCGAGCGATTTATTTGGCCACCCATATCGTCCTAAATGAATCCCCTCAAACATTTATGGGTTGTCATCGAAAGGTCAGTACGTTCAGAGCATCCTGCATTGGCAATAATTTTGCAGTTATGGACGGCTACAGTCGCGACATGGCTCAATATTTCTGCACGGGACTACCAACGACTTGTTGAGTCCATTCCATGTCGAGGTGCTGCACTACGCCGGGCAAAAGGAGGTCCGACAAGATACACTACTGGCCATTAAAATTTCTTCACTAAGAACAAATGCAGATGATAAACGGGTATTTATTGGACAAATATATTATACTAGAACTGACATGTGATTACATTTTCACGCAATTTGAGAGAATAGATCCTGAGAAATCAGTACCCAGAACAACCACCTCTGGCCGTAATAACGGCCTTGATACTCCTGGGCATTTAGTCAACCAGAGCTCCGATGGCGTGCACAGGTACAGCTGCCCGTGCAGCTTCAACACGATACCACAGTTCATCAAGAGTAGTGACTGCCGTATTATGACGAGCCAATTGCTCGGCTGCCATTGACCAGACGTTTTCAATTGGTGAGAGATCTGGAGAATGTGCTGGCCAGGGCAGCAGTCGAACATTTTCTGTATCCAGAATGGCCCGTAAGGGACCTGCAACATGCGGTCGTGCATTATCCTGCTGAAATGTAGGGTTTCGCAGGGATCGAATGAAGGGTGGAGCCACGTAACACATCTGGAATGCAACGTCCACTGCTCAAAGTGCCGTCAATGCGAACAAGAGGTGACCGAGACGTGTAACCAATGGCACCCCATACCATCACGCCAAGTGATACGCCAATACGCCAGTATGCCGGTGACGAATACACGCTTCCAATATGCGTTCACCGCGATGTCGCCAAACACGGATGCGAGCATCACGATGCTGTAAACAGAACCTGGAATCATCCGAAAAAATGACGTTTTGCCATTCGTGCACTCAGGTTCGTCGTTGAGTACTCCATCACAGGCGCTTTTGTCTGTGATGTAGCGTCAAGGATAACCGCAGCCATGGTCTCCGAGCTGATAGTCCATGCTGCTGCAAACGTCGTCGAACTGATTGTTGTCTTGTAAACGTCCCCATCTGTTGACTCAGGGATCGAGACGTGGCTACACGTTCCGTTACAGCCATGCGGGTAAGATGCCTGTCAGCTCGACTGCTAGTGATACTAGGCCGTTGGGATCCAGCACGGCTTTCCGTATTACCCTCCTGAACCCACCGATTCCATATTCTGCTAACAGTCATTGGATCTCGACCAACGCGAGCAGCAATATCGCGATCTGATAAACCGCAATCGTGATAGGCTACAATCCGACCTTTATCAAAGTCGGAAACGTGATTGCATTTCTCCTCCTTATACGAGGCATCACAACAACGTTTCACCAGGTAACGCCGGTCAACTGCTGTTTGTGTACGAGAAATCGGTTGGAAACTTTCCTCGTGTCAGCACGTTGTAGGTGTCGCCAGCGGCGCCAACCTTGTGTGAATGCTCTGAAAAGCTAATCATTTGCACATCACAGCATCTTCTTCCTGTCGGTTAAATTTCGCGTCTGTAGCACGTCATCTTCTGGTGTAGCAATTTTAATGGCCAGTAGAGTATTAGGAGATAATCCATGACTTTTGTCACATCATTGTATAAGGTGATTCTTAACGGCCGTACAGCTTTTACACTGAACTCTACCCATAAGTCTGTGCAAAGCTCTGTTGTCCAAACAGTACAATATCTTCAGATATCACCGTGTACACAACACGAAGGAAAAAGGGTGTGATATGCGTTTGGAGCAGGAGGTTTGGCTGGCGAAAAGAGATGCACCGAGTTAGGAGAAGAGCTTTGTGCGGGAAGCAGGCACTTCGGACAGCGGCAGGGCGGTAAGTGTAACGTGGCCGAGATGAGCGGCGCGTCGAAAGCCAGCCTGGAGGCGGCGGACGCTGCGCAGCTGTTGTCAGCGCCGGGGGCGGCGCCGGGCGAAAGTGCGTCCGGGAACCCCGCGACAGAAGTGTAACGTACAACTCTGTAGCAAATGCGTAGCTTCCGGCGCCACACCGGCTGTACACCACACTGTTGGGCAGTACGGGCGAACACGTCAATAACGGAAACACTTGTTTTGCGGGAAGTAGCATTCACTGAGGAGTCGAATTAGAGGTGGATGCTTCGTAATTTGAACTCACTGGCAGGATGAACTATTACTTATCACTTTCCGGTGTAATACAACTTAGTGAGAGATAATATATGAACAATTGGATACTGCCCAAGATAACTTTCAGTAGACCATCCGATCAACATTGCACAGAACACAGTATGTAATGAAACATCTTCTGCTTCACAATTTACGATCAGATGCTAATGTATGCATTATGTACACGATATAGTATAACCAATTAGCTTATCCGCCTGCAAGGTAAAAGTAATTAGCTAGTATCTGTAATTTCCAGTAAAGCATTATTTCTAAATCAGTAATTTGATAACGGTTAAAGGAAATCTAATTACATAGCTGTGGAAAACAGTAAGTGAGAATGTCATGACAATGTTAGCATCAAATATCAGCTTGTTACTAAGTAGCAAATTAATGACTAAAATTCGATTATTTCATGTAAAGCCAAATTAACAGTTTCAAATATTTCACGACGTCAGGTGTAATTAAACTCATGTAGGATCTTAGGGAATCACGTTATTAAAGATGCCATCCTCAGGATCCCTGTAATTAATTTTGTATTTGCACCTTCTAGAAATTTCAGATACAAATAAATGAACTTTTGATATTCTGGAAAAACAAAGTCTTTGTATAAAATGTGAAGCTTTTAGTCTTATTTTACAGACTGTAAAGATCTCTAATTTATGTGTCCAGTATTGTTAACCGCAATTCGTCACTTCATTTTCGTCTCAAAACCTAAAAGCGAGCCCGCATCCCGTGGTCGTGCGGTGGCGCTCTCGCTTCCCACGCCCGGGTTCCCGGGTTCGATTCCCGGCGGGGTCAGGGATTTTCTCTGCCTCGTGATGGCTGGGTGTTGTGTGCTGCCCTTAGGTTAGTTAGGTTTAAGTAGTTCTAAGTTCTAGGGGACTGATGACCATAGCCGTTAAGTCCATAGTGCTCAGAGCCATTTGAACCATTTTTGAAACTAAAAGCGAATACTTGAAACTATATTAATTGTAAACGACATTTGTTTACTTCATAATTGTATTGACAGAATATTTTCTAGTGCAAATTTCGAATTGTAGTTCAATAAATCTATTTTTTAAACAATGAGATCAAAAGTGCATGTATTACCAAGCAACTATATAAGCAGTAATGCACGTTAATCCAAAAAAATTCAGGTAATGTTTTTGTAGTTGTTGCTGTATGACGGAAAGTCTGTGTAACTATGTTGTTTGAGAAAATTTACGACTGTCGAATCGAAGATTTTCTGAAGATAGCAATTTTAAAAAAAAAAGAAAAAGAAAAAAACCACCAGATCCTTACATACTGAGTTCTCAGGACTATCTGGAGCCGGCCGGAGAGGCCGTGCAGTTCTAGGCGCTACAGTCTGGAACCGAGCGACCGCTACGTTCGCAGGTTCGAATCCTGCCTCGGGCATGGATGTGTGTGATGTCCATAGGTTAGTTAGGTTTAATTAGTTCTAAGTTCTAGGCGACTGATGACCTCAGAAGTTAAGTCGCATAGTGCTCAGAGCCATTTGAACCATTTGACTACCTTGAAGTTGATTGAGCACCCCAGTTTACAGTTTTTGCTACGTGGTGAAGATTTCTGCTATAAAGTTTACTTAACTTGATAACAACCTGTTATTAAGTTAGTCAACTTCTTTAAGTGTTGTGAAGTTTAACTAATAAATCAGAAAGTGGGATTCGGAACTGAGACCTCTGCCTTTGGTGCGCAAGTGCTCTGCCAACTGAGCTACCAGATCACAGGTCACGATCTCTCCTCACAGCTTTACTTCCGCCAGTACCTCATTACCTCATCTCCTAATTTCCAAATTTCACCGAAGTGGTCCTGCGTAACTTGCGGGAACAGCACTTCTGAAGCCTGGGGGGATTTTCTGTGACAACCGATCGTGTGTCGTGCTCGGGTGGCTCAGGTAAGATCTGGTGCGATCGGTTGTGTTTCATTGCTATAAAGAAATGGCAAATCTAGAATGGTCAAAAACATCAGTAAATTTGTGATCAGTTACCGGTATTTGGAGAGAGAACTTGTGAAATTAGTAACGGCCTGTGAATTGTTACACGATGGATAAAAATTTTAATTCGTAGTTTCCCGTGTTCTGCTACAATAAATACGATGGCAAAGTGAAAGAAAGTAGCATCAGTTCCTTGCTAACAGTTTATTACAGTCTCAACACAACGGATCTAAGATTTGCATACCGTTTCCTGCGCGGCAGACATCTATAGAATACTGCAGGTTAGTGAACTTACATCCAATTAAGAAACATATCCTGTCTTTTGAAATTCCGGAGGACCTTGATGAATGGCGGTGACTTCACGGCGATTAATGTCTTTAAATAAAAGTGTCATTTCGGTTCATCTCATTGCGTATTTCTTTGTGTTACGTCCTGTAGTGTACTGTACTCTTTCCGTGTATGGGTATGTTTCATGGAGCTGTGATACTTGGCAATGACACGTGAAAGTTACTTTCGGCCTAATGTTTTACACACCAGTGCTATTTACGTATTAATGGACGGTCAGTAATGAGTCATTTGCCTTATTTTTCCCAAGCTTTTTGTCCCTGGCAGAACCGTGGCTACGCGTAGCTTTCGCCGATGCTCCGAAAAGTGCGGCAGTGCTGTGGTAGTGGGGAGGGAGGACGTCTTCTACGTCACGCGGCAGGTGTGTGGGGGCGTGCCGGGCGGCGGCTGCCGGCCGGGCATTAGTTCCAGCAGCTGCGTCACGCTCCATGGAGCTCCGCTTGCCTTCTTGTCGCCGCGAGCCATACAGACCGCGTCCGCCGATACTCAAAAGACCCGCGGTGCCGCCGACTGGGGAAGGCCTCCGGCGATGGACCATACTGTCACGGCTCCCCACTCTTCTCTTCACTCGTAACTACACTGAAGCGCCAAAGAAACAGATATAGATATGCGTATTCAAATACAGAGATATGTAAACAGACAGAATACGGCGCTGCGGTCGCAACGCCTGAATAAGACACCAAGTGTCTGGCGCAGTTGTTAGATTGGTTACTGCTGCTACAACGGCAGGATATCAAGATTTAAGTGAGTTTGAACGTGGTGTTATTGTCGGCTGACGAGCGATGGGACACAGCATCTCCGAGGTAGCGATGAAGTGGGTATTTTCCTGTACGACCATTTCACGAGTGTACCGTGAGTATCAGGAAACCGGTAAAACATCAAATCTCCGACATCACTCCGGCCGGAAAAATATCGTGCAACAACTGGACCAAAGACGACTGAAGAGAATCGTTCATCGTGACAAAAGTGCAACCCTTCCGCAAACTGTTGCACACTTATATGCTGGGCCATCAACAAGTGCCAGCGTGCGAACCATTCAACGTCACATCATCGATATGGGCTTTCGGAGCCAAAGGGACACTCGTGTACCCTCGGTGACTGCACGACACAAAGCTTCACGCATCGCCTGGAGCCGTCAACACCGATATTGGATTGTTGATGACTGGAAACACGTTGCCTGGTCGGACGGGTCTCGTTTCAAATTGTATAGAGCGGATGGACGTGCACGGGTATGGAGAGAACCTCATGAATCCATGGACCCTGCATGTCAGCAAGGGACTGTTCAAGCTGGTGGAGGCTCTGTAGGGTGTCGGGGGTGTGCAGTTGGTGTGACATGGGATCCTAATACGTCTAGATAGTGACATGGGACCCTGATGCGTCTAGACACGACCCTGACAGGTGACACTTGCGTAAGCATCCTGTCTGACTGCTTATATGCATTCATGTCCATTGTGCATTCCGACAATTCCAGCAGAACAACGCGACACCATACGCGTTCAGAATTGCTACAGAGTGGCTGCAGGGACACTCTTCTGAGTTTAAACACTTAAGCTGGCCACCAAACTTCACAGACATGAACAGTATTGAGCATATCTGGGATGCCTTGTAACGTGCTGTTCAGAAGAGATCTCCACTACTCCAGTAGTCTTACAGATTTATGGAAAAGCCTGCAGGATTCATAGTGTCAGTTCCCTCCAGCACTACTTCAGACATTAGTCGAGTCCATGCCAAGTCGTGTTGCAGCAGTTCACTGAGCTCGCGAGGCCGTACACGACATTAGGCAGGTGTACCAGTTTGTTTGGCTCTTCAGTGTAACTGCCAACAGCTATTGAGAAGGGGTGTTTCAAAAACCTTCATCTGATTACACAAGACCATGTATTCTTGATGAACAATACATAAACTTGGGAATTTTATCTTATGCATAGGACTAACAAGGGTAATATCTGCTTCATGAATACATATGTCTTGTTGGAGCACTGTTCGGAATTAAATTTTTGCTCCTAGATTTCATTTATTCACAGCCGGGAACAAATGCGACAGACTCAAGGACTGCGTTCAGTCGCACTGTCTCATAATATGCGCTACCTGACGGGTTGTAGTGTTTCTGATTGGTCACGGTCATCGGCGACCTGATGACGCTCACGACGCCTGTCTGTACACCCTCTGTTTTGACTCTGTAGGCTGCAACTGTGCTGATTTTAGAGGTGAAAAGTATCTGCAACTTTCGTTCTAGCGTACAAGCATGCCAAACCGAGGAGTACATTCACCTATTGAACAGCTTTAGCCATTTGAAGAGAGTCGCATTGAGGGCCTGCGGGAAGGCGGATTGATGCACGTGCTGGGCAGAAGGTATCGGTGTGGCATCGCTACTTGTAGTCTGTGGAACATTACCACATCTTTAGACCAGCTTCTGGATGTCCGTGTAGCACAGATGCAGTGTGTAGTCCGTGGTGGCCGACCAGTCATCATCCATAGACGAAATCCGGTCTCATGTTGCTCTTGCTGCGTTATCAGGGACCAATAGGCACGATCCGCTTGCAGCAGCATTAAGATCACTTGCGTTTCTGGCCAGGCTATCACCGACACCACGGCACCGCCAAGTACAGGTACTCTGGTGTCGTTTGAGAGTCGACTAGATAGTGGACTGGTGCTCTGTTGTGTTCAGTAGGGAGAACAAGTCTGTGTGCAAGTGACGGACACATTCGTACCCTAGTATAGACCTGATGAGCTGCCTATCCCAGAGTTCATTCGCTCACGGCATGTAGGTCCCATCCCAGGCTGCATGGTGTGTGTGTGGGGGGGGGGGGGCGAGGGGGGCATCAATTAATCAATTACAACTCCCGATCATATCTGGTATTTCTACAGCGTAAAGAAACCAGTACCCACCCCGTTGCACAGGCTGTTGTGCCAATGCTACTGCCATTTCTTCGAGAGGAAGGGATATGCTTTTTCAGCAGGACAGTGCATATCCACATAGGCTGTTACGGCGCAACGTGCTCTTCGAGGTGTACAACAACTGCCCTGGCCAATAAATCACCACATCTCTCGCCGACTGAAACTCGTAAGGGACATGATGCGGGAACTTTGTTGTTCTCCAGCGACTCTGCCTTACTGCAACAAAAGGCGCAATCTGCTTCAATCTGCTTGAGACAGTTTATTGTAGGATGAAATTCAGCACGTTTTTGATCGTTTGCACGAGAGAATGCAAGTCTGTGTTGTCGCCAGAAGGATTACACTCGTAAAGCCCTACCGCGTGGCCTATCCGCATGGCTCGCACGCACCTGTGGTGTGTGAGTGAGAGTGCGAATACGGTTGACGAACGTGGACGGAAGTTGCCGAAGACTACCGATGCTAATGACAGCCGCATGCGCAATACGCTTCGCTTAGCACCAGGCCTGGGCAAAATTTATGCGAATAGCGAACACAGAAATAAGTTACTATTCCTTATTTGAGAATAAGTAATATTATTCGAAACAATCCCATACATGAATAAAAATCCTTATTCATCCTCGAAGAAAAAATGTTACCAATAATAGACGAATCTGAAATCCAATTGCATTTATTGCTCCAATTCTTTGCCATGTATTAAACGAATGTATTTTTTTGTTTGTTTTACATTAGTGTACAGAACAACTTTTCTTTTTTTTTTTAAACGTCTCATCAGAAGCTTTATTTGATTTACGGAAATTTATCGTTGCGGCACTAAAGAAAATACATTCTACACATCTCTCCTGAATTCGGCTTTAATCATAAATTCGACGTATGACTATCAGCTAACGGAGACTGGAGGCAGCCACATGCGTTCTCCATGAGACAGCCTGCTCACAACTGGCAGCGCGGAGCTGTAGCTTTTGGCAAATAATTCGATGTGATTCCATTCAAACTTCACTTTTCAAATCACACTGCAGATAAAATCTTCTTTTTACGTCATAATCGTGATCCGATTTCTTCGACATTTATGTGGCTATTGTATTGTATTGTATGTTAACCGGGCACCTACAAACGACGGAGAGGCTCCGTCCCCGCCGCAGCCGCAGTGGTCCACAACCCCACGACGACTGCCGCAGTCCACTTCACCCCTCCGTCGCCCCACACCGAACCCAGGGTTATTGTGCGGTTCGGCCCCCGGTGGAACCCCCAGGGAACATCGCACGCCGGCCGCTGGTGGCCGAGCGGTTCTGGCGCTACGGTCTGGAACTGCGCGACCGCTACGGTCGCGGGTTCGAATCCTGCCTCGGGCATGGATGTGTGTGTTGTCCTTGGGTTGGTTAGGTTTAAGTAGTTCTAAGTTCTAGGGGACTTATGACCTCAGCAGTTGAGTCCCATAGTGCTCAGAGCCAATTGAACCATTTTTTTGAACATCGCACACCAGACGATTGTAACCCGTATGTTTGCGTGGTAGAGTAATGGTGGTGTACGCGTACGTGGAGAACTTGTTTGCGCAGCAATCGCCGACATAGTGTAACTGAGGCCGAATGAGGGGAACCAGCCCGCATTCGCCGAGGCAGGTGGAAAACCGCCTAAAAACGATCCACAGACTGGCCGGTTCACCGGACCTCCACACAAATGCGCCGGGCGGATTCGTGCCGGGGACCAGGCGCTCCTTCCCGCCCGGAAAGCCGTGCGTTAGACAGCACTGCCAACCGGGCGGGCTATTTGGCTATTAGTTGTATAAAGTTTGTTTTAAGCCTTCCTTGGTCATGGACAGCAATAAATGTGAACTTCAAGTTTTTAAATATCGGGTAAGTCTTTGGTGTTGTTACAGAAAAGCGAAAAAATGTCTTCCATTCGTCTTTGACACTTTCGGGGTTACAGAACTTGCAAGTGTGCTGAAATATTACGAACTTTTCTATATTCTGGAACGCAGTGCCTCTCCCCGAATTTTTGTATCTCAGAGCTTTACATACTTGCGTTGACGAATGTCGAATACAGAAATTAGTCCATATTCTAACAGCTACGTTAATCAGATTTAATCCTTAAACACTCTGGATAACTTTGGATGTCCAGCAGCTTTCCATGAATGTTTTAGGAGACGTTAGATTAAAAGTTTGGTAATGTTAATCGTTAACAATCACTGAGTTCGTGCTTGGTTCACTCATTTTGTAGTACTACAACCACGAATTGCGTAATTATATGAAGGAGACACTCATGTCCGATAGTGTTAGCAATCTAAGAACGGCATTGAAGACTGAGAATTTTTGTCAGCTGCATTCTCATCATTAGCTGTTTACGTAGAGTTCTTGCGCCACATTAGCAGTGAGAGGGTGAGACGTACTGTCAGATGCAGAGACAGTTGAAAGGGAAAGAGTCGATAGCGTAAAGGCTGTAAAGCACTTGGCAGGCCCTCTGCGGCAGCCAGTAAAACAATGACGTGTGGCTCGCTGCGATTTCGTGGCTCCGCCCTGCCTGTTGGTCTCATAGAGAACGCATGTGGCTGTCTTCAGTCTCCGCGCACCTGTCGAAACACGCTGACCTTACTTGCATCCTGGAACAAATTCAATGGTGACTTTCGATAGCTTTGAGGACCTAGGAGAATTTATAGTTCTGCAGGGACATACAATATGTCTTCAAATTTATAGCCATCACCTTCTGACATGCTATTTTTTAAAACACAGCATCCATTTCTTATGGCAATTGTAAATTCTTCTTGAACATTGATTGGGTGATGAAAATTTACCGTTCTTCATCTGCTTTCTCGGAGTGCTAAATGCGCAATCTATAAACCGTTTAGTACAACAGAGTCGGTTTTGAAAAGTTCCGCTATTGGTTGTTAAAGTCTTTGCTCCATCAGGACACATTAAATTTTCAGATATGCCAAATGCCTCATCTCCGGCAATTATGCACGGCATCGGTACTCTCTTGTTATACAAGGATTTTTGTCATATTCATATACTTTAACTAATGAGATTTTCATGCAAAATTGATCACATAAAAACAGATGAGCCACTAAATTTTCTGTACATTGCAACATCATTGTCAGTAAACTTACAATCCGCAGTGCATAAAGAAAGTAAAACGATGGAAAAGTAATTTTTATAATTATAGTAATGTGCGTTTGTTATGAAAGGAAGGCATAGCACATTCCACATCTATCTGCTTGGGCTGATCGGTCACGACTGACCATCACTTGGCTGACTAAATCTGCTGCTCATCGTGCTGCTGCATAGTGTGTTGTAGCTCAAATACTACGGTCATCCACTTACAAGCTTTTTATGTTTAATTTGCTGCATTGTAAATCAAGTGGACCTGAAAGATAGTTTCAGCACATCCGTGCTTTATTAGGCATAGTGGTGTGCCCTTGACTTCCTCCCAGCTCTGAACGGACTTAATACAGCCAGTTAGAGGGGGAACATGTACTTCGTAATACAGTGCCACTGTACTTGGCATTATTGGCGTTGTTATAGATGGAAAAGGCAATAAGTGACAGAGAAGTCATAGAACCAACCGAGGATCGAATCCTAAGCCTTTACTTTCGTAGTATGGAAATTAAGCCACTGAGGGACAAAGGCATATTTCTGGACAAACCATTAATAAGTTATTTATCAAACATAAATTGCACTGAGCGGAGGGAATAAATGAAAAAATTAAACAAAGAAAATATGGTGGCATTATGTGCTCTTTGTTACTTAACTTACAGTTAATTTATTGGCAAATAAAGTTATTCTAATGACTGTAAATAAATGCTCGCCGTCCAAAATCTGCCATTAATAAACTGAAATGTCCACTACACACTACATTCTTTCTATTTGCTATTAGATATCCACTGCCATACTCGTTTTGACCATCTTGCATCATCCGTTATTTCAAGAATCCCCTACCACAGTAGCCCTATTTGTTTCAGTTTTGTCTGTAACAGTCTTTTCAACTTGCATATTCCCTTCGGATTTCCTCATTTATTACGTGATCCAATGCAAGAAGCCTGGGTTTATACCTTTCATTAATTTCCTAGGTTTATGATCCATACGTTGCGATCCATTTCACAACTGTATGGTAATTATTTTCTTCGTTTTCATTGTTAGTTTTTTATTCCTTAAGGCCAAATTTAACTATTGTGTTGCTTTCACGCTTTGTCCAACTTTATTTTTGATTTATTCTGTGCTCTTTCCACTAACAGACAATGTTACGCCAAGATATTTAAAAGCTTTACTTCCTTTTATCCTTTCAACTTCAGTTTCCTGATCCACAGCATTATTAACTCCCACTGCAAGTAGTACACTTTTACCCATATTCATTGAAAGATCTTATTGGTCATATTGTCCTCTGTGTTTCCGAAACATGTAGTCCACATCTTCAGTATCTGTTAAAATGATCACTTAGCCGCCCGCAAAAAGTAATGTATACATCGTTTCTCTTCCAACTGGAATTCCCCCGCCACAACATTTACGTTTTCATTCTTATAAAGCTCCCTGCAAACAGATTTTGAACAGAGGAGGAGCTCCTTTTCTGATTCAACATTTATCGAATACCTGTTTACCCATCTTCGCACAATTGGTGCACCCCGTATAAAACTCTTTCACGGCTAACACCTAAGTGTTACATACACTATTTTTCAGCATCCTCTCCTGCAACTTGGTTACGGGGACCATTTCATAAGCCTTATGAAGTTACACGAATATCAAATGCGTATTCTGATCTCTAGTCATTCCTAGCCATCGCTTGCATTAAACCAAAAATAAGAACTTCACAGCTGAGGAGCAGTTACGTTCTACAGTCAGCGCTCCCCATTCACGCTATTGCTCGGGAGAATAAAAAGAGAAAAAAAAAATAAAAAAAAGCTAGTTGTGCAGATTAGTGTTAATGAACCATGAAAGCACGTGATAATGGCGCTTAGCGTACGATTTAGTATACGTAGGCGTAAGTAACCCAATGTTTTAGAAAATTCTAGGTGTATGGCCGTTGGCCATGTTCGTGTAACTGATGAGTTTGGTGTACGTGAGACTTGCTTAAAATCTAAATCGACTTATCGTGCATACGTAAATGCATGTTTGATAATACATCTAAGATGGAAAAAGCATGAATCTTTAAGGACCAAGGTGTTCAGTCTGACGACAACACGATTAGCTATTTACTATTCATGAAATGTATTTGCAGTTGAGAATATGCCCGCATCTCGTGGTCGTGCGGTAGCGTTCTCGCTTCCCACGCCCGGGTTCCCGGGTTCGATTCCCGGCGGGGTCAGGGATTTTCTCTGCCTCGTGATGGCTGGGTGTTGTGTGATGTCCTTAGGTTAGTTAGGTTTAAGTAGTTCTAAGTTCTAGGGGACTGATGACCATAGATGTTAAGTCCTATAGTGCTCAGAGCCATGTGAACCATGCGCAGTTGAGAATATGGAGAACCGTCAGCTGTATAATGGAATGACGGCAATGAAAATTTGAGCCTGATCGGGACTCGAACCCGGATTTCCCGGTTATCGCGAGCCATTCAGTGATCTGAGTATGATTCACGGCCAGGCCCAAACTTCCATTTGTCGTCAACCATCTATCCACAATTTACTTGAAAGTCGATAGCTCTGCGTCGCCGTATAAATGCGATATTGCAATGCCTGTGTTACACTTCGGTCATGCATGCATCGTAATTTATAATAATACAAACACTGCAATATAGCGACGTAAAAAGATCGTGTATGAAAACGCGTTTCATGTGTAACGAGTTCACTAAGTTATGTTACGCACCACTAAGCGCGTCTTAATTGCCTCCACATTCAGTTCTAAACCTGGGCAGCGTCAACGGACAAAAAAAAAAGCGGCTGGAAGCCTTTCACTTAACGCCTGTTTGTGGACCGCAGAAGATCAGCAAAGTGCCGAGCTTTCAACGCTAATCGTTAGCGGAAAAGAAAGCTCATACGTACAAAAAACGTAGCAGGATCAGTTACTCCCACAATATTTCTTTCGGACTTTCTCTGCTCTGAAGTTATTTCTCTGTCATCTAGTTTAATATAGTGGCAGTAAGGCTGGTTCACCTACTTGATGCTATTTCGCTGTCATCTATTTTGATATAGTGGCAGCGAGGCTAGCCACAACCTTGCCGTAAGGAGTACCGTCTCTGTTATTCACAATCATTCGAAAAGTCGGTTCGGTTCAAGAATTACGGCAGCCCCTTGAATCACTGTGATTTTACACAGCCACTGCACAAAATAAGTTGTAATTGTTGTTGATTTCCCTGTATGCCCTGCTGACATTTTGTTGTGATCTATTTGTGAGTGGTGACAAGTGTTTGTGTAGTGAGTAG
The DNA here is from genome assembly GCF_023864345.2 of Schistocerca serialis cubense. Lineage (NCBI taxonomy): Eukaryota > Metazoa > Arthropoda > Insecta > Orthoptera > Acrididae > Schistocerca > Schistocerca serialis. The sequence continues at coordinate 857,324,016 of NC_064639.1, read as the reverse complement.
AACGTTAAAGGCTACCATAATGGAATTTTGAGTAACGGTTAATTTTCCGATTGCGTGAAACAAACAGCAATAAAGGTGTGCCGTTATGTCTGTAAGATTAACGGGGATGAGGCACTAAATGAATCAAGTATCTTAAAATATTACTGTCTCTGTAAGCATTTTTATTTTAACGTTAGCTTTTGTTTTTGGATTACGCAATCAGCTGCTAGAACAGTGGTTCCCAACTTGGCGGTAATTACCCTATGAGGTGTAGAATGAAATTTTCTGAGGAACAAAAACTAAACGATACGATTCTGTTTCAGTCACGAAACTAAAGCATACGATTCTGTTTCAGTCATGAAACTGTTTTCAGAAGATTATTAATATTATCACAATTTCGTAAGACTCTACTATTGATTATGTAAGTATTCAATAATTACTTTTTCCCAATTAGTAGTATTAATAATGCGATGGAGGTTCTAAGTTCCTCTTATAGTCCACCCACTACACACGTGTATTGTACTCTGTCCCGTACGTCGCTAATAATAAAAGTGAGACATATACGTAACAAATACTAAATATCTCAAGAAAATGTCTTCCCCAAGTTGCAGACAGTACCTGCAGCAATCTAGAAATTGCTTCATTACTCGATTCGAAACAGAAAAATGAGTTAATTGACAGCACGACACAGCAGGAACTACATAAGGGCTCCTATAGTGCTGTACGCAGTATTATTACTATTACTATTACTGTTACTGGCTGTGGTAACACACAAAGAATTATCAGCTTGAAGTCTTCCGTTTTCTGCCAGTTCAGAAGTAAGGAGTGCACCAATCAAGTGATTTACATGCAGTAAGTACAGCGCACACATTTTAGCTTGGTTGGTTTTAAATGGATTTACAGTGTGCACCTTAAGCAAGTGCCGCAATGGAGAGGAGAAATCGAGGGGAAGTATGTTTTGTAACAAGTATCCACGCTCAGTGTGGATAGTTAGCCTTCTAATATTACAAGGATTGTGAGTAGCACTTGCGATGCACCACGACTTCCTTCGTCATTCATTCTAACACAAGCACGCGCTCACATACACACACACACATACACACACACATTATATATGTACATACTACACATCATTCATCTTTCATCACTTTAAAAATAAAAGTGTTCCAAAAAAAGTCATTCATTCTACAGTTTAGTTGGGTGTTAAAGCTGGTGAAAATGTGAGGGAGGGACGGGAGGCAACAGACACAGTACAGGAGGGGTGGGGGGGGGGGGGGAGGGGAAGGGCTGGGTACTAGCAAATCTTTAATTGCACTCAGGAGTAATGGTCTAAGAAAAGTTGGGAATCACTGTGCTAGAAGCATCTTATTATAGAACATGGATGAGAACAGCGGACCGCCCGAACACTTGATTCACGTCGCATGCGGACTGCGGGCTGTAGTTTGACGACCACCGGTTTGGATACAGTGAGAAGAAGACTGAAAATCATCGGTTCGTGCTAGATAACTGTACAGACAGTTTTCCACTTTCTTCTGGCGATAAAAATGTCTCACATGACTTTCTGCAATTACACGGGGCGGCACGTCGGCGACCGTTCACTCTGCGTTTCGCCCAGGGTGCGGCGATGCTGCCAGCTGGTTGCAACCGTGATTCATAACAGACTTTCTTCTGCTGAGCAAAACGACAGCTCTGCACCTCTAGGGAGGCACGGCCGCGCTGAGAAAACGAAAACAAATCGGGCGGTCGCCGCCAGCTCGGCTAACGCAGCCCGAGAAAGCGATCAGTGTTATTACCGAGATGACAGCAAGTAATTCGCGGTTTCGCTGTGTCAGCATTTCGCTCGCAAAACACAGGCACGGCTGCTCCAGGGTCGGAAGAATGAAGTCATCGCAGTACCTCCGTTGGTACGCTCCTGTCATAATTTCGCAGCAGAGACGGTAAATCTTCAGTGTTTTTATTAGCTATTTCAAGAAATAAGCTCTTTCATGTCACCAAAGTTGCAAGTAATTTCGTCGAACTATTTCCTTCTTCTTGATACGGAATGTGTTTTAATTTCAAGGAAAATAAAGTAACACACAAACTGGCTGCAAGCGGGCGTTGTTTGAAATCGATGGGGAAAGCTGAAAATTTGTGTCCGTATGGCTCATTGGTCAGTGCTTCTGCCTGGTAAATAGGAGACCCGGGATCGAAACCCGGTCCGGCATAAATTTTCAACTTTCCCCATTGACTTCAAGTCCGCTTGCAGCCAATGTCTGTATCTCCGGATTAGCCGAGCGGTTTAAGGCGCTGCAGTCATGGACTGTGCGGCTGGTCCCGGCGGAGGTTCGAGTCCTCCCTCGGGCATGGGAGTGTGTGTTTGTCCTTAGGGTAGTTTAGGTTAAGTAGTGTGTAAGCTTAGGGATTGATGACCTTAGCAGTTAAGTCCCATAAGATTTCACACACATTTTTCTTCTGTAATTCGTTTGTGTCTTCGTTCATAGTAGTTAAAAATGGTATCTGTTCTTTCGGACATGTCCGAAAACAACAGACATCACATATACACTGAAGAGCCAAAGAAACTGGTGCATCCATCTAATATCGTGATGGGCCCCCGCGAGCACGCAGAAATTTTGCAACGTGACGTGATTGGACTCGACTAATGTCTGAAGTAGTGCTGGAGGGAACTGACACCATGAAACCTGCAGGGCTGTCCATAAATCCGTAAGAGTACGAGGGGGCGGAGATCTCTTCTGAACAGCACGTTGCAAAGCATCTCAGACATGCTCAATAATGTTCATGTCTGGGGAGTTTGGTGGCGAGCGGAAGTGTTTAAACTCAGAGGAGTGTTCCTAGAGCCAGTTTGTAGCAATTCTGGACGTGTGGGGCGTCGCAGTGTCCTGCTGGAATTGACCAAGTCCGTCGGATTGCACAATGGACATGAATGGATGTAGGTGATCAGACAGAATGCTTACGTACGTGTCACCAGTCAGAATCGTATCTAGACGTATCAGGGGTCCCATATCACTAACTGCACGCGCCCCACACCATTACAGAGTCTCCACCAGCTTGAACAGTCCCCTGCTGACATGTAGAGCCGCGCGGTTAGAGGTGCCATGTCACAGATTGCGCGGCCGCTTCCGTCGGAGGTTCGAGTCCTCCCTCGGGCATAGGTGAGTGTGTTGTTCTTAGCATAAGTTAGTTTAAGTAATGTGCAAGTCTAGGGGCAGATGACCTCAGCAGTTGGTCCCTTAGGAATTGACACTCACACATTTTTGACATGTAGAGTCCATGGAATCATGAGGTTGTCTCCATACCCGCACACGTCCATCCGCTCGATACAACTTGAAACGAGACTCGTCTGACCAGGGAACATGTCTCCCGTAATCAGTAGTCCAATATCGGTGCTGATAGGCCCAAGCGAGCCGTAAAACTTTGTACCGTGCAGTCATCAAGAGTACACGAGAGGGCCTTCGTCTCCGAAGACCCACATCGGTGATGTTTCGTTGAATGATTCGCAAGGTGACATTTGTTGATGGCCCAGCACTCGAATCTGCAGCAATTTGCAGAAGGGTTGCACTTCTGTTACGTAGAACGATTCTCTTCAGGCGTCGTTGGTCCCGTCCTTGCAGAATCTTTTTCCGACCCCAGCGATGTCGGAGACTTGATGTTTTACTGGATTCCTGATGTTCACGGTACACTCGTGAAATGGTCGTACGGGAAAATACTCACTTCATTGCTACCTCGGAGATGCTGTGTCCCATTGCTCGTTCGCCGACTATAACACAACTTTCAAACTCACTTAAATCTTGATAACCTGTCATTATAGCTGCAGTAACCGATCTAACTTCTGCACCAGACACTTGTTGTCTTACAAAGGCGTTGCTCACCGCAGCGCCATATTGTGCCTGCTTACAAAAAATGGTTCAAATGGCTCTGAGCACTATGGGACTCAACTTCTGAGGTCATCAGTATCCTAGAACTTAGAACTACTTGAACCTAACTAACCTAAGGACATCACACACATCCATGCCCGAGGCAGGATTCGAACCTACGACCGTAGCGGTCTCGCGGTTCCAGACTGTAGCGCCTAGATCCGCACAGTCACTCCGGCCGGCCTGTTTACATATCTCTGTATTTGAATACTCATGGCTATACCGGTCTCTTTGGCGCTTCAATGTATAAATAAGTAGTGATGTGAAAGTGTCACTTTACGCATGAAAACTGCTTATAGTATAACAGAACTTTCGCTTGATGTAATTTCCTTCAATTGCTACTATGTTTGGAACGTAGTCGAAAGAGTTACCGATAAGGAAAGGGACCCTAATTTCAATGCATAGCTATCGAGGCAGTATTCGCGAATATGGACAGCGCTGTTTTAAAAAGTGCTTGCTATCGCTTCAGGACAAGATTGGTGGCGATCATTGCGGCTGAAGGGGGTTACATCAAGTAATGTTACTCTTGAAAGATACCACTACGTGTATGTTAAAGGATTTTAATTATAATTTGTATTTTGTTTTAATAAATTTGCTTTTAAAGAACATTTCATTTGCCCGGATTTAAACGTCGCACCCTGTACAGAAAATAATAATGGTCCTATCACACATCCCTGAGGCACTCCTGGCGATACCCTTGTCTCTGATAAACACTCGCAGTCGAGTACAAAGTACTGGATTCTATTACCTTAGAAGTCCTCGAGCCACTCACATATCTTTCCATATGGTCGTACCAGTTTTGTATAACTTGATATGAAACAGTAAGGAGACGCAGGACACAGAGTGGTGCTGCAACTTTCATCGTAGGAAAGCTGTACAGAAGCAGAAATGGTTAACGAACAAGTTAACACAGTAAGCAGAAGATTTACGTAATTTGTATCTCTCCAAGTGTACGAAGGCTCATTACAAATAATGAGCAAAAAACAGAGTCCAGCTAATACAACTAATGGTTCAAATGGCTCTGAACACTATGAGAGTCAACATCTGAGGTCATCAGTCCCCTAGAACTTAGCACTACTTAAACCTAACTAACCTAAGAACATCACGCACATCCATGCCCGAAGCAGGATTCGAACCTGCGACCGTAGCGGTCGCGCGGTTCCATACTGGAGCGCCTCGGCCACACCGGCCGGCTCTAATACAACAGACACAAGGATGAGACTGTCTGAACTAAAGCCCAAATTATGGAGTCAGCCGGCCGTAGTGGCCGAGCGGTTCTAGGCGCTTCAGTCTGGAACCGCACGATCGCTACGGTCGCAGGTTCGAGTTCCGCCTCGGGAATGGATATGTGTGCTGTCCTTAGGTTAGTTAGGTTTAAGTAGTTGTAAGTTCTAGGGGACTGATGACCTCAGATGTTAAGTCCCATAGTGCTCAGAGCCATTTGAGCCATATGGAGTCAGAATAGTGACTACGTGGCGTCTGTGTAGCTTCAAGTACCGAGGAGGCTCCGAATGTGAGTGGACTGTGCAACTGCCCCCGGCCATCATATACTGCGGCAGCAAAGGACGCTCGTGGTACAGAGCTACTGAAGGCGAGCCTCAGCGGCCGTGCACCACTGGGTCCTCCGGATTCCACACGACTGCTATTGGCTTCCGTTGGAAACTTGCATTGCCGTTACCAGCTTTGGGACGCCATTGGGATGGTATCGATATGTGATACAACAGAACCTTCGTTAAGTCTGCCAAATAGCTTCGATGTCTGCCAAATAGCTCCTAGAAAACTCGGAGGAACACATACAACGACAGAGGCCGCGTTGAATTATAATTAGGAAGGTTTGCTGCGAAGACAGGAGGAGTTAGCGCGAGAGATTACTGTCTCTTTTTAATGGGTGAGTGGCAGCGCTAGTTGGCGGACCGGAGCACCGCACGCTTGAACTATTAACGCGGCCCAGTCTGCGGTTAGAGTCGGACATTAAATGAGTTTCAGTGGCCGGCCGCCCGTGGCGGAGCGCGTTCCGATTTCGAGTGAGAGGGTCCCCCGCCTCCCAGAGCTGAGTTCGAGTAATTCTGCTCTCTCTGGCGTGCCGCCGCGCTGGCAGCAGGTTCGCGTCTTCTGTTGTTGACGACAGCTCCGTGATTTACGGCCACGCCTGCAAGAAGCGGACAGGCAGCTCGCTGCGACTCTGTTGACAATGCGACTTGTACTTGGCAAGTCGCAACGCAGCATTGCTGCCGTATAGTCTTAAAAGTATCTTACTTGACAAATAAAACTAATTCGTCTCGTACGACAGAAATTATGAGTTGACGTCTTGGACACGAAGAAGTTAAATGATACCTGGCGCACTTGAGCACGCTCAATAATCAGAACACTTTGGCTAAAAATTATAACTTCCAAGTTCACTGCATTGGCGTCATAACTAAGGTTTAAATAAAAGTTCTGAGACTAAAATTCATTGAGGGAATAATATCGCTACAACAAAAAATAATTACTTTAGAGAAATCATTTAATAAAAGCAAGTCTTCTGGTCCAGACTGTATACGAATTAGGTTCCTTTCAGAGTATGCTGACGCATTAGCTCCATACTTAACAATCATATACAACCGTTTGCTCGACGAAAGATCCGTACCCAAAGGCTGGAAAGTTGCACAGGTCACACCAATATTCAACAAACGCAGTAGGAGTAATTCACTAAATTACAGGCCCAAATCGTTAACGTCGATATGCAGCAAGATTTTAGAACATATATTGTGTTCGAACGTAATGAATTACCTCGAAGAAAACGGTCTATTGACACACAGTCAACATGGGTTTAGAAAACATCGTTCTTGTGAAACACAACTAGCTCTTTAGTCACATGAAGTGCTGAGTCCTAACGACAAGGGATTTCAGATCGATTCCGTATTTCTGGATTTCCGGAACGCTTTTGACACTGTACCACACAAGCGGCTCGTACTGAAATTGCGTGCTTATGGAATATCGTCTCAGTTATGTGACTGGATCTGTGATTTCCTGTCAGAGAGGTCACAGTTCGTTGTAATTGACGGAAAGTCATCGAGTAAAATACAAATGATTTCTGCGTTCCCCAAGGTAGTGTTATAGGCCCTATGCTGTTCCTTATCTATATAAACGATTTGGGAGACAATTTGAGCAGTCGTCTTAGGTTGTTTGCAAATGACACTGTCGTTTATCGAATAATAAAGTCATGAGAAGATCAAAACAAACTGTAAAACGATTTAGAAGAAATATCTGAATGGTGCGAAAAGTGGCAGTTGACCCTAAATAACGAAAAGTGTGAGGTCATCCACATGAGTGCTAAAAGGAACTCGTTAAACTTCGGTTACACGATAAGTCAGTCTAATCTAAAAGCCGTAAATTCAGCTAAATACCTAGGTATTACAATTACAAACAATTTTAATTGGAAGGAACACAGAAAATGTTGTGGGGAAGGATAACCAAAGACTGTGTTTCATTGGCAGGACACTTAGAAAATTTAACAGACCTATTAAGGAGACTGCCTACACTACGCTTGTCCGTCCTCTTTTAGAATACTGTTGCGCGGTGTGGGATCCTTACCAGATAGGACTGACTGAGTGCATCGAAAAAGTTCAAAGAAAGGCAGCACGTTTTGTATTATCGCGAAATGTGGGAGAGAGTATCACAGAAATGATACAGGATTTGGGATGGACATCATTAAAAGAAAGGCGTTTTTCGTTGCGACGGAATCTTCTTACGAAATCCCAATCACCAACTTTCTCCTCCGAACGCGAAAATATTTTGTTTATACTGATTTACATAGGGAGGAACGATCACAAAGGTAAAATAAGGGAAATCAGAGCTCGTACGGAAAGATATAGGTGTTCATTCTTCCCGCGCGCTATACGAGATTGGAATAATAGAGAATTGTGAAGGTGGCACTTAAATGTGATTTACAGAGTATCAATGCAGATGCAGAAATGAAATTTCGAGAATGCATTTGTCTAGGTGACGTATTTGACTGATTAACATTGCAAGACCCCATGTTAATGTAAGCGCGTGATAAGCCAGTGCAAATGTGAAATGTTAGTACATTAATGACCGGTGTAGCCGGCAGAAAGTTGAATGCAAGCATGCAAACGTGCATGAATTGTGTTGTTCAGGTGCCGGATGTCAGTTTGTGGGCTGCAGTTCCTTGCCTGTTGCACTTGGTCGGTCTATACGCGGGCGGTTAATGCTTTTTGTGGATGACGCTGGAGCTATCTTCCTACGATGTCCAATATGTACTTGATTGGAGACAGATCTGGTGATCCAGCAGGCCAAGGCAACATCTCGTCATTCTGTAGAGCATATCGGGTTACAACGGCGCTATGCGCGAGAGCATTTTTCTGTCGGAAAACACCCCCTGGGATTTTGTTCATGAATGGCAGCACAACAGGTCGAATCACCAGACTGACGGCCAGTTTTCCTATCAGAGCACGTGGGATGACCACGAGAGTATTCCTGCTGTCATACGAATTCGCACTCAAGGTGTAGGTCCAGTACGTCTGGCATGCAGAGAGGGTGGCTGGAAGTCCTCAACTGGCCTCATTCTAACCAACATGCAGCCATCACTGGTACTGAAGCATAATCAGCTTTCATCAGGAAACACCTCCCCCTCCAATGAGCTCTCGTTTGACAGCAATGAAGTCACAAATGGCGGTGGTTTGGGATCACTGGAATGCATGCTACAGGGCGTCTCACTCGGAGTTGTCCTTGAAGTAACCGATTTGTAACAGTTCGTTGTGTCACCGTAGTGCCAAGTGCTGCTCAAATTACTGTTGCAGATGCAGCATGACGGACAGAGCCATACGCCGAACACGATGGTCTTCTCTCTCGGTAATGTCATGTCGCCATCCGGAGCCCGGTCTACTTGGGACAGTACTTTCTCGTGGCCACCGTTGCCAGCAGTCAAGTACAGAGGCTACATTCCTGCCAAGTCTTTCTGCAATAGGAACATCCAGCTTTTCGTAGCCCTACACACTATCTGTTGGAACTCAGTGAGGGGTTGATAATGGTGTCTTTGTCGCCCTAAAGGCATTCTTGCCTGATATTAACTCACCACCTCCATTTTATATGGTAACTAACGATCACGACCTTTACACTTGTATTTAAAGCAGGAACGGAAGATTAACTGCCACTATTAGCACCGCTCTATCTCAGGCGTACACAGATGAGTGTATTTAAGAGGCCACGCGGGATTAGCCGAGCGGTCTGAGGCGCTGCAGTCATGGACTATGCGGCTGGTCCCGGCGGAGGTTCGAGTCCTCCCTGGGGCATGGGTGTGTATGTTTGTCCTTAGGATAATTTAGGTTAAGTAGTGTGTAAGCTTAGGGACTGATGACCTTAGCAGTTAAGTCCCATAAGATTTCACACACATTTGAACATTTGATTTTTATTTAGAGGTTTTGTTTATTGCAATTTTATGACTTCGAATCATAATAAATAAGAGATTATAATGGAAAATTAACCGAGTATTTGCTCTTTTGTACGCTTTGCAGCAGATGCTGAAGAAACTTGATCTTGGATGGAAAACGTTTCGAGAGACAAATTGCTATTTGATAGGAATGGTTATGATTTTACGAGAGTAACCCCAAACGTAAGGTCTCCTATTTTTTTATAAGTACATAGACCTGCTTATTTCTACAATGATTTACATCAGTGTAGAGCTTGAACATTTAGCTATTTTTCGACATAATCAGCATTTCTGTTGATGCATTTTTGTAGACGCTGTGGCAGTTTTTGTATGCCCGTGTCATACCACCTCGTTGCCATGCTGTTCAGAAAGTTATGAACCTCTTCTTTCACCTCGTCGTCGGAGCTGAATCGCTTTCCGGCCAAATCTTCTTTTAACCTAGGGAACAGATGATAGTCACTAAGGGCCACGTCAGGACTATAGGGTGAGTGGGTGATCATGTTCCACTGAAACTGTTGCAGGAGAGCAACGGTTTGCCGAGCGATGTGTGGGCGAGCGTTATCATGGAGAATGTGTACGCCCTTGCTCAACATTCCTCCTCTCCGGTTCTGAATTGCCCGTTTGAGTTTTTTCAGAGTCTCACAGTACCTGTCAGCGTTAATTGTGATCCCAGCGATTCAGCTCCGATGATGAGGTGAAAGAAGAGGTTCGTAACTTTCTGAACAGCATGGCGGCGAGCTGGTATGACGTGGGCATACAAAAACTGCCACAGCGTCTACAACAATGCATCGACAGAAATGACATTATGCCGAAAAATTGCTAAATGTTCACGCTCTAAACTGATGTAAACCATTGTAGAAATAATCAGGTCTACGTACTTGTAAAAAAATAGGAGACCTTACTTGCCGGCCTTTGTGGCCAAGCGGTTCTAAGCGCTTCAGTCTGGAACCGCGTGACCGCTATGGTCGCAGGTTCGAATCCTGCCTCGGACATGGGTGTGTGTGATGTCCTTAGGTTGGTTAGGTTTAACTAGTTCTACGTTCTAGGGGACTGATGACCTCGATGTTAAGTCCAATAGTTCTCAGAGCCATTTGAGCCATTTTGACACCTTACTTTTGGGATTACCCTCGTAGACGATTACAAATAATCAAGAGGTTACTTAGATCCTACCCGCATTCATAGGCGGAGAATGGTGATTTAGAAGTGGTCTGCTAGTTACAACAGCTCGTTGAGTGCTGCCGAAGGTACTAACTGCGAAAATGCTGTACGCATTACGTGCCGCTCCTGGTATTGAGCGCAGGACAGGCACAAGAAACAAACGGCGAACGCAGTGACCTGAGCGGGCCAGTAGTATTTATGGGACGTGCATACCGCTTATCTGAGAAGTATCGCTCAGCGAGCGACGTAAAAGCAGATCTGCTGCGGTGCCGTTAATTTGTTAGCCGCAGCGGCCGACGCCGCGGGGATAGTCGTAATGAAGTGCTGGCGCGCCAAGAAATATCGGCTACCGGAGTGCCGTTCCTCTCCACCGACAGCCGAGCTGTGGCCACGGGCCACAGACGGCGGGCGAACAGCACAGTAGCAGGGGCGAGGCGTCCCGCTCCTTACCGATCATTCGGCGAGAGCGGTCAGGAGCACGTGCGACTCGGCACGTGAATCTCTGTATACAGGCATACCAGCGCTCTGAGTTCCGTTTCATATTTTCTGACAACCGTTGAATCATCACTAGCCAGTGGTTTTGTTGGTTCTCGCGTTGGGCGCCAATACTGTAGTGGTAATTTTTGCTAGCCCCAGTTTGGGAAGATAAATAATGTTCATTATACCGGGTGATCAAAAAGTCAGTATAAAACTGAATAAATTACGGAATAATGTAGATAGAGCGGTACAAATTGACACACATGCTTGGAATGACATGGTGTTTTATTAGAACCAAAAAAAAAAAAAAAAGTTCAAAAAATATCCGACAGATGGCGCTTCATCTGATCAGAATAGCAATAATTAGCATAACAAAGTAAGACAAAGCAAAGATGAGTTCTTTACAGGAAATGATCAGTATGTCCTGTATCATTCCTCAACAACAGCTGTAGTCGAGGAATAATGTTGTGAACAGCACTGTAAAGCATGTCTGGAGTTATGGTGAGGCATTGGCGTCGGATGTCGTCTTTCAGCATCCCTAGAGATGTCGGTCGATCACGATACACTTGCGACTTCAGGTAAGCCAAAAGCCAATAATCGCAGGGACCTGGGATGCCAAGCATGACGAAAGTGGCGGCTGAGCACACGATCATCACCAAACGACGCGCGCAAGAGATCTTTCACGCGTCTAGCAATATGGTTCAAATGGCTCTGAGAAGTATGGGACTTAACATCTGAGGTCATCAGTCCCCTAGACTTAGAGCTACTTAAACCTAACTAACCTAAGGACATCACACACATCCATGCCCGAGGCAGGATTCTTACCTGCGACCGTAGCGGTCTCGCGGTTCCAAACTGCAGCGCCTAGAACCGCTTGGCCACAACGGCCGGCTAGCAATATGGGGTGGTTATAATAAAACCCCATGTCATTCGAAGCATGTGTGTCAATTTTTACCTGTCTATCTACATTATTTCGTAGTTTATTAAGTTTTCAAATTTATACTGACTTTTTGATCACCCGGTATATTAAAAATCATTACAGCTGAGAGCGGTACTTGAAATTGTAACAAAGTAAGGGCGGCAACATTAAGAGTGCAACGGGAATTCCGCTGTTAAAGACAGAGGAGAGAGAGAGCGCATTGGTGGAAATACATTGAAGCTTCTGTGACAGAGAGGATTTGTGTGATGGTAAAAGAAAAACTGGAGTCGATAAGGGAAGAGATAGGAGATGCAGTATTAGGATCAGAAATTAAAAGAGTTTTGGACGACTTAAGGTCAGAAGATACAGATAACACTTCATCCGAATTTCTAAAATCATTGGGGGAAGTGGCAACTAAAGGGCTATTCAAGTTGGTGTGTGGAATCTGTCAGACTGGTGACATACCATCGGACTTTCGGAAAAATAAAAATTCAAATACCTCTAAGCACTATGGGACTTAACATCTGAGGTCATCAGTCCCCTAGACGTAGAACTACTTAAACCTGACTAACCTAAGGACATCACACACATCCATGTCCGGGGCAGAATTCGAACCTGCGAGCGTAGCAGCAGCGTGGTTCCGGACTGAAGCGCCTAGAACCGCTCGGCCACTAGGGTCGGCTTCGGAAAAATATCATGCACACAATTACCAAGATAGCAAGGTCTGGTAAGTGCTAGAACTGCCGCGCAGTCAGCTTAACCGCTCATTCATCCAATTTGCTGACAAGAATTATATACAAAGAATAATGGTAAAGGAAGCTGAGGATTAGTTAGGTGACGATCAGTTTGGTTTAAGGGCAACTAACGACAAGAGAGAGGCAGTTCTTACGTTGCCCTTGTCAATGGAAGCAATGTTGAGGAAAAATCAAGACACGTTCACAGGATCTGTAGATTTGGAAAAACCGGTCGACAGTATAAAATGATGCAAGATGTTAAAATTCTGAGAATAATGGGAGTAAGCTACGGGGAAATATGGGTAATATACAATATGTACCAGAATAAAGGGTGAATAGTAACAGTGGAAGACCACGAAGAAAGTGATCAGATTAAAAAGGGTATATGACAGGGATACACTATTTGACACCTGTTGTTCAAACTATACATGACGGAAGTAAAACTATGTTTCAAGAGTTGGCAGGATATCCACAATTAGATACGCTAACGACATTCTTATCCTTTGTGAACGTGAAGAAAAATTACAGGAACTATTCAATGGAATATACAGTCTAAGCAGTAAAGAGTCTGGTTACAGTGTAGACCGGTAAAAGATGAAAGTGATGAGAAGTTACGGAAATGGGAAAAGCGAGAAATTTAACATGAAAACTGGTGATCACGCAGTAGACAAAGCTAAGGAGTTCTGCTACCTTGGAAGCAAAGTAACCATGACAGACGAAGCGAAGAGGAAATAAAAAGAGAATAAAGGAAACCAGACTATCGCAAGCAAAGAAGGCATTGCTGGACAAGAGAAGTCTAGTGGTGTCAAATATAGTCCTTAATTTGAGGAAGATAATTCTGAGACTGTACGTTTGGGGCACAGCATTCTATGGTAGTGAATTAAGGACAGTGGTAAAACCGGAACAGGAGAGAATCGAAGTATTTGAGATGTAAAGCTACAGAATGTTGAAAAATAGGTGGGCTGATGAGGTTAGGGATGAGCAAGTTGGAGAGGGAGGAGGTTAGTGTTAAACGTCCCGTCGACAACAAAATTAATAGAGACGGAGCACAAGGTCGGACTAGGGAAGGGTAGAGAAGGAAAGCGAGGTGCCATTGCGGAAGAACCATCCCTGCATTTGTCTCAAGCGATTTAGGGAAATCACGGAAAATCTAAATCAGAATGGCGGCACGCAGGTCTGAACCGTCGTCCTACCCGATGCGAGTCTAGTGTCCTACCTACAGCGCTAGGAAAGGAACATGTGGAAAACATTGATAAGAAGAGCGGACTGGCTGAACGGACATGTGTTAAGACATTAGGGAATAACTTCCATTGTACTACAGGGACCTGTAGAGAGTAAATCTGTGGTATCACGTATCGATATCACCCCACGGGTGCCATAGCAATGCAAATGCAAGTTTCTGATCGACGCCGATAGCAGATAGGCAGGATCGTGAGGACCCAATGGTGCGTGCTACCAGTGCCACACCTCCAGCACCTCCACACCACGAACGCCCTCTGCCACTGCAATATAAGATCGGCGGCAGCAGTCACTCACTCCCACTAACGCTTGGAGCCACTATACATCTTCTGTTGGACTTCTTCCTTGTGACTCTATTTATTTTTGCATCATTGGTAATAGTTTTCATACGTTTGGAGAAATACAAGTTAAGTAAATCTTCTATTTGCTGTGTTAGTTGCTCACTAATCATTTACGCTCCTGTCCAGCTTTCCTACGACGACAGTTGACGAACCGCTCTGTAGCTCATATCACCTTCGCATTGTGTATGAAGTTATACACAACAAAAACTGTAGAGGAAGACAGAAACTGGACTACATACAAGAATTACACTACTGGCCATTAACATCGCTACACCACGAAGATGACGTGCTACAGACGCGAAATTTAACCGACAGGAAGAAGGTGCTGTGATATGCAAATGATTAGCTTTTCAGAGAATTCACACAAGGTTGGCGCCGGTGGCGACACCTACAACGTGCTGACATGAGGAATGTTTACAACCGATTTCTCATACACAAACAGCCGTTGACCGGCGTTGCCTGGTGAAACGTTGCTGTGATGCCTCGTGTAAGAAGGAGAAATGCGTACCATCACGTTTCCGACTTTGATAAAGGTCGGGTTATAGCCTATCGTGATTGCGGTTTATCGTATCGCGACATTGCTGCTCGTGTTGGTCGAGATCCAAGGAGTGTTAGCCGAATACGGAACGCCGTGCTGGATCCCAACGGCCTCGTATCACTAGCAGTCGAGATGACAGCCATCTTATCCGCATGGTTGTAAGGGACCGTGCAACCACGTCTCGATCCCTGAGTCAACAGATGTGGACGTTTGCACGACAACAACCATCTGCACGAACAGTTCGACGACGTTTGGAGCAGCACAGACTATCAGCTCGGAGACCATGGCGGCGGTTACCCTTGACGCTGCATCACAGACAGCAGCGCCTGCGATGGTGTACTCAACGACGAACCAGGGCGCACAAATGGCAAAACGTCATTTTTTCGGATGAATCCAGGTTCTGTTTACAGCATCATGATGGTCGCATACGCGTTTGGCGACATCGCGGTGAACGCACCTTGGAAGCGTATCACCCGGCGTGATGGTATGGGGTGCCATTGGTTACACGTCTCGGTCACCTCTTGTTCACATTGACGGCAATTTTGAATAGTGGACGTTACATTTCAGATGTGTTGCGACCCGTGACTCTACCCTTCATTCGATCCCTGCGAAACCCTCCATTTCAGGAGGATAATGCGCGACCGCATGTTGCAGGTCCTATACGGGCCTTTCTGGATACAGAAAATGTTCGATTGCTGCCATGGCCAGTACATTCTCCAGATCTCTCACCAATTGAAAACGTCTGGTCAATGGTGCCCGAGCAACTGGCTCGCCACAATACACCAATCACTACTCTTGATGAACTGTGGTATCGTGTTGAAGCTGCATGGGTAGCTGTACTTGTACACGCCATCCAAGCTCTGTTTGACCTAATGCCCAGGCGTATCAAGGCCGTTATTACGGCCAGAGGTGGTTGTTCTGGGTACTGATTTCTCAGGATCTATGCACCCAAATTGCGTGAAAATGTAATCACATATCAGTTCTAGTATAATATATTTGTCCAATGAATACCCGTTTATCATCTGCATTTGTTCTTGGTGTAGCAGTTTTAATGGCCAGTAGTGTAGTTTTCCACAACACTGTGATCTGGAAAATAAAGCTATTATATATCGATTGTATTAAAGGAATTTCACGGTCTTTTTCCCAGGTTTTCAATATTACTTTGAGGCATGCGTAACATTGACTGACGGACTTCTACCGTAGCGTTACAGTCCACGTAATTAGCAGACGCTGCATTGCAATGAGTTGACTTGCAGGACTCGTATGACAGCATCTCCCGTGTGGCAGACGCGGCCGGTATAATGAAAGCGATGGTGGCCGTGTATAACTGGCCATGCAGCTACCGGCTGTGACTCAATGAAGGTCGTCGGTTACACACAAGCCAAGTCCTGTGCGCCCACCCAGCAAGAGTTGCAGCTCCTCATATCATGTATATCAGTGAAGTGTGTCTCGTGAAGCCTGACAGTGGGTCGTCCAACGCTCGTACTACCTCGCCCGTAGCGCTGTGCAAGATCTGCTGTTGTTGCTGTGCCCATTCCTCTGATTGGCCTGCAAGAATTCTTCTTCTCACTAATCGAATATATTTGTTAGCAACTCTTGTCGCCATCTCATGAAACCCTCTTTCCCTGCACAAAGAAGGCGAACGTTCACCAAGAAGACCTTCTTCTTAATATTGGGCACTGTTTAGTATCTCCGATATCTACAAAACTCTGTGTTCTGCTGAGTCGTCAGTTTTCAGGTTCCTCGAAAAGTCTCCATTGTGATATTACGTTCTGCAGTAGGCCTATAGGACAACAACAAACCTTCAGTCAGCCCTCTCACAGCAGCACCTGCATTGGACCTTCTGAAGACGTCTGATGCGTGTTTGTTCGTCGGGGATCCTTTCTTTACTTGCTTTGTCTGCTACTGCAAGTGGTCTGATGTCGCATGCTCTTTTGCCGTCAAGCGAGGTATCAAACTTTGATACAAAATTTTCTCTCATTTTCTTCGTGAATAGTCCACCTCCGTAGCTGGGGGGTCAGCGTGTTTGGCTGCCATGGGGAGAACCCGGTTTCACTTCCCGATACTGCCAGGAATTTTTATTGCTGGGAGGAATGGATAGGGGTTCATCCAGCCTCGTGATGCTAGCTGAGGAGCTGCTTGACCAACTAGTACCGACTCTGAGGTTTGGAAAGACGGCAACGTTGGGGAGACCGTTCTGATGACCCCATAGCCTTCATACCGCATTTGCATGACGCCACAGCGTAGAGGATGACACGGCGGCCGGTCGGCACCATACGATCCTCTGGGAAGGTACTGTTTTTTCTTAAAAAATAATTTTGAGCAGTATGACGTAACAGAGGGCTTATCCTCAGTCACACAAACTCATCCGCATCAATATAGTGTTTGCTGTCATTGACCTTTCAGAATTAAAACTGTGTGTCTGGTAATGAAATTGTCTTTCTGAGCAGTGATCTACCACCTGAGCTCTACTGATACACTCCCCCGCCCCTGTTCCTAAATTTATACGTCTGATTCATTATCTTGTGCTATTGGACGTCCATATGCACCCATGCTGCTGCATGTTTTCAGATGACTTCTGCTGATCTTCCACCAGGTCGTATTCTCAGTCACTCCTTACATCTTGGAAAGGAGAGAAGCTCTCATTAAGCCATCCTGATTCGCACAAAGTCACAAGGAGTGAATTTATTCAGGGTGTCCCAAACCTTTAGCATCGAAGTTACGCAAGTGGTAAGAAATCCTAAACTGAGATAAAGAACAAATGCGGTTGGAAATGAATATTTAGCTTTTTATTAAAGTAAAATATTAATTCTGATAGCAATCACTTATGCACTTTTCATTTATTCAGAGTAATAATCCAATCTGGCATAATTTGCAATGGTACTTTCTAATCATAGTAACCTGTTGACAGAGCTAAGTAAGGTACTATATCTTTGGAAACCTTCGATGTTAAAATGGTTCAAATGGCTCTAAGCACTTAACATCTGAGGTCATCAGTCCCCTAGACTTGGATCTACTTAAACTTAACTAACCTAAGGACATCACACACATTCATGCCCGGAGCAGAATTCGAACCTGCGACCATAGCAGCAGCGCGGTTCCGGACTGAAGCGCCTAGAACCGCTCGGCCACAGCGGCCGGCTCCTTCGATCACATTTTTATTGACAATTCATTTAAATTTTCATCTACTGGATCTACAGCTCATGTATTTCTTTCCGTGTTTGCAGTTAAACTATAGGGTATAGGTTCGGCCTTTTTGCAAACACACTGTTTTTTCTTTCTATCCAAATATGTTTCGGTACCCCTGTGCCGTCATCAGTGGGTTTTGTTTATTGAAAACTATAAAAAGTTCACATATTTTAGTTTGTAACTGATCTAACAAAATGAGGGCTACAAAAAGTTTTCAAACATTTCGTATTACCGTAATTTTACATTACATGATTTTGCAGGACCATGGCGTCCTGCACTTGTAGCTTGGCATCTGAAAACCTAACGCTGTAAATACGAATTTCATCGGCGAGTTAACACATTCCATCATTTTCAGAGAACGTGATTTTGGCGTGTCTAAATGTTTTGCGTATATATTTGTTATTTTTCACGTTCTGTTGTGAGTGATCCTTCTTCTTTTGCGTTCTGAGGGCACTACACACACATGTTAATGCACTTAGTGTAATTTTGGATTTACATACGCCTTTTTACTTCGCGAAACGAGTGAGCAGTATGTTGTCATCTGTCCTAACCCCGTTGGCGTTCATCAGTAACAACAAAACTTGACAAGCTATCAGTGCAGGACACCATACAGATGGTCCTGCAAACAAATGTAACGTAAACTCACGTTTCAATAAAACAAAACCCTCTCGTGATGGCACAGAGATGCCGAAACGTTGCTTATGACAGAAACTCCACCAGTGCTCTCCACATGTATTCTTCACAGCGTGTATTTCGTAGGCAAGTTTGGCATGCGCTCATTAAATAACCTACTCGTACACGATCCAACATCAGTTCCTTATTCTCTCTGACCTGAACGGTGCGGTTTCTGGTAGGTTATAGTAGTGTATAGTAGTAAATTTCCTTCAAATGGGATGGCGCTTTTCTTATATATATTGTTTCGGCTTTCCGGACACTGTATTCTGCTGCTCCGTACATTAAATGCAGTTCAGGTAGTTCTTGTTGTGAATAATACTCCAACTGCTACAATCTGTCATTATCTGTGAACACTGGTAAACCCCACTTGAGGGCGCAGCAGAGATCCTTTTTCTTCCCACAGAACAGAAGCTCTCATGGCCGCTAATTGCATTCTGAGCGATACTGGTTATAAACACATTAGATCTAGAAGTTAACGTTTCAAAATTATCGAATTACATCTTTATAGCACCTGCGGATGACTCCCGCCGTAAGAGGTTTTAGATGCTTCCCGTCCAATGTTTAACACATTAAGTTATTTGTTAAAGCGTTTGAAGCTTTTTCGTGTATGGTAGTTTTACTCGTTAAAGAACTATGTGTGTGGTGGTAGTGGTAGTGGTGGTGAGGGGGGGGGGGGTTTATACTGATATGAACTAGTCGCAGTAAAAAGAAAGACGAATTTAAAACCGAATGAGAGATAGGACAATACTTTTCAAATTTTTAGTATCATTTCATTAAGTATCATATTGCATAATAAAATTTTATAGGTCAAAATACGAGGGCTCTTTTTTTTCAGCGTCCGATGGGTCACGAAATTAAAATCACAGTGAAAATCTGTGAAGATTTGTGCAGATGTGTTGTACAGTGTCTCTAGTACGCCTGTCTACAGCATTATGTCTCACGTTTCAGTTCTGAATGCACAGTGAACCCCTGAGGTGTCTCGCCTGATTTCATGCATCCGCCGGCCGAAGTGGCCGTGCGGTTAAAGACGCTGCAGTCTGGAACCGCGAGATCGCTACGGTCGCAGGTTCGAATCCTGCCTCGGGCATGGATGTTTGTGATGTCCTTAGTTAGGTTTAACTAGTTCTAAGTTCTAGGGGACTAATGACCTCAGCAGTTAAGTCCCATAGTGCTCAGAGCCGTTTGAACCATTTTTTCATGCATCCCAGATAACATAACTGTCATGCGTTTCCTTCTTATGGTAGTATTATTCTCAGCCATATACTGCAAGTGCAACGAAGACGTCCTTGAAGCGTTTTCTGTGATAAGTGTTTGATCATTCACCATACAAACCCGGACATTTCATCTCTTCGCTCACATGAACTGCTCGCTATGACAGCATTGTTGCATGGCCATCGTGCTACACACTAGTCTTGGCGGAAATCACAGGCTGCTGCCTTCTATGACGAAGATATTGGAAAGTTAGTACCACGCTATGGCATATGTCTAAGTCGGAGTGGCGACTATGTAGAGAAGGAGCACGGAAGTGTAGCTAAATGTTACAAATAAATATCTTTTTTATTTATTTTCACTGTTGTTTCCATTTCGTGATATGTAGGAAGTTATGTTAAGAAGAAAGTCACCGTATGAAAACTCAGACGCTGCGTTAATTCGAAAACTATTCTAAAATACTATTTTCGCTAATTAATTAAAACAAAATGTCTCCTGGTGACACCGCCACCACAGGTTGACTGCATGGGCCTATTGCTCCGCCGGCTAGTGTGACCGAGCGGTTCTAGGCGCTTCAGTCATGAACCGCGCTGCTGCTGCTACGGTCGCAGTTTCGAATCCTGCCTAGGGCATGGATGTGTGTGATGTCCTTAGGTTAGTTAGGTTTAAGTAGTTCTAAGTCTAGGGGACTGATGACCTCAGATGTTAAGTCCCATAGTACTCAGAGCTATTTTTGAACCTATTGCTCCAACATACGGCCCCGCCTCGTATCACTTTATATTCACTTCCGATAATTGATTCTGTATCTCAAAATACCCTGTGTAATATTCTGTGCCGTAGGTATAAATTCGAGTCTAGAGGTTTCCGGCAACCCTGTATGCAATACTTAGTTGACTTACTTTTTAAACCTGGTACAACTGAAGGTGCGACACATACAAGGTGAATAAGCACTGACTATCACTCCTTGAACTCGTTTAAATGGCTGTGAAATGCGAGATAGTCGCGGGGTTCCCGCGTCGAGGAATTCGCCGAAGAGCCGCTGAGTCAGCGTCCCCTCCCCTCTGGCCATTGA
Source organism: Schistocerca serialis cubense (assembly GCF_023864345.2). Lineage (NCBI taxonomy): Eukaryota > Metazoa > Arthropoda > Insecta > Orthoptera > Acrididae > Schistocerca > Schistocerca serialis. The sequence continues at coordinate 857,303,147 of NC_064639.1, read as the reverse complement.
CCCTTCTGCCATGGCTGACCACTCATCTGAGATACGGTGCTCCGCGGCCCGCCATGTTTTTATGGGCCGTTCATAGAGCACAAAACTCGCCGGCTCAGTTTACGAGCTCCTATCTCCAGCCAATAGAGCGTGGCTCGCTTCATTGGATCAGTATAATGGCGACCACGGCCCCGCATATCCCCGACAAACCGACCGTTAACCGCAGGAATCTATCAAATGGGTGATGCTTCTGTATTTTACGTTACGTTATACAGAATGATACGGACTACGTCTGCTTTTCCATTATTCGCCTTTCGCTCCCGTTAGCAATACGTCGCTCCGGGCGCTCAAAGAACCCTTCATTACACGCTCTGCGTACTCCTCTTTTACTCGGAACTGCTTTGTAACGCTGAGGCTGAATTGTTACGTCTTTTCATCTGATTGTGCTAACGGAATCCAAGGCCACACAAACTAAGGGTAGGCACACAATGTTAAATTTTCCCTGTAGACTTACAACTTAACGACCATTGTCGCTGTTGCAAAATACACAAATGAACAAAGGTTTTATACCACGCCAATATATCGCGGAGGTGTGTTGCTATTATTGCTGTACCGATCGGAAGATCACCCCTGAAGTTGTTTGTAAACATACACACAATCACCATATGGAGAGAACGCCGCTATCTAATACACTGCAACTTTTCAGTTGAAAGTAAATCACCTGTAGGAATGCTGTAGAGACGCATGTGGAATACTACACTGATGTGAGAAAAGCAATGGGATAGCGATAACCACATATAGAGATGGCGGTAGTATTGCGTACACCATGTATGAAAGGGCAGTGCATTGGCGGAGCCGTCATTTTGCACTCAGGTGATTCATGTGAAAAGGTCTCCGACGTGACTGTAGCCTCACGACGGGAATTAACAGACGTTGAACGCGGAATGATAGTTGGAGCTAAATGCTTGGGACATTCCATGCTCGGAAATCGTTAGGGAATACAATATTCCGAGATCCACAGTGTGAAGAGTGTGCCGAGAATTCCAAATTTCAGGTCTTACATCTCACCATGGAGAACGTAGCGGTCGACCGCCTTCATGTGACGACAGAGAGCAGCGGCGTTTGTGTAGAGTTGTGAGTGCTAACAGACAAGCAATATCACATAAAATCACCGCAGATATCAGTCTGAGTCGTACGACGAATGTATCCGTTAGGACAGTGCGGGGAAATTTGGCGTGAATGAGCTATGGCAGCAGACGACTGACGTGAGAGCCTTTGCTAACAGCACGATATCGCCTGCAGCATCTTTACTGGGCTCGTAACCATATCGGCTGGACCCTAGACGGCTGGAAAACTGTGGCCTGTTCAAAATAGTCCCAATTTCAATTTGCAAGAGCTGATGGCAGGTATCGAACGTGGCACAGGCCCCACGAAGCCATGGACCCAGGTTGTCAGTAAGGTACTGTGCAAGCTGATGTCGGCTTCATAATCGTGTGGGCTCCGTTCACATGGAATGGACTGGGTACTTTGGTCCAACTGAACGGATCACTGACTGGAAATGGTTATGTTCGGCTACCTGTAGACCATTTGCAGCCATTCAAAAATAGTTCAAATGGCTCTGAGCACTATGGGACTTAACATCTTAGGTCATCAGTCCCCTAGAACTTAGAACTACTTAAACCTAACTAACCTAAGGACATCACACAACACCCAGCCATCACGAGGCAGAGAAAATCCCTGACCCCGCCGGGAATCGAACCCGTGAACCCGGGCGTGGGAAGCGAGAACGCTACCGCACGACCACGAGATGCGGGCAGCCATTCATAGACTTCATTTTTGTGATGAGAATGCGCCATATCACCAGGCAACAATCGCTCGCGAATAGTTTGAAGAAAATTCTGGGCAGTTCGAGCGAATGACTTGGCCACCCAGATCGCCCGACATGAATCCCATAGAACATTTATGGGACGTAATGGAGAGGCCAATTCGCGCACAAAATCCTGCACCGCCAACACTTTCGCATTTATGGGAAGATGTAGAGACAGCATGGCTGAATATGTCTGCCGGCCACTTCCAACGACTTGTTTAATCCTTGCCACGTCCAGTTGCTGCACTACGCAAGGCAAAAGGAGGACCGAAACGGTTCAAAAATGGTTCAAATGGCTCTGAGCGCTATGGTACTTAACATCTGAGGTCATCAGTCTCCTAGAACTTAAACCTAACTAACCTAAGGACATCACACACATCCATGCCCGAGGCAGGATTCGAACCTGCGACCGTAGCGGTCGCGCGGTTCCATACTGAAGCGCTTAGAACGGCTCGGCCACACTGGCCGGCGACCGTAGCGGTGTTCGGAGCTATTCCATGACTTTTGTCACCTCAGTGTAGAGTGAACATCCATTATGCTACGAAGGTTAATCGCCATCAGTGAACGAGTCCGCATCATCGCGTTACACCCAGATGGCTTGTCGACAAGGAAGTTGCTCGACATGTGCAGTAGAGTCCAAATGATGTGGTGCGGACATGAGATCTGTTTCTGCTGACAGGTAATTGGAGGAAGTACGCCGCAGAGGCTGTCAACGTTCGACAGGTGCACAGGAAGACCGGTGTCTATGGTTTTTGAGTCACAGGAAGTACGGGTTGAGTGCTCCTGAACTGAATTCGGCGTTCGAAGAGCCTATACGTTGTCATGTATCGCATCAAATTGTTAGGAGACGACTGCCACAGTGCAAATCTTTGTTCTTGACAATCGCGGCAAGCACGAGTTCCTAAACTGCAACACGATGGACTCCGTTAGAGATGGGCAAGAAATCATGCAGAATTGACGCCTCAGGCTTCGTGTCGTGTGTTGTCTATGGACGAAACTTGGATCTGTTTGTATCCTGGTAATCGCAGAAAATGTTTTTGGAGACAACCCGGAAATCTCCAGCACTGTGTCCCATAAGTGCAACAACGTGTGGTGATGGAGTGACGCTCCCCCGGTTGATTTCCAATGGGCCCACCGTACACCTCTCGTGGCTGTTAAGCGCAGTCTCACTTAACTGCGCTAGAAGACCAAAGTTCTAACACCAATCGTGTGACGACATCACCAAGATTTTGGTGAAAATTGGAAATTTGTGATAAGGTCTTATGGGACCAAACTGCTGAGGTCATCGGTCCCTAAGCCTACCCGCGACTTAATCTAACTTAAAGTAACTTGAGCTATGGGCAACGCGCACACTCATGCCTGAGGGAGGACTCGAAACTCCGACGTGGGCACCCGCACGGGCCGTGACAAGGCGGCTACACGCTCGGCTAACATTTTGGTGACAATTTCATCCGTGCTCATCGTGCTGTTCTCTTGAACATGTTCCTTATTGATCTGAAACATCAGCATCGGTCTGGAGTGAAACAATTTACTGTTCTGATTTTCTTTCTGGATCTACAGTAATTCGTTCCAAAGGTGCTGACGTGTGAATTTTACATCTGCCATTGTTTCCTTATTTCCTTTTACATCTGGAAATGTTTTCTGTTCCTGTGATGGCCACTACCGATGACTTTAGCCTTGATTTTTTTTTCTGCAGAACAACGCATTTCTTGGCGTGAAATACATCGAAATAGAACTGTAGCATTTTTTCACGTGGGACTGTGTGTTTACTGTGTGTAGAGTTGCCAACTTAGGTGGTGATTTTGCTTTTCGCTTTACCATAAAATGTCCTTTTTATGTGTGGTTTGCCGTATGTGTATTACACTTTTTATTTAGCTCTTCACCTATCAAACTACTCCATCAGACTTCCATATTAAGCAAATAAACATAAACATGAATAAAACCACATAATATACACTACTGGCCATTAAAATTGCTACACCACGAAGATGACGTGCTACAGACACGAAATTTAACCGACAGGAAGAAGATGCTGTGATATGCAAATGATTAGCTTTTCAGAGCATTCACACAAGGTTGGCGCCGGTGGCGACACCTACAACGTGCTGACATGGGGAAAGTTTCCAACCGATATCTCATACACAAACAGCAGTTGACCGGCGTTGCCTGGTGAAATGTTGTTGTGATGCCTCGTGTAAGGAGGAAAAATGCGTACCATCACGTTTCCGATTTTGATAAAGGTAGGATTGCAGCCTATCGCGATTGCGGTTTATCGTATCGCGACAATGCTCCTTGCGTTGGTCGAGATCCGATGACTTTAGCAGAATATTGAATCGGTGGGTTCAGGAGGCTAATACGGAACGCCGTGCTGGATCCCAACGGCCTCGTATCACTAGCAGTCGAGATGACAGGCATCTTATCCGCATGGCTGTAACGGATCGTGCAGCCACGTCTCGATCCCCGAGTTAAAAGATGGGGACGTTTGCAAGACAACAGTCATCTGCACGAACAGTTCGACAACGTCTGTTGCAGCAGCATGGACTATCAGCTCGGAGACCATGGCTGCGGTTACCCTTGACGCTGCATCACAGGCAGGGGCTCCTGCGATGGTGTACTCAACGACGAACCTGGGTGCACGAATAGCAAAACGTCATTTTTTCGGATGAATCCAGGTTTTGTTTACAGCATCATGATGGTCGCATCCGTGTTTGGCGACATCGCGGTGAACGCACATTGGAAGCGTGTATTCTTCATGAATGATCGTATGGCATGCGGGAAGTCCCATGCGGCGGAGTCCGTCCGCCGTATTGCAAGCCCGTATTGACTTGCGAGTCAATGATGATAAAGTACACACAACACCCAGTTATCTCGAGGCAGAGAAAATCCCTGACCCCGCCGGGAATCGAACCCGGGATCCCGTATGCGGGATGCGAGAACGCTACCGCAAGACCACGAGCTGCGGATCCAGGTAAACGAACATTGATGGAGTTATACAATCTAAGAAAAAATAAATAAATAAAAATGGCGCACCACGAACGAATTATCCAAATGGGAGGGGAATCGGTAGATGGGATGCAGATGCACAGACAAAGAAATGATTATAATTTCAGAAAATTTGGACGATTTATTCAAGAGAAAGAGCTTCACAATCAGTAACTCGTTGGTCCACCTCTGGCCCTTACGTGGGCAAGTTATTCGGCATGGCATTGATTGACAGAGTTGTTGGATGTCCTCCTGAGGGATGTGCCAGACTGTCGAACAGGCCTGTTAGATCGTCGAAATCCCGAGCCTGTTCTAGAGCCCTGCTCATAATGTTCCAAAGGTTCTCAGCTGTGGAGAAATCCGGCGACCTTATTTGCCAAGGTAGGGCTTGGCAAGCACGCAGGCAGCCAACAGAAACTCTCAATGTGTACGGGTGGGCATTATCTTGCTGAAATGTAAGCCCGGGATAGCTTGCCATGAAGGGCAATAAATCGGGGCGTAGAATATCGTCGACGTACCGCTGTGCTGTGAGGCGCCACGGATAACCAAAGGGGCCCTACTATGAAAACAAACGGGACCCCAGACCATCACTATGGTTGTCGCGACGTATGTGGCTGAGTCAGGTTGATATCCCATCGCTGCATGGGGCGTCTCCAGACAAGCCTTCGGCCTGGAATCTCACTGACCGGAGGAGAACTGTCTTCAGTGGCGAATCCCGCTTCGAACTGAACCCCGATGTCCAACGAAGACTTGTGTGGAGACGCCCCAGGCCGTGGTGGAATACCAGCCTGTCGCCGGCCATATGGACCGACAACGAGGAGTGATGGTCCGAGGTCATATTTCTTTTCATAGCAGGATCCCTTTGGTTGTCATACGTGGCACCCTTACAGCACAGCGGAACGCCGCCGATGTTCTGCGCCCCGTTTTGTTGCTCTTCATGGCATGTCATGCCGGGCTTATACTACAGCAAGATAATACCCAGCCGGCCGTGGTGGCCGAGCGGTTCTAGGCGCTTCAGTCTGGAACCGCGAGACTGCTACGGTCTCAGGTTCGAATCCTGCCTCAGGTATGAATGTGTGTGATGTCCTTAGGTTAGTTAGATTTAAGTAGTTCTAAGTTCTAGGGGACTGATGACCTCAGATGTTGAGTCCCATACTGCTCAGAGCCATTCTGATAAGGCCCACCTGTATACGGTGAGTTTCTGCTGCTTTTCCTTATGCTTGCCAAATCACACTTTCGCCAGAAAGGTCACTCTCCTCAATTAGAACGTTTGAAGCATTGTGGGCAGCGCCTTCCAACTAGCTCGGGATTTTGACGATTTTCTATTTATTTATCTACTCTTGTACAGAACATGACATACATATATAGCCGATAAACAGCAATTTACAAACAATATCAGTACGTGATTAAATTCCATATGACATCAATTTACAAATAGTATAAGTACACGATCAAATTCCATATGACATCCAAAATTCCGCCGTTTGAACTGCTGTATCATTGGCAATAAACAGTTCGTCCATCGGGCATGGGGCTGGGAGGTTTCTACAGTTGAGCAGGTGTTGATGACCTTGCTGTTCGCCACATTCGCATAGTTCATCTCCTAGAGAGAGACCCCATTTCTTCAAATTTACCTTGCATCGGGATACACCAGTTCTCAGCCTGTTGAGGTGACGTCTTTAGGCTTGTTCCAGTACCTCTCTGATGGTGAGTTACGCCATAGCTATATTCGACGATTTGCAGGTGGCGTTAAAAGTGGTTCTGTTGAACGGAGGGAACTCTTTCTTGATCTTAATCTTGGATGTTGGTATTCACATCCGAACAAGGGGTGTCTTGGATCTGTCTCCTGTTTACGCTTCTCTTTTTCTGCTGCTGTTCTTCTTCTGATATGTGGAGGTGCTACGCCCATGAGATGATATATTTTATTAATAGGAGTTTCCCGCAAGCAGCCAGTGACAATGCGTCCTGTTTCATTAAGGGCAATGTCCACTTGTTTGTCATGGTTGGAGTTCTGCCACACGGGTGTTGCATATTCAGCAGCGGAGAAACATAAGGACAGTGCAGATGTGCGAAGAACATCTGGTTGTGCGCCCCAATTGTCACCTGTCAGTTTCCGAATGATGCTGTACCTGACAACAGACACTTTCATTTTTGTGTCAGTGCAATGGACTTTGAAGGTGAGGGAACGGTCTAGCTTTACTTCCAGATATTTTGGGGTATCGCAGTTGGTCAGTTGTTGTCCTCTCCAGGTTATGTTTAGGTTCCTTCTAGCCTCTCTATTCCGTAAATGGAAAGCACACACTTTTGTTTTAGAGGGATTTGGTTTCAGGTAATTGTGATCATAATGGGCAGAGAGTGTTTGAAGACCTGTAGTTAGTGTTTCTTCCACCTCCTCAAAGGTTCTTCCTTGGGCAGCAACTGCTGTATAATCTGCGTAGATGAAAGATCTTGTGTCAGTTCAATTTGTTGGTCATTGTTATAAATATCATATAACAATGGTGCTAACACACTTCCTTTGACGATATAACGCGCCTATTCGACAGAATTTGGCGCGATATCCCTGAGGAGGACATCCGACAACTATCAATCAACGCCAAGCCGAATAACTGCTTGCATAAAGACCAGAGGTGGACCAACGGATTATTGACTCGATCAATTTGAGAAGTTTTTTTTGTCTTGAATAAATCATCCAAATTTTCTGAAATTGTAATCATTTGTTTGTACAAGTATACCACTTCTACCGGTTTCTGTCCCATTCAGATGATTCCGTCGTGGTGTGTCATTTTCTTTGTCACAGAGTGTATTTCGTTTTACTCCAGGTCAGGAAATACGTTAAGCTGCAAACCAACATGAAATTAAGCGAAAATCATGACAGCTAAAATCAGGAATACCCGGGGATCGTGCCAGCACACAACGCTTTCAGATGCAAACGGAAATCAGGAAAAACATATGATGTGCTTAAATATCTCGTGACCGTATCTGTTGTAGCGAACTGTATTAGATTCGGAAAGCGATCAAAATTGTAAATGTGTGTCGTTCCAGATTACTGACGTTTTAAATCAAAATAATGAAACCAACATAGTGATGTAAATACGAATTTTTAGAAGTTACAAACACAGATCTTCAGTACATTTAAAAATTGTAGAGCTACTATGACCAATGTGGCCACACAAGAGCAGAATTTAAAGGAAATTGATGCTGTATGTTTGGGTGGTAATAAAAGAAATTGTGTAAGTAGTAGGATCTTTAAATAAGTACTAATTTCAGTCCAAAAACTTTTGTATTTGTACTTTTCACTTTTTAAAATATTTTGTCATATCGTTTTCTTGGAGGCTTTTTATGAACTCCACCTTTTCCGTCTTCTGGCCAAGTTCAAGTATAGGTCTGTAGTGAACTTGGGTGATCGACTTCTTCTGCGTTCTTTTTAATATTATTACTGGCATCAAAACTGCGTTGAGAACGATTTTGGTGTATTTCACGGGTCAAAGAAGTACTAACTGAGGCTCCTCACTATAAGTATTCGTTGACGAAACTTCTCATAAGTAATATAGGGTCTCGAGAAGCAAAGGTTAGTGTTCAGGGATATGACAGAAATGATCATTTGAAGCAAAAAACTTCATGTGCACACAGGTTCTATTCGGAATATTTTTCGAGATAGAACACATTTTAGCCGGCCGCGGTGGTCTAGCGGTTCTAGGCGCGCAGTCCAGAACCGCGCGACTTCTACGGTCGCAGGTTCGAATCCTGCCTTGGGCATGAATGTGTGTGATGTCCTTATGTTAGTTAGGTTTAAGTAGTTCTGAGTTCTAGGGGACTGATGACCACAGGTGTTAAGACCCATAGTGCTCGGAGTCATTTTTTACAACACATTTTATGTACGTACAATTGTTTTCGACTAGTGGGCGCACCTATGTGTCTTACCCACCCTTTCTGAAATTCGATTCTAGCCCAATCTTCCTCCTTGCTATAAACCTCTTTGCTCTTGATGTCTTTCTGCCATTAAATTGGAAAACTACGAAAAAAAGCTATATTCTCAGCTTATTAGACCAACGGTCTTTTACACAGTGCGTGGACTGGGAACAGGAACAAGTAACACCGCAAACTTCATTATAATTTCTTTACACCGCATTGCCAGTATTTTCGTTCGTGTTTATCGTAGCCATTAATCACCTCATTTGTAAAGGAAGTTAACGAGGAGTGAGGTCTCGCGCTGGTCGTGTTCTATCTTGATTGGTCAACTCTACTGTTAGCGCTACCGCCTCGTATCCCTGAATGTTGTCTCTCTCTGTCTATGTGATCAAAAGCGGAGAAAGTTTATTCTGTCCAGTCGCAAAGCTGCACCACATCTCCCGATCCGTATTAACGAAGGAGAAAGTTTTCCAATTGGCGTTTCGTTACGCTTTCATTCCATTCTACGAGATTGACAGTGGCAGTATTTCCTTGCTCATGTTCATTTCACCCACAGGCAATATTGACGGCCAGAATGAATGGGAGGACAGAGGAATAAGTGTCTCAGTGCCCAAGTTGCCAGTTCTATTTTAATTGAGACGTTTCTATCGTGTTTCCAAGTCCGCAGATGAAAAATAATGTACCGTTTCTCTTTTTGAACAACTTTGGGGCACCGTACTTGCATCATACATGTTGCGGATTGCATATATAATTCATTTGTCTTACGCCTGTAGTAAAGACCTAAGTTCTATTCTTGCAAGGACAATCAACGTAACAGCGTACAGGCATACTTTGTAAATATAGAATGACATTCAAAAATGTGTACTTCACTGCAGTATTGAAATTCACATGTTGCAAATAAGAAAGAATCAGAAACCATGAAAGTATATACACCATGTAAAACATCCATAGCAGAATGAGTGAGATACGGTATTTCATTGTGTGAGACACAGTGTTAGGGGAGACACACTGATCAGGCAAAACGCTATAAGCTTTCTTGGACGTGCTGGTCGAACGGAAATCAGAATGACGGCTTGGCCATTCTGTGAACAGAAAACCGACGCATACAGACCTATATCTCATTAGGAGTAGCTTTCACCATCCAACTCAGAACAGAACTGCGTTGAACATCCTAATACACAGAGCCAGGACTGTTTCGGACAAGGACCATCTCTCCTTCGAGATTAACCATCAGATGACAGTCACGTGGTACCTGTTAATTAGAGAAGTCAACCTTTTTATAAAAAGACTGACTTCCGTAACTAACAAGCACTTTCATATCTCTACAGTGCTCATAATGTGAGGACCGCCGTTTAAAAGAGCCGAAATTGGTAATTTTAACATATGAGGTACTCTGCGATCAAGACTGTTTTTTTCTAAACTTGTTGTAGCTGGGATTCACAGTTATAAATTTTTTTTTGAAGGACATCATCTTCACGCCAGTGACTGTTATAAGTTTCCATTGCACTATTGCAGTTTCTACCTTAGGCCATTATCAAGTGCTGATATTGTGGCTTTAAGCCATATCAACGTAATGTAAGCTGACACATTTGTATGTCGTCAATACTGTTAAACACATTCGTGCCGTTGTTACACAGTGTGTGCACACGTATTCAAACATCGTAAAACAACATAATCTGTAATTGCACATGTTCGTTAACCCATCACTAGTCACAAAAGCATTAGGCCACAGCTGCTGGCAGTATTGACAACGACAAACAAATGAGTCAGCTTACATTACGTTGACATGGCTGAAAGCCATAATATCAGCACCTGATAATGGCGTAAGACCAGACCGAAATTGCAATAGTGTAATGAAACCTTATAACAGTCACTGGCGAGAAGATGATGTCCTTCAAAAAACCGTTTTTCCTAATTGATCATCAAGAACACCTCCTTAACATGTTGGTAAAACTAACTATGACTTCGACTTGACTCTTAAATTGAATGAAGCATTAAAAGCGATTCGCTTCAGAACTGTTACAAGAGATCCGTCGGGAAGTAGACCGTTCCGCTAGAACTACCAGCACAAATGGTACTGTTAAGGGTGTCCTACGACTTCCGCATCACTGGCAGCGCTTTATACACAATGCTGGTGTTTACGTTGAAGGACAGTAAAACTGTGAAACATACAACTATTTTTGTGTAAGTTGTAAATAACTGCCGCTATTAAAGTTCCAAAAATCGCATGTATTGTTATCAATTTTCCTATCATTTCATTCCATAATTTATCCAGACATACATAATAATAGTAGTTTTGTCTCTTCTGGCCTGGGCACGCTTGCCCGTAAGGTACAGGATGCTTATAATTAAACTTTAGCTACTTGAGAAGGTCTCCATGAAAAATGCGTGATCGTAGGACGATGATACTTTGTGGAAACATTTTCAAGGACTTGCGGAAGAGAAATGATGAATAAAGCGTTGAAAGAAAGATATTTTAATTTCCACATGAGAGGGTAACAGTTGTTAATTGTGTACGACGTTTACGTTTCAGGTTACAAACGTTGCTCACTGTGACGATACGTGTAATGGTCAGCTGTCGTGACACAGCACGTGCACTGCTTGGAGATCGCAAATGGCGTCCACCATTTTTGCCCATGGCAACAATGACGCCTTCAACAATTTGTGGCGTAAATGAGCATCGGTATTTCCCAGGAGCAATTCCCAAATCGCAAGTTAATTCCAACTTCCATATCATGTTCTTCAACCTCGGTGCGGAAAGATGGCCTCTCCATAATCCTTCATGCTTCGATACCCCTACGACAAACAGCAGTACTGCTGTTGTTTTGATAAAGCAGCTTTGCGACTAAAGCACTGCTCACCTTGTCCAGACCCGTGTTGACTGTCTGTTACTGTACAGCAGACTTGGGCTTGCGTTTCAGCCATACGTCACCGTACTAGTACCGGCACCTAATGGAAAGTTACGATACGAACATTGTAAACAACGCAAATTCTGCAATACACAGTCCGAATATCATTCCTATAAATTTGGGCATCTGACATGTAGTAATTGCATGGAAACGTCTTGATCGCTAAAAACTTTATTTATGGCTCCTTTCGAGTAGCCACCAACAAATAACTGTGGCAAAATCTACACAAAAAAGAAGTCGCGACAAGACTGAAGGCAGCAGACTCGAGGACCGAATTATGTGAACTTGGCACCAGACGGCGTTGATGTCAGAGATCGAAACAAACCGGGACATAGCTCTTATAATATACAAAACAAGGTATTGTAATAAGCGTCATACCGTCAATGAAAAACAAAACAGAATACGTAATGAGTCAAAACCTGTCATGGAACATATACAAAGATTGTACAGCACACTAGGCATACTGTACAAATATTCCATCGAGAGAATGTCTTACTTTATAATGATGGCTTTTCCATTGCTCTCTCTCTCTCTCTCTCTCTCTCTCTCTCTCTCTCTCTCTCTCTCGATGGAATATTTGGATATCGTGCCTAGTGTGCTATCATCTCATCCTTTTCCTCGAACACATCCGTATCGTCTACACCAACCGCCGCCTCGATCCGCCTCACCCCCTGGTGTCTCTACTCCCCGCCTGCTGCAGCGCCTTTACCGATGTGTCCCTCCACCTCCACATCCTCCACCTCCTCTTGCAAAGAGACTTCCAACGTCTCCCCGTCCCAGATGATGTACTTCGCCCTGATATGTATCCTTATTTCCAACACTGACCCTCCTCTTCCCCTCCCCTCATTCCTTGGGCTCCCTCTCCCCCCCCCCCTCCCCCATGCTGTTTCATCCCTCCTCCCTCCTACCCACTTTCCCTTGTCCTTATCACTCATTTCTTCCCAGTCCTTGCACTAACTACTGGGATGCTCCCATCCCGAACTTCCCGTATCCTACCCCTTGGTGCGCTACCGCCCCCCCTTCCGCCCCCTCCTCCGCCGAACCCCTTTCGATCTTTCCTTTCTCCGTCTTATGTGACCCTTTGCAGGTCCTTCCAATTTAATCCAGTTACACTGTCGTGTTTTGGTGCTCGCCGTGCCACAGTTATCTGATTATGATTGCTCCAAACCCGTCATAAATAAAGTTTTTAGCGATCAAGACGTTTCTGTGCAATTACTACATGCCAAGTGTGAGTGGTTACATACCTTACAAATGGATCACTTCATCACTGAAATGTAAGGAAGCTGGGTGCCCATACGGTAAATAGTTCTTCGTTTATACTGACTCAGGTAGCGACAGTTTAATTAGAATCACTATGTTTGATCATCACGCGAGTGTTACGGAAATGCTTCAGGAACTCGGGTGGGAGTCTCTGGAGGAAAGGAGGCGTTCTTTTCGTGAATCGCTACTGAGGAAATTTAGAGAACCAGCATTTGAGGCTGACTGCAGTATAATTTTACTGCCGCCAACTTATATTTCGCGGGAAGACCACAAAGATAAGATAAAGAGAGATTAGGGCTCGTACAGAGGCATATAGGCAGTCATTTTTACCTCGTTCTGTTTGGGAGTGGAACAGGGAGAGAAGATGCTAGTTGTGGTACGAGGTACCCTCCGCCACGCTCCGTATGGTGGATTGCGGAGTATGTATGTAGATGTAGATGTAGATTTTTTACCGATAACGCTTCCGACAGCCGTAATCGATACAAACAGATTAAAGTCATGTGGGATAATCGAAGGTATTATCGCTGCACAGCTTCTATGCTGGCTCCGATTGATACCCCAATGTAAACACTGCCATGAGAATTGTATTTACACTTTTTGCCGCTACGCCTGTATCGTCGCTCTTGTCGTTTATCGCCGCTCGAACGCAAACGAACCTCCGCGGCTCTAGAGCTGTGCAAAGCGTCTTGTGAGGCGGGGCGGCCTACACTGGCCAGTAAGGGGCCGCTGCCGGCCATCGGCGGGTCGGCTGTAAGACCGGGAGGGGTGCCTCGCCTGCGGCCCTCCTTAATAGCCGGTTTCCGCATATTTTTATGTTTTTCCTCACTCCGCCCCGGGAGAAACGACTCGTTAATCATAGACCGGATCTGAGCTTCGGACTGTTAGTTAATTGAGAATGTTCGTCTTTCCTTTCGCGGCACATGAAAGGTATATCAGACCGCTTAAAACGAAAAAGAAAGCAGCGATTTGAACCTAAACGATCTACTGAAACTCGCTACTGGCGACAGTTTTCATAAAGAAGCGATGTTAATCCGCCGCGGAAGCCTTAAACCCCGTTAGATATCACGGAAGACAAACGTTGTCAAGGGAACAAACTGTGGGGGATCTTCATGAATCAAACATACGAGGTCCGGTCAAAAAATTCTGGAACATCCGTAGTTTCGCGCCAATGGCGGGTTGGAACGTAATGCGGCTGGCATTCCTGCGCACGCCTGTGTTTAATGTATAACCGCCGGAAATTTCATTGTTGTATGTCTGTTAGTTATTGTTCAGTGCTGTATTGAGTAGAACGTGGAGTCGCACAGTTTGCGAATTACGAAATGGCAGAGTTAGAGAGACAACGGGTCTGCACTAAATTTTGAGTGAAACTTAAAAAAACCTTTAAAGAGACACACTAAATGACGTACGAAGCCTAGGGTGATGAGTGATTAAGCCGTACTCGATGTTATGAAAGGTTCAGACCGTTTAAAAATGGCCGGACGGATATTATAGAATTATAGATGATTCTCGTTGAGGACGCCCTTCGACGTCTACCGACGACGCTCGTGTCACGAACGTCAACGAAATTGTGTTTGCCAACCGAAGACTGTCCGAGGGACTGCGGAAGAATGTAACATTTCAATTGGATCATGTCATGAAATCCCGACACAGAATCTTGGAATGCATCGTGTTGCCGCCAAGTTCAGCCCACAGCTCATGAGTCAAGGCCAGAAAGACCTCCACCGCACAATCTTTGAAGAGCTTTTGGATCGCGCAAATAACGAGATGTTCCTTAAGAGGTTCACAGCTGGTGATGAGACGTGGGTCTACGGTTATGATGTTGAGACCAAGGTTGAATCTTCACAATGGGTCGGGTAAGGTTCTCCAAGCAAAGCACGTCACGTCAGGTCAAATGTCAAAGCCACGTTGATAGTTTTCTTTGACTTTGAAGAATTAGTTTATCATGAATTTGTGACACGGGGACAAACTGTTAATCGATGGTACTATCGGGACGTGTTGCGAGACAGTTCATGACTCTTGCATCACGATAACGCAACCGCACATTCATCCCTGCGGGTGCGTGACTGCGGAGGTTACCTTGTAGCACTATTAGTCATTTCCTTTCCTGTTCCAATCGCAAACAGACTTGGGAGAAAACGAATACTTCCTTAGGACCCCTAATTTCTTTTATCTTCATGGTCATTACGCGCAATGTATGTTGGCAACTGTAGAATCTTTCTGCAGTTAGCTTTAAACGCCGCTTCTATAAATTTGCTCAATACAGGGCTATTGCAAATGATTGAAGCGATTTCATAAATTTACTGTAGCTCCATTCATTGACATATGGCCACGACACACTACAGATACGTAGGAAAACTCATAAAGTTTTGTTCGGCTGAAGCCGCACTTCAGGTTTCTGCCGCCAGAGCGCTCGAGAGCGCAGTGAGACAAAATGGCGACAGGAGCCGAGAAAGCGTATGTCGTGCTTGAAATGCACTCACATCAGTCAGTCATAACAGTGCAACGACACTTCAGGACGAAGTTCAACAAAGATCCACCAACTGCTAACTCCATTCGGCGATGGTATGCGCAGTTTAAAGCTTCTGGATGCCTCTGTAAGGGGAAATCAACGGGTCGGCCTGCAGTGAGCGAAGAAACGGTTGAACGCGTGCGGGCAAGTTTCACGCAGAGTGATGTGAAAGATTCAGTGTTTAAACCTCCTCTACCAAGAAACGTGCCAGAACTGCGAGCTCGCATCAACAATGCTTTCGAACTCATTGATGGGGACATGCTGCGCCGAGTGTGGGAGGAACTTGATTATCGGCTTGATGTCTGCCGAATCACTAAAGGGGCACATATCGGACATTTGTGAATACCTAAAGAAACTTCTTGAGTTTTTGTATGTGTGTGCAAAGCATTGTGAAAATACCTCAAATAATAAAGTTATTGTAGAGCTGTGAAATCGCTTCAACCATTTGTAATATCCCTGTAGTGTTAGGCGAAAGAACGTCGTCTTCCTTCCAAAGATTCCCATTTGAGTTCGCGAAGCAGTTTCATAATATTGGTGTGTCGGTCGAACCTACCGGTATCAAATATGGCTGTCCACTTCTGAATTGCTTTCATGTCTTCCTTTAATCCGACCTCGGGGATTCCTAACATTCGAGCAGTACCGAAGAATGTGTCCGACTAGGGCTATACGCTCGATCTCCTTTAAATATGAACTAAACTTTCCTAAAGATCTCCCAATAAACACAAGTCGATCATTAGCTTTCCTTACTACTGTTCTTACGGATCGTTCCATTTCATGTCACTGGAACGTTACGCCTAAATATGTAATCGAGCTGACTATGTCAAACAACGTACTACTAATGATGTATTAGAACATTACGGATTTATTTTTCCTCCTCATCTGCACTAACTTACCATTCTTCCAAATTTAGAGCAAGCTGCCTTTCATCAAACCAACTACAAATTTTGTCTCAGTCATCTTATATCCTCCAACAGTCATTCGACGACCAACCCGCAGCATCATCAGCAAGAAGCCGCTGATCGCTGCTGATCAGGTCCGTGAGATCATTTACGTATATAGAGAACACGAACGGCCTTATAAAACTTTCTGGGGTTCTCGTGACGATTCCCTTATTTCTGATGGAAACTGGTCGTCAAGGACAACGCAATATCTTCTGTTACTTAATAAGTCTTCGAAACAAGCAATTATCTGGGAACCTGATCCGTATGCTCGGACTTACTTCAACGGTCTGCAGTGATGCACGTAGTCAAACGCTTTTCCGTAATCTAGGAATATGGAAACTTCATGTTGGTCCATGGTTCACAGGATATCATGTGAGAAAAGGGCAAACAGTTTCGCAAGAATGATATTTTCTAAATTTTTTTATGTCTCTAGGAAATTTACTGTACTTGAACTCAGAATGTGTTCAAGAACTCTTTAGCAAACCGATGTTAAGTATATCGACAGAAACTTCCTAGGAATTGTAAAGACATGCAGAGGGGTAGCACCTGGCACAAAATCTGACAGCTGCCCCTTAATATACGAGTAAATTAACGTAATTTCATGTAATGTAAA
The DNA here is from genome assembly GCF_023864345.2 of Schistocerca serialis cubense. Lineage (NCBI taxonomy): Eukaryota > Metazoa > Arthropoda > Insecta > Orthoptera > Acrididae > Schistocerca > Schistocerca serialis. The sequence continues at coordinate 857,286,178 of NC_064639.1, read as the reverse complement.
GTGGGTAAGAGGTCGCTAACGAAACTCTTCTTTGACCTGTACTTCATTATTGTTTGTCAGTCTGCCATCATTACCGAGTTGGATTAACGGAAGAGAAGGTAAGAAAGGTTGAAAGAAGAGCTACAAAATTCGATACGGGATTATCTGGCCAACATGGGAGTTTCAAAAAATTGCTCGTCGTAGCACTGAGAGATGCCAGAAGAAAAATATGTGTTTCTGAGAACCACACTCACCAGAGGAAAAACAGCTACTGAAGATACAGGTCTCATTTAGGTACTGTAGGCGACCAGACTGGTGGAAATGAACTACTCCTTTTATTGTGGGGAATGGTACCAGTCGTACCACGGATTGCAATGGACATTCGTAACATTAGAGTACTGCCAGCCAGACGGCACCCCACTAACAAGTGAATTCGTCGCCTTAGGTACCTTTCTACACACTCGTGGAATGCCAGTTATCGCCCTGTGCAATCACGTTCTGCACTTCTACTCTCCAAGCGACTGCTTCACCTGCTTTGAGCGTTAAGCATCGTAGTTCTCATGTCCTTGCGCGTTGTGACGAACAGCTGTCACGGATATTCGTACAGGGTGGTGGCTTCTCTGTCCTGTCGCGGGGAGACTATAAGATGGTGAGTGCCCGCGTCTTTTACTGTAGCTGTCTTGTGCTGCCTTTATGCGAAGTGACGATTTGAATAACTAGCTGACGGAAACACCTCTCATTAATATTTTTGATGGTTCCGGAAATCGGGCCTGCAGGCAGCGGTTTTTATCCGAATTGAAGTATTCCTGGCGGATCGCTGAGTTTTTGACTTTTGAGAAGCGTAGTACCTGTACGAGAAATTTACACTGTCTGCAGCAACTGATGTTGACCACCAAGTAGGTCCGAAAGTGCCCGTGACAATCTTGAATGATGACGCTAATAACGATATGTAAATGAGGTGAGACGCTATCAGTGTAGAGGGGTATTAAATGGGACTATCGGGTAATGTTATTACGTTGCACTCGCGTAACTACCACAATAGAATGAGGTGCAAGAGCTCAGTACTTGACGCTTGAGTCAACGAGTCGATAAAGTCCGCATTCAAATGCTGTCATTGAGGACAAACAAGGACCGAATGCTTGGCGCACAGCGCTTCTCGCGACGATTGCCTTTGTGCTCTTACGAATAAAGCGAGCCTGTTCTGTTTTACATCGCGAGCGTTTCTCTTGGCAAGAAATCGCCTGAGCAGAGTATGCCTAATTTTGCGTTTACTATGTGGCTAACTTGAAATGCCATTTCATAACTGTAGTGCTTCCAGCGTTAAGGCTGCTTTGACTAGCGCAAACTGGTCTGTCAGAGAATTACAGTCATCTGCCTAACTGCTGTTGCGTCCTTATACTAACTTTTCGGTTCGACGAGAATCCTATAAGAAATGTCCATGGTCATGTATTCTTTCAGGAATGATAGAGCAGGGTCTCCACATCGATTTGAGATAGGAAACTTGGCAACGGAAACGACTGAGTCGAATGTTATACCTCTACCTACATCCATACTTTGGAAACCACTGTCAGGTGCGTAGCAGAGGGTAGAACAAGAGTCTAAAGAGATTTCCCTGTATTACACGTGTAGTTACTTCTATGTGGTCGATGACTCTATAGCCAAGATAAAGTCTTGTGACCCTCCCTACCACGAGATCGTCCATCTACCAAATATTTTGTTTGATTCTCAAATGAATGTATTTTATTAAGTATTGGCGTAGTACTGAGTCAGATGTCTTTCGGAACTCAACAATAATGCATCGACCACACTGCCTTGATCAGTGGCCTTCATGATGTCCTGTGAGAAAAGTGCCAGCTGGGCACGGCAAGACCGATGTTTACGAAATCCGTACCGATTAGTAAGAGCTCTTAAATATAAGGAATATATTCTTAGATTATACAACAGATGGAGGTCAATGCGGTACGATAGTTTTGTGCTTCACTTCTGCTACCCTTCTCGTACGCAGATGGTACGTGTGCTTTCTCCTAATCACCGAGCACAATGTCCTGTTCGAGGAATTTTCTATATGGAGACCACACTTTTCATGGTACCTTTGCAATAATCACACAGTCAGCAGTGCACAGGTGAATGTGCCCCACAGCATGATACTGCGGCCAATGGTCAATATACCTCCTGTGACTAATATATCATACAGTTATTTTCACACGCCGGCCGCCGTGGTCTAGCGGTTCTGGGCGCGCAGTCCGGAACCGCGCGACTGCTACGGTCGCAGGTTCGAATCCTGCCTCGGGCATGGATGTGTGTGATGTCCTTAGGTTAGTTAGGTTTAAGTAGTTCTCAGTTCTAGGGGACTGATGACCACAGTAGTTAAGTCCCATAGTGCTCAGAGCCATTTGAACCAGTTATTTTCACGGAACAGCTCGTATCCTGAATTGGTCATTGTCATAATTTAGCAGTAAGTGTGATTCGTTTAATGGGATAACCTTTTTCTACGATCCCGCTCTCCAATCAACGATATTTCTGTATCTAATGCAACTGCAATGAGTCATGTCACTGGAAACTGGAACTACGAAACAAGTAAATGACTCTTGCAAAGTACAGTCTGCACGAATTCATGATGCTACGTAACAATTGTGCCTGCAACAATATTAGTGAGCTCCGACAGAGAAGCCAACCTTTTGTGACTTACAGAGCAGACGATTTCTTAGATGAGGCACGACACAACGGTCATCTTCCTCAAGGCTCTCAGTGTAGCAGTGTGGTAGTAGTGTACTGAGATATCAGTGGCTACAGCATTTGCTCAAAAGGCAGACAAAGCATGCTAATTTGTCCTGAGGAATTCATTTATCTAAATGAAAAAAAAAATTCCAAACGATAAGACCCATACTGTGTATGGTAGCAACGAGTCACCGAGGCAAAGGCAGAAGGGCCAACGGTACATAATGAGGACATTAATGTCAAAGGACCTTGGTAAGGCTCTATACAACAGCGCATGGCATAGTTCCTTAGTTGTGATATCATTTTGAAGGAGCCTGTCACCATCAATAGCTTATCAACAAAACATGGCTTTGAAATACAATAATGGCTTTGAATTGCGTTTCCCATGTAGCTGTAAAGTGTACTACATTGAGTTTTTGAGTCAAATGCGTAAGGCACAACAAGCAAAGGCCGCACGGGATAACCGCGCTGTCTGTGGCGCCGTGCCACGGTTCTCCCGGGTCCCCCGTCGGAGGTTCGGGTCCTCCCTCTGGCATGGGCGTGTGTGTTGTCCTTAGCGTAAGTTAGTTTAAGTTGGATTAAGTAGTGTGTAAGCCTAGGTACCGATGACCTCAGCAATTCGGTCCCGCAGGAACTTACCATAAAATACCAATTTCCAACAAGTAAAAACGTAAAAGCACTGCACGGAATTTTCAAAGGTGAGTTTACTCCTTGATCTATTTAGTTCTGAGTTCTTGAATAACGAATAACGGAATTATACTGTAATGCTTAACTCTGAATAACACGGTATTTAATTTATTTATGCACGCGTTAAGAAAGAGTACAGTTTTTAAGATTAAAGGTTTCAGTATACTGTGTATCCCACAGATAAAGTAACTTGAATTTAAATTGAACATATGCTATATTAATTTCGCATGTGGTTCTACGGGTTATTACCCGAGACCAATTAAATAGAATAAGTAAAAAAAGAATTCCACTTCGACAGTTGCCACGCTCAGTTCAGTACTTTCAAGACCTGAACATTCGACCTCAACTATCTTGCCACCCGCAGCCATTTCCTCTTGCAGCATACCGTAAAGACAAACAACACACACACACATTTCTAACTGAGAAATGTTCTGTCTCATTTCCAGGTTACTGCGATACTTCGCGGAAGGAAAGTTCTACAACAGCCCGCCATCCTTTCAAAGGTGGGGAATAAAACGTGTAAAAATAAAACTGGAAATCTCTTCCTAAACACACTGCCTGGTAAATAAAGTTAAGCACCCTGAAGACATAGCCGGATGTTATTGTAACTTCGTACACGTACACATCACCGGCATATGTGGATTAATGATTACAGCTGCAATTGTCTGTGGCGAGTGGTTCAAATGGCTCTGAGCACTACGGGACTGAACTTGTAAGGTCATCAGTCCCCTAGAACTTAGAACTACTTAAACCTAACTAACTTAAGGACACCACACACATCCATGCCCGAGGCAGGATTCGAACCTGCGACCGTATCGCTCGTGCGGTTCCAGACTGTAGCGCCTAGAAGCGCTCGGCCACTCCGGCCGGCCACTGTCAGGGACACGGAGGCGCCGCTTACTCGTATGAGACAGCGTTATCAGCACCTAACAGAGTTTGAAAGGGGCCTCTCCGTTCGGTTAGGTTGTCGAATCGTGCAGTATGCAATTTGTGGGACATTCGCATGTGACTGTGACTCGTGGTTGGACATCATGGGAAACTGAGGGCAGGCATAATCCTCTTGAAGGTTCCGGTCAACCACGTTTGTGCATACCAAGGGAGGATCGCGTTCTTCGACTGCTATCCGAGAACAAGTTATGAATTCTCTGAAAAATTCTGTGTAATCCCACACCATTGGTCAGAGACCAGCAGCAGCTGGACAACGGAATTACCGCCCATGCGTAGGGTACTTGTGACACAGCATCACAAACGGGAGCGTTTGTAGAGGGTGCCGTGATGGGGAAGCGTGGACTGCTGTTGCATGACGTCGCACCGTGTTCAGCGATCAATCGCGTTTCTGTACTGCCCCGCGTGACCATCTTCATCGAGTGTGGCAGTGACGTGGGGAGAAGTCCCATTATTCCAGTGTTTTGGAGAGGGACAACAGTATTAGTTCCGACGTCAGAGTGTGGGCAGCCATCGAGTGTGACCTCAGGTCACGGCGGGTAATGATTGAGGGAACAATTGAGGAGTTTGATGGGCAATGGGCGTAAAATCTTATAGTGCTTTTCCACTAAAAGTGACTTGAAGATTTGTATGTTTATATCTTATTGAAAAGTAGTTATATTTCAATGACGTAACAGTTCTGTTTTAGACCATACGTTCGACATGCAGAATCATTCCTTACAACTGAAGATATTTCTTTTATTTGTGATATATTATCCAAAATATGATGAATGGTTTACGCTCTTTTTCCATTAAACCATGATACCTCAACAAACCATCATGAAAATTGAGTTCAAAATTGCTTTTATCATTTTATTATCCAGTTAAACTGTACAGTAACAAAAAAATATACGTTCATGGGCATTATAGTTTATGTTACTGTTCAGGATCAGTAGCTTCTTCACTGTTTACTCTGTCTAGAAGTTCTTCATACCACCCTTTTACTGTATCAGGAAGAAAGCGCAACAGGTCTTGAATGCTCTTCAACTTTGCTGCTGCTACAGTTGGTTTCTCTATTAATGACAAAAATGAAATATCTTCAGGTAGCCTTGTTGATTTCTTAATGAACTTAAAAGGTATAAAGACCTTCCAATATGATTTTGAACCAACGATTGTGCCATCACTGACAAAGTGCATCCTCACATATGACTGCAACTGGAAAGGAAATTTCCCCTGTGGCTTTGATGACAAGAAGCCCATCAGACTTTTCTTCCAATCTTTAATAAGCTCACTTCCGTCAGTGACTTGAAATGGTTCTGGCTTCTCCCTGCATTGTTTAAGGAATATGACATACTCTTCTTTCGAATTTGCAGTTTCCCTCTTCTTCAACTTTCGTCCATAAATGCCGAAATTCCGTTCACACTGACTTCTTTTTGTCTGTAAATTCATTTTCTGACACATGACCACGCACTTCACTCATTATATCACACAAGTTAACACGCAACGCAGCTCAGAGTCGATACAATAACGTACACGCAGTAAACAAGATGACAACTGCCTGTCATCCACAGCCTTTTTAAGATGATTGCTTGGCCTACACAAAAAATATCGAGCTTAAATTTTCATGGTGGGTAATTTAAATATGGAGGTACCAATTTAGCACTTTGATGGAAAAAGGGCGTAAATCCAATTACGCCCATAGTCCATCACACCCCTCAATTGTAAGTCACGGATATCCTACACCCTCATGTGTTACCTCTCTTGCGACACTGTCGTGGTACTATTTTTCAACAGCTCAGTTCTCGTTCATACACGGCGTGATGCAGAGGTGGTCCCGTGTCCGCTAAGATCCCCAGAACTATTACCGATACAACATGTATGTACCATTCCCAGAACCGAGGATATCAAGGTCCAGTTACAGCAGTCGTGGAGAGAATACGACGGCTTTATGAAACACTTCCCAAACAGTGCATGCGCCCAGGCTAGAGACTGTGCAACATCATACTGTTAAGTGGGGGCTCATACTACAAAGTTCTTTGTAGATTTGACTGTATTTTGTAATTAGTAAAATAACATGACATATTCTCTTAGCACGTGAAGTTGTGAAGCATCGTTTCCTTTAATCTTTGTCTTCAGGATGCTTAACTTTTTTAGTCACGCACTGTTTTTCAAATCGGGACGGCCTCTGCATCACTAGCAGGTGCCTAGTGTTTGGCTGAAAATTCCCTGACTCTACCTTAGGCCGGAGCTGGAACAGCCCACACTGCTTCTGGAGGTAGACAATAAATATTATTAAAAATAGATAGAACAGACGCAGTGACTGACGTCAACTTGCTGGTTCCCGGTGGCCAGTTCCGAAAGCTGACGTGCCGGCGGTAAATTCCGCCACGCCTGTCCACTGGCGGCCCGTCCCCTGAGGCTGTGCGTCCAGGGAAAGGCGATAATTACACCGAAGCGCCCAACGTGGCGCGGTGGGCCGCTCTCCGAGGCGCTGCCACGCAGCCCACTCTCGCAGACATGGAAATCTGCACGCGTGAGCTCTAGACATAGCTTACTGGTCACTCTGAGCGACGCTTTTCGTTCTTTAATCACTGTAATTTCAGAAGAAAACGCAGAGGAAATTAAGGGTTCAGTGTCCCGTCGTCAGCGCGGTAGTTAGAGATGATTCGCTAAAGAATGGAGCAGCAACTCGGGTGTGACATTTTTCACAAAAAGCACCTCGACAGTGGCTTGAGTGATTTATGGACGGCCGGAAAGTCCCCTCCACTCGAATGTGATTCAAGTGATTCGACGACTCTGCCTCTTCCACCGGCGTCTTTGGCGAGACGTATTGCTAAAGGATGGCATTGTTTTAAACGCCTAATATTTCACTCTCTACGGGAGTGTGTGCTCACATGAAGTTTGGAAGGTTTCACATTCTTAACACGTTGCCTTGTGCCACTCCTCTTCCACGTCTTATCGTTTGGCCCACCTCTGTTGGGCGCCTTTCTTTCCTGCTGCATCAAGAGAAGCTACATCAATGATCGCCTTGTTGACAATCCTTGGTCCTCCAGATGTCACTACAGTATCTGTGTCTTGTTGCAAACATACCCATTTCCCGATTTAAGGTATGTTGCGTGACTGTACGATCCTGCACCGTCGAGCGAGATAAGTATAAACGTCCTCTCGGTCGCTAGTCGTGGGGGGCCGCTAAGATCCTACATGGCGTTGATTACGGCTAACATGAACTCATCGAATCCATATTCACATGGCAGTAATGCAGTCCTGACCAACGCGAATAGCAGTGCCGTGAAACGATAAACTGCGGTCTCCTTAAGCTGTGATCCATCCGCTCTCCTTAATACTACTTCTTCTTGCTCGAGGCATAACATGGTCTTCTGACAAACAACATTCAGATGCGATTTCTGGAAGAACTCGCAGTGCAGTCTACCCTTTATACAAGATGGGCGCGGTGTTACTTCTGCATACATTGAGAAGCAGTGCTGAAATCCTGATCATTTCTAAATCCAAGAAGGTAGAACATTTCGTGCCAATATGATGAATGCTGCTTGCGGCCTTTATTATGTCGCAGGTTTAATGTGTATGATCCACTGTTGTTGGTTTCCTATTGTCAACTGCTACTCGAATTACACTATGTGATCAAAAGTATCCTGACACCCCCAAAAACATACGTTTTTCATATTAGGTGCATTGTTCTGCCACCTACTGCCAGGTACTCTATATCAGTGACCTCATTAGTCATTAGACTTCGTGAGAGAGCAGAATGGAGTGCTCCGTGGAACTCACGGGCTTTGAACGTGGTCAAGCGATTGGGTGTCACTTGTGTCATACTTCTGTACGCGAGATTTCCATCCCTAGGTCCACTGTTTCCGATGTGATAGTGAAGTGGAAACGTGAAGCGACACGTACAGCACAAAAGCGTACAGGCCGACTTCATCTGTTGACTGTCAGAGACCGCCGACTGTTGAAGAGGGTCGTAAAGTGTAATAGGCAGACATCTATCCAGACCGTCACACAGGAATTCCAAACTGCATCAGGATACACTTCAAGTACTGTGACAGTCAGGCAGGAGGTGAGAAAACTTACATTTCATGGTCTACCGGCTGCTAATAAGCCACACATCACGTCGGTAAATGCCAAACGACGCCTCGCGTGATGTAAGGAGCATAAACATTGGACAATTGAACCGTGGAAAAACGTTGTGTGGACTGACGAATCACGGTACACAATGCGGCGATCCGATGGCAGGATATGAACGTCATCAGCCAGCATGTGTAGTGCCAACAGTAAAGTCGAGAGGCGGTGTTGTTAGAGTGTGGACGTGTGTTTCATGGAGAGGGGTTGCACCCCTTGTTCTTTTTCGTTGCACTATCACAGCACATGCCTACACTAACGTTTTAAGCACCTTCTTACTTCCCATTGTTGAACAGAAACTCGGGGATGGCGATTGCATCTTTCAACACGATCGACCACCTTTCACAATGCACGACCAGTGGCTGAGTGGTTCCACGACAATAAAATCCCTGTAATAGACGAGCCTGCACAGAGTCCTGACCTGAATCCTACAGAACACCTTTGGGATGTTTTGGAACGCCGGCTTCGTGGCAGGCCTCACCGACTGACATTGATACCTCTCCTCAGTGCAGCACTCAGTGAAGAATGGGTTGCCATTCTCCAAGAAACCTTCCAGCGCCTGGCTCAACGTTTGCCTGCAAGAGTGGAAGCTGTCATCAGGGCTAAGGGTGGGCCAACACCATATTGAATTCTAGCATTACCGATAGAGGGCGCCACGAAGTTGTAAGTCATTTTGAGCCAGGTGTCCGGATACTTTTGATCACGTAGTGTATTTCCCGTTTACTCCCAAAATGGTTTGTACGCTACGATCGCGCTTAGTAGATCCTACGCTACAAATTTCGCCACTTTTTTCAGGCGTATTGGTGACAATCGACGGTTCACTGAACAGTCTCTTACACAACTCCGTTGCTCTAACTCCCATCACATTTACATAAAAAATCATAAAATGTCATGATTACCGCCTACAGCAGCTGACAAAATCTTTATTTAAACAATTAGTTTTGGTCGACTGACCATCATCACGTTCGTAAAGGCATTTACAGCGTAATATTACGTGTGTATAAAATCATTTACGTTAGATAATAAAACCTTGAATTTGTCCCTAGCACAGTTTATATATTGACGACGTAATTTACATTACGATGTGTCAATAGTGAATAATTCATGATTTCATTATCTGACATTAATGACATATTCTCTCAATACGATGCTTCTAAAGTCCTGATCATGGCCAGTCGACCGAAACTGGTTGATTAAATAATGACTTTATCAGCAACTGAAGCCGGTAATCTTGAAATTTTTCAAATATCTACTAGCTGTGTGGAATCATTTCCTGGAAATATGTTTAAAAAGTGACTTACATTAATTTATATTATCATTACTACTGTACTCTAATTAGCTTCGAGCTTATACTTGCTGTTAATAACAGCGTATGCAGTAGGAGCTCGGTTCTACAAGTCCGGGGGGGGGGGGGGGGGGGGGAATCCGCCATGTCACCCTCTACCAATGATGCCATTGGATGCTGTACGGAGAGGCTTGTGGTCACACACCGCTCTCCCGGCCGTTGTCGGTTTTCGTGAACCGGAGCCGCCACCACTTGGTCATACAGCTCTTCACTTGGCATGACCAGGCTGGGTACACTCCGTTCCAGTTCTTCCACGGGGGAAAAATTCTTAGCAGGTACCGGGAAACGAAAACGGGTCCTCCATATGACAAACGCCTACCCTGACTGTTCACCTACAGAGGTGGACGTGTGCAATATGAGCCCACTACTGTTTTACTTTTTGTCGTGCTTTCCATGTCTTCCTTTTATGGTGACAGGCATCGTTCGTATGCATATAAACATATCACGTCTGATTTGTCAGCGTCCCTGTCACATTTAGAGTGTACTCCTTCTCCTTTGAAGCCGGCACTTAATAATAATCCCCGTTTCGTCCGTGGCATCGGTAAAAGCACCACGGCAGCTGTAGGTTTTTCTGCCTGGCAGTCGAAACGAGCTCTCCTTAAGATGTGCGTTGCGCAGGAGAGATGGCCCTGACGTGCTCCTCGCGTGCTTACAATTATTAAGCTAATGAAAACGGCACCAGTTCTCTCGTGTGCGCGTGAAATCTCCCACGCACTGCCAATTTGTGTGATGAGCTTCGGCGCGATGGCCTGTTAGCCCGCCTCAAGCCTTCATTCGTTTTTCCCTACGGACGTTGGGAGAGACATTAAGCGGGTAATAAGACGGCACAAATGGCCGCGCATTTCAAAATAAGATGCCACTGCGGCGGGGAAATCGCTACGATTCTCACGGGCAGTATCATTACATGGAACTTCCGTTCGCTGTCAGTGGAATGTAACTGTTATTAAAAAGCAGGGAATTAAGGATAAACCGATGTGGAACACTCTCCGCGTCGCTTCGTTAGATTTTGTGGAACGGCAAACTATCCACGCAAAAGCTCAAAGTCTGTCCGTAAACGGATTTAATGTGCTATAGCAGTGCTGAGTGTGGCAGATTGATAACGAAATAGACACACCTTCTTCGTGTCTTGACTCTTATACCCACATGCATGTTAAACAGAAGACGTCGCATTGAGAGGGTATTCTCGCTGTATCAGGCATTAAAAATAGATATTTTTCGGTGTGGTTAGTGGGTTATAAATGACTGTGTCAATTTGTCAGCGAAAAAGTTGTGGCAACGTGGGAACTTCCGAATCTGGCTCAGAGTAGGTACACGTGCTGGCTGCCATTGTATTCATACGATCTCCTCCTGCCTCACTGCTCCTCTCTTATCACCTCTTCCCACCCTCATGTATTCTTTGTTCTCGTCCCCTCCCTCCCTTCATTTCCTTTTTCCTATTGTTTTATCATTCCTCTGGTCCCAAATATATCCTCTTTTCTTCACTATCGTTCCGCCCTCCCTCCCGTCTCATCCCTTCTCTCGTCTCTTTCCATTATCTAGTCCCTATTGCACATATCATCTCTTTTGTTCTTCTCATCTCTTTTGCTTCTCTCGTGTTTTTTGCTTCTCTCGTCTCTTTTGTTTCTTTCGTCTCTTTACCTCCTCTCTTCTCATCTTTACTCTCGTCGTCTCTCATCACATCTTTGGTTTTATCTCCTCCCCCTCGCTTTTCGTCACATGTCTCCTCTCTGGATTCATTTTCTCTCGTCCCGTATTTTATCTTATCTTTCCTCTAATTTTGTCTTCTCCCTCTCTCCTCTTGTCTGATCATCTACAGCTGTCACAACGATCAAAGCGATGCGGTGGCAATACATTGTACTTCCATTCAGAAAGGCGGCCGTTTGCCTTAGTCATTTAGGGAAAAAGTTGGGATGATTCATTTAAAATGGACAAGGCCGAAATTCTTTCGCAGTTACTCTATCTGAGTTTGTGCTCCGTCTCTAATGATCTCGTCGTACATGAGATGTTAAATTCTACTCTTCCCTTCTTCTTTCGGTTGTCACCTCTTTCCTCTAGTCTCGTTTCCTTTTGTCGCGTCTCCTTTCTAACAGTGTTCTCTCTCTTTCCTTCTTTCTATACAGAATCGCTGTTTGCCTTTGGGCTACAGAGTTTTAGTAAAAACATTCGAAACTGTGATTATGTCATGGCGTAAAATGTTCAATTTTTCAGACACTTTTACATGTCAGCTTCAAGGTGACATATAATAGGGGTCTACACACTGTCATGATCCCCATAAGGATGACCACATACGGTAGTGGCTGAGATATTAATGTTAAATTACGCTATGGCCACACGTGCAAAACATATAAATAAGTTTTCAGCATAAGGAACAGTCATGTACTGTGCTATGTCATAAATTGATTCAAAATGTTTCATCGTATGTTGGTGATTTCATGATATTTTTTCGGTAAGGATATAAATGGAAACTTCTAGAGCTTTCAAAACTGCAGATCTTTATCAAATTCACTCAAAGTGCCCTAGGTCACGACCACTGTGAATGAGACTACTGTCATCTCTAATACCCACTGTAATACTACGTAAATTTTTAATTTTGTTAGTGTAAGCAATGTCTTTGGTGCAGTGGAATGACACCATACCGAATACCTGTTTTATTAAAATAAAACACGTTAAGAAACAGTAACATTCTGTCGCCGGCCGCGGTGGTCTCGCGGTTCTAGGCGCGCAGTCCGGAACCGCGCGACTGCTACGGTCGCAGGTTCGAATCCTGCCTCTGGCATGGATGTGTGTGATGTCCTTAGGTTAGTTAGGTTTAAGTAGTTCTAAGTTCTAGGGGACTGATGACCACAGATGTTAAGTCCCATAGTGCTCAGAACCATTTGAACATTCTGTCAGCAGTGCGGAGAAGTTCTGTCCAAGTGCAGAAGACATTTGGTTGCGTTGCTTGCGATTGGGGGATAGCACACAGTTCAGGAATGTTCAGATTATTATATGGTGTCAGGGTATTCTTAGCAGATAAGGAGGTTCCAGGTACGTGTTAAATGTAAAACTTTTAGCTTGAGGCTGTGCCTCACACTTTATCAAACAACGAGACAATTCTAGGAACCGTCGCTTGTGTGCACTCACATTATAATATACAGAATCAGCTACTGCACTGTCAAAATTATCGCTTTGAAGAAAATCATCTTTGTTTGTCTGTCAGCTCATCTTGTGAGTGAAAGCTACCTGGTCGTGGAAAGAGTTAGTAGACATTTTACCCAAAGCTTATTAGAAATTTTACAGACAAAAGAATTAGTTAACCACAAAACAATTGTGAGAGAGTATACGAATAAATATTACATAAGAGACAAAAGTTCTCAACTGTTATGAGGAAGCTCTGTACAGAACAGGAGACTGCCACAAGTCGGCAGTGCGCGCCTTTGTAAAATTCTGCCTTGCGTTGGCACTGAGCAGTAACAGCACATACTGTTTCCCACAATCAGAGCACGCAAATAGCCTTCTCTGTGGCAGCAGACATTTTGACTGCTTTCTCTCCGTTCTTGATAGCGCTCAGTGTTGTCGAAGGTGCCCGAAAGTCTTTTTGAGGTTCTTCGCTTACTGTCAAAGGGAACTTCTTTTTATCTAGTAGATTTATTGTAAATAAAATTGTAGTCTAGTCTGTATAAACTATTACCACTGTTATTGTGTAAAATAATTTCTTTGTGTATAGCTTATGAGATATTGCAGATAAGAGCCATTTAAGGGTAACTAGACTGGCAGGCGACCTCCGGGAACAAACGTTGCCGTTTCAACAGACAATGCTGGTGGATGTTTCGATGCAGGATTCTTGAGAAACACGCTTCACCTTTTAAATAATAGTAAATCCAGTCAGTGGGAGTACGAAGACTGCCCTTCGTCAAAATGAGTAAGCGAATGCCGAACTGTCAAAGTAAAAGAAACGCGAGAACACTACTTTATGAAGCTCGTTCGTGGACAGTTTGGAACATGGCATTGTAATCATGACGGATTTACTCTGCATAGGAAATACTGTACAAACTGCTTTCTATTTAACCTTTCTTCTTGTCTCTGTGGCGCAAAAAGTCACAGATAAATCATGAAACAGCTGATCACCTAACTTTTGTAAGAATAGTTACAAGGCAAAGAACATAAAGTTATTGAAATGCCTGTATCGCAACCAGTGGTTTGGTGTAGCATCCTTGACATCATTTGTACTCCAGTAGGATGAAAAGAGCACCTCATAAAAGTAAAGCTACTTACTCTGTGATCATTCCATTTTAGCAAAGGTTGGCCAGGTAGTTAATTAGAGTCCGCAAGCCATCTGATCCGTCATAGTCTGAGAACCTCGACAAACAGACAAATTACGAAGCACAGCAGTTAGGGTCGGGAAGAAAATGGCCATACGGAAAGTCATCAATACAACGCCGAGCTCTGAGAGCGATGTGTCATACTGAACGGAGTTCGCACGGCGAACATGATTACAGCCGCAAAACCGTTATGCGGAAGAAAGGAGTCGTTAACCCGGATGAACAACCCCAAACGGCTCTTCAACCCTTTCGCCGCGGAGCTGGTGTCAGTAGCGTGCTGTCGTCGTGGTCATAGCTGTCGTCATCTTCTTCTTCATCATCGTCTTCAGTTTCACTCTTGGAAGCCGAGTGCGGAACTATGAAGAACGATTTAATCAGCCATGAGATTCTGAAAGGGAAGGATCGACAGAAGGCACAGTATCCTCCTCCCAAGAAGAAGGAGAGCCCAATTCATTTACACTATCGCTGTCCATAAGCAACCTTTCTACCTTTTTATTTAATTATCTGCGCGTGCACGTTTTCAATTGCATAGTATACATGCTGCTACACTCTAATCCCGTCCAAACGAGTGAAAGACAGTTAATAAAGTGTCCTCCGCCATCTGCAAGAAATATAATGTTGTTATTAGTGTCACTAATATCTTCAAGAAGCAGTGTAGGTCACGTCATGAATTCATTTTCATTAATAGATTGCAACTTTGTATCCAACATCCGCGCTCCTGGTGCTATTGACACATGCCGCATGTATATTGACGGAAAAAACCACAATACCAAATAATAATTACAGTAGAGTAATGAAATTTGGGATAAATTTGTCTAGGTAACATATTTAAGAGACTGATGTCATGATGACGACGAACGAGTCGTCGCCAATGTTGACTCGTGGCCAATGCTAAATAGAAACATATAAATCACAGCAGGTCTGTCATTAACGTCGATAAGATGCTGGCTGCATGGTCTGGATCTGCAACGACTAAAATAATTAGAAGTCGTTGGTAAAAAATAAAATGTATTGTACTTAACTGGTTGTACAGGATTCTTCTTGGCTGCATACATATAATTATAAACAGATAGCTATTAAGGCCTCACTTAGGCCATACGTTACTAAGCGCCTTGTTAGAGGTTGCTTCCTATCAGCTGAAGGCTTTGCTACTTTACTACTTGATGTCCCGAGCAGGAGTGGACGAGAACTAAAAACAAAACTAAACTCCTCCCGAACAGGCCATGAAGGCCCAACGGTACCGACCGGCCGCCGTGTCATCCTCAGCCGATAGGCGTCACTGGATGCTGATATGGAGGGGCATGTTGTCAGCACACCCCTCTCCCGGACGTACGTCAGTTTACGAGACCGGAGCCGCTATTTCTCAATCAAGTAGCTTCTCAGTTTGCCTCACAAGAGCTGAGTGCACCACGCTTGCCAACAGCGCCCGGCAGACCAGATGGTCACCCTTCCAAGTGCTAGCCCAGCCCGACAGCGCTTAACATTGGTGATCTGATGGGAACTGGTGTTACCACTGCGGCAAGGACGTTGGCAAAGTGGACCAGAGCTCCTAGAAACTTGCAACAAGCATCAGAGTTGCGCTAGCGGTGCTGGTCGCGACTCGCGGGTCCAACGATACTAATACTGACCGCGGTCGATAACTGCAGCCCCTAACAAGTGTGGTATCGAACGTTGATACCACAATTAACATTGCAACATCACAGGTTAATGCAAATGCGAGATAAGCCACTGGAGATATGAAATAGTGATTCATTAATAACCGGCATAACCGCCAGAATGTTGAATGCAAGCATGCAAACGTGCATGCATTTACTGTGCAGAAGCCGGATGTCAGTCTGTGGGATGGATTCCCACGACTGTTGCACTTGGTCGCTCAATACGCTGTTTTGAAAAATAACCGCACCCGCGATAACTGATGCATCCAAATAACTGTTTGGCCCACCTTTACCGTACTGTTTCATACACACCACTCAAGCGTTTGGCCCACCTGTACTGTGCTTCTTCATACACACAACTCCGCTGTCACTATTTACGTCAGCAGAGAAGAGTCACACAACCGCCTCGTATCTGTTCAACACCACGCCTTGCACTCCAAAGCGAACAGTATGTCCGTCAAAAATGGTTCAAATGGCTCTGAGCACTATGGGACTTAACATCTATGATCATCAGTCCCCTAGAACTTAGAACTACTTAAACCTAACTAACCTAAGGACATCACACAACACCCAACCATCACGAGGCAGAGAAAATCCCTGACCCCGCCGGGAATCGAACCCGGGAACCCGGGCGTGGGAAGCGAGGACGCTACCGCACGACCACGAGATGCGGGCGTATGTCCGTCATGTTAGCTTATAAGAGAGTGACGACAAAAAGGGTTCCGGTTTGCAGTTTACGAGGCAGTCTCGCTGGCCAAGAAGGCGGAGTGCTGTGCTATTTACAAACAAACCCCGGTGCTGGCGCAGCCTCATTTCCACAGTAGGGTGGGTGCAGCCGTTGAGGCGCGACAGCAGCATAACAAAGGGCGGAAGGGGAGCCGCACCTGCCGTGCCAACCGCCACACAACCTGTCGCTGTCGCTTCCTTAAGGCCACTTCCACCCAACTTCATTTACAAGTACGGGTGTGCGAGGACACGAAGCTCTTAGCCGTTGCGCTCGCTCGTAGTAGCCAACTTCCCTTGTAGCTGAAACTCTTACACACAGCGCTGACAGCAGTTCCTATAGTGGCTTCTTTAGGTTTAAGGATTGGATGTCTGCTGGTAAATTTGGTTGGGTGAAGAGGACATTTCGCTCAGCTCTGGGCGTGGAGCAATTCAGTTCGAATGCACGAAGTCTTGATTTACCAAAAACTTGAATGTACGTAGTTTCGTCCAAAAACATCCATTTTATGAGAAAGTTATAGTACGGAGTTATAAGTTATAGTACGGAGTTCGCGTTAGTTCCAAAGCGAGTTCAGTGGGCAGCACGTGGCTCCTGCACCACTGCTTCGCAAAGTTTTTGGGTGTCCAGCACATTTGTTCAGGCGACAGTTAACAGTATATGGTTCAAATGGCTCTGAGCACTATGGGACTTAACTTCTGAGGTCATCAGTCCCCTAGAACATAGAACTACTTAAACCTAACTAACCTAAGGACATCACACACATGCCCGAGGTGGGATTCGTACCTGCGACCGTAGCGGTCGCGCGGTTACAGACTGTAGCGCCTAGAGCCGCTCGGCCACTCCGGCTGGCAGTTAACAGTATATGCAGGGTGTTTCCGTAAGAGCGTGCAAAAATGTTACAGGACACAGAGAATGCTCCATTGGACAGTTTGGGATAGGAAACCTGGGGTCGCAGTTTTGTAAACCCCCCTCGCTACAGCTGTGGAGGCCAAGTTGCCACAGTTGTTATGGTAGGCCGAGTTTGTGAGTTCGAGAAACGACTTCTGGTGCAACACACCGCTAAGACAATTTCTCCCTGCCACTATTATATAGCTCTGCTACAGGGCCAGGTAAGAAGATAGGATAACGAAGGTTCTACAACACACCAACAAATTAGTGACGAAGTCACACAAATGAGTTAGAAAGGTTCACTTATCTTTGTGACTCACTGAATAAGGGAGTCTGCAGTGATGTATGTAATGACACCAAAGAGGCCCTCAATGGTTAAGTGCAAATAATCGCCGGTCGGGGTGGTCGAGCGGTTCTAGGCGCTACAGTCTGGAACCGCACGACCGCTACGGTCGCAGGTTCGTATCCTGCCTCGCGCATGGATGTGTGTGCTGTCCTTAAGTTAGTTGGGTTTAAGTAGTTCTAAGTTCTAGGAGACTGATAACCTCAAAAGTTAAGTGCCATAGTGCTCAGAGCTATTTGAACCATTTTTTGCAAATAATCGTAGGTAAATTTCACAGTCCATAGCAAATGCAATTTACAAAAGCTGTCTGTTCACTTCTAAGAGTTCACTAACAGTCGTTCCCTGTCTAAGTCACCCCTGGACGATGGTCTATAACCAAGTGGACGAGAGCTGCTCTTCTATCTTCAGAGTAGGCTTCCGTCCGTTGTCATCTGGTCATTGATGGATTGTGCTCGACCGGCAAGTGTCCGAGACGAAGTCGGTATCTTCAGCCTCTGCGCCGCCCGTGGCGCTGGTGGAACTCGCGCAACTGGCGAGTCTCTATGGCACTGGCACCAGCTCCCGTCTTTGCGCCTGTAGTGCTTTTGCTGTGGCTGTGTCTCGTTCGGACGAGACACAGCTTAAGGAGATATGGAAGTCACTTTGTCTAGCATATCTGTTTCCTAGCTTATTTACATCTAACATGTATACAAGTTTACACGTACTGTGCTGTTTATTTACATGTACATTCCTTATTTCCTCCAAGGAAACAAGGACGACGAACCTGATTACCAGCTTTTCGTTACTTTACTTCTCTATAAGGTGGCTCTGTTGTATAGTATTTACATTATCTCACGACAGAATGTGCTATCAATCAACGACAGATCCATTCATTTCTTGGTGCTATTCAGAGACGTACAGTACAATACCATGGAGCAGTACCGGTACAGAACTTCCTAGTCGCTGGATTGGATAGGGATATCTTCTTCCATGGCCTGCGAGATCACCTGACCGGATTCCACTTAATTATTTCCCGTGGGGATATCTAAAGTCACTTGTGTATGAGACGCCAGTGGATACGGAAATTGACCTAGTTGCCAGAATTGTAACTGCCTGTTATGTGATTCGAAACACATCAGGGATATTTCTCAGGGTGCTTCAGAATCTTGTTTGCCGATGTCATGCTAACATTGACGTTGATGGCCGTCACTTCCAGCACTTTAGTAAGATACAGTACAAATGGTACGTTCACTGTGTCAGTGGTGGGCCGGCCGGCGTGGCCGAGCGGTTCTAGGCGCTTCAATTTGGAACTGCGCGACCGCTACGGTTGCAGGTTCGAATTCTGCCTCGGGCATGGATGTGTGTGATGTCCTTAGGTTAGTAAGGTTTAAGTAGTTCTAAGTTCTAGGGGACGGATGACCTCAGATGTTAAGTCCCATAGCGCTCAGAGCCATTTGATTTGTCAGTGATGGTATTTGCTGTTAACTGTAACTAATGTAAATAAAAAAGTACACATTAATATAATTTTATTCCTATTATGTCCTTAAGCTGGCTTCTCCGATACCAGGTTCCCTACCTCAGATTGTTCAGCGGAGCATCCTGCACGTCCCGTTAAATTTTTGCTCGCTCTTACGGAAACACCCTACATATCGGGTTTCTCTCCTGTGGATCGTCAGGCGCAGTTTTCCTGGTGTTTCGGCAGATATCTGCAATTTAGTTTTTGCAGCTCGTAGCTGCAGTCAATCGAAACAAATCCTGCTCATCACTTGTTTCGTACAAAGCACAGTATCAACGGAAGGCGTCGGTTTGTTTCCACTTACACACAAAATAGTATTTAAATCGGAATTTTAATTGCCCTTTCGATAGAGCGGTCCCAGCTTAGTCTAGTGCGTTATTCGTTTTATCGATTTATACATTGAAGCGCCAAAGAAACTAGTATAGGCATTCGTATTCAACTGCAGAGATAGAGTATGTAAACAGGCAGAATACGGCGCTGGGGTCAGCAACGCCAGTATACAACAAGAGTCTGGCGCAGTTGTTAGATCGGTTACTGCTGCTACAATGGCATGTTACCAAAATTTAACTGAGTTTGAACGTCGTCTTATAATCGGCGCACGAGCGATGAGACACAGCATCTCCGAGGTAGCGATGAAGTGGGGATTTTCCAGTACGACCATTTCACGATTGTATCGCGAATATCAGGAATCCGCTAAAACATCAAATCTCCGACATCGCTTCAGTCGGAAAAAGATCCTGCCAAAGCGGGACCAACGACGACAAGAGAATCGTTCAACGTGACAGAAGTACAACACACCCGCAAATTGCTGCAGATTTCAATGCTAAGCCATCAAAAAGTGTCAGCGTGCGAACCATTCAACGAAATATCATCGATAAGAACTTTCGGAGCCGAACACCCACTCGGGTACCCTTGATGACTGGACGATACAAAGGTTTACGCGTCGCCTGGGCGTGTCAACACGACATTGGACTGTTGATGACTGGAAACATGTTGCCTGGTCGGACGAGTCTCGTTTCAAATTGTATCGAGAGGATGGACGTGCGCGGGTATGGAGACAACCTCATGAATCCATCGACCCTGCATGTCAGCAGGGGACTTTTCAAGCTGGTGGAGGGTTTGTAATGGTGTGGGGCGTTTTCATTTGGAGTGATATGGGACCTCTGATTCGTCTAGATACGAGTCTGACAGATGACACGTACGTAAGCATCCTGTCTGATCACCTGCATCCATTCATTTCCATAGTACATTCCGACGGACGTGGGCAATTCCAGTAGGACAATGCGACACGTCACACGTTTAGAATTGCTACAGAGTGGCACCAGGAACCCTCTTCTGAGTTCAAACACTTCCGCTAGCCACTAAACGCCTCAGACATGAACAGTATTGAGCATATATGGGTTGCCTTGCAACGTGCTGCTCAGAAAAGATCTCCACCCTCTCGTACTTTGACGCATTTATGAACAGCCCTGCAGGATTCATGGTGTCAGTTCCCCCCATCACTACTTCAGACATTAGCCGAGTCCGTGCCACGTCGTGTTGCGGCACTTCTGCATGCTCGCTTGACCCTACACGATATTACGCAGGCGTATCAGTTTCTTTGGCTCTTCAGTGTATATGGGCTTCAGTTGAAAGACAATATGACGCTTGGCGAATCTGTACTGGATGGTGTGTATGTGACGTACTTCCATCTCACCGGTCTACGTTCAAACGCACTCAAAATATCTAGCTTGCAAGATATTGATCTGGACGTAAAGCCGTCGGCACACGGACCGTGCTTCAGAACGTTGAGCGTTGAGCTTGCCGAGTTTTTGCCGTCATAGCGTGGAATAGCACGTTTGGGAGTCTGTCCGAACGTGCAGAGCAATATCTAGCATGTCAGATATTCTGAGCGTGCGTCTGAGCGTTGACCAATGAGATGGCACAACGTCACCTACGTCACTTGCACGCCATGTCCCTTCAGCACAGAGTTGTGAGGCGCCATATTGGCATTCATTTCAAGCCTATACGTGTATTTGCCGTTTCTGAGTACCAGCAAATTGAGAATCACTGGAAAACCTGTTGTTAACTGTGCGATTTGTTTCAATAAAATAATGAGAAATACCATATTCTTGGCAGAAGAATCATTGAAACTTGCGTATTATGAGAGTATGCTATTTGAAGGCAGCGACACACTGAAGAGCCACCCGAAACCCATTGTTCTTGGTACAAATTGTTATAGTTAAATTTCAATGAGTAACATATCTACGATTAAAGTTTTCAGCAAGCGGTAATAATCTATAATTTATTGGCTATAGCGTCTTGCAGGTTTAGCGCGGTGCACCTGTGGTCTAGGGGATGGTCTAGGGGATGCGCCTTTGATTAGTAATCACAACGTCCTCGGTTCCAGGTTCAAAAGCCGCCACCGCTTAAATTTAGGGTGTTCGGTCAGAGGGTTAGCTACCCTCTGTAGTAAAAAAAACTGAGTGAACGGATAAACGAACGGGTGTCATGAGACGTCCGCCCCGAACATACACAACGAAGAAAATAGAGCAAAATGAGATCAACAAAGAATTAAAAAAAGAAAGAAAAACAAGCGTAGTACGTAGCGTCACAGACACACATCACGATTAAATCAAGGAGGGTGGTTTGCGTCTCGGAACTCCCAAATTTTATTTTCCTAACATTTGCGTTTTTATTAGGTTCTGATACTATATGTTTAGTTTAATATAAGTATATACTATAATATTTGGTGTTATGTAAATATAAGTTCACTTTTTTTTTTTCGAGGGGTGAGTTGTTTGATTGGCTTAATCTACAGGACAGCTGGCGCTACTTGTATAAAGATATTTTGCTCCTTTATCTTTTACGCTTCGTAATTCACATGTTGCAAAGATTGTGCTACTGGTTAGGAACAGTGATCAAGTAACACTGACCGTGGGGTTTTACTAAAATGTGGGAATGATGAAATAATGTTTATCTTATGTGGAGAAGTATTTCAAATTTGTATCGCACTGTTTGTAATGTAACTTTTATAAGCCTGTGTCCTTACTAATTGGACATCTTTCCTTTTCGTGGACGATGGAGGAAATGTGCATTTTAATAGAGCTAACGCTGGTATTTTACGCGCTCCAGTTTAGTAAACAGTGTGATTTACGAACTAGAAACATCCCGCAACTGCCACTGGAGTGCGTTGCGATCGCGTATACCACGTTGGGACCCACGTACCGTGTGCACAAACCGCATCGTTCCTGAGCGTTCAGCTGCACGTTGAACTTAGCACGCTCAACGTTGACGTTCGACAGCACGGTCCGTGTACCGACGGCTTAAGCAAAGATTCCTGAATGCGCTATTCCACGCTATCACGTCAGAAAGTCGGTACCCTCAACGTGTGCCGACGGCTTTTAAGGGTAAAGTGACTACTGAAAAATTGATCCTCCACCCGGTTACGGTCGACGGTAGCAGTGGCAGCGAGAATGCGGCCACTGGCGGTATTGTCGCAGGTGTAGGGAGAGGAGCCGTACCCGGCGTCGGCCTGGCGTAGAGCAGGTAGCGAGGCGACGGCGCGGCGCGGCGCGGCTACCGGGCGCGGCCAGGTGTGAGCGAGCCAGCGACCGCCGGCGCCGGAGCGGCAAAACGATTTCCAGGAGTGTGCCGTGCCGTGCCGCGGCAAGGTCAAGGCGGCCGGGAACCTGATCCGCGCAGCCGCCGCCACAGCCGTGGTCGCAGTCGCAGTCGTAACGCATCGCGCGCGCCTCTGTCCGGCGCTGCGCCGTGAGTCTGCGGCAGCGGCAGCGTGTGTTGCGCCTCCTCCCGCCCGCTGTCACTGACCTCAGCGCAATGCCGGCGCGCCGAGCGCTCCGTGACACTCGCGGCTCTCAGAGCCCTCTGTTTCCACCTCACCGTACGTACGACGGCCTTTCAAAAAACAAAGCAACACTTCTTTTTTTCTGGAGATAGGTTGGGTTTATTCGAGATTCAAATACACCATATTGTTCTCCACTCTTTTACCTACAAAACTATATTTTTCAACATGATGACCGATCTACATCTACATTTATACTCCGCAAGCCACCCAACGGTGCGTGGCGAAGGGCACTTTACGTGCCATTGTCGTTACCTCCCTTTCCTGTTCCAGTCGCATACGGTTCGCGGCAAGAACGACTGCCGGAAAGCCTCCGTGCGCGCTCGAATCTCTCTAATTTTACATTCGTGATCTCCTAGGGAGGTATAAGTAGGGGGAAGCAATATATTCAATACCTCATCCAGGAACGCACCCTCTCGAAACCTGGCGAGCAAGCTACACCGCGATGCAGAGCGCCTCTCTTGCAGAGTCTGCCACTTGAGTTTGCTAAACATCTCCGTAACGTTATCACGCTTACCAAATAACCCTGCGACGAAACGCGCCGCTCTTCTTTGGATCTTCTCTATCTCCTCTGTCAACCCGACCTGGCACGGATCCCACACTGATGAGCAATACTCAAGTATAGATCGAACGAGTGTTTCGTAAGCCACCTCCTTTGTTGATGGACTACATTTTCTAAGGACTCTTCCAATGAATCTCAACCTGGCACCTGCCTTACCAACAATTAATGTTATATGATCATTCCACTTCAAATCGTTCCGTACGCATACTCCCAGATATTTTATAGAAGTAACTGCTACCAGTGTTTGTTCCGCTATCATACAATCATACAATAAATGATCATTCTTTCTACGTATTCGCAATACATTACATTTGTCTATGTTAAGCGTCAGTTGCCACTCCCTGCACCAAGTGCCTATCCGCTGCAGATCTTCCTGCATTTCGCTGCAATTTTCTAATGCTGCAACTTCTCTGTGTACTACAGCATCATCCGCGAAATGCCGCATGGAACTTCCGACACTATCTACTAGCTCATTTGTATATATTGTGAAAAGCAATGGTCCCATAACACTCCCCTGTGGCACGCCAGAGGTTACTTTAACGTCTGTAGACGTCTCTCCATTGACAACAACATACTGTGTTCTGTTTGCTAAAAACTCAACAATCCAGCCACACAACTGGTCTGATATTCCGTAGGCTCTTACTTTGTTTATCAGGCAACAGTGCGGAGCTGTATCGATCGCCTTCCGGAAGTCAAGGAAAATGGCATCTACCTGGGAACCTGAATCTAATATTTTCTGGGTCTCATGAACAAATAAAGCGAGTTGGGTCTCACACGATCGCTGTTTCCGGAACCCATGTTGATTCCTACAGAGTAGATTCTGCATTTCCAGAAATGACATGATGCGCGAGCAAAAAGCATGTTCTAAATTTCTACAACAGATCGATAGGCCGATAGTTTTGCGCATCTGCTCGACGACCCTTCTTGAAAACTGGAACTATCTGTGCTCTTTTCCAATCATTTGGAACCTTCCGTTCCTCTAGAGACTTGCGGTACACGGCTGTTAGAATGGGGGCAAGTTCTCTTGCGTACTCTGTGTAGAATTCAAAGCGAACGCTTTACGCTATGTTACTCGTAGGAGCTTAATGCCTACATGATACTGCTCTACTGGTGGACATAGGGACAATCTCATCATCCTTCACTGCGCCAAGGAAGGTGTGAGATCTGGGCTGTAGGGTGGATGAGGAAGAACAGTCTAATGTAGTTTTGTGAGCTCTTCTAGGATGTGTAAACTTGTGTGAGGCCTTGAGTTGCCATAGAGAATGAGGAAGATCGTTTGCATTTTTGTGGCGACAAGCACGAGGAAGTCATTTCTTCTGTTTCCTTAGGGGTAGCACAATATACAAAGTCGATCGCTACACCCTGAGGGAGGATATCAAACAGAATAACGCCTTCAGAATCCCAAGAGACCGTCGCAATGACTTTATCGACTGGGAGTGCGGCTTTGTACTTTTTCTTCGAAGGAGAGGTGGTGTGGCGCAACTCGATGGAATGCTGTCTTTTTCTCAAGCTCGAAGCGGTGAACCAATGTGTCATTGCCTATGACGACAATCAGCAAGAAATTGCCTCGTGACGCGCAAGCAGTTACGCACAGATGATCCTGCGTTGCTCTTTAAGATCCTATGTTAGACGGTGAGAAATTCAGCGGGCACGCACCTGTAAGCCCTCTAACTGGTGGGCGAGTATGTCAGTACAAGAAACAGAGACGTCCAGTTGTGCAGCAAGGTGTTTGATTGTGTATCGTGGACCACCTCGAATGAGAGTGTCCGCACGTTCCAGTATTGCAGTAGTCGCAGCTGTGTGCGGTTGGCCGGCACGTGGGAGGTCGGACAACTTCCCGCGACCTTGTTGCGATGAAGACAAGCGCCTCGTCCAACGGCTCATCATGCTTTTGTTCACTTCCAGGAACAGACATTCTGCAAACGCCTCTGAATATCTGCAACGCTCTGGTTATCCCCCAAAATGAACTCACTGACAGCTCTCTGCTTGGAACGCACCTCCGCTACAGACGCCATTTTGCAGGCTATGTGTACCGCCACCACCTATCGTAGCTTCATTAAAGTATAGGGACTAAAGCGGGAATACTCCACGATGCCCCAAAACAAATTTTGCATTTTTTCAATCGAAATTTGCTGAGAAAAAAGATGTGTTGCACTACTTATTGAACAGCCCTCGTCATTAGGACTGCGCAAGCAGCTTGATGCTCGATAGAATTTCGATTACGGTTACTTGTGCAACCCTTCAAGCGTGCGAATGCTTCAGCTCGTGTACGACGTCACATCAGTCCTGTTCATTTTTAGGGTACCGTAGCCCAGGCGGCAGAAACGAAACAGTTGTAGGATCATTTTGTTGTCTATCCGTCCGTCCGTCTGTCTGTATGTCCGTCCAACTGTTCAGAATCCTTTATCCCACGAACAGGTAGACGTATAAAGTTGACATATACGTCACATACTATGGTATAGGGTCCGTTGGCGATGTAAAACATTTAAGCTTTTAAGTCAGTGGCATCAAAAGATACGAGTTTTTATGTCACATACTTTGATACTCCCAAAACCTGTTGACCTAGAAGCATGAAATTCGGCAACAAGCAAGGTTTCACAGTACAAGTAAGGAAAAAATACGAAAACTTTTAACTTTAATCATGCTGTTGTTGTTGGTCTTCAGTCCTGAGACTTGTTTGATGCAGCTCTCCTTGCTACTCTATCCTGTGTAAGCCTCTTCATCTCCCAGTACACATTGCAACCCACACCCCTCTGAATATGCTTAGTGTATTTGTAATCATATTACATGAAAAATTTTTGTTTTTGTTATTTTTTTATCCGTGTGTGAGTCTGTCTGTCCTCCGTACGTCTGTTACGACCCCTTTTCTCAGAAATTACACTACTGGCCATTAAAATTGCTACACCAAGAAGAAATGCAGGTGATAAACGGGTATTCATTGGACAAATATATTATACTAGAAGTGACATGTGATTCCATTTTCACGCAATTTGGGTGCATAGATTCTGAGAAATCAGTACCCAGAACAACCACCTCTGGCCGTAATAACGGCCTTGATACGCCTGGACATTGAGTGAAACAGAGCTTGGACGTCGTGTACAGGTACAGCTGCCCATATAGCTTCAACATGATACCACAGTTAATCAAGAGTAGTGACTGGCGTATTGTGACGAGCCAGTTGCTCGGCCACCACTGACCAGACGTATTCAATTGGTGAGAGATCTGGAGAATGTGCCTGCCAGGGCAGCAGTCGAACATTTTCTGTACCCAGAAAGGCCCGTACAGGACCTGCAACATGCGGACGTGCATTATCCTGCTGAAATGTAGGGTTTCGCTGGGATCGAATGAAGGGTAGAGCCACGGGTCGTAACACATCTGAAATGTAACGTTCACTGTTCAAAGTGCCGTCAGTGCGAACAAGAGGTGACCGAGACGTGTAACCAATGGCACCCCATACCAACACGCCGGGTGATACGCCAGTATGGCGATGACGAATACACGCTTCCAATGTGCGTTCACCGTGATGGCGCCGAACACGGATGCGACCATCATGATGCTGTAAACAAAACCTGGATTCATCCGAAATAATGAAGTTTTGCCACTCGTGAACCCAGGATCGTCTTTGAGTACACCATCGCAGGCGCTCCTGTTTGTGATGCACCATCAAGGGTAACAGCAGCCATGGTCTCAGAGCTGATAGTCCATGCTGCTACTGCTGCTGCTGCAAACGTCGTCAAACTGTTCGTGCAGATGGTTGTTGTCTTGCAAACGTCCCCGTCTGTTGACTCAGGGATCGAGACGTGGCTGCGCGATCCGTTAGAGCCATGCGATAAGATGCCTGTCATCTCGACTGCTAGTGATACGAGGCCGTTGGGATCCAGCACGGCGTTCCGTATTACCCTCCTGAACCCATCGATTCCATATTCTGCTAACAGTCATTGGATCTCGACCAACGCGAGCAGCAATGTCGCGATATGATAAACCGCAGTCGCGATAGGCTACAATCCTACCTTTATCAAAGTCGGAAACGTGATGGTACGCATTTCTCCTCCTTACACGAGGCATCACAACAACGTTTTACCAGGCAACGCCGGTCAACTGCTGTTTGTGTATGAGAAATCGGTTGGAAACTTTCCTCATGTCAGCACGTTTTAGGTGTCGCCACCGGCGCCAACCTTGTGTGAATGATCTGAAAAGCTAATCATTTGCATATCACAGCCTCTTCTTCCTGTCGGTTAAACTTCGCGTCTGTAGCACGTCATCTTCGTGGTGTAGCAATTTTAATGGCCTGTGGCGTACTATAGCAAATGCTAAATTTCACAAAAAATTTAACCTTAAAATTGAAACGTTCTCGAAAGTCCTGGAGTTTCCGGAACCGATATTTTGCCAGAATCGTGGAGATTCTCGATTTCCGGTATGGATAACACACATGCTTAGGTTAGTACGGAACCCTCAGAATGCGAGTCCTCGCAGTTGGCCAATATTTGTTACACACTATGACACCTGTGCTGCAGTGGACAGTAAGCTACACATCTGAATACAATACTGGATGAGTGTAAATAATATTTTACAGTGATTTGTAAGATAGTTTATAGAAAGTGAGCGTATATATTGCTCTAAAAATCGGCAATAACTAAAAGATTCCACCACAGTTGTCTTTCTTTAGTTTCCTAAGGACCCTGGGACATATAAAAGATACATGAGGGAGCAGTTTACTTACGATTCTCTTTTGACGTACGGATGTTTACTGAAGAATCTTGTTTTTCTTCAAAAACAAAGAGGGGCCAGAAAACAGTTGAAGGCCTTTTGCAGAAAGACGTCATATATCTATCCAACAGCGTGATATTTAATGCGCTGCACTTCCAACCAAATCATTCAAATGTAATGTAGGAAAATTTTGTGGAATGAAATACCTAGTTTATTTAACGTATCAAATTAGTCACCACAACTGTAGCTGAAGAAAGAACCAACGCAGACGCGATAATAAAACGTCACAAGCAATAACACTGTTCTTCAACACTGAAGAAGCCAATTCTGAAATTGTTGCTGCCTCTGAGCCATAAACGGCAAGAATCTTCAACGAAGCCGTCTTTTGAAAGTAATAATAATAATAATAATAATAATAATAATAATTACATTCAGACAAATATTCACATATTGGAAAATCGAGTGAATTATTAGAATGTGAGAACAATTAGATTCTACACGAAATTATTGTGTATCAGCAAAAACGCCTATCATAAGAAGAGCAGTTCATCCATTCCCGGAATCAGAATCTCCAATAATTTTGCCTATTATCGACACTGATACTGGCAAGGGATTCCAGGATTTTCGAGAATGTTTTAATTTCAAGTTTGAAGTCTGATAACAACTGACAACAAGATTTTCATTTCGTGTGGCGAAATTACAAATTTAACAGCTTTCTGTTTTTTTTTCTTTTTAATTTTTTTTTTTTTTTTTTTTACTTTGATGGTAGTGTGAAACCTTGCTTCTTGGCGAATTTCGTGATTCTAGGTCAATGGGAAATACCATGTAGGTTTTGATTAGTGAGTTTGCGTGTATCAAAATATGTGACATAAATGGCTATATCCTTTGACTGCATTGTCTTAGAAGCTCCATTGTTTAACATCGCCATGGGACTGTAGACCTCAATATGTGACAAATTTCAACTTTATACGTCTATCCCTTTCTTGAGAAAAAGGGTTTTCGGCACGGTGCTAGGCAGATAGATAGACAGACAGACAAGTGGCCAACGTTTCGATCGCATGTCTTTCGTTTTACCGATTGTGGTACGGAACCGTGAAAATCACTGATGGTGTCGGGAATTGTACCCGAGACGTCCTTATGAGAGTCAGACGTGGTGACGACTTGGCTAAGGATACGGACGATTGCTGTTAACGTCATTAAATTTGTTGACAACTAGTAGAAGGTAAAGGTGCAAGCAAAGTACTGAACGTCAGTCTAACAGAATGACATCCTCCATGCCAACCGACATGTATTTACAAACACCTATCATGTGAAACATAACTACCACTTTTCTTACATGACATTCTGAAATCAAAGGATCAAGACAGTCAGATACAGTACTCCTTGATTGCTTAGACTCAGTACCGAACCTGGGCTTGTTACCAAAAGTACAACGATACGGGTTATCAGGCGAAATTTGTGACTGGATTGAGCATTTCTTGGCAGTGCAGCATGTTATCTTCGATAGAGAGTCATCGACACAGAAGTAGCTTCTGGCCTACACCATGGAAGTGTGCTGGAACCCTTAATGTTCATATTGTATACTAATGATCTTACAGACAGCATTAATAGGTGATACAGTTGTCTATAATGAAATACTGGCTGAAAAAAGCTGCGTAAACACTCAGTCAGATCTTGATAAGATTTAGAAGTGGCGCATAGGTTGGCTACCGGCTTTAAATGCTCAGAAATATTGTATTAAAAAAAAAGCACTCCGTTTCCAGGCCACGAGTGGCCTACCGGGGCCATCCGACCGCCGTGTCAATCTCAGTGGCGGATACGGATAGGAGGGGTGTGGTGTCAGCACACCTTCTCCCGGTCGTTATGATGGTATTCTTGACAGAAGCCGCTACTATTCGGTGGAGCAGCTCCTCAGTGTTATATTTTGCCCTCCAAAAAACGCGAAAACGTAATATGCTAATACACCTTAGGTGGCTTCCATTAAGATTAGTGCCAGCTATGGTCCTCAACATGATTCGTAGTTGGAATCGATCAGCTCTTATAAATACCTGAGAGATGTGAAATACAATGATCATATTTGCTTAGTCGTAAGTGAAGCTGGTGGCAAATTACGATTCACTGGTAGAATACTGAAGCAATGGAACCAATCCGCAAAGGAAATAACTTACAAGTCACTGGTTCGATCCATCCGAGAGTGTGGGACCCACTTCAAATAGGACTAGGAGAGGATGCTAAAAGTATACAAAGAAGAGCATCACGAATGGTCACAAGTTTGTTTGACCCATGAGAGTGTGTCACAAAGATGCTGACTAAACTAAATTGGCACACAGCTGAAGACAGACGCAAACTATTGAGAGAAAGCCAACTTACAAATTTTCGAGAACCGGCTAGCGCAAAGCCTTCAGGAGTTTACATCACTCAGGTAAAAGTCGGACAGTACAAAAAAGAAATAACTTTACTAATCGCTGCTCGCCGTAACATCTCTTTCATTTTTTATTCTAGCCCAATGTAAAAATTCTGCCTGCAGGGCGACGAAGAACTGATGTAAAAAGAGAATTACACACCGCTAAGTTTTCTTATACACTAGCAACTAGTAGACCCATTATTCGCAGAAGAAGAGGAAAAAAAATCTTCCTTTCACGTGAGAGAGAGTGGGCGCACTTAACCATGTATTCACTAAAGACTGACACTTTCATCTAAAGCGATAGCCACGGGAGACATTACGCTGCGTTCTGGCTACTCGTATTTGTACGTAGTCATCAACGCAAATTAATATTACCCACTGCCCTCTCTCGGGAGACTAGAGTCGTGTGTCTTCCTCTATGTGTCACACATATGAAATCGCTAAGGCAGTCAACATTTTCAGTGGTACTTTCACATGAACAATGAAGTATAGAAGTACGGTATTGCAAGTGGCATCACTAAAGACACTACCAAAGGACGAATATCTCCAGTAGGCAGTTCTGTTTTCTTCTTCTTTGACTTCTCTCATTAGACATTAGTCGTTTGCTCCTTCCTGTAGTCTCGGTTACTCCAACAGAAAGCTGTTAACACCATCTCATCCAATGTTCGATCAATATATAATTTCCATGACAATGAGATTTTCTCGGGGTCCTCGTCAACACCTTCTTGAGCTACCTTTTATTGCGCATTCTTTTAACATACTCCAGTCACTGAAGACGTTTGTTCTCTTGTCTGCCCGTTACGGTATCTGTCACTCCAATTTCTTCCAATATTTTGTATGTTTTAATCTTGTCTCCACGGGTTAAGATGAAAGGCCTGCATATAATGGGAAATGG
Source organism: Schistocerca serialis cubense (assembly GCF_023864345.2). Lineage (NCBI taxonomy): Eukaryota > Metazoa > Arthropoda > Insecta > Orthoptera > Acrididae > Schistocerca > Schistocerca serialis. The sequence continues at coordinate 857,254,573 of NC_064639.1, read as the reverse complement.
CAGTTTGTTTGAAATGTTTGCCACTATGAGCGTCTTTGCGTGTCTGAACAGATGACTGATACGTATTCTTTGGCTAACAGAGGTTGTATTTTTAGTAGAACACTAGCAAGCGAGTGCGTCGGTTGCAGAGAGAGTGAGTGTTGAGTCACCGCTGATTGAGGGATTTTGGTAGCGGACGTGTCCTATAGACAATGAATTTTGAGGTGCTCCCTGGTGGGACTGAATATAGAGGATGAATGTTTGCCTCGTGATGACTGGGTGTTGTGTAACGTCCTTAGGTTGGTTAGGTTTAAGTAGTTCTAAGTTCTAGGGGACTGATGACCATAGATGATAAGTCCCATAGTGCTCAGAGCCATTTGAACCATTTGATGAATGTTTGAAATGGTTTTGTTGACATGCGACACTTGTGGAAAAAGGAAATATGCATTGAGTTTTTATTCGCTGCGAGCGCTAGCTGAGCAATTATTGTAGAGGAAGATTACATTGTGCTTAACAATATCTGTGTTTTGATATCCAGGTCGGATTATCAGTCATGTGTTCAGTACTTATTTTAACATCGCTGACGAGTTGTTTGGGCACATACAGCTTCCAATAACCAAGCTTAAGCGTAAAAGTTTCAACGTACAGGCACACCCTCATAAAATCTAGTTCCATTGTCCCGATGTCCCTTCTTTTATTCGTAAGTGGCCGTATTATTGCCCCTTAAGTAACTACGTTTTCAATAATACTAATGAGTAGCCTTCTTTTCGTCTATTGACTAACATTATTGTTCCAAATCACACTATGTAGGGGCTTCGTTCATGGATTACTCATCGTTACTTTGGTCTCAGTATCTTTGTTGCAGTTACCCTTAATGGACGTTATAGAACTTGAGAGGGGCAGTCATATGAGAACTAGACAGACGGGAAAAGCAGTGTACATTATTTCAGAAGCAGTCGCCATAACTGTTAATACATTTGTTCCCCTCTGAGATAAGACAGTCAATGCTTTCATCGAAAAATGTCTTTCTTTGGGCCTCGAAAAATATGGAAATTTCATGAGGAGAGATCAGGAGTGCATGGAGGATGGGTGAGGGCTTCCCAGCGAAATTTCTGCAGTGTAGCTGAAACGACCTTGGCAACACGTGGACCCGCTAGAAGTTTGGTGTAACACCAATTTCTTTTTACGTATCACGCTACTGAAGGCGTCCTACGGTCTAGGCACTGGTGCTTGCTGGGGGAAAATTAAAGACAGCGAGTGAATCCGAACCATAACAAGTGTTGAAATATTTCGCATACACAAAGAGTCTGGAAGTCATTAAGTAGTATTAAAAAACCTAATTCTAGAAAATATAGTTGTCGAACACTTACACCCTTCCCTCTCTACCAGAAGAAAGGAAGGAAGATTAGTGTTTAGCGACGCGCCAACGAGAAAGTCTTTAGAAAGGAAAGAAATGCTCGAACACGACAAGGATAAAGAAGAAATTAGCTGTATCCTTTAAAAGCGATCCACCCCTACATTTGCCTTCAGAGATTTAGAAGAACAACGGAGCACCTGGAGGGCCAGATTAGGGTGTGAAACATGCTCCTATCGAATATGAATCCCGTGTTATCCGTAATACACATAGATCAGTATCGAAAACATATTATTATTATTACTGGTACCAGTCTTGAAAGTTACCATTTTAGCTACCAAACTACACAAACAGAAAACCGGACCTGTGAACTAAAGTTCGTAATTTCTGAGTAGACAGATGCCGAGTGTGATTCGTTAAAACGTTGCTTTCATCCTGAAGTAGATTCACGTTCACACATCCATTCATAAATAACGTAACTAACCTCAGTGAGTGTACATCAATTTTAGTGAAAGCGTATGCAAACGTGGCACGAAGAGGACCTGATAAATATGCTTTCTACGTTTCTGGAGGCTGATGAGGCGTGAACTCCACCGTGAGAAACGGTCCATCGGAAATGGAGCGCGGAAATCGGCCGTCGATGTGGTTTTAAGGCTGAAGAGTCAAAGGTGAAACTGGAACGGTGGACTTCCTTTCAGATTAAAATATTAAATAGAGCATCAAGCCGGTAGATTCACTGTACAACATACTAATTTCTTTACGCACATTATGGTGTCAGAATTCGTAGTTAATGAACACATTATAGTTATATTTTCTCATGGACCTGATACTCTGGCGATATCGAGAGCAGTAGGGGAGGGGAATTTCCCAAATTAAGCAAGATGCATAGCGATAATGGACCACGAGATCGTTCAAAGGGCCATACTTCCATATGACTGGAGAGACTTTGCAAACTCTAGCTCATTGTTCTCTCTTGTGTAACTCGCATTCCAGGATTCACCTCTGGTGGATCAGAGTTCGGTCGGAAATATTCAGTGGAATCTCTTCTTCACGATTTCTCTACCAGTTGCGTAAATTCTGCTCTGTCCGTTTTTCTATTTTAACCACTCATATGTTCCTAAGGAGAAGGTGGACAAACAGTATAGTATCTTTCTTGCCGGCTAAAGAAACCTTCTAAAACCGAAACCTCGTCGCAACTCAACATAGTTAAACCGCCGCGCCTGTTTGATTCGCGTTTTGCGAGCGGCTCTGTTTAGCAATGAAGTGTGTTATGCGAGCAGGTATTTGTAAATGTTAGACAAACAGACAAATCCTGATCTAGGATAATCAGAAGATAGTAGCCCAAAGCCTGTTGCCTATGACAAACTCTTGCGCAGTTAATTTAACATTTCCCAGCATACTGCCTCACCGGCACATTTAAGTGTTCGTTTCTTAAATTATCGTTATTCGTATGTTTTTATGCTGCCCTTCGATTTTATACATCCACGAAACCTGCTTCGTTTCCGCTTACGCTGTTTGGTTAGTGTAAGGGATGAAAGAAATAATAAAAGACAATCACCATCTGCTACGAAACGGCCTAAAACACATTATATAGAAAGTAAATTCTTAAATTAACGAGCCTTCCTGAATCAAGCGTTGCACATATCCTACATAGGAAGATCGGTACTTTAAACTTGAAACGTTTTTAAATTAACAGTCCTAAACGTATCACGCTAAAAGCTGCAGCTGAATATGAATGTTTCGCAAGTAATACAGAAATTACGCAAGCTAAGCGAATTTTTCTGTAACATTTGTCACTGGAATGGAGTATCATTTGCCCTTCAGTTAACTAAGAATTTATTTCCTTAATACACATCCGAACAAAATTAGCTGGACACCCTTATGTAATACAGATTTCACAAGAGGCGGACCCGCCATTGTAAAAGGAGGACGGAAGTACTGTGTTCTCAGTGGACAAATAGTGAGAGGAGAATGGATCTATCAAGAGGGCTCAGTGACTTCGAACGTGGATTGGTCATCTGATGCCACCAGAGTAACAAATTCAACAGCAACATCTCAACCCTTCTAAAGCTGCCCAAGACGACTGTTGGTGATTTGATTGTGAAGTGGAAACATAATGTGAATAACTCACGCCGTCATGCTTGGTATGACCTTGTACCATCTGACGTAACACCTTGTACTGATTCTTAAAGTTTTTGGTTTGTGTTTTGCATATTTACATACTGCAATTGTCTTCCATCAGTGTGTGAGCTCATCTTACTTCTTGTAGTACACGTACCTCACGTTCATACGTTTTGTCATACGACGGATCTGAGGCTGAGTGCCATATCGCGTAACTAGAAATAATAAAGTGAGACAAAGACAGACAATTTTGTGTATAAATCTGTAATGAACGGTATCGTGACCGTGACTTAAGGTGTACAGGGTGGTCATAACTAAACTTTCGCTAACAGAGAGGACTGCCATGAAAAACGAGTGAGCGTAGGTCAATGGAATTTTGTGAAACCCTTCGTAAGGACATGCGACATGCGGAGGAGAAATAACGGACAAACTACTGAAAGAAACACATTTTAATTTCTACATGAGAGGACTACGTTTGTTAATTGTGTACAATGCTTACGTTCCAGGTTACAAGGGTTGCTCAATATGCCACTCATCTGCACCCACGACTGCCTGGAACCGTACAGTTGTTCGCAGCATTTTTCGTACGGTGGACCATGGAAAGTTTAGCCGTCAGGACACAGCTCGTGCACACCTTGAAAATTCATTACGGCCAGCATTCTCAACCACGGTGATAACTTCTTTAACAATTGACCGTCGGCTTCTCCCACGAGCAATTCCCAAATCGCAAGTTAATTCGAACTTCTCCATAATGTTTTTCAACCTCGGTGTGGGAAGAGGACCTCTCCGTATCCGTTTAATGCATCGATACTGCCAAGAACAGCAGAACTATTGCTGTGTTTTGATAAAAAATAAATGGTTCAAATGGCTCTGAGCACTATGGGACTTAACTTCTGAGGTCATCAGTCCCCTAGAACTTAGAACTATTTAAACTAACTAACCTAAGGACATCACACACATCCATGCCCGAGGCAGGATTCGAACATACGACCGTGGCGGACGCGCGGTTCCAGACTGTAGCGCCTAGAACCGCTAGGCCACTCCGGCCGGCTTTTGATAAAAGAGATTTATGAGTAACGCCCTGCTCATCTTGACCAGACCCTTGTTTACTGTCTCCAACTGTATGCGTACTGATGCTTATACTTCAGCCTTGCGTCGCCGTATCGGTACCGTCGCCTAACGGCAAATCATGACACTAACACGACTAACAGCGCAAACCCTGCAGCACACTGTCTGAATAGCATTCCTACAATGTTGAGAAAATCGTTTTTTGTCTACACTGGCTTTAAGTAGGGAAAGTTCCATTTTACACTACTGGCCATTAAAATTGCTACACCACGAAGATGACGTGATACAGACAAGAAATACAACCGACAGGAAGAAGATGCTGTGATATGCAAATGATTAGCTTTTCAGAGCATTCACATAAGGTTGGCGTCGGTGGCGACACCTAAAACGTGCTGACATGAGGAAAGTTTCCAACCGATTTCTCATACACAAACAGCAGTTGACCGGCGTTGCCTGGTGAAACGTTATTGTGATGCCTCGTGTACGGAGGAGAAATGCTTACCATCGCGTTTCCGATTTTGATAAAGGTCGGATTGTAGCCTATCGCGATTGCGGTTTATCGTATCGCGACATTGCTGCTCGCGTTGGTCGAGATCCAATGACTGTTAGCAGAATATGGAATCGGTGGGTTCAGGAGGGTAATACGGAACGCCGTGCTGGATCCAAACGGCCTCGTATCACTAGCAGTCGAAATGACAGGCATATTATCCGCATGGCTGTAACGTATCGTGAAGCCACGTCTCGATCCCTGAGTCAACAGATAGGGACGTCTGCAAGACAACAACCATCTGCACGAGCAGTTCGACTACGTTTGCAGCAGCATGGACTATCAGCTCGGAGACCATGGCTGCGGTTACCCTTGACGCTGCATCACAGGCAGGGGCGCCTGTGATGGTGTATTCAACGACGAACCTGGGTGCACGAATGGCAAAACGTCATTTTTTCGGATGAATCCAGGTTCTGTTTACAGCATCATTATGGTCGCATCCGTGTTTGACGACATCGCGGTGAACGCACATTGGAAATGTGTATTCGTCATCGCCATACTGGCGTATCACCCGGCGTGATGCTATGGGGTGCCATTGGTTACACGTCTCGGTCACCTCTTGTTCGCATTGACGGCACTTTGAACAGTGGACGTTACATTTCAGATGTGTTACGACCCGTGGCTCTACCCTTCATTCGGCCCCTGCCAAACCCTACATTTCAGCAGGATAATGCACGACCGCATGTTGCACGTCCTGTACGGGCCTTTCTGGATACAGAAAATGTTCGACTGCTGCCCTGGCCAGCACATTCTCCAGATCTCTCACCAATTGAAAATGTCTGGTCAATGGTGGCCGAGCAACTGGCTCGTCACAATACGCCAGTCAGTACTCTTGGCGAACTGTGATATCGTGTTGAAGCTGCATGGGCAGCTGCATTTGTACACGACATCCAAGCTCTGTTTGACTCAATTCCCAGGCGTATCATGGCCGTTATTACGGCCAGATGTGGCTGTTCTGGGTACTATTTCTCAGGATCTATGCACCGAAATTGCGTGAAAATGTAATTACATGTCAGTTCTAGTATAATATATTTGTCCAATGAATACCCGTTTATCATGTGCATTTCTTCTTGGTGTAACAATTTTAATGGCCAGTAGTGAAGTCACCCCGTATTACGATATTCACATAACAATTCTTCTTTCTTGGTTGTCTTTAACTCCTAAGCAAACATGCATCTTGCTGTGTCTAGACAAGACAGCCTAGACACAATGAGAGGAAGCCGAAAGGCACGCGCTTAAACTCACGCAGGCCGGCGTGAGGTCTGAAACAGGATACGTAATGAATGCTATAAAGAAAGTACGTAGCTTCTGGAATACTTAACTTTAATCCACAATTGTAGAACATCGCTCTTGATGATACATGCTTCATATAATAAATATCAATTGAATACGGCGCCTTGCTAGGTCGTAGCAATTGACTTAGCTGAAGGCTATGCTAACTATCTTCTCGGCAAATGAGAGAGTCTTCGTCAGTGTAGCATCGCTAGCAAAGTGGGCTGTACAACTGGGACGAGTGCTAGTACGTCTCTCTAGACCTGCCGTGTGGTGGCGCTCGGTCTTCTATTACTGACAGTGGCGACACGCGGGTCCGACATATACTAATGGACCGCGGCCGATTTAAAGGCTATCACCTAGCAAGTGTGGTGTCTGGCGGTGACACCACACATCTCATCTAAAAGATCACTCAGAGTTGCATGTCGCAATGGTCTGACGACCTGAAAGATCCACTTATTCCTGGATTCTAAAGCAAAAATTGCAATTTAGGCTGGGAGGTGCATATTCTTTGCCTAAATCGACTGAAGTGGATGCTGATACGAGCAAGACCCACATCCTTCCCTATCCTTCCCCAATCCGAGCTTTTGATGCGTCTCTAACAATCAAGCCGTTGATGGGTAGTAATCCCCAATCTTCTTTCCTTTCTTGTAACTCTTACATGACCGTATAGTCATCAAACGTTACCGATCACGCTATTCGTTTGTGATACACCTCACTCCTGAAATAGACGACAAATACCATGACAATTTTATCAAGAAAGCAACTAAAAGTCACAGCGTAAAAACAGCTGTACCAGAAGAATGTAAATAAATGAGTAGAGTAACTACACTTAGCTTCCACTGGAAATTTCCTTCATGTGATGTTAAGCACACATAAACACAACAACTAAGGTTTAAGTTGGTGAACCGCTAGCAGTAATGGTTGTGGCACTAGATTCTTGTCTGTGTCAGTGAGGACGGCGAGGAGGCGTGGCCAGGGTGGCAGCAGTCAAAGAAAAGCCGTAAGCTCTTCCAGGAAAGCACAAGGGCTTTTACAAAAAGTATGACAGCTTTGCTTGTGAGCGCAGGTGGTGGCATCTTGCCATAAAGTCAGCCCACGAGGGCGGCCCGGTCTTCAGCAGGACAATGGCCAGCGACCTGCATTCTGGAAACGTATTTTGCACCTCGCGTGTGCGACCGACAGATGGGCGCCGTGGATTATTATTTGCTTTGGGAAGGAGAGCTTTGTCCTTTGCAGCAGTGGAACGCTCGCGCGTTTCTCTGGCGCCAAGTTTAGCCGGGGAGAGCATAGATTCGGGCGTGGAAACTTTCTCATTATAGGAATACCACTATGCCGTGTCTAGATGGGCTATCTGGCGCGGTGTCATAAGTACTCCATAGGTGCAATTTGCGCTGCCAGTTTGAAAATTAGTGGGGTCAATTTTTGGCGTCTCTGCGTTGATTTTATGTGGAGGAGAGAGGAGAGGAGAGATTGTCGAGGTATTCGGTAGATGTCCACCGTAGAGAACAGTCTGGGCAGTTCGGCCGTTGTACGCTGTATGCTCAGCAAATTGTCGGAGAGCAGATACAGAGCCTTGGCGTTTTCGGCACGCCAGTCGTGATTCTCTGTACAGCTCGGGGCGAGGGTACGCTTGTCGCGGCCTTTGCAGTTGCGCACCTACAGCCAGTGTGCACATCACTCATTGGGCAGTTCAGCGTTGAGCAAACCGTCAGCTCAGGCCTATTAGAAATCTTTGTCTGAGGAATTAGGAATCACTACAGCGAGTCCATCTGACCTGCAGTCCTGCATTTCAAAGAATGCACATTGTATTGCCGTTCAGCTAGAGGTCCACAATCTCGGTCAGTACCTCACATACAGCCAGAAAGCGTTGTTGCTACTATGGTGATGGAGGCATCGTTCTAGCTCCACCCCCTTCCCCTTTAATAGCTTTGCCAACCATCAACATCATCTGTCGCCATTTATTTTGTTCCGCGGTTTCTTTTCTTTTTGTGCACTAATACTGGAAAAGCACTTTTTGGATTTGTAGTAAACCAAGTCCGAAAAGAGCAATTTTGTATTTCAGTGCCCTGCTCATCCTGACCATTTGAGCTGTAATATTATTTTTTTTGAGCTTAGGGTACATAATAAGGATAGGAAACCTTACAAAGGGACGTTTAAAAGTTTGTGTTTGAGGACATTGCTGCAGCGTATATGCAACGTAGTGCGAATCTTATGCGGGTTTATGGGTGGTGGTAAACTGTTTGAATATCTTGTAAGCTTGTTACAGGTGAGGTTGTGCTGGAAATAATTATTAAGAAGAAAATTCGATATGTTGCTCCGTTTCCGAGTTAATTACCATTAAAGTTAGCCAATCAGGTCATTGCACAGACGAATTCAAGGACTTGTACGTGTTAAAAGGCAGTAATGCAGATACATCTGTGCGTCTGTGGGTTACCACTTGTTGAAATGCTCATTACCAGCTAAAACGTGCCTCTTTCGTAAGTGTTAAATTTAAGCTAGGGGAACAAAAGCTACGTTTGTTCGGTCCGAAGAAATCAAACGATGAACACATTTGGGCCACTGTGCGTGGCAGCTTGCTTGAATTTGCACGCGCAGCTTCCTGAGGGGATAACTTCAAAGCTAAATAACGCAGAAACGGCGCAAGTGTAACGAATTTTTTCCTTAATAATTGTTTCTCAGGACAGCCTCCCCTGCAACGGCATTACAAGCTTTTCACGCTGTTTCTCACCACACTGTATAAAGCACTGACATGTGAGCAAGGAATTAGTTGCCATTCTTGTCTTTCCGACGTGCGTACGGTAAATACAGAAACGTGAACTATGGTGACGTTATTATCAAATGCGTTGAAACAGTACCTGAGGTCTGTTATTCTTTTCTTGGCTGCTGAATGACGAACATCGGTGGACACCTACAGGAGAATGAAGAAGAACGTGTATGGGCAATGTGTCTGTCGAAAACCGCCGGCCGCTGTGGCCGAGCGGTTGTAGGCACTACAGCCCAGACTGCGCTGCTGCTACGGTCGCAGGTTCGGATCCTGCCTCGGGCATGGATGTGTGTGATGTCCTTAGGTTAGTTAGGTTTAAGTAGTTATAAGTCTAGGGGACTGATGACCTCAGATGTTAAGTCCCACAGTGCTTAGAGCCATTTGAACCCTTTTTTTTTGGCGGAAACCACCCTTATGGAAAACTCGACAGGGGGTGCTCCTGCTTCATGACAACTCACGTCCCCATATCGCAAAAGCCGTAAAGCAGATGTTACGCCAGCTCAAGTGGGGGACATTCGAGCACTAGCCCTGTAGTCCAGGCCTCTCGCCATGCGATTACCACGCCTTGAAGGGTCGACGATTCCTGTCGGATGAGGATGTGGAGCAGGCAGTTAAAGACTTCTTCGCGCAGCAGAACACGGTGTTATACCAAACGTGTATCTCCATCCTGGTGCGTGGGTGGGATGGTTGTTTGAATCCTCACGGCGATTTTTGCCTGATTGACACACCGATTCCGGACTGAACGGCCTTCGAACGGAAAGTTTTTGATCGCACTTTACATAAATACACTGCTGGCCGTTACAATTGCATCATTATGAAGACGACATGCAACAAACGTCATACTGGTACGAAGTGTACCACATGCTTGGATATGCAAATGATTAGCATTTCAGCACACTCGTACATGCTATACGCAAGGAAAGACTACACAGCGGGTTTCTCGTTCATTAACTTTGTGTGGACTCTCTCGAAGCACCGTGGTTACGCATCATTGGCTATCCGTATCGTAACAGGAGATGAAACGTGGTGCTACCAGTACCAACTGGATAGCAAGCGAAAAACTGTGGCATGGAATTCATCGTCCCATAGTCCTAAAAAAGGTCGGCTGACGAAATGCAAGATTAAGACGTTGTTGATCGTCTTTTTCGACAACGAATGCTTGATCCGCCATAACTTTCTAATCGAGAAAGGCGGGGAAGACGGACAGGATGCCACTGGGTGTCGATTGGTCTCCGGATTGTATCGGTAGCACCAAGTCTTATCTCTTGTGACGTTGCGGATATCCAAGAATGCGTGACCGCGGTACCTCGAGCAATTTTACAAGATGCGTTTCCTGACACTTTCCAGTAGGTCTAAAAGCGAATTCTGGAGTGTGTTGAACATGGAATCGATTGGTCCAGGAATGCAGTTCTCAGTTACACGAACGATTTCAATGGCCCCAAGCGTCGAATTCCCAGGAGGATAAATTTATTGTTCGCTCGGCGGCGGAGTTAGGTCAGGAAACGGACTTGTTTGCAATAAGACAGGATAACGAAGGACCACATGTTATCCATGCTCTCTTGACGTATCTCGATACAGAATGTGTGCGACTGTCGCTCTGGCCTGATCTCTCAATCACGGGAAACATTCGATCGAAAGACCAGCAGGCCAGCGTTCGCTAGCCACTCCTTGGTCGTTGCGTAGAACGAGTATGAATTCGTGGTGTTGCTATTTCGATGGCGAGGAGTGTAAATTCGAAGATTAATATTAACTTATTCATAGTGGACATGTAGAATTAAACGATATATAATATAATAAAACGTCCGTCCACGGCAATAACAACAGTTGGGTCCCGGAGACTCATTACGCTTTAACCGTGTTGGGTAGTAGCCCCATCAAAGAATTGGACAATTTAAATAACAAGCATGCCCTTATAAAGCGATCTTAAGGATAACAGTTCAGACGAAGGTCTCGAAAGGCTGAATAATTTCATGGGTAAGAAGGGTTTACCAAGGCCGCTGTATACCTGATCAGTAACAACGCGCCGTCTCAGCAGTGTCCTCTAGCAGCCGGGCGGCGAATTCCCACAGCACCACAGGACCGCCCGCCGTCTGTCTCGGCGAACAATGTGTGCAGGAGTGGGAGGGAGGGAACCGCCAGAGACGCCGTTACCAGGCAACGTCGACGACCTCCTCCAACAGCTCCGGCGTCATCCACACCAGGAAGCGCAGCCGCCTTTTGTTGCACCACATTTTTTTGTACTTCCATCTGATCTAAATGCAGTGCAAGTCGCCATTACAAATTCGACACGCTCTCTCTGCACTTCAAGCCCCAACTGAACGACATCTCTCGCAGATGTTTTTGCGCCGCATTTACATACACTCCCCATCTGCAGCAGAACCGTCTTTTTGTGCCGCTTGGTGGGGGTGTGGATGTTTGTATTCATTTATTTACATAATCTGACTTGCATAGGGGCAGCAGGCGCTCTCTTGCATTGGCCCAGGATTTCAGACATACAGTACCTATTTTACATCATAGTTTCCTAAGAATTAGCAATTTTAGTAAGACAAATTGTATAAAATGATTCGAGTGTCTGAAGTGACAATGTGAGTAAATACAGTACTGGCCATTAAAATTGCTACGCCAAGAAGAAATGCAGATGATAAACGGGTATACATTGGACAAATATATTATACTAGAACTGACATGTGATTACATTTTCACGCAGTTTGGGTGCATAGATCCTGAGAAATCAGTACCCAGAACAACCACCTCTGGCCGTAATAACGGCCTTGATACACCTGGGCATTGAGTCAAACAGAGCTTGGATGGCGTGTACAGGCACAGCTGCCCGTGCAGCTTCAACACGATACCACAGTTCATCAAGAGTAGTTACTGGCGTATTGTGATGAGCCAGTTACTCGGCCACCATTGACCAGACGTTTTCAGTTGGTGAAATATCTGGAGAATGTGCTGGCCAGGGCAGCAGTCGAACATTTTCTGTATCCAGAAAGGCCTGTACAGGACCTACAACATGCGGTCGTGCATTATCCTGCTGAAATGTACGGTTTCGCAGGGATCGAATGAAGGGCAGAGCCACGGGTCGCAACACATCTGAAATGTAACGTCCACTGCTCAAAGTGCCGTCAATGCGAACAAGAGGTGACCGAGACGTGTAACCAATGGCACCCGATACCATCACGCCGGGTGATACGACAGTACACGCTTCCAATATGCGTTCACCGCGATGTCGCCAAACACGGATGCGACCATCATGATGCCTTATACAGAACCTGGATTAATCCGAAAAAATGATGTTTTGGCATTCGTGCACCCAGGTTCGTCGTTGAGTACACCATCGCAGGCGCTCCTGTGTATGATTCAGTGTCAAGGGCAACCGCAGTCATGGTCTCCGAGCTGATAGTCCATGCCGCTGAAACGTCGTCGAACTGTTCGTGCAGATGGTTGTTGTCTTGCAAACGTTCCCATCTGGTGATTCAGGGATCGAGACGTGGCTGCACGATCCGTTACAGCCATGCGGATAAGATGCCTGTCATCTCGACTGCTAGTGATACGAGGCCGTTGGGATGTAGAATGGCGTTCCGTATTACCTTCCTGAACCCACTGATTCCATATTCTGCTAACAGGCATTGGATCTCGACCAACGCGAGCTCCAATGTCGCGATACGATAAACCGCAATAGCGATAGGCTACAATCCCACCTTTATCAAAGTCAGAAACGTGATGGTAAGCATTTTTCATCACAACAACGTTTCACCAGGCAACGCCGGTCAACTGCTGTTTGTGTATGAGAAATCGGTTGGAAACTTTCCTCATGTGAGCACGTAATAGGTGTCGCCTCCGGCGGCAACCTTGTGTGAATGCTCTGAAAAGCTAATCATTTGCATATTACAACATCTTCTTCCTGTCGGTTAAATTTCGCGTCTGTAGCACGTCATCTTCGTGGTGTAGCAATTTTAATGGCCAGTATTGTAGTATTGACTATGTACTAGTGAAGTTAATACTGACAGTACCTGTACTACTGCAGGTGCTGCCACTAATGATGATAATAGTAATAATAATAATAATAATAATAATTAGAATAAGAATAAGAAGAATAACAGTAGTAATGATAATAATAACAAAAATGATAGTGGCATGTATAAAAAGAATTTATCGATGTACAAGATAAATGTTTCCTGATCTAGCGGATTCTGGGGGAAAGGAAATTTAAGGAGACTACACCAGCTAAGAATGTTGGGAAAAGAGGGAGATCTGGTTGGAAAGAAGGATGTACAAGGGTAACGAGTACTTACAGGGACAAAGGTAATCCTTATTGTTCCTTCAGTAGATGTGTCATTTACTGTCCTCTACAGCCGGGGATGTTATTTAGTTCTCTTATATAATGCGGAATGTGATTTCAGAGTCGGGTTCTTGCTACTGAGAAGGACCTCGAGAAAGTGGCTGAACGATGGAGTGGAATGGAAAGGATTTTGCTCTTATGTCAACGGGTGTTTCTGCCATAAGAACGTTAAGGATGAGAAGGTGTGTCTATGACTAAAAATTCTGAGACCCTGAATTCGATCCCTGTATATCCAATGTCTCCCACTGGGATCCGATGTCCCATCAGCGCTTGATGTACACAAAATACGAAAGTTGTCCGTGGTTCCTGTTCCACGTTGTATTTTAGCCCACCTTTCCAATCCCCCTCCCCCTCCATTTTTTGTCGAGATCAGTTAACTATTAAGTCGGAGGCCGGCCGAAGTGGCCGAGCGGTTCTGGGCGCTACAGTCTGGAACCGCGAGACCGCTACGGTCGCAGGTTGGAATCCTGCCTCGGGCATGGATGTGTGTGATGTCCTTAGGTTAGTTAGGTTTAAGTAGTTCTAAGTTCTAAGGGACTGATGACCTTAGAAGTTTAGTCCCATAGTGCTCAGAGCCATTTGAACCATATTAAGTCGGAAGATATCAAGGAGTATTCCAACACCAACACAACCGTGCCAAGTGAAACACCTGTTGATTTTTGCGAACATTTCATTCTTGTTTTAGAAAATGTCTTAAAAAGAATTAACAGTTCGTACAGATGTTACACAAAACATTCGTCTTAGTACAGACGCTTAACGGCCGTTATTTTATTATTCATTATCTGTTGTAATCTCTATTCTAATGTTGTGCAAACTCTTTTTCCCGTGGCTGGATATTTGACAGCTACTCCGCAGAAACTGCTATTGTGTCCTCGTGCTTAACATTACGGGGTAAAACTGTGTAGGTCCTCTATTCGTCTCCTGCATAAAACATCAGATTTTCCTGAGATTGGGTGCGGGGATCACTAAATGCTGAGAGGACAAGTGAGAAGCTGCTTGAACATTTCTGAATAAGCAGTTAAATTAACACTCAGCTTTGTCAAGGTGAAAAGCTTTATATAAATATGTGAAGCGAATGATTTTATCACCCAATTTATCTGTTCAAAAATGTTCAAATGTGTGTGAAATCTTATGGGACTTAGCTGCTAAGGTCATCAGTCCCTAAGCTTGCACAATACTTAACCTAAATTATCCTAAGGACAAACACACACACCCATGCCCGAGGGAGGACTCGAACCTCCGCCGGGATCAGCCGCACAGTCCATGACTGCAGCGCCTAAAGACCGCTCGGCTAATCCCGTACGGCCAATTTATCTGTTTACCTCGGCCTAGCTCCATGATCTAAGTCGGTAAATTGGCATTATTTCACTATGAAAGAAAAGTAATAGCTATGTGCAGAGTGTGCGACACTGTCATAGCTCTAACTCCATACTTCCCAAGCAACACCTGCGCACTCTGGACACCCGCGCATCTATACCGATGGGAAGGATAGGTAGCGTTCCATACGTGTACGTAGTGGTATACCCTCCATGTTTGCATACTACCCCACAACCCCAAAAGATAATGAGTATGACACTCGTCGGAACGTCGTAGTATTTCAGCACTGCCAACCGACATGATTTCATGAACAATAATTAATGGTGACACCTTTCCCTTTAAAAATAAAAGAGAGAGAGAGAGAGAGAGAGAGAGAGAGCAATCGGTATGGCCATGCCAGTCAGAACTGTTCTTCAAACAAGGTCACATACGGCGGTTCAACTCCATCCTCGTCTTTCTTGTTCTAATGAAATCTTCTGCTCCTTGCCCAACGATCTCGAATCGGTGGGACGTTAAACTTTTACGTTTCTTCTTATAGAACTTCTTTGATCTGTACTATTGATCAATTTAGTCAGTAAATAAAGTCTTCCTAGACACGTTGTTCTATACATGTAAAAAACTACACATTGTTTTAAATAGGCAGTACTGATTAGAGGCTGAAAACGAGTTAAAAAAAAAAACAGGGGACCCAAACCTTCACAAAGCATTCAGTCGTTCATAACAGTACAAACATCATCGGATAACTGTCAGACGATTCTTTTTTGCTTTTACAAACACAAAAAGAAGATGTCCAAAGATAATTTATTCGTGATTGCGATACATTTTTTTCAGTAGTTCAAAATGTTCTATTGCGTGTGAATTCCTCAGGGACCAAACTGCTTAGGTCATCGGTCACTGTACTTACACACTACTTAAACTAACTTATGCTAAGAACAACACACAAACCCATGCCCGAGGGAGGACTCGAACCTCCTACGGGCGCACCCGCACGAACCGTGACAAGGCAACTAAGACCGCTCGGCTACCCAACGCGGCAGAAATATGAATAAAGCTCGTAATTTTTAAAAGTATTGTGGGAAATCCGTTAGTGCGAGCGATGGAATTGTGGTGAACGAACAACTAATTGTTTATTTCTGTCTGGTCTTTTGTCACTATATACATATTCAGCTCATATCTTTGTTTTCAATTTTAATTGCATCGCACTTGTTAAGTTCATGTGTTGTTTCTTAAATTTTTCACATTTTTGTTTCTCCACTTATTATCTCGTTACAGGCCAGCTAAGGACAACGTATAAGTCATTAAGTTATCTTTACGCTTTCTCCTATTACTTCTTCATCTACTCACTTTTTCCTTCTTTTTTCTGCTACACACCATTACATATTTCTGTTCAATATTTAATTCAATGACATTTCCCACCGGTAGTCTGTTACGAAGTACTGGAATGACTGTAAGAAACATATCTACAACGGGAACCTACATATTCAGATGTGGATATCTTTTCGTAGACTTAGCTTTACTTTGGTACAGAATCACATGTCTAGCGTGGGTGACAGGAAATGCGAGAGAGGTTTACACATTTGTCCACGGTTGCTAGCAGGAAATGCTAAACCTGAGAAGCATAGCTAACAACAGTGTATCATGTCCCTCGCATATGAAAACGTGCTGAATCCTTCCCTTCCCTATCTTTCGGCTTCTCGAAATAAGACAGTCTTGGTTGCCAACTTTTTTTATATTTATTGACAACGACGCGTTTCGCCCTTGTGGGATATCTTCAGATTTACGTGACAAGTAACGTGATGAGCCAACTTCAGTCCTTTACTTCTTATGTTATGCTGAAGATATTCCACATGGGCGAAACGCCTCATTGCTAATAAATTGACAAAAAAAAAAAAAAAAAAATTGGCAACCAAGACTGTCATACACCAAGAAATTCATAATCCGTTTCTGTATCAGGCGCCCAGTTTTACTTGAAAAAGAAGTAACCAAAATGTTACTATAGCCACAGTGCAGTTGGCTAACGTTCATCGATAGTTGTTGCTTAAAAAAATAATCCTCAATTTTTTCCACTGAAATTGTGGAGACCATGTTGGTACGGTTAGGAATGTGTCACAGTCTCGACAGGCGAACGAACCCCGCCATTTTCAATTTTGACGCTATTCCACCATTTGATCGCAGAGTCACAAAGAAGAGTGTCTGCAGAAGAAGGGAGATCAGAATTAGAACGACCGCCACCCCCTTCGCACTGTCTTTTCAGGGCGAACTGAATGCAGCCTTTACTTGCGCTCTTAATTGGTACCGTCCACAAAATAAGACCGTCAGTGTGCAAATAATGATGTATTTACGCATAAGAATCAACTTCTGTGTTAACTGCAAGTGTGTAGAGAGATAGGGAAAGTTTGATGTAGTAAGTCATTTTGATATATCTGCAGTGACACATACTGACATCCGCCTTACTTCAGGCGCTGGATACAGCTGCGATGATTTGTACTTTAAATAAAATACTGACGATTTTTGAAAGTGGCTAGTAATTGTGATCCGTATTATGAATTCTATTCTTCTGCCGAATGCGAAATAATTTCTCCGTGCATCGGAACGTCTCAGTTCAAGAAAGAGAGAGAGTGAGGTTGTGGAGGAGCTGGATGCGGAGGAAGGGGGAAGGGCTAGTAATGGAAGGGGGAGGGGGGTGGGAATCTAGAAGCTTGGTGGAAGGGGAAGAGGGAGGGATCCATAAGTAGGGGTATCGCTTGTAAAAGGTCCGAGCAGATGTAATTTTATGTAAGAGGTCCGAGCAGATGTAATTTCGATGTATTGCTCATGCGCTGCCTGCGATATGCAAAGTATAAGAGAGCAGTGTTGACTGCAGTAGGAACTGTGTAGCTGTAGCAGTAAGTTGTTGCTAGTCGCTAGTCTGCGCTTGTCTGAAGTGTGCTCTGGTCTGGTATAGTGTATCGTGTTGGCTGGGCCGGTCGCGGTGCAGCGATGCCGGAGCCTGAGTATTATTGTGTAAGGTAAAAAGCAGCCTCGCGCATATCTAGTAATGTTACGTGAACTCCCATGTAAATCTTTTAAAAATGTCCTAATAATAATCTTTGTCATATAAAGTAATTTCTAACAAACATTCATTTCAATTTAAAGAATTTACTAATTTCTCCAATCCATGATCATTCCGATTGTTGCAAAAGAAAAATCAGTTGCTTCCTTTCATAAATGACAAATCTATCGGCCAGCATTGCACAGAGCTGTGCCGGAAAAAGCTATTGTAAGAGCAGATAGTTGGCGACTTTATTGAGGTAAGAATTTTTGCTTTTTTATTCAGAATGATCTTACAGGGCCATGACGCAGCACTGCTGTCGTCCAAAATTTACCAGGTTACTGAATTTATTTTTTATTACGAGGTTTAGGGATTTTTCTGTTTCGAGCTTACATTAAATGAGAAAAGAATTTTGTTGGTACATTAAATGGGAACCAATTTTGTTCTGAGGTTACACTAAAATTAGAATCATTAACCAAATAATATTTATATTTTTTTGTGGGGAGGTTACACGCTTGAGGCACGGGCGCTAACTGATACTTTCCAGGATGACCGCTAGTGTTTATCATTTACTATGAGTTGAACGGTCTTGAAAATTAGGTGTCTCCTTGGTAAAAAAAAAATCTTTACCCTAAGGTTGACAGCAACTCTAGGACGAGCGTTTTTAGCGTAGTGGTCACAGTGTAATCCGTTGTCAGTGGGAATAGGGTTAGAGCTACGATCTTGAAAAGAAGAGTAAAATAAAGAATGTGTGTGCTTGTGTAACAGTGAAAAAGAAAAGGAGAGAAGAAGAAGAAAGAGTAGGAGGGGGGAGGGGGAAGAAGAAGAAAAAGGAGAAGAAGAACTGAAACAAGAACTCACTTCAGGTTCGGTTTTTTTCCTCTCTTTTGGTCATGTCAGGGACTATTTTATGCTCGTAAAGTATCGGCACGAGGGACTGTGACAAGCAACTGGAAGTACTCCATGAAGCGAGAAACAAAATTTCTGTATCAAGAATCAGCAGGAAAATTATGCATTGGTTTGGAATGAATAAATAACATAGTAACAAATGGTTCAAATGGCACTGAGCACTATGGGACTTAACTGCTGAGGTCATCAGTCCCCTAGAACTTAGAACTACTTAAACCTAACTAACCTAAGGACATCACACACATCCATGCCCAAGGCAGGATTCGAACCTGCGACCGTAGCGGTCGCGCAGTTCCAAAGTGTAGCGCCTAGAACCGCTCGGCCACTCCGCCCGGTCCATAGTGACAGAAAAACGTTAATACGATTATGGAAAATGATTAGAGTATCAACAATTTGGATGAACAAGCCATGAAAAGTCTACGTTGCCTCAAGTGATCTGTGTTTCTTGTTATAGATGCCTGGTGATTTATACTCCAGTACCTGAGCTGTTAGATCAGTGATGTAGGAACGCACACATCTGGCCATCATCGTCGACATGGCAATAATGCAAGATGACTGCATTTCAAATAATTAAAGGGGAAAAGCTCCCACCGACAGCTAGGTTATTAGAGATGGTACACAAGCTAAAATTGGACGAGGATGGCAGTGCAAGTCAGCGGTATTCTTTATAAAGAAGTCATCCCCAATTTGCCTCATACAGTTCAAGGAAACCACGGTAAACCTAATTCTGGATAGATGGATGCGGATTCGATACCCGTTTCTCTGGAATGCGAGTCCAGGACTTTAAGCATTGCGTCACTTTGCTCTGGAAAGTATACATCACACAAACTTTGCAGAAAAGCCATTTGTGGATACGCTGATATGTATGTTTACATTACGCGAGAATACGCTATTAATAACGGTAGGGGCAACTGTCTAGGAAAAAACACAATGGATGTAGCAGATATGCGGGGTTGGTCACAGGCTGATGAGCCAGTCACCGCGGAACACCTTTGTTAATTCGAAGAAGAGCAGAAATTAAGATTGCACCATATTTCAATCACACTGAGTTACCGTGGAAGGTGTCAACTGAGACCTAGCCGTGGATGCTTTCTTGGTCAGATCTTCCCGGACGTGGGAAGACACTAGGATTAACACCGTGGTCTAACGGCAGCGACGCTAACCATTTTTTATTCTCATTTTGTTCGTTGTCGTCATTTGGTCTGGACGGACGTCACGTGACACCCCTTCAATTCATTGCTGAATACTTCACTCAGGTTTTTTCCCTCCTTTTTCTGCAAAGAACACCCCCAGCCCTCTGACCGCACGCACTGAACTACCATTCCGGCACCATTACACCGCGAGCTGCAGCTGAATTAGATAAAACGCCGTTTCATAGTCGTCATCGAGGAAGATGCGCTCATACAATAATGTTACTGGCGATATTCTAGTAAAGGTTTATTTTAACGGTTCAACTTTCGGTCAAGCACTACTCGATGGCATATATAATCATTTTGCAGTATCAATGAATACAGTTTTCTTTAGGGAATTAACAACAACATTCCGATACTGAAAATATAATATGATAAGGTAAAACGACGGTTACGATAAATATTTAGTTAGAATGATTCATTCGGTAACAAATAATCACAATTAATAGAGTACATCTACATACAATGCATTTCAGACGATCACACGTTGGTTTGGAGTGATAAAATGAAGTATGAATGATGGGAAAATCAGAAACTTTCAACGCAGACTTACTGCTGGTTGTTCTTTCCGCATGCCTTTCGCACTTGGAACAGGAAAGAGACTAAATCACAGTGTTTTTAAAACACTGAAAGGTGATTTGATAACTAAAGATGTAGTAAGGCTGCTTTTGTCGTAAGAAAAGAAAGCCTCTAGTGAGTGTTTTTCTATTGCTATCAGTTTCTCTTTCTTTAAATCACTCTTTTCTCACCCCCCCCCCCCCCCCCTCTCTCGCACTCTCTCTCTCTCTCTCTCTCTCTCTCTCTCTCTCTCTCTCATACACACACACACACACACACACACACACACACACACACACACACAAACAAACAAACCCTCACAGATATAAACAAACGTATAAGCACATTCATGCACCTTAATACTCGAAGGCAAGGTACAGCAGATGGAAATTTAGGAAGAGGGACGTGGTGAAGGCAGCAAAGAGGAGAGGAGTTTGATGTGAAGAGAGATTGCCAGAAGATAAAACATTAAGAAGTTTGGTCTCATCCGCTGTTGCAAATTACACGTGAAATTGTTCTGCAGACTTAAACAGTGACTGACCGGGAGATACAGTGCTGTCTTTGAGATTACTCGTATTCAAATGGAGCAGTGTTCAAATACCTGTGGAGATGCTGAAATATAGCTTTTCGAGGTTTTCCTAACTTAGTTCAAGGGAATACTCGGAAGCACGATATATTCCCTGCCACTTGAGGCTGGGAAGACACCTATCAAGCTCTCTATCTCGTACTCTTTCTTTTTATATTTACGTCTTTGACAATCGGCACTGGCCAATTTGCGTTCACTATTTTTTATGTTTTTTTTTTCTTTACGGCAATAAGAGAAGTTAAGCAACGGAAATCACAGCAATTAGAAGATAGTCTCTCAGAGACAACAAAATCATCGATACGCTTCATGTAAAGTATCCAGAAGCGAAGTGGTATACTGCTCACTGTTTCAGATTCTGTGCGGAAAACACTTTGACACGGGTCGTCTGAAACTTTGGAAGGATATAACACCGCGACGGGGACTGTAAACACGCAATGAGTTTAAGAGGATGCACAAGTTTCACAATTTCGACGGACACTGGAATCACGAGCAAAGTGACCCCACGACGAGGGGACGGCACGCGTCGCGACGTACCTTGTGAATAGGGTCACATGTCCTGCGACGCCGGAGGGGCGTCGAACGGTGGCGGAGCAGCGCGCGCCAGGCGAGCGGTCGGTCGTGGAGACGCCACTTGGCGGTTGCCGTGGAGGAGGACGCGCAGCGACTGGACGCGACGCCGGCTCCCACAGTGGGAAAGGGCGGGCGGCGCGCGCGCGCTCTGGCGGCCGGGGGCCGAAGCTGCAGCGCGTGCCTGGGTGTCGGCGGCCGTATGCCAACAGCCCGCGGCGGCGCGCCGCCGGCCGTGTCAAAGCCCTCCGCCGGCGCGGCGAGTCTCATCTCTCCTGATCGCTACTTCTTTTTTACTGTTTCCTTTCGCTGCGGACGTGCAGGAGGTAGTTAATGCCCACGGTAGTTCACTCTTTCCTAGAATTGTAGAACTACCGTAGGCCACCGGAGCCTACTGTAAGTAAGCGTAGACTATGGTTGTTTTCCCAGTAGCAGTGGTCAGCTAAAGCAACACCGACTCAAAGGAAGGCCTCGGCGCTTGCTGGTGACGTCACGTCAGCTAGGCACGGCGAACGCCAGGTCTGTTGCAGGCAGAAACGCCTGGGCGTGCTCATCACTATAAATCTCTTCTTTTTGGACAAAATGTTTGGTATTGTTTTGGATTCTGCAGTTTTATTTAGATGAAAGATTTTCTTACTATCGTAAAGCTACAAATGAAGATCATAGTTCTGTATTACTGAATCCTGTCGAAACAAACGTAGATCAATATGAGAAGATGCTTTGCCCCATTGCAAGCTTCGGAAATTTTACATTCAAGTAACTATATTTACTTGATCCATTTTGTTATCGAAACTTACCCCAACACCCTTACATTTAACTCTTTTCTATTATTTATTTATTTATTTTCTTTTGACATCGTCACTGGAAATGTGAACTAATTTACATGTGTAAATGTCCAACTGTTGCCAGTCATTAGATTACAGTCGTTTTCAAGGAAAGGAATTCTAAACAGGAAACAAAATAGCTTCATACATCGAAAATACTGCTGATCTTAAACTTTTTTAAACATACACATTAGAAAAGGTAAATATACCCCTCTTGCTACTGAAAGGAGAATCTTTATAAAATAAAATAAAAATTATTTGATAAAACAAGTATCTCTCTTTTGCTTCTTCTGCTGTCTCCCACTCCCTCCCCCAACGTGTAAAATCGCAAGATATTTCATTAACATTCAGTGCTCCTAACCCCATAGTCAACCAAGATACCTAAAGAAGAGCACCAATATGTTCACAGTGTCTTGTAAAAGCAACCGAGTACAAACGTAACTTCTCAGAGTTACAAATAAGGTAAAGAAGCACGAATTCTGTTGCCGCTGGACCATGAAGTTGTTTTTGTTTGTCAGTCCTTAAAACAGGTGAAATTTAAGTTCAGGAGTACACTATTTGTTAAGAAGTGTAATGAATTGCACGATTAATTGATTTCAGAAATTTCTCAGAACAATGTGTGTTGGTCAACCACCGCCAATAGTTTCACATTTTCCTGTGTCAGAGAGGGAGACACCACCATTATGAGTATGCCTGGAACAGACCTGGTGTTCGCCGTGCCTAGCTGACGTGGCGTCACGAAGAAGCGCCGAGGCCTTCCTTTGAGTCGGTGTTGGCTAAAGTCGCACCCTCGTTACCTGTACGTTGCATACCTATCGGGCGTTACCTCATTACGAACGCTTTCTTCGCGTATGGGATCGCTCTCTTACTAGTGTCCCCAAAAAACAGCAAGCGGTGAATTCCATCGCTTCTTCAGCTCTCTCTGCTTGTGACAGGGTAAGGCAAAATTTTCACAACTTTATTTATTGCACTTGGGGCGGTCTTGTAAGGGATACATGTCCGTAAGTTCGAGGGTTCTGTTCTTTATTCTTATTGTCTCATTTCTAATGTCCTCTTCATCAAATGTCTTGGATAATTTGTTTTGTCTCACTTCTGATGTCCTATTCAACTAATGCCTTGGGCAACCTGTACCAAAGCCAAGTTTCTGCACTGGTGGTACCACGTCTCGAATATGACTATGACATGTCTGAGATGGTCTAATTTCTCATGAATTTTTGTACACCTGAGTTGGATCATTTCTACAGTAGGTTCTATATTGAGCTCCTGATGCTGTGTCTGGATGCGCGTGTATCGTGAAGCTCTAAGAATCCACCTACATCTACATCTATACTCCGCGAGCCACCTTACGGTGTGTGGCGGAGGGTACTTATTGTACCACTATCTGATCCCCCCTTCCCTGTTCCATTCACGAATTGTGCGTGGGAAGAACGACTGCTTGTAAGTCTCCGTATTTGCTCTAATTTCTCGGCTCTTTTCGTTGTGTTGTAATATCTGGATGTGCAGTATTTGGACCTTGATAGCAAGACCGTAAGACGTGCCCCCATAAACGATTTTTGATAGCACAGTTACTTTGTAGAGTCTAAATTTTGTTGAGATGTTGAGTTCTCTACCGCAGAATAGTGGCATCAGTTCCCTCGCCATGACAGAGGCTTTAAGCTTTAGGTCTTCCACGCGTCTACGAAAATCTCCCTGATGGTCGAGCTCCGTGGTACCTCTTGCTCTTGGTGGTTCAAATGGCTCTGAGCACTATGGGACTTAACTTCTGAGGTCATCAGTCCCCTAGAACTTAGAACTACTTAAACCTACTTAACCTAAAGACATCACACACATCCATGCCCGAGCAGGATTCGAATCTCCGACCGTGGCGGTCGCCCGGTTCCAAACTGTTGCGCCTAGAACCACTCGGCCACTCCGGTCGGCGCCCTTGGTGGTAAGGTTTCTATTTAGTTGTGAACGTTTATCGCTAAAGTACGAGGTGCATTCAAGTTCTAAGGCCTCCGATTTTTTTTCTCCGAACTGGAAAGAGATAGAAACATGCACATTGTTTTAAAATGAGGCCACGTTCATTGTCAATACGTCCTAGAGATGGCAGCACCGTACGGCAGATGGAATTTTACCGCCAGCGGAGAGAATGAGAACTGTTTTAAATACTTAAAATGGCGACGTTTTCCTTATTTGAACAGCGTGCAGTCATTCGTTTTCTGAATTTGCGTGGTGTGAAACCAACTGAAATTCATCGACAGTTGAAGGAGACATGTGGTGATGGAGTTATGGATGTGTCGAAAGTGCGTTCGTGGGTGCGACAGTTTAATGAATGCAGAACATCGTGTGACAACAAACCGAAACAACCTCGGGCTCGCCTGACGACATGATCGAGAAAGTGGAGAGAATTGTTTTGGGGGATCGCCGAATGACTGTTGAACAGATCGCCTCCAGAGTTGGCATTTCTGTGGGTTCTGTGCACTCAATCCTGCATGACGACCTGAAAATGCGAAAAGTGTCATCCAGGTGGGTGCCACGAATGCTGACGGACGACCACATGGCTGCCCGTGTGGCATGTTGCCAAGCAATGTTGACGCGCAACGACAGCATGAATGGGACTTTCTTGTTGTCGGTTGTGACAATGGATGAGACGTGGATGCCATTTTTCAATCCAGAAACAAAGCGCCAGTCAGCTCAATGGAAGCACACAGATTCACCGCCACCAAAAAAATTTCGGATAACCGCCAGTGCTGAAAAAATGATGGTGTCCATGTTCTGGGACAGCGAGGGCGTAATCCTTACCCATTGCGTTCCAAAGGGCACTACGGTAACAGGTGCATCCTACGAAAATGTTTTGAAGAAAAATTCCTTCCTGCACTGCAACAAAAACGTCCGGGAAGGGCTGCGCATGTGCTGTTTCACCAAGACAACGCACCCGCACATCGAACTAACGTTACGCAACAGTTTCTTCGTGATAACAACTTTGAAGTGATTCCTCATGCTCCCTACTCACCTGACCTGGCTCCTAGTGACTTTTGGCTTTTTCCAACAATGAAAGACACTCTCCGTGGCCGCACATTCACCAGCCGTGCTGCTATTGCCTCAGCGATTTTCCAGTGGTCAAAACAGACTCCTAAAGAAGCCTTCGCCGCTGCCATGGAATCATGGCGTCAACGTTGTGAAAAATGTATACGTCTGCAGGGCGATTACGTCGAGAAGTAACGCCAGTTTCATCGATTTCTGGTGAGTAGTTAATTAGAAAAAAAAAATCTGAGGCCTTAGAACTTGAATGCACCTCGTATATTGTCGTTGTTTTGACCGGGTTAATTTTAATATTGTTATGTCTGCACTACTCTGTAGTGAGGTTCAGTTGTGTCTGTAGTCTTCTGTCGCTGACTCAAATGGCTCTGAGCAATATGGGTCTTGACGTCTGAGGTCATCAGTCCCCTAGAACTTGGAACTATTTAAACCTAACTAACCTAAGGACATCACACACATCCATGCCCGAGGCAGGATTCTAACCTGCGACCGTAGCGGTCGCGCAGTTCCAGACAGTAGCGCCTAGAACCGCTCGGCCAAACCGGTCGGTCTCTCGTTGGCTTTGTGGTTGGCGTCCACGCGGAAAGGACGCAGTGTCATCATTGAACTGTGTCAGGTGCACGTCTGCAATCATCGTTAGCGTAGATTGTAAACAAGATAGGTGACAAGACCGAACCTTGCGGAATTCCGGCGTCAACGAGCGTGATCTCCGATCTCATGCCTTCAAGTTTTACTCTCCTTTTTTTGATGAAGAGATTGCTCGCTATAACTCTAGTATAGTTGACTCGGATCATTGTTTGTTCTCTCATCTTCCGTAACAAATTCGCGCACCAGACCTTATCACAGGCCTGTTCCACGTCTAGAAAAACAGCAGCTGTCATGGTTGTCGTACTGAAATTCTTCGTGACATGCTCCGTTGTTCTCAGCACCTGGAGCTCCTCCTCCGAAACTTCTTTTGGAAACTATATTGCTCTAGTCGGATCATTTCAGCTTCAGTTAAAATGTGGTTAGTATTTCCTTAATGATACTTTCGAAAGTTTTTCCAGGACTGCTCAGTAAACTGATCGGTTTTTGATTTGCAGGTTAAGTCTTTCCTTGCTTTTGGAATAGGAATGATGTTGTTGTAAATTCTAGTCTATAGGACGAGTAGCTTCCTCAAAAATGGTTCAAATGGCTCTGAGCACTATGGGACTTAACATCTGTGGTCATCAGTCCCCTAGAACTTAGAACTACTTAAACCTAACTAACCTAAGGACATCACACACATCCATGCCCGAGGCAGGATTCGAACCTGCGATCGTAGCAGTCGCGAGTAGCTTCCTCGGTAGTCTCTTGAGTTATTCATTTGCTATTGCAACTGAGCCAGGTATATTGTTGTTCTTAAGATTCTTTAACTTGATCCTCATTTCGGTGGGTGTTGTTAGCCGAGGTGCATTCCTGGTCTCTTGTATAGCTATCCGTTGCGCCGTTTGGCTGGTTGTTATTTCGTACTCTCTTTCCCAGATGACCAGATCTTACTGTATTAGTCGATTTTATGCTGCAAAAGTCTTAGCAAAGGCTTGTGCTTCTTCTGTTGGGAGATCTGTAACTCCGTTCCCAGTCACCATCTGGTGTTTCGGGATTTTTCTCCCTCTCAGTCTTCTAACAAGTTGCCACTCATCTCTGGTGAACAGTCTAGAAACGGAGGATATATAAAGAGCAGGGTAACCTACGGAACATTTTGTTCTTCATAATTATCATCCTGCCTGTTACTTATGGATAAACAGTATTTAAAGAAAAACTGCAACTGTCAGTGTTGAATTTAGGTTTTATTCGAAAATTGTTGATTTGTGATGTGAAACAGAAAGATGTTATAAAGAAAACAATATCGATTTATCCTACAGCACTAGAAAACGGAATTTTCTCAACAACACAGGCAAAATTTAAAAAAGAAGTAAAAAAATATCAAACGTCGCTTCAATGCTTTGTCGAACACATACAAATCATGTTCCTGTTATTAATAGCCAACTTTTGTATCAATAGCCAACTTTTGCATTTACCAATAACAACAGGAAACTCTTGCCTTTGATCTTGATGAAGAACATTCTGTTGAGTAGAAAACAGCAACTTCAGTCTGCTCATGTTCGTTGCAAGTCAAAATGTAACTACGTAATTCTCTGGTTTTTATCTGAACCACGATTGTGATGATGTTTGACGCCAAAACGCGTAAAATTGGATTAATAAATGATGGAATACTGGATTCTAGTTTGCGACCAATCCAGCAAACTGCAAATTACGCAAATCATTCACCGTAGTCGCATCTCTCTTGGGTTCTTTTATGGCACAGCTTTGTCAAAATAACAATATTAATTATATATTTTTTGTGTTTGTGCGTATAAACGGTACTTGCCTCAAAAGTAATAGCTTTGGTTACATAAAAGAACAGAAGTTGCGCGATCAGCTGATTTTTCTTACTTATAAAATGCAGTTTATATTCTGCAAACGAACGCTGATGAAATGCGATTCTAATTATTTGTAAAACAAACAACCAGCCAAACAGAAAAAAACTAAAGAGGAGTAGTTTGCTCCTACTTTCTCTCTTACACATTCATTTACGTTTCTTTCCCTACCAGTAATCCTACCACTTACTACATTATTTATGTAGTGTACCCAGGAGCACCGAACCGTAGTTTTGGTACAGCGCAACTCTACATTTTACTCTGTTTAGACTGGAGGAAAGTGGAAAGAAAGATTTGGAGGATGCTATCTTCGGTCCTGAGCAATAGAGCTGTTTTACACGTGGCTCTAGTTATCAGCTCTTTGCATTACAGGTCAGATGTTTGAACGGAACGAAAACAACACGCACTAAAAACCATACAATGAATCTTTGTTCGAACTTTCATAGCCAAACAGAGAAATGGATCGTATGGCATTAAGGGGGGAGACAGTGTCTGGCGATGTAAGGCCGACTAGTGCAAGTCTTTTTATTTGACGCCACTTCGGCGACTCGCTCGTCGATGATGAGGAGAACAACATAACACCCAGACCCCACCGGATAAGATCTCCGATCTGGGCGGCTACTGCAAGGGTAACCTTCTGACCTTGAGGTAGCAGCGTTGAAAGGAGAGAGGGAAATGGACAAACGGGGTGTGAAACTGACCAGCGTGAGGTCTAGTTTTGCGAAGAAAGATTTAATTGCCTGACAGTAATCAGAGTAAATACGAAAAACATAATTAGTGATTTAGGAAAAATTTTGGTCCAATTCTTTGCAATCAAATGAGAAGGTGGACATGAACAAATGGGGTATCAAACTCATCAGTGTGAAGTCCAGTTTTCAAAAATAAAATTAATGATTTGAAAGCAATTGAGTAATTAAGAAACGATTATTGATTTAAGAGAAAACTGAAATATTTCACGAAGAATGCTGCTAGCTACGCAAATGAAGTGACACTAAATGTCGAATCACAGCTTAAAGTGAAAGTTCTCTGCTTTCTCTTAATCTGTACATTACTAATGGTAATGAAACACCGACTGATACTTGAATATGTTACATTTCGCGCTTTCCAAACTAAACCTGAAAATGGAAAAAAAGAAATGCCAATTGAAAGAATGTGGTCAAATGTTTTATGGAATCATTTGTACAAAAGTGAGGAAAAAAACAGATTAGAGAAACATTTGAGGCATCTTTGAATAATGATCGAAATTATCTACAACAAATGAGGTACCGACTGAGAATTTAAAGCTCGATGTTTAAATCAGAATCTTAGAATTTTAAGTTCAGACATAGTTGCAACTTCTTTGTATCAAAACTCGTGCTGAGGGTTTTAAAAGGACACCACTTTGTTTTAGCCATGAAAAGCAATTTAGTTTTCTTTCATCTCAAATCATCATTTCCTTTGGGCCTTTGTCCCACTTCAACACGGGGTCGACCGTGTATTTGGCAGTGATAGTTGCACGGGATGGCCGGATGCCCTTCGTGTCGCAACCCTGAACCCCCAGGGACGGAATTAATGTACTCCCGCTGTCTGCGTCTAGTGTAAGTGCAAACGTTTTCAAATGTCTCTGAGTCGAGTAACTGAGTTGGAACGTGGGGACCAGCCCAGTATTCACCTAGCGCGATGTGGAAAACCGCCTAAAAACCACATCCAGGCTGGCCAGCGTACTGGCCATCGTCGGGCGGCTTCGATCCTTGGCTGGCTCGCCTGCCCGAGTCCAGGAAGCAGCGAATTAGTGCTATTGGCTATCCTGGCGGGTTTTTCTTTCATCACAAATATTTAACATAAATTTCATATTTGCACATATTACAATACAAAACATGTTTGACACAAAAACTCAGTAAATCGCAAATCTAGAACAACTTTATGTCACCATAGCTTATTGTATCAGAAATAACATGCAACAGTAATAGACTGCGGTAAGATGAATATGTAGGGTGTGAAAACTTAGCAGCATGTAATGAACTTCACATATGAACGGGTACGGAATTTTTCACAAATGTTCAGTATTCGCTCATGGTCTCCTCTCCTGTTGACATTACAATAGCGTCACCATGAAGGTGCATGCAGCAAACGTCTAACTGACATTATGTGTACCACACGTCTGGATATGCAAATGATTCGGCGCAACGGTACTGAGTCGGTAGGACTCCGCGCAGGATACAGTTGTCAATGCGCAGTGACCAATTTTCGTACAAAGCGCTGGGCGAGTTCATTCGTTTGTTCGAAAGGGGAGGCAGCCAACTGTTTTCCACCTTTCGGCCGGTCCGCGATGACAGAATCGAAGCGGACGCCCTGTAATCTTTCTCAAAAAATTTAGAAAAAAAAATTCATTTTTACTTTGCTTATAGTTTTATACGACAGGTTCATGATGATGTGCCCACCATTTCGTTAATAGTCATAATTACTGTGGTATTTACGTGGCAGTAAGACACTGCGCGAAATTCGGAAAAGTTTGCAATGAAAAATAGAGGTCGCTATGATTCTGCGTTGGCTTCGTATCACATATGTTGCTGTGTATGAAATTTAGCTAACATATAGAATTTTTCTTCAGACTTGGTTAGAAGTGTCTGTCTGTCACCAATCTCTAGAAAATTGATCTATCGTAGCACACTCATTTGTGATCGCACCAAGCCAGTGATAAGGCAAGTGTGAAATATCCACATCCCTCATATTTCACAAACGGTTTCAGATATCGAAATGAGATTCTGGCAAATGATAGCATACAAAAAGGAGAGTATTTCGCCATGTCGTTATTGTGCTAAACTTCATTATCTACCGCGTTATTCCACTAACTGCAGACGTTTTCGATGAAAGAATGTAAGTTTTTAGGGCCATCGATAACTGGTGAAACAAGAAATGCTATGGGTCTTGGAGCAACATAAGTGAAGACGTTTCAAGTTTTTTTGTACTGAGGATAACGGCCAAATATTTGGCGCCAATCAGGCCTTTTTAGAAGTTATGAAATCGGTGTTATTAATGTAATCCTGGAGTTCTCGTAATTCTGCCTTGCTAGAAGTTCTAGATCCGAATGACGCAGTATTGAGTGTTATATCGGCGGCCTCTTTATCTGAAATTACAGTCCTGTGTTATTTAATGTTCTCGTTCTAGTGGTATATGATACGAAAAATCTGTTTATGTACTTCATCTGTGTGATGTATTATACAACTTGTTTTCTCATTTTAAATTTACCGCCTTCATTTATATTTTACTTCGTCAAAATTTTAGGATAAGTTATGCACAGGTATTGCCCCTACTAATTCCATCTTATCACTGTTTTATGTACATTACATTTATAAAGTTCTAATGAGTATGTATTGTCCAGTTTACGATCTCTCATTTTTATCACTGCTGCGTCGCAGCGCCACCTCTTGAGGTGATTCTGTATTAGGCTTCAGTACTGGCAATCGACGCTGTGGCGCATTATGCTTACTACCTGAGCCCCCATCTTACTGTTACTCGCCCCTGTTAACGGTAACGCGTTATGCACATCTTGGTTCCTCTCGCGTCCATCTAGAAAAGGTAATGATTTTACTATTTTATATTTCTAGTTTTTACTGAGCTTAACGAAGGCGAAGTTGGCCTGATATATTTGACGATGCCCTTTGGCTACACTGGCTAAAGGATTCTTCTAAGAAATGACAAATTAAGGTATTTGCTCTTTTAATAGGTGATCTGTTTATGCATGCTTATGGGTTATCCAAGTCTGCACAACGCGATCGCGATTCTTAAATAGATGTATTTGTTCTCTGTTTTCTATGTAGATAACCTGAAGATGCCTCAATAAGGTGAAA
Source organism: Schistocerca serialis cubense (assembly GCF_023864345.2). Taxonomy (NCBI): domain Eukaryota; kingdom Metazoa; phylum Arthropoda; class Insecta; order Orthoptera; family Acrididae; genus Schistocerca; species Schistocerca serialis. The sequence goes on along the minus strand of NC_064639.1, from coordinate 857,222,852 downwards.
CGCTGTGTTTTGACAAAGGAAAAAAATTTTAACATGGCTACCAGAGATAGGTGTAAGTTTTACTCAAAGTTCACCACTCACGACGCTTCTCTGAAACTTACAAATGCTTTAAGAAGTCAGGCGTAAATGAATCGCTGCATTTTTAACCGAATTCTTTTTAGATACTAACGAAAGCAGAGGTAACAGATCATTTCAGTAGTCACCATGCAATCGTGGGTATGGAGGAGCCCCACTAAATATATACAAAAAAGTGGGCACAGGCTTCAGTTTAGAATAGCACTTCCCGCCCAGCACTCCACATTTTCCCCACAACGCCTGCACCTGACCCCCACCACTACCACGCTTCTCACTGATGCCCTGCCGTCCGCGCATCTATCGGCCATAGCATTCTCTGTGGACTCTACTGCTGTTTGCATCCCACGACGTGTGATCAAAAAGTGACCGGCATCTTTTGTTTTTCTTAAAGAATCTTTATTTATTCATCAAAATCAACTCTGTCCATTTCAGAATAATCCTACTGAGGTATTACACATTTGTGCCAGCACTTTTTCCAATTTTGGAAGCACTTCTGGAACTCACTTTTCGTTATAGTGTTCAGCACCTTCGGCAATTCAGTTTTTATCTCATCAGAGGTGGCAAACGTCGTCCTTTCATGGTTCTCTTCAGTCTCGGGAATAGAAAGAAGTCACAGGGGGCCATGTCCGGCGAATACAGTGGTTGAGGCGATATGATGGTTTCCTTTTTTACCAAAAACTCACGAACAACGATTAAGGTGTGAGCGGGAGGATTATTGCAATGTAATTTCCACTAGTGGTTTTGCCACAACACTGGCTGTTTTCTCGGATTGCTTCACGCAAACGACGCGTAACTTCCAGGTAGTATTTCTTATTAACAGTACGACCGTAAGGCAGGAACTCATGATGCACTCTCCCATTATAATTGACGAAAACACTGAGAAGAATCTTCACGTGTGATGGAATTTGTCGAATGTTTTTCTGCCTCGGCTCTTCAGGCGGTTTCCATTGGGACGATTGGGCCTTAGTTTCGACGTTATACCCTCAATACTCGTATATTGTGACCTGTTATAACCTTCTTCAGAAGTTCTGCATCGTTGTAGACTTCATTCAGCAATCGCTGAACGCTGTCCCGCGACGACGTTTCTGGTCGAAATTCAACAATTTCGGAACAAACTTCGCTGCTATACGTTTCACGCCTAAAAAATCAGAAAAAATTGCTTGGCATGAGTCGAAGAATATGCCTTCATCATCAGCAATCTCTCTGGTGGTGATTCGACGATTTTCCAGAACCATTATTTTTTACTTGTTCCACATTGTCGTCAGTAATTGACGTCCTATGGCGTCCAGGGTGGTCGTATTCTACATTTTCTCAACCCTCTTTGAAACGTTTATACCAGCTGAAAACTCCTATCCTACTCAAAGCGAGTTCGCCAAAAACCATGGTAAACATTTCTAATGTGGTTCTGCAGTTTATTCCATTTTTCAAACAAAGTGTAATGCAGAGTCTTTGATTTTTTAGAAAGTAAAAATTCGCCGAGCACTCGAAAACAGGTACAATCTTTTCGATTGTCAACAATAAGCTAAATATTGTCTGACCCTGGTAGCTGAGTGGTCAGCGCGACAGAATGTCAAACATAAGGGCCCGACTTCGATTCCCGGCTGGGTCGGAGATTTTCTCCGCTCAGAGACTGGGTGTTGTGTTGTTCTAATCATCATCATCATTTCATCCCCATCAACGCGCAAGTCGCCGAAGTGGCGTCAAATCGAAAGACTTGCACCCCGCGAACCGTCTACCCGACGGGAGGCCCTCGTCACACGACATTTACATTTTTATTTAGCTAAATATTCAAAACAGCTGAAAATGAAAACATACATCAGGAACATGTGTACCAACAGGATAAGAAATTTGAAAATCCATTGCATAAAGCCAGTGAAACTAAAAAATTGCCGTTACTTTTTGATCACGTCTCGTATATGCAATGAAAAATTTTGACGAGGGTTTCTCTTTCAGAAACACCATATGAATGCTATATATTTGAGAAAACAACGTATTACGTCTCGTACAAGAATATGAAACGTCCACTATTGCGTTACAGAATGCGACAGCGGTAGGATCGTGGTGAAAGGAGACTGCGATTTATCGTTCCGCCATATTGCTGTTCACGTTGGTCGGGGTCTCACGATAGTCAGATATGGATTCGCCGAATATCGGACGGCCAGGATCTCACATGACTGGAACGCAAGCGGAGCAGACGCATTGATAGCTAGGCCTTGCTCCGTTTACTTCCCTACCATAGCGTTCCCGACCATGGCATTTCGGACCAACCAGTTTTTATTTCCAACGAGACCCTCCCCCACTTTTTCGGCTTCCTGTGAAGTGACCAAAAAGAGGTGCAGGGTCGTTACTGTTTGTTTCGCTCGGAGCAGTTCAAGCTGTGTCATCCAGCAGCTGTAAACCGCACTGATGGCGGACTGGAACGCCCTACCACAAACTTCCGTATCAACTCTGTGGTCAGCATTGGAGCACGTTACAGAGCATGCACTGACCTCCGTAGTGATCGCACAACCTATTAAGAATCGTGTCCCGCCTTCTGTAATGTCCAGGAGACCATCATACATCACAGTAACTTCAATGTATTTATTGTCTTCGAATAGAACTGTCATATCCATTTCTCTCATTGTGTATTTTTTTCAGTTACCTTGTGTACTACACTGTAATAGTTCTTTCAGTCATCCAAGTTTCTTCGAGCTACGTTTCTTGGCAGTAATGAAACGTCCCCTTTGAACAATTTATACACGACTGTGCTTAACCTGACACACAATATTTTGTTAGCGCAACGCAATCTGACTTTCAAAATTCCCTACAAAAGAATGGCCCTGACTAACATTAAACTATACCTTTCACAAATCACTTACCTCACAAAAATCTTCGCTGCTCAAGCTACTGCAATACAGCGAGCGCCACTACTGCCAGCTAAATAAAAGATTCAAACTACTGAAGGCACTAACTACTGATAGGGATAGTTAGCAAATGAAAGATATTAATAGAGAACAAACAATGTATTTACCTTGATATCATCATGTATAAATATAGCAGTTCATGACAAATTTCAAAACTCCGCCATCTCTCTCCCCACATCCACCACTGCTGGCGGCTCACCTCCAACTGCACAATGCTACGCGCTGTTCACAGCCAGCTGCCTAACACTACAATGGCAGACAACAATGCAAACTAGCCACAGACTGCACACAGCACAGCCAGTGATTTTCATACAGAGGTGGCGTTACCAATAAAAAAACCTAAACAGCCTACTTACATAGCCCCCATGCTCCCCACAAAAATTTTACAAATTTTTTTTGGGCAGTGGCCAATAATGATTTGATAAAATTTTTCATAATTACAATAACAAAGAAATCAAATGCACACACTTATTGATACAATGTTGGTCAAAAGCTAAAATTTTCTCACAGTCCATAAAGACAGTCCTGATCATTCATTACGGTAATCACAGGTTTTTTTTCACAAAGTCTCATTAGTAAAAGAAATTGCACACAGAAGTAGTGGATTTCCATGCAGTCTTGAAGAAGTAGTGTTGTCCTTCCAACGGAAAGACAGTGCTGACTCTTGACATGCTGACAGGTAATGGGCCACAATGGAGCAAACCCACAGCAGAGTCATTCGAAGTTTGGAAGAATATTGGTAGGTAGGTCATCACAGAGCAGACCCACTGTAGTCCTGGTAGAGAGTATGGTATTGGTGGGCCACCAGAGGTGTAGACCCACTGTAGTCCTTGTAGAGATAATGGCAATGGTGGGCCATCAAAGATGCAGACCCACTGTAGTCCTTGTAGAGATAATGGTAATGGTGGGCCATCAAAGATGCAGACCCACTGTAGTCCTTGTAGAGATGGCCAGCAGCCATCTGTTGCGATTGTGCAGGTGCACATTCACCATCAAAGAGTCTTGCAGAGAATATAGCAAGTCCATAAACCACCACTTGTGCACTCACAAAGTTTTTGGAATTGTCCTTAGAACCAGCAATGCTGTTATCCAGTCCCTTGCTGAATTAGTAACACACGTGCAAACACTAACAGTCCCTACTTCTCACATATTGTCCATATACTATGACCAACAGAAACGTGTGCAGTGAAATGTAACTAACAAGTTAATAATATCATGAACTGGTGACAATTACAATTTTATAACATAAGAATACAATTACAAAGGTACAAAATACATCATTAAAGAACATAACAATACAGATAACACTTGTAGTAACACAGGCGTTACAAAAGAATAGAAATAAACATATACATCAGTGGAATTATGACATGAGTACATACATAAAGGATCACAATAACTTTCGAAACATCAACTTCACACATGAGCATTAAACAGAACGGAATTAATAATGTCTAACATCTTTACAAAGTAAATAACATATTATTAATGCCAATTATATTCGAGGATAACAGTATTCCTCATCATAGTGAATGTAGCTTAATATTAAAAGAAGAAAAATTCTATGAAACTACACAGAGACAGGAAGAAAACAAATACACAAGGGTACACACACACATAGTGGGATAACACCAATAGGAAAGGACAGGGTTCGTTTTCAGTGTAACATTTGGTACTGCAGTCCAACCCAAAACTTCATATATCTTTCCTCTTATTTCATCCTTTGTTTCCACCAAAAAAAATTCTAACTAAGCATGCTTTCTGTGTTTATATGTTCACACATTTCTTACCTCATTTTTATTTTCCATTATCTTACCTCATCATTTATTTCCAAGAAAATCCTACCTAAACCTGTTTTCTCAATGCATTTCTTCCAATTCCTCGCAACTCATTCTCTTAGAGGCTACCCCCTCTTAAGCTAACTTAAATCTACTGAGCTCAGATGCTAAACTAAGGGACGAGGCAATGCAGCAGCACATAACAAATCAACACAAACAGCAATGCAAAAAATGCAAATTGGCAAAGCTAGCAGCATAAATGAGCAAAAGTCAAATTCAATAACACTATGCCTGGCAAACAGCAGCAACTTATACCTAAACATGACATAGCGCAAGCAGAAAAGATATTACAGTAAAAACAACAATGCAGATAAGGGAAGTGTATATTCACATCTTAATGTCTATGTAATTAAAGTGGTGCACCACAAATTATTCTACAAAAGAAATTACCAAGTACTTGAAAAGAAAATTATAGATGCAGTTACTGTTACTAGTCCCTTCTTATTGTTCTTTCCTTTCCGAGTGCTCCTTTTTTGAAGAATGTAGATCACAAAATTATTATTTAATAGATCTGTTGACAGAAAGTGTTCACATTAGCAAATGCATCTAAGTTTATTTTATAAAACTAATGCTGTAACACAGCTGGAAAACAGATATCAAATGAAATAAGCAACTATGAAAAGCAAAGCATAAAAATATCATTCAGTAGTCATGTGACATTTCATAAGTTAGTAGCTCTCAACTCTCGTAGAAAGACACTTGTCATTATAATGGCCTCCCCCTTTTTTTTTTTTTTTTCTACCTGTGCCGCTGAAGGCTAATGGCTTTTTTTCGGGCGGCTGTCGCCCAGGTGGGTGCCCGCGACGCATTAGACGCATTACGTGCAGGTGGTCACTTAACTTTCTTACGGAAATATTTACGACAGCAGTTTCCGCTACAGTGACAGTCTCACATAAAAACATTTCACAGGTCAAGAATTAGCGTTGCAAATCTGTAGAAACAAAATCCTATGAATATAACAGTGTCCAAAAAATTTTCGTCTGCATTGTAATACATTCATGCATATACACACACATTTCATAACTCTTAAAGTACGTTTCTTGGTTTCCAACATCCTTTTCATAAATCAGAGTCCCTAAACACTACTCATTATTCCTTACCTTATTACACATATACATATTCATATTCATCAACACGTCTTCAATATTTCATCATAATAGCTACATAGCATAATCAGATTCCTCATATAGCATCAGCTTATTTATCATAAACATACCTCAACAGCATAGTACACATCGTCGTCGTAATAATATCATAAAACTTCAGTCAAATCTCAAAATCGTCGTAACTTCCTCCAATAATTAAAAAAATTCTCTGCTCATGTCAAAAGTGTCATCTGCCTCAAACGTACTTTAAAATCATGCTCCCTTACCAAATATATCATTCAAAGCTCTCATAGTATCACAATGGTTCCGAAAAATGTGAGCATTTCTCAAAGTACAGACAAAATACAATTTCGTAAGTGTGAAGTTATCCAACTGTGTAATTACGTAAACATCTGTCACTGATGTAGTAAAAACGTTTGTCTGTCTCAGTTAAATGATCAGATAGCTGTGTAATTTGTGTGTTAGAGAAATAAGGTACCGATGTGTAAAGTTGTATAAGCAAATACCATATTAGCTAGGGCTCCTTGTGCTTGCCAAACACATGGTACACAAAGTAAGCGTGTACCCCCCTGAGGATAAATGTAATTATACTCCCAGGTGTTACAAATTACAGCAATGGAATGAAATGTATCACGGAAAACTTTCTTTGTAATTAAAAAAAATATTTAAAAATAAGTGTTTTAAGTATAAGATTGATCACTCAAATGCGTGTACTGTAGCGCTAAACTGTGCATCTTGTCGCAACATAATCTCTGTGGAAGTGTCGTAGTTATCGTCCTCCGAAAGCTAAGTTCTACAGAAGTCAATGTACTTACCACATGATAAACAAAAGTGAAATGCTTTGCGTATAGATATCGTAGTTATTATGCTTATTGCCATGATGAAGAAAGTACTGTGCTGTAACGTAATGTTGTGCTACGGAAAAGGCAGTCTCATGTAGCTATACCACAAAAGTTACTACTAAAACATATTTTACTTTGCAGAAGAATTCAAAAAAACTGTGCAGATATAAAGCAGATACAGCACAAAAGCAACAATGTAAATTGTCACTCATTAGTAGCGTCGTGATAACATCGTGTAGCTGTCACATAAACTAACCACTATGTCCTCTGGTATCTCACAGAAAGTACTTTAGACCCAGAATGTATTTTCAAGTAAACCAAAATGTTGCATTAAAATCTCATTAGCAGTACCAGATATAATGTTATTTTTCTCGGAGCCAGCCGGCGCACGTGTATGCCTGCGGTGCGAGTCATTGTCTGTCTCTTTGTTGCCGCGCGTCGTTACTGGGATTAGGAGGCCTAACTTCCACAAATTCGCCTTGCCGAGAGGGCCCAGCTCTGTTTAAAGCTCGCCAGTTCTGATAGAATTCAGGTCTGTCGTTTTGTCGGTAGTTTACACAGTTTCTTTCGTGTCGGTCACGTGGTGGAGAATTTCTCCCTGAATCGTAACTGCGCGCTGAACTGTTGCGTCTGAAATTATTCTGTCTCCCTTGATAATAATAGTTCTGATTACCATATTGTCTGTTTCTATGGTTATCTCTGTCATATTCATTACTACGGAAATGCGATCTTTCTCTGTAACTATTATTACTCTGCCAGTGGTTGTCATAAGGGTGGTGTCTGTTTTGGTCACGATTTGTGTTGTGAGAATAGCCTTGTCGTGTCCAGTTATTACTTCTTTCATCGTGGAATTGTGACAGATGTGACCTGTAATTGTTGTGCTCCTGTTTCCGCGTTCCCCGATTGTCAGTGTCAATTTCCAATTCTTGTAACAGACCCTGAAATGCTTCAATGTCATCTTTGCAACGTCCTGCTAAAATAATATGTCGTAAATGTTCAGGCAATTTGAGTAAGCAAATGCGGATGAGTTCTGAGGGGCTGTATGGGTTTGAAAGATATTGATTCTTGTGCAACATGTCTTCAAAATATTTCACAAGACTGGAGAATTCAGATTGTTCGAAATGTTTCATCATTATGATGCCATGTTTTACGCGGTCTTGTGTGGCTTGAGACCAATATGCTGAGAGGAAGGCATGATAAAATTCTCCTTCACTGTGACAATCGTGAATGACCGATCGCATTCTTACAGCTGGTTCATTCTCTAAATAGCCACACATAAATTCTAATCTGTGTTCCAACGACCAGTTGGGAGGAAAACAATGAGAGTATTGATGGAGCCACGCTTGTGGATGAATGTCGTTGGCAGAATTCTTAAACGTTTTGAATTTACGTGTAGTAATGAACAGCTTATAGTCAAAATCATCATGTCGGCGAGTCGCATATCGGTCATTGTTAGGTCGTGTCGGCCGTTCCATCTCGAAATTCGGTGCACATTGCCAGTTTCTTTCATAACTTCCGAAATGCCCTGTGTTATTATTTTGCGTCTTTTCCGTATTTCTAAGTCCCTCTTCCCGTATTGGGGCGCGAGTATCCTCTGAAATACGTAATTCTTGAATTACCTGTGTCAGCTGATCTTGTACTTCCCGGATTTCTCTTTTGTACTGTGTATTGATTTGATTTTGATTCTGTTTGAATTTTCTAATTTGTTCATACTCTTCTGTGTCAGTGAAGGCTACAGGTCTTGTGTCATTCAGATCATCATCTACCTTTGTAGATAAGTTAGTGACCTGATCCGAAAGTTCGGCTACTTTCTCCGATAGTGAACACATTTCCTCAGTGTGTTTTTCTGAACCAAGTTTCAGAGTATCTACTGTGTCCTTTAAGTTTTCCTGAGTTTTTGCAAGTTGCGTAACAGAATCGGTAGATGCAACTGAGTCAAATTTAGCTTGCAAGGTCTCATGATTTTCATGAACAATAGTTTGCAGTTCTTTTATGGCTGCTTCGTGATTCCGTAATGCATTTTCATGCCGCGAAAAAATAGGTTGAAAATGCTCACAAATTTGAGTTTTTACGTCATTACAGACCTTTTGACATTTCGATTCGATGTTATGTAACTCAGTGGTTAAATCTTCACGTGTTTGTTCAAGTGTAGTGTCTAACTTTTGAAGATTTTGTCCCATTGCATCTAACTGTTGCTGTGTTTGTCTCTGGTGTTGTTCCATTGTGTCTAACTTTTGAAGATTTTGTTCCATTGTGTCTAACTTTTCAAGCTTTTGTCCCATTTGTTGCATTAATTGTAATAACAATGCACTGGTGTCTGAAACATGTTCCTCAGTGCTTTTCGGGAGTGAAGTTGCACCGGCAACATTCACATTTTGACAAGCGGAAAATGTGTCTTGACTCATTTGAGAAAACGGTGAGGACGCAAAACATGAATCTACAGTATTTGCAAAATTGTGTCCTGTCATTTCGGATTCCTGAGGCGAGCTGTTGCCGACCGATCGATCGATAATGCTTCCCTCTTCACTAATTGTTTCACTGTCCGTGCCATTGTTTGCCGCCCGCTCCATTTCCCTATGCACGATTACCAAATTACTACTTTGAACATCAGTTAATTCATTACTCGGTGGCGCTAACACACTGCTTTCATTTTCACTGTCATTTCTCAGTTTACTTTGGAGCCTAGTATTACGTTTTTCACACGCCATTATTGTCACAGTATTTCACACGATAACAAAGAAAAGCACAATTTGAAGATCGAAAATAAGAGAACACATTAAAATAGCACTGACAATAATATCTAGTTAATTGCAGCTGCGAAATACTTGGTGCAAATCTACATGCATGCCACAACTGTTTTACTATACAACAATGAAAGACTGCAACTACAAAGGAAATTCTCTCTATAATTACGCGCTAGCAATAAACAAAATCTACACTAATTACACAAACTACAAGAAAAATCAGAAGATTCCAGTGAGGTATCCTCGGCTAAGGGTCGACATATGAAACTTCCCCTTTGAACAATTATACATGACTGTGCTTAACCTGACACACAATATTTTGTTAGCGCAACGCAATCTGACTTTCAAAATTCCCTACAAAAGAATGGCCATGACTAACATTAAACTATACCTTTCACAAATCACTTACCTCACAAAAATCTTCGCTGCTCAAGCTACTGCAATACAGCGAGCGCCACTACTGCCAGCTAAATAAAAGATTCAAACTACTGAAGGCACTAACTACTGATAGGGATAGTTAGCAAATGAAAGATATTAATAGAGAACAAACAATCTATTTACCTTGATATCATCATGTATAAATATAGCAGTTCATGACAAATTTCAAAACTCCGCCATCTCTCTCCCCACATCCACCACTGCTGGCGGCTCACCTCCAACTGCGCAACGCTACGCGCTGTTCACAGCCAGCTGCCTAACACTACAATGGCAGACAACAATGCAAACTAGCCACAGACTGCACACAGCACAGCCAGTGATTTTCATACAGAGGTGGCGTTACCAATAAAAAAACCTAAACAGCCTACTTACAGTAACACATCATGTGAAAGTTACTACCGTCCATAAATTTTCTTCACCACTGTATTTCACCTCTTCCCTACGTAACTCGTTCATTCCAAAACCTTTTAAAATGGTATCCCATAGATAAAACAGTTTTTGTGAGATTCATTGCTGGCCTTCAACTCCAGTTACCGTACAAAAGTGTGAAAATTGACGTAGTTGGTATTTACTTGTATTGTTTACAATCTCACACAAATTGCTGGGTAATTACATATTTAATCATAACATCAGTCGAATATTTATTGTATGCATAATGCGTCAGGGTTTCCACCATCCTATCCCTCAAGCTCTAATTTGTTCACATCCATTTGCTCAACTGTAACATTTTACTTTCACGTTGTGTCCCCTTTTTCCTTACCCCTTCTTGTTGTCAGCAAATATATGATGTTAACAGCAGGGCACCATCGCTACCCCGCTACCCACAAAGGCATTTCTCACGATTACGTTCCATACTTGCACTACGAGGTAGCAATGAGCGCTGTTTACTGCACTGGCACCTAGTCAATTGACCATGATTGGTCCCCCACCGACTGAGTCTAAAGTTCACTTCGTCGAGTGATTAATATTGGCTTCCTTGAGTATGGATAGTCTATTTTTATGAAGCTTTTAAAAAACTAAAAGCTAAACTCTGTCCAAACAGGCTGCAGAAGTTTCGACTGTACTGACCGACCGCCGTGTCATGCTCAGCCGTGAGGCATCACTGGATACTGATACAAGGAACGTATGGTCGGCACGCCACTATCCTGGCAATTTGTCAGTTTTTAAGAATGGAGCCGCTATCCCTCAATCAAGTACCCCTCAATTGGCCTCTGAAGGGCTGAGTGTACCCCACTTGCCAACGGCACTTGGCAGACCGCCCGCATCTCGTGGTCGTGCGGTAGCGTTCTCGCTTCCCACGCCCGGGTTCCCGGGTTCGATTCCCGGCGGGGTCAGGGATTTTCTCTGCCTCGTGATGGCTGGGTGTTGTGTGCTGTCCTTAGGTTAGTTAGGTTTAATTAGTTCTAAGTTCTAGGCGACTGATGACCTCAGCAGTTGAGTCGTATAGTGCTCAGAGCCATTTGAACCATTTGAACTTGGCAGACCCCGACGGTCACTCACGAACTGCTATCCAAGCCCTAAAGTGCTTAACTTCGATGGTCAGATGGGAACCGATGTTACCACTATGTCAAGACCGTTGGTGTTCCTCCACCTTTTACTGTTAGATGTTGAACCAGTCATTTCATCTAATCTACCTGGATACCCGAGAGCACTAAGGCGCCCACTTCCGAGACATGGGAATCTGAACCAGCCTCGAATCGAATATGCCTAGCACATAAATGACAAACACTGGTGAGGCGACCAGCCTAGATATCATTTATTGGCGGTTTTCCACATATAATTAGGTACACTACTGGCCTTTAAAATTGCTACACCACGAAGATGATGTGTTACAGACGCGAAATTTAACCGACAGGAAGAAGATGCTGTGATATGCAAATGATTAGCTTTTCAGAGCATTCACATAAGGTTGCCGCCGGTGGCGACACCTACAAAGTGCTGACGTGACGAAAGTTTCCAACCGATTTCTCATACACAAACAGCAGTTGACCGGCGTCGCCTGGTGAAACGTTGTTGTGATGCCTCGTGTAAGGAGGAGAAATACGTACCATCACGTTTCCGACTTTGATAAAGGTCGGATTGTAGCCTATCGCGACTGCGCTTTATCGTATCGCGACATTGCTGCTCGGGTTGGTCGAGATCCAATGAATGTTAGCAGAATATGGAATCGGTGGGTTCAGGAGGGCAATACGTAACGCCGTGCTGGGTCTCAACGGCCTGGTATCACTAGCAGTCGAGATGACAGGCATCTCACCCGCATGTCTGTAACGGATCGTGCAGCCACGTCTCGATCCCTGAGTCAACAGATGGGGACGTTTGCAGGACAACAACCATCTGCACGAACAGATCGACGACGTTTGCAGCAGTTCGGAGACCATGGCTGCGGTTACCCTTGACGCTGCATCACAGACAGGAGCGCCTGCGATGGTGTATTCAACGACGTTGCACGAATGCCAAAACGCCATTTTTTCGGATGAATCCAGGTTCTGTTTACAGCATCTTGATGGTCGCATCCGTGTTTGGCAACATCGCGGGGAACGCACATTGGAAGCGTATATTCGTCATCGCCATAGTGGCGTGATGGTATGGGGTGCCATTGGTTACACGTCTCGGTCACCTCTTGTTCGCATTGACGGCGCTTTGAACGGTGAACGTTACATTTCAGATGTATTACGATTCTACCCTTCAATAGCTCCCTGCGAAACCCTACATTTCAGCAGGATAATGCACGACCGCATGTTGCAGGTCCTGTACGGGCTTTTCTGGGTACAGAAAATGTTCTACTGCTGCCCTGGCCAGAACATTCTCCAGATCTCTCACCAATTGAAAACGTCTGGTCAATGGTGGCCGAGCAACTGACTCGTCACAATACGCCAGTCACTGCTCTTGATGAACTGTGGTATCGTGTTGAAGGTGCATGGGCAGCTTTACCTGTACACGCCCTCCAAGCTCCGTTTGACTCATTGCCCAGGCGTATCAAGGCCGTTATTACGGCCAGAGGTGGTTGTTCTGGGTACTGTTTTCTCAGGATCTATGCACCCAAATTGCGTGAAAATGTAATCGCACGTCAGTTCTAGTATAATACAGCTGTCCAACGAATTCACGTTTATCATCAGCATTTCTTCGTGGTGTAGCAATTTTAATGGCCAGTAGTGTAAATAGCGGGCTGGTACACGCTCCTCGCCTCTGAAACACTCTATGTAAACAGTAATCGTCATCATACTTGACCTTGAGATCCACATTCGCACAGATAGATGAGCTACACAGATTCATTCCTGAGGTGGGGAGAGATGGAGTGGTGGTATCATGAAGGTCATCCAGCCAGCAAATGCCACTAACACAGCTAAAACCGATACTCAGAGTCTCCCAGAAATGCTGCAACAAACTTCGAGGAACTGTAGAGAGTGTCTTGAGGAGTGAATCGAGCACAGGAACCCGTGTCCAGAAATGTTAACCAACGACGCTACAGAACGTCTAAGCTACTGCCACTCAGTAGCACACATGACTACGTATATACACTGATGGACCGTAGGCGGAAAGTCTCGCAACGTTGTCTGTTATTCAGTGATTGCGACTTATTGCCACGATCACCAGTGTAGAAGATGGTGCTAGCTGCTGCGTAGACATGCCTTGTCTCCTACGAATGTGATGCTCTGTTTCATCTACAGTTTATTTTTCTCCCGGAACCTCTTTAAAATCTCCACTGTTCTTTGGTATGCAGGAGAAAAACAAATTGCCTATGGATATCCCTGTGTAAAACCGACATACACTAAGGCAACAGGGCATCGCATTCATATGAGACAAGGCCTGTCTACACGGCAGTTATCTGCATCTTCTCCACTGGCGATCGTGGCAGTCAGTCACGATCACTGAGTGGAAACAACATTGTGATGATTTCCGCCTACGGTCCGTCAGCGTACAAAGTCACTTTTGCTGCCAAAGTGGTGGCCTTGTGGCAGACACTAGTGCCTGTAAGTTCGACGCTCTGTAGTGACGTTGGATGCTTCTAGACACAGGTTCTTATCCTAGATTTGTTCCTCAAGACGCCCTGCACAAACCCTCCTAGTTTGTCGCAACATTTTTGGGACACCTGTGTAATATCACTGACACTGTAGAGAACCATGATGAGGCAAAACTGAAAAGAAGAAAAAGAGTTTCACGTTATTTCATCGACGAACGGACTAGATTCAGCCTTATATGAATAGTGGAAACTAGATATAAACTGAACAAATGGAACACTGCAGTGGGTCGCAGATTGGTCTTATTTTTTATGGTTTATTCTCTGGCTGCCAAAGAACCGTCACCATCCCATTTATAAAAGACGTGAAAATTTACACATATTTTATCCGAGTCGTAATTTATGAATGAAACAGCATTTATGTTTTACATAGAGCAGAGTGGAGCTGTGGTTCGGACGTTCAAATTCTGGTCCTGCTAGCCAGGTTTGAGTTTTCCGTGGTTTTCTTAATTCACTTATGAAACTGCCAGGATGATTTCTTTGACGCGATCAACATTCTTCCTTATTCTTCTTTTAATTCGAGCTGTTCTCGTCTCTGACAACCATGTCGTCGTAATGATTTTTAACTCCATTCTTCCTTTGTTGATTCCTTCGTTCTTTCCTTCACAACTCATGCAGGTAGGTCTGCCTCTGACTGTACGGAAGACTCGTAAATTTGATTCAGTGCGTGTCCATACTCGAAGAAATACGAGAGACTCAAATCTGAGGCCCTTGGGGGCTAAGTATCTCGCCCAACTTTTAACTAGCAATCCTTTCTCCGACTATAGCGTCGTGGCGGTCTCGGGCGAGAACTGAAAAATGTGCTGCTTTGTAGATATTTCTTCACAAATGTTTGGTGGCTGGCGCTCTGCATCGCGGTGTAGCTTGCTCGCCAGGTTTCGAGAGGGTGCGTTTCTGGATGAGGTATCGAATATATTGCTTCCCTCTACTTATACCTCCCGAGGAGATCACGAATGTAAAATTAGAGAGATTGGAGTGCGCACGGAGGCTTTCAGACAGTCGTTCTTCCCGCGAACCACACGCGACTGAAACGGGAAAGGGAGGTAATGACAGTAGCACGTAAAGTGCCCTCTGCCACACACCGTTGGGTGGCTTGCAGAGTATAAATGTAAATGTAGATGTAGATGTAGACTGCAAAGAACCAGAGAACTTCGAATAAAATACAGCGTTAGTTCAGCAGTCAAATATCTGAGTCAGTTTTTCTTTCTTCCTAATCTGGAAATGGAACCTTTCCGAACCCATTTACAGCTGTTAAAAGCTAGGTGATAACAGTTTTTCGATTACATCTAGGTATATGCTCACAGTTAATGCCAGTAACTATTACATGTATCCATTAACCCTCCAACCTCCTACTACCAGCATCCTGTTTCACAGAGTACACGAGATATATTGGCTGTATTTTAATGAAATAACAAACATTCATTACAGCTATTCAAGATCACGGTCATCATTCTACTCTCATAAAAATTACATTCAAGAAAAAAAAAAAAAATAGAGTTAATTACTCAATAAATTTTAGTATCTTGTAAATATAAAACTGAACAAAGCAACATTGGATACAACATGGAGTGCAAGGGAGAAAATCATTCATTTTGAAATAACAGCCTTGAAAACAAGGAAGATATACATATTTCCAATGTGGTTGTGTGGCCATATCAACTCCAGTGGTCCTAAGAAGAGCGCAACAATAGCCGAGGCAAGAAACACAACAATGGGCAAAAAATAAGTAGAAATAATGCTTTCATTGTTGCAGGTGTGTCGTTTAACAGGTGTTCAATAATAGTCATCATTCTGTTTTCGTAAAGGTACACTACTGACCATTAAAATTACTACACCAATGAGAAATGCAGATGATAAACGGGTTTTCATTAGACAAATATATTATACTAGAACTGACACGTGAATACATTTTCACGCAATTTGGGTGCATAGATCCTGAGAAATCAGTACCCAGAACAACCACCTCTGGCCGTAATAACGGCCTTGATACGCCTGGGAATTGAGTCAAACAGAGCTTGGATGGCGTGTACAGGTTCAGCTGTCCATGCAGCTTGATCACTATACCACAGTTCATCAAAAGTAGTGACTAGCATATTGTGACGAGCCAGTTACTCGGCTACCATTGACCAGACGTTTTCAATTGGTGAGAGATCTGGAGAATGTGTTGGCCAGGGCAGCAGTCGAACATTTTCTGAATCCAGAACGGTCCACACAGGACCTGCAACATGCGGTCGTGCATTATCCTGCTGAAATGTAGGGTTTCGCAGGGATTGAATGAATGGTAGAGCCACGGGTCGTAAGACATCTGAAATGTAACGTCCACTGTTCAACGTGCCGTCAGTGCGAACAAGATGTGACCGAGACGTGTAACCAATGGCACCCCATACCATCACGCCGGGTGATACGCCAGTATGGCGATGACGAATACACGCTTCCAATGTGCGTTCACCGCGATGTTGCCAAACGCGGATGCGACCATCAAGATGCTGTAAACAGAACCTGGATTCATCCGAAAAAATGACGTTTTGGCATTTGTGCAACCAGGTTCGTCGTTGAATAGACCATCGCAGGCACTCCTGTCTGTGATGCAGCGTCAAGGGTAACTGCAGCCTTGGTCTCCGAGCTGATAGTCCATACTGCTGCAAACGTCGCCGAACTGTTCTTGCAGATGGTTGTTGTCTTGCAAACGTCCCCATCTGTTGACTCAGGGATCGAGACGTGACTGCACGATACGTTACAGCCATGCGGATAATATGCCTGTCATCTCGACTGCTAGTGATACGAGGCCGTTGGGATCCAGCACGGTGTTCCGTATTACCCTCATGTACCCACCGATTCCATATTCTGCTAACAGTCATTGTATCTCGACCAACGTGAGCAGCAATGTCACGATACGATAAACGACAATCGCGACAGGCTACAATACGACCTTTATCAAAGTCGGAAACGTGATGGTACGCATTTCTCCTCCTTACACGAGGCATCACAACAACGTTTCACCAGGTAATGGCGGTCAACTGCTGTTTGTGTATGAGAAATCGGTTGGAAACTTTCCTCACGTCAGCACGTTGTAGGTGTCGCCACCGGCGTCAACCTTGTGTGAGTGCTCTGACAAGCTAATCATTTGCATATCACAGCATCTTCTTCTTATCGGTTAAATTTCGTGTCTGTAGCACATCAACTTCGTGGTGTAGCAATTTTGATGGCCAGTAGTGTACATTCAAAGAACAAACAAACAATTTAAATCGGAATCATACTGACACCAGTGGTGGTCATCCCAAAAACCACGGATAAATTTAAATGTGTTGTAAATGTAAAAATAAAAGAAAGACAAGAGCAAGTAGGACTCGTGTTCTGAGGGTTCCGTACAAACCTAATTATAAATGCTGTTAACAATAATCATTTTGCGCAGTAGTTGGTGTCA
The DNA here is from genome assembly GCF_023864345.2 of Schistocerca serialis cubense. Taxonomy (NCBI): domain Eukaryota; kingdom Metazoa; phylum Arthropoda; class Insecta; order Orthoptera; family Acrididae; genus Schistocerca; species Schistocerca serialis. The sequence continues at coordinate 857,205,464 of NC_064639.1, read as the reverse complement.
CTTACAAGACTTCCATGTCCCTAAGTCCCTAACCTACCCCAGTTATCCATCTGGGGAAAGGGGACCTACAGTGTAATGTGGTGTTTTTTTTGTCGTCTCCTCACGTCGTTGAGAGAGGCTGGGTCAAAGTGAAGACTGGAAAAACCTGTGGTCGGACCGATATTCGATCCCATTACGTCTCGGTCTTCAGGCATTATTTATACCGCCATGGCGTCGTAGACCTTAGTATTTGACATAAATTCTGATTTGATATCTCTACTCGTTCGTGGGGAAATGGGGTCTTAACACACAGACAGACAGAAGAATGACAAATGGCAAATAAATATTTTTATGTGATGTAGTTCGTAATTAAACACTTTCGGATTTTTCCCTTTACTTGTACTGTGAAACCTGATTCTAGATCAATGGGAAGTACCCTATAACTAATGGCCGGTGAGTTTGCGAGTATCGAAATATGTGACGTAAATGGCTCTGTCTTTTTATTGCATTAACTTAAAGCTTAAAATTTTCACACAGCCAAGGGACCGTACAACTTAGTATTTAACACGCATGTCAACTTGATACCTATAGCTGTTCCTGAGAAAAACAATTGGATGGACAGACAGACAGACAAATTATAAAATGATCATACAAGAGTTCTGTTTCTACCAAATGAGCTACTGCACCCTAAAATTAACAAAAAAATCATTGCAAACCATTGACACAGAGGGAGAAATTCATGTATTATGATCATAATATATGATAGATAAACTCCAGTGGAAGACTCTGTAGAAGAGACGTTCAGTAGCTCGGTACGGGATTTTGTTAAAGTTTCGAGAACATACCTTCACCGAAGAGTCAAACAGTATATTGCTCCCTCCTACGTATATCTCGCGAAGAGACCATGAGGATAAAATCAGAGAGATTAGAGCCCACACAGAAGCATACCGACAATCATAACCACGAACAGTACGAGACTGGAATAGAAGGGAGAACCGATAGAGGTACTCAAGGTACCCTCCGCCACACACCGTCAGGTGGCTTGCGGAGTATGGATGTAGATGTAGATAATAGCTATGAAAAAAGAAGACATATATTTCCAATGTGCTTATGAGTTCATATTAACATTAGTTGGACTAGGAAGAGTAGGACAATAACTGAGACAAGAAACCGCAATAGTGCGCGCAAACATAAGCGGGATCAAAGGTTCATTGTTGAATGTGTTTTGTATAACAGGTGTTCGAAGTAGCAGTCGTCATTCTATTTTCGTAACTGTCACATTCAAAGAAAGAAAAATTTAAATCGGGGCCATATTCACCAGTAGTCTTCAGTGCAAAACTTATGAATTAATTATAATGTTTTGTAAATAAAAAAGTTAACAAAACGACACTTAATACAATATTGACTCGAAGGGAGGAGTCATGTATTTTGAAAATACTTGTTTTGTGGCTGTGGGGTCATATTGACCGCAGCAGTGGTTCTAGCAGGGTTAACATGTTCATGAAAGTCACATTTATTTATTATCTTGTTTCATACTGTAGGAAGTTTCCTTATTAATCCCGTCTCGTTAAAAGATGACGATTTATTTGTGCCGACGTTTCGCCGAACGCACGCTGAATAAACAGCACTCGATTACACGGGGGGCTCCGTCGTGGAACTAACATCACGATATCAGTAACAGTTTTTTGTTCCATGTGACAGTTCCCTAACCAATAAAAGTCAAGTCGCTCCTTGCTTGGCCTGTACGCTCAGTAAAGGCGTTACGGGCGCTGCTTACATGGAGGGTGTGGTCAGCTATCAGCAAATGTGATCACCGAACGTGCTAATTTCTTTTTATTTACTCTCTCTCGTATTGACAGGTTCACATCACGATAGTCTAGTAATGTTGTTTATGTGGCAGTACTAGGAAAAAGCCTTTACACCTCTGCAGTATGAAAACTGGGCGGGTTTTGAAGGTGAGCCTTCCAGGAAACCCGTTGTTACTCCGTTCGTGTCGCGTGGGATGCAAACATTGGAGCTGAATTTTATTCGCCACAGCAAACAGAATCAGCACCCATCGAAAAAAGAAACTGAAACTCACCGAAATTAAGAACCATTACGGCAGTGCCAGCCACCCACCGAACGACACTGGAGCCAGAATCGAACGCCGTGTTTGATCTCAGCGGCAGTTTGCATACGAGAACAGCGTTTCGTGGTCCCGGATAATTAACGACCCCGTGGAGTGTTATTTAGAACGCGTAATCTGGCCCACGGCACTTGTTCCTGACCCTGTTGCCCCTGAATCACAGAAACAGCGACGCGAGGTTCGGAAATTGGCGATGCCTTGCTTTCTTTATGCGTGAGTAGGCATTGAGAGTCATGTAACGAGTGCTATGTGCTGGATGCTTATCGCAAATAATATTTACCACAGCAAAAGCCAAATTCTACAAGCTCCAGTGATGATTACCCGTTGCTTGTATGTAATTTGCAGTCTTCTGTAGATGGTGAGTTTCATGATCTCTTGTCCAAGATCCCAGCATTTACAGACCGTGTCTAACAAGTGGCTCCGAGGACGAAATAATTTTCACCATGCTCATTCTGGACAGAACACTTGCACAGAACGTTTTCCTTAATAATTCTACACAGACATTCTGAAAGAGGCTGGAAGGATAAATTTGACGGCGCTGGAATTAGTTTGCTGTCAACATCTCGTCTAAAGGAATCGACATGGATTTCGCATACAGTGGTCGTGCGACACAAGTTTGATGCTGAATTAGTTGGTTTGTGGAGCGTATTCGGTACGGATCCACACTTCTGTCTGGTGAATAAACATACGGAACATTGAGCACAGTATAAAACAGAACTAAGTACGTTCTCAACGCGGAAAGATACAGGGAAATCACTGAATACATCCAGAAAATCTTATGCGTAGTGGGTACTAGGTGAAAGAGAGCTGGGGGACTTCTTCTCTGACATTGTGATATCTGGTTCAATCCCACAAGAAATGAAGCAATCAAAACTCATAGAAATTCTGAAGCCCGGCAAGACATCAGACCAGCTAAAGAACTACGGCTCAGTCGCACTATTGAGCACTGTTTACAATTTCCTTGAAAGAATTAGTCCAGTGATCCAGAACCTCCCTTCTGAGCAGACTGGATTCCATTCAGGACGAAGCTGCGCTGATCAAATCTTATAACATCTACTGAAGCAGGGTACCAAATCAAGCAGAAAGCATCAGTTACTTTCGTTAACCTAAGTGCAGCAGATGACGCGGTTTGGAGGTTTGGACTGCTTTATAAATTATTAAAACTTGTCCCATGCAGACGGACAACAAAACTAATTGACAACATGTCATTTGGAAGGACATTTACTGTAACTACAGGTAAAGGTACTCGCTGTTCAGAAGTACTAATTAACTGCTTACCACAGGCATCTGTCCTTGCTCGTCTCTTATTATATATATATATATATCCAGAAAGGTGGCTGTGCAGACGAAGGGGCAACAGCTATCCAACACGAAACCTTTGAGACAAGTGGAAATATCCTAACTTCTGATCAACACATCTTAAACCAATATTTCCATAAATGCAGCTTGCAGAAAAACTCAAATATTTCACCCGTCAAACAGATTAGCACACATAGCCCTTGATGGCAATTCTGAAGGAGACACACTCCATCACAAAATGCGTCGAGAATACCTCGGAATCACGTTAGACAGGACACTTCCTTTTAAGGAGCACTTGATACGACGTCTGCAGAAACTACATTCGCCATAAACTTTGTGGCATTAGTTGGTGACCGCCAGCAAATGGTCCTCGAGAACAGGTGCTCAGATTGGTATACGGAGTGAGGCAGTGTTGTAACCTGTCTCCGATGTAATTCGATCTGTAAATTCAGCAAGCAATGAAGGAAACAGAGGAAAAATGTGAAAAGGGAATTTAAATTCAAAGAAGAGGACTTGGAAGAACAGCTGAATGTAGTCGTGAAAAGTGGTTATGACATGAATATCAGAAAAAGTAAAACGAGGTTAATGGAAAGCAGTCGAGTTAATCCAGGTATTCTGAGAGAATTAGATCAGGAAATAAGACACTAAAGGTAGTAGATGGGTCTTACTATTTGTACAGCAAAGAAACTGATGATAGCAGAAGGAGAGAAGAACAAAACGCAAACTGGCTGTAGCAAAAGAAAATCTCCCGGAAAAAGAGGAATTTGTTGACATTCAACACAAATCGCAGTGTTAGAAAGTCTTTTCTGAAAGCATCTGTCTGGATTGTAGCTTTGTAAGCGAGTGGAACGTAGATAATAAGCAGCTCGGACAAGAAAACAATACAAGATTTTGAAACATGGTGCTACAGAATAATGCTGAAAATTAGACGTGTAGATCGAGAAACTAATGAACAGGTGCTGAATGACACTGGGGAGAAAAGGAGCTTATGGTATAACTTGTCTAACAAAAGAGATCGGTCGATAGGACACATACTGAGGCAAGAAGAAATCGTCAGTTTATTAATGGAGGGAAGAGTGGAGAGTACTGTACAGAACGAACAAGAAATAAATACAGTAAGCAGGTTCAGATAGAAGTAGGTTTTGGTAGCTATTCAGAGATAAACAGAACCGCACAGGATAGACTATCGTGGAAAGCTGCATCAGACCAGTCTTCAGACTAAAGACCAAAACAACAATATGTTGATTTTACAATACGCAACAAAATCAAAGGATCAATTTTTCGAAACCCTGTAATTGTCTCCTATCCCGACGCATAAGTTTAAAATTTAGCTCAAAGGTGTTTACAACCTTCCCCTGTAGTACATCAGCTGAACTCGCAACTGCGAATAATGACTACCACCAGCTGTAGAATGGAATGACGACAATGAAAATTTGTGCCAGGGATTTCCTGCTTATCGCGACAACGTCTGATCTGCACGAGAATACACATAATGGATGTGCGAGTACAGATCGTTGACATGGTTGACGACATATGGAAGTTTGAGCCTAGCAGTGAGTAAGGCACGGATAGCCATATGGTAAGGCGACTGCTCGCGATAAGCGGGAAATCCGGGTTCGATTCCCGGTTAGGCACAAATTTTCACTGTCGTCATTCCATTCTGTAGCTGATGGTAGTCACTATTCGCAGTTGCGAATTCATCTGATGTGTGTAGTAACGGCTGTGGTCGCCGCAGAGCACCATCAGAAAACACAGGCACTGCAGTATCGTATTCCGCTGTAATGGCGCAAAGGCGTGGTGCCCCGGAACGTTACCCACGGGCTCAGCGACGCTTTGTGATCATGGCATCGGAGACCGTAAAAAGAAGCACTGAAAAAGCATAAAACCCCTTTTCTGCCTCAGATCACGTTCAAGTTCCTTGAATGGTTCTGAACGGCCCGTTTTGGTTCTGCATACCAGAGCAAAAACTGCGGTCGCATTGCATATCAAAGGGATCAGATGGCGTGCGGCGGGATTGCAGCCCCACGATATGCTTAGAGTACGGTTGAAAAACCCAGGGGATAGCAGCAGTGTCGAACATTATCAAGAACATCGTCCTGTTGGTCATAGTACTGAGAATTGTCACTTTCGACGGCGAAATGTGTGAGAATCAACGTCCCGAGCGTAGGGGTGGCTTCATTGAGCCCGTTTTTGCCACCCCTATGGCCTTTCCCTGTCTATTCTGAGCGGCAGTATGCCTGAACTGTGTCCTTCGGTCACCCATTATTTCAACGCTGGGTGTCCTCCATCGCAGAGGGGCGTCAGAAGGGGTGAAATGTGGATATGACAGGGCGTGGCGACCTACCCATCGTTTGACACGTCCACGGTGACGCTGGGCAGAATTTTGGTGAAGTTTATTTATTTTTTTATTTTATTTACACGTCAAGTTCCGTAGGACCAAATTGAGGAGCAAATCTCCAAGGTTATGGAACATGTCAGTACATGAACTTGCAACATAAAAGTAATAACAGATAAAAATAAATGTTCACGAACCTGAAAGAAAGTCAGTCCAGAAGTTTAAGTAAACGCTGTCTGGCTTGTCACTGCTCCACTTAGCTCGGCAGGAGCTTACCAAGGACCCAAAAAAGGCGCACTGTGATTGTTCCAATGTAACATCATTAACGCACCTTAAAGCTCACACGAGCTTCTGAGCTGTGGCCATATTTCGCCTGTGTCGACACCTTGCTGTTTCAAGCGTCGTCCAGCCCTTTGGTGGGGTCGCAGGGCGCCACACTTTTGCGCCATTACATTGGAAGGTTGTAGGTACCTTTGAGCCATATATCAAACTTAAGACAATTATAGGGTTTCCAAAAAGTGATCGTTTAATTGTGTGGCACAGTGTAGTTTAAGGCTACTTGGATGGTGAGGCTAGTAGGGAAAGAGCGCTAGCTCACTTGGTGAAGTATGAGGAAGTAAATTGCCCTGGTCTACTACAATGAACTATACCATTCACATGAAGTAGTTTAAGGATACCAGTAAGTAACGGAAATGCCTGTGGTAGAACTGAACGCCAGTCTCCTCCAATGCGAGTCGAGAGTGTTAGGAATGTCACTGCTCCACTTTGCTCGGCAGGAGATAACCAAGAACCTAACAAAGGCGCACTGTAATTGTACTTCAGAATATGAAAACTTAAGCAGTCTTCGGTCCTGCAACGTTAAGTTGTACGACAATGACAAGGGATAAAGTAAAGTGTCGTGATTATTCTAAGATTCATTGTAAACGTCTGTGGGATTACAAATTACTGCCAAATATAGGATATGGGTTTCTACTTTTTGCTAACATACTCTTTTTTTCTATATGCCCAAACATGTTTCAGCACCTCTGTGCCATCATCGGTGGGGTTTTGTTGATTGAAAACGTGATTTTACATTATATAATTTTGCAGAAGCAACTGTATGGTGTCCTGCACTGATAGCTTGTCGTGTTTTCTTGTGACTGATTCTTCTTCTTTTAGGTTCTAAGGACAATGCACACACATATTAATGTACTTTGTGTAGTTTCTTTCTTTATAAACAGCTTTTTACTTGTAAGACGCGGTGAGCACAACGCTGTTGTCACAAGAACATAGCGCTCACCGAGGTTTGCAAACTAAAAAGGCACTTATAAAGAAAGAAACTACACAAAGTACATTAATATACGTGTGTAGTGTCCTCGGAATCTAAAAGAAGAAGGATCAGTCACAACAAAACATGCCAAGCTATCAGTGTAGGACACCATACAGTTGGTCCTGCAAAACCATATAATGTAAAATCACGTTTTCAATCAACAAAAATTCACTGATGATGGCACAGAGGTGCTGAAACACGTTCCAGTAAAAAGAAAAAAGAGTGTGTTTGCAAAAAGGCGGAACCCATATCCTATAATTTAACTGCAAATGCGGAAAGAAAGGACAAGAGCTGCAGATTCAGAAGATAAATACACTGCAAAATATTTCTTGTTACGAGGAGGCTGATAGTTATTCGACTGTGGTGATGCGTACATCCTAATATTCCTGTCGTGCCCAGTATCAGGCTGGTGTTTGAAGCTGATGAAGATTCAAGTAACCCGTCGCAGTGAACGGGCAATAGCATCGAACAGGCGGCTGCCGCGACCCACGCACTCCCACAGAAAGCATGGGCGTGTCTAGTGACCCCGGCTTGAGCCTAAATGCTGGGACGTCACTGCGCCTCAGCTGCTTTCTACTGGCCACTGGTTGCCGCATATTCCGGTACTAACAGTAAGTGTTAAGGAATTATTTATACTGGCCTCGACTGTAAACGTCACATACAGCAAGTGATCTGCTGCGTAATCTTTGGAGTGCTTCATACACATCTACATGCATACTCCTCAAGACACCGCGTGGTGTGTGCCGGAGGGTACCTTGTACAACTACTAGTTACTTCCTTTTTTGTTTCATTCGAAAAACAGAGCTTGGGAAAAACGACTACCTGCATGTGTCTTCATCGTCCGTACGCGATCTGACAAAAAAAATCCTATCAGGTTTTGGTCTTACGTAAAATCAGTAAGCGGTTAGAAATCATCTATTCAGTCACTCAGTGGCTACACTGACTCCGAAACGAAAGATGACAAAGAAAAGGCCGAAATACTGAATTCGGCCTTCCGAAATTGTTTCACAGACGAAGATCGTAACAGAGTACCTCCTTTCAGTCATCGTACGAACGCAGAAATGGCACGTATTGAGATAACCGATCGCGGAATAGAAAATCAGCTACAATCACGTAGTAGTGTAAAGGCATCAGGAGCAGATGAGACAGCTGTAAGATTCTACAAAGATTATGCGAAAGAACTTGCTCTAGCAGCAGTTTATCGCAGTTCATTGGAGCAACAAAGTGAACCTAGTGACAGGGGAAAAGAGTAGGTCATTCCTGTTTTCAAGAACGGCCGTAGGACACATGTACTTAATTATAGACCTATATCGCTGACGTCAATCTGTTGTAGAATTATGGAACATGTTTTATGCTCAAGAGTTATGAACGTTTTTGTAGAACGAAAATCTCCTCTACAAAAACCAGCGTGTATTCCGCACGCAGAGATAATGCGAAACTCAGTTCGCTTTGTTTCTCCATGTGATTCACAGCGCCGTAGACAATGGCGTTCAGGGTAATGCTGTGTTGCTTGACTTCAGGCGGGCATTTGACACCTTTGAGCACTGCCGCTTGGTGAAAAAAGTACGAACTAACCGAGTATCGGTCCAGATTTACGGCTGGATTCCAGACCTCCTTGTTGATAAAACTCAACACGTCGCTCTTAACGGAACAAAATCGACAGCTGTAAACGTAATTTCCGGGGTGTAATAGAACCGTTACTGTCTGCATTATACTTATATAGATGATCTAGTAGAAAGCATCGAAAACTCTGTAAGATTGTTCTCAGATGATAGGGTTGTCTATAAGAAAGTAGCAACACCAGAAGACAGTGTCGATTTGCAGAGGAATGATGAATGGTGCATCTTTCGGACTTTGAGAATGGTTGGCTCATTGGCATGAAAGGCATAAGAGTAACAATACAGGCAGATCACACAGACTGTTGACTGTAGCGAAATGGCAACTGAACGAGTGGTGACAGAAGAACAGTCTGACAAGGAGATGAGCCATCGTCCTTCCAAAAGGACTACATCGCGAGGAGATCATCTGATTGTTCGACTGGCTGCATCCAGAAGCCGGATAACAGTAGCCGAAAACCGGATATAGATTACTGTCCGAGCGTCAGCACGAACCGTCGGAAAATTTTTGGTGGATGCTGGACTGAGTACTCGATCGCCATTCGTTGTTTACCGCTGCCATCATTCCACAGATAACAGCGACTCGCACATTGTGCACCCAGTGTCAGCTTGGATACTGAGAGCCATTATCCGATGTTCAGCTGTGAGTCTCGTTTCTGTCTGTGGCGTTCAGATCGACGCCAACGTGGCAGTAAACGACCTGCTGTAAAGTCAAAAGAAATAACGATTCTAAAGATACACATACAGTGAGGTGGCCAAAGTCATGGGATAGTGATACGCACATACCGATGGTGGTAGTACCATGTTGGTAGTACCGCATACACAAGGTTTAAAATGGCGGTGCACTGGCGGAGCTGTCATTTGTACTCAGGTCATTCAAGTGAAAAGTGTAGTGGCACCGCCGTTTAAGACGGGAAAAGGTTAGCTTCGGTGCAATATTTCTGAGCGCAAAGGTTACAGTCTCGTGCGGGCCTGCTGACAGTAAGTTATACTACCAGTGGTTGCGAAGGAGAATGGAGGCCACGGGGCCGTAGACCCGCTGAAAAGAGTAAACACAGCGGTTTGGATTGTGCAGGTTATAGGCAGAAGGGCCTTCTTGCCCACCCTAGGTGCTATGAGTACATGACTCGGAGCGGCGTGTTAGCAAAACAGGCGTACAGCTGTGCATAAATAGGTGCCGGTTCACTAACAAGACATTCTTGTGTGACATCTCTCCTGGACGGCTGGGCGTGTCACACCACTGGCTACAGGCAACGGCAGGTGGGGCGCCAGTGTTCCAGTCCACAGTGAGTCGCTGGTTCGGCCCTCTGAGGCCAATGCGGGGTCCGCAGCCAGCCAGTGGCAGGCCATGCCATGGCTCGCTACGAAGGCAGTCTTGTTGTCTCCCAACACACACTGGAGACATCCTGAGGCGAGGGCCGCAGATTCGGATGCCGGATCTTAGCCATGCTGGTGAAGAAGCACGCAAGAGGCCACCCTGCGAGTGGGGCTGAGACAACAGGGACAGAGACTGCTGAGTCAACTGCCGATGCTGCCTGATGTCGTCACAGCTTTGTGGCCGTACAACGCCGACACACTGCAGGGCGTTGCATGGGTCACTGAGGCAGCCATTCCACACCAAGATGTTTCGCAGACAGCAAAGTGGTGTCCTCGGCATTGTGGGACCCGGTGACGCAGACCGAGAGGAACGGGGGCACTGTAGCTGGAAATATTAAATCACTTGGGAAACTCGGACGAGTTTTAATACGGCGCATCCTGACAGTTTCCATCTTCATCCAACACCCCATCTACATTTGGTGTCAGGAGTCTACAAAAGGTGTTTGACGCGATGATGGCCGCACGACGTGAACTAACAAACTCTGAATGCAGAATGGTAGATAGAGCTAGAATCATGGGACACAAATCTGTAGGTAATTCAATATACCGAGATCCATGGGGTCAAGAGTGTGCCCAGAATACCAAATTTTAGGACACATACAATGCAGTGGCCAATGGCTTTCACTTAACAACCAAGAGCAATGGTGTTTGCATGATGTTGTCAGTGCTATGAGACAAGCAACACTGCGTGAAATAACTGCAGTAATAAATGTGGGGCATACACCGAGTGGCTCCACTGGGACAGTGCTCCGAAATTTTGCGTTTAGCGGCTATGGCAGCAGATGACCGACGCGAGTGCCTTTGCTAACAACATGACATCCCCCACAGCGCCTCTCATGGACTAGTGACAAAGTCGGTTGGGCCATAGACGACTGGAGACGACTGAAAAACTTTGGCATAGCCAGATGAATCCTGATTTCAGTTGACACGAGCTGATGGTAGGATTCGAGTGTGGTGCAGACATCACAGAGCCATGGAGCAAAGTGTGAACAAGGCACTACATAAGCTGGTGGTGGTTCCATAACGATGTGGGTGCTATTTGCATGGAATCTACTGTGTCCTCTGGTCCACTGAACCGATCATTGACTGAAAATGGTTATGTTTGGCTACTTCGAGACCACTTGCAGCCATTCACAGTTTTTTTTCCCAAAAAGGAGTTAATATGGATGACAATGCACCATGTCACTGAATCAACAATTGTTCGTGACTGCTTCAAAGAACATTCTCGATGACTCGAGTAACTGATTTGGCCACCCAAATTGCCCAACATGAATCCCATCGAAAATTTATGGGACATAATAGAGAGGTCAGATCGTGCACAGCATTCTGCACATTCGGAATTATGGACAGCTATAGAGGCAGCATGGCTCAACATTTTTTCTAGGGGACTTCTAATGCCTTGTTGAGTCTATGCCACGTCGAGCTGCTGCACTACTTCGAGCAAAAGGAGGCAGTGTAGAATGTATGAGTCTGGCAACATACCATCTGACTTTTGGAAAAATATCATCCACACAATTCTGAGGACTGCAAGAGCTGACAAGTGCGAGAAATATCGCACAATCATCTTAACAGCTCATGCTCAAGTTTCTGACAGGAGTAACACACAGAAGAATGGAAAGAAAATTGAGAATGTGCAAGATGACCATCAGTTTGGGTTTAGAAAAGATAATGACACGAGAGAGGCAATTCTGACGTTGCGGTTGATAATGGAAGCAAGACTAAAGAAGCCCACCCAGTTAGCCATGCGGTCTAATGCACGGATTTCTGGGCGGGAAGGAGCGCCTGGTCCCCGGCACGAATCTGCCCTGCAGACTAGTGTCGAGGTCTGGTGAGCCGGCCAGTCTGTGGATGGTTTCTAGGCGGTTTTCCATCTGCCACGGCGAATGCGGGCTGGTTCCCCTTATTCCACCTCAGCTACACTATGTTGGCAATTGCTGAACAAGTTCTCCATGTACGCGTACACCACCATTACTCTACCATGCAAACATAGGGGTGACACTCGTCTGGTGTGAGATGTCCCCTGTTGGGTCCACCGGGGGCCAAACCACACAATAAGCCTGGGTTTGGTGTGGGGCGGCGGAGGGGTGAAGTGGACTACGGTAGTCATCGTGGGGTTGTGGACCACTACGGCTGCGGCGGGGATGGATCGTCTCCATCGTTTCTAGGCCCCCCGTTAACATACAATACAATACAATACAAGACTAAAGAAAAATCAAGACACATCGACCTGGAAAAAGCCTTTGGCAATGTAAAATGGTGCAAGATGTTTGAAATTCTGATAAAAAGCTGTAGGGAGAGATGGGTAATACACAATATGTACAAGAGCCAAGAGGGAATAATAAGAGTGGACGACTAGGAAGCAAGTGCTCGGATTGAAAAAGGAATAAGACAGGTATGTAGTCTTCCTCCCTACTGTTCAATCTGTATATCAAAGAAGCAATGATGGACATAAAAGAAAGGTTGAGGAGTGGAGTTAATATTCAAGGTGAAAGAATATTAATGATACAATTCACCGATGACATTGCTATCCTGAGTGAAAGTGAAGAAGAATTACATGTTCTGCTGTACGGAATGAACAATCTACTGAGTACAGGATATGGACTGAGAATAAATCGAAGAAAGGCGAAAGTAATGAGATGCAGCAGAAATGAGAAGAGGGAGAAACTTAACATCATGACTGATGGTCACGAAGTAGATGGAGATAAGGAATTCTGCTACCTTGGCAGTAAAATAACCAATGCCGAACGGAGCAAGGACGACATCAAAAGCAGACTACTAATGGTCAAAAGGGCATTCCTGGCCAATAGAAGTCTACTAGTAGCAAACGTAGGCCTTATTTTGAGAAAGAAATTTCTAAAAACGTACGTCTGGAGCGCAGCATTATTTGGTAGAGCATTGTATGGTAGTGAGAGATAGACTGTAGGAAAACCGGAACAGAAGAGAATCGAAGCATTTGAGATGTGGCGCCACAGACGAATGTTGAAATTTAGGAGGACTGATAACGTAAGGAATGAAGAGGTTATGCGCAGAATCGGAGAGGAAAGGAATATGTAGGAAACACTGATAAGGAGAAAGGATAGGATGATAGGACATCTGTTAAGGCATGAAGGAATGACTTCCATGGTACTAGAGGGAGCTGTAGAGGGCAAAAACTGTGGAGGAAGACAGAGATTGGAATACATCCACCAAATAAATGAGGACGTAGGTTGGAAGTGCTACTCTGAGATGAAGAGGTTGGCACAGAAGAGGAATTCGTGGAGAGCCGAATCAAACCAGTCAGAAGATTGATGACCCAAAAAACAAAAAGATCGCATCAATACGTCGTGCCTGTTAACCTTTTTAGGGAGACTTACAAATACAATGTAAATATAGCTTGCGTGTGATTGGACTTTTCTGGGACTTACAGTCAATTTCTTTGTGTTATAAACTCTTTTACTAAGGTTTATAACTAGAAAGCTACTAAAAGTAGAAAAATAATACCTTATTAAGGTCAAATCTTAATGGCTCAGTTGTTAACGAAAACCAAAGCGTCGATCTGTTAATGTAAGGAACTGATATTCTGAGAGCAATTTCTTAGTATCTTTCTCTTTTGTTTAGATGTATGATCCAGAGAGAACCATTCTCTAAAAGGCTGCGAACTCAGCTAGGCTCCCACAGAAATACTGAGGTAAGGTATGAAAACAAAGAAATAAGTCGTAAAAATCTTATTTGCTGTTGCACCTCGTTCTTCGAGGTCAGCAACTGGCAGTAAGGATTATTTTTTATCTAGTGCTCTACATAGCAAGAACATCACAGTAACCTAATATGAAGGGTACACTGTGTAATATTCGATCCATTTGTTTCCACGTTTTTCTGTTCTTTCACGGAATGGCAACTGGGAAACATGCGTGACTAGGTGGGGCAGAACTACCGAAAAAGCACACACACCTTAGTTGATTGTGCTCGCTGAATTCTGGAAGCTGATGACTTGGACAAGGATGCTAACAATAACCTAGAAAGAATTAGAGAAACCATATAAAACCGAAATCATCGTGGGCAACAGAGTTTCCGATTCTTCCCTTATGGCCTCCCCAACCACGCCGCAGTTGTAATTACGTTATAAACTTTACAATCCTGTTAGAGCTTCCACCAGCAATAATAACATTATTGCGGGTCGTATAGGGACAAAAATGGCTGTGTGAAATATAGCAGATCAAAAAAGCTGTCTACTTAAAGTTTTTATCAAATTCTGAACATTAACGGGAGTTAGAGCTACAACTGATGTAAACAGGATTTCGCACACAAGACCACGTTCTCGGATCGCTCATTGCACACGGGATGTGCCGCTGTCTTGGTCGTCGTAAATCGCTGAGCTGTTCAGTGCCTGGAGGCTGCAGTTAAGGTGAAGTATAGCTGTTTCTTCAATTGCAGTACATTTATTGACGGGGACGACGACTGTAATTCTGGTGCAGCCTATAGCTATTGCCCTCGATGTCTTTACGTTGCGAACTGAACCCCGTAGTTTGCTGAGAGGAAACTGGCTCACGACCTGTGAGAAGATCTTTCCTCGTCAGCTGAGATAAGAACAATATACTACGTGTCGATGGAACGTTGACACAATTTGTACTTGGTTACTGATATTGGAGCAAGTTTTCCGACAACTGATAAGCGCGAATCTGCAAGAATTATGCCGTCCAGTTACTACTTCTAATATCTTCATCTACCAGTTTATTGAAGTAAATGTGTTTTTAATAGATCTATTTACTTTTATTAACAGAAATGAAGAGCGACTGAAATGCGAATACATTCATTACGCAATACATTAAGGGAAACTATGTGATCGCCTAGTTCCTGGAGTACAGTGGCACGGTGCTTGATAGCGTTTGCAGTGAAACTTCCTGCAGAAAAAGACGCGGAATCCAGTAAGGATGAAGGTCAACTGTCTTCCTGTCGAAACATCGGATAACAGTGCAGAAACTGATCTATGATGAATGCCTTGCCCATAGCATAGTTGGTCCTTGTACCCTTTATACGCAAAAATGTTTTCCTGCTGCTATTAACGAGGTCTGCGTCACAAAAGTCTGAAAATAATCGGGAGTAAAAACCACCTACATATCCTAGGGGTGGGAGTGGGGTAGAAAAATCAGTGTAGCCCACGTAGCGTGAATTTCTATATTTTATTTATCCAGTATTAGATAATGAAAGCACTTAATGACTTGCAAAATACTTTTCACATAATTTCAAACCTTTTAGAAACTTTTTTCTCGCTGACAACTCCCACAAAGAAATGACAGGAAAAAAACTGAATCGGATACTACATTTTCGCTGTTCATGCAGTAAAACTGCCTTATGGAGCGTGACATTTTAATTTATTACTTGCTTAGTACTAACTATGTTCACGGCCATTTTGCAGACAGTTTTCACATATACCACTGAATGTACCAAAAAAATCATATCTTTATGCGACACATCGTCCAGGAGATATGTTATAAACTCTGAGATGTGTGAAAAACTGTCGCATCATACATGACGTTTACATTTGTTACAGTGAATGTACCAGCAAAAGCACATCATTGCACGACGCATATCCAAGAGATATGGCGTCACAAACATTGAGATGCGTGAAAAATTTGCTTTCATAAAATGGAGCTGTTTTATATATGGCAGTTCCAGGCTTTAAAGAGCTGAGGATGAATGTCAGAAGTAGAACCCTACCAGGAAAAATCTTGTGGTACCTAATTCGTATATATAGCATCTTTTAGCTATTTCCGAGTTGAAAGGCAATAAAGCGACAGCTATAGTTTATTATTTATTTGCATGAAATTATCCACTCGATTTATACTGTAATACATTAAGAAGGTAAAAAAATTAACATAACTGAGGTATTCATCAAAATTCATAACACCGCTATGAACAGCTACATTAAAAAAAGAACAAAGAGTTATGATTCATGTCCATACAAAAATTTGCATTTCACTTTTAACTACAAGCAATATGATTTTTAGGCAAAACAATCTAACAGACAAGCAAATTTTACTTTGATTTAGTTAAAATACAATACTTTTCCAAACAATCAGACTTAAAATGAAAGTTTCTAATAATCTTAGTGGCTCACTGGTTTGCATCTACATTTCTACTAACGAAGTGAAATATTTGCACTATTGTTTTTGTGTGAGGTTGACGTGTTGGGACTGAGCAGTGGAATGTGCAAACTGCATACCACACTTATGTACTCGACACAGAGATGTCGTACAAGCTAGTGCATGCCTTGTGTAACATTAAACCAACTGATTGCTAGTTACAGTAATTGAAATTCCCTGTGTTCTCAAAACAGGGTTAAATACAAATAGGAGTAATCCTGATTAATAATTTGTAATGCAAGTGAAGGAAACTTCCTACCAAATATATAAAAACGTTCCAAGTATGGGTGTTTCCTCTACAATGGAACGCCACTACAGTGAAAGCACAATTCAGTTACGCAAAAGAAATCGATCATGTTTATATTTTAATGAGGGTAGTACAAAAATAGGAATATAATGCTAAGCCTTTAATCTGTTAGTTAATTGGTATCACAATTAGATGATTGGCGATTAGCTGTCTGAACAAAAAGTGAATATCTATTCACATGTTTATATCACAAATGACTTCTTTCTTGAAGCATAAAGCAAGTTATATGACCTCAAAATGAATTTAACAATTTCAATTCCACAACGGAATACACGTTGATGTGAGGAAAAGTAGATACCTCAGACGATATGGAAGATTGCTATCGAATTACGACTGGCTTTCCAAATCTGTGCAGCTCTTAAACGCACGTTGAAAACGTATCGAAGACCCAAATAAATGAAATCACAGAAGAAGCAAAACGAGAGCTGTGGAATAGACCTCGGAAATTATGAGCTGCTCAGATCAAAGGCAGCGCTGACTCTAGAAAGCTACATCTACTCAAATGACTCCTCAAAAGTGCGTCAGGCTGCGACCGGGCGCCTCTCTTTCGATGTGACCACACGACAAAGTGGCTCCATCCCGTCTCCCGTCTTTTCTACGTTCCTCTCCACTCCCAAAAACCCGTGACTTGGAGGGGGTGGGGGTTTCACGATTTTCACCACAGAGACAAGCAAGAGTGTCCTGAATACACCAAAACAACTTCTCCACCATCGACCTTTGTATATCAATTAACTAATTAGAGGTTGGTACACTGTATTTTCTGTGTCGCCACTCATTGATTCAGGCATTCGCTCCACAGTGCCCATACTGACTAGGCGACAACATCTAGAACGTGAAATTACGAAATCCTCCCACACTGGAGACGGTAAAATGGCTGTTCCACGTGTTTGGACGATGATGTGCAAATTCGTCACGCCAACAATACTACGGAACGTACGGTAGCTATGCTCTAACGTCTGAGGCTCTTGCCGACTCGTGGACAACAAAACCTACCTAGTTTTCGGCCGAGGAGTTCTGCGAACCAGCAACCCAGTAGGGAAATTCTAAGCCGTCCCGTATTCAAAGTTACTAGACTGTCCTAGAGTTCTCGCAAAACACCTGCTAACGACTGCATCAGGGAAGAGTAATTCAAGAATCCTAATCTCCCTCCAGAAAAGTTAAAAAAGTACAGCTACGAAAGTCACTTATTACCCGAAGCTGTATGTGGCCGTGCTGTCACAAAAGTTACTTGTAATATCTCATGGTGGTCGCTTCACCTCGCCATGAGATCAGGAGTCACTAATGAATGTGTCAGGTACTATAGGTGTTACGACATCTTGTACATTTACCACAATATCTCCACAAGGAATGAAATTACCTGAAAATGGTTTTCCCCAGCTTCAGTACCTCCAAAATCCGCGTCCGGCGGCAGGAAGTAAAAAAAAAAAAGAAAAATTACAGGTTCATGTCTGGATGCAATAAGGTATGCAAAAAATGGGCGTTCTACGATAACGAATTCACTTCCAACTGCTGAGGTTAAGTTAACCATTGTTTCAGGACAAGTGATTTTATCAGTCGATGTGGCATGCGTTTGAATGGATGCCAGTGGTAATTTGACACTAGGATGCGAAGGATTTGAGACATGAAATATGACTTAATTCGTATCTTCTGCCCACTCAAAAATTCAGTCGAATCATTTATATAAAATATTTACATCTACCTTTTTTACGATCATAATAGGCCTCGCACTACACTGTGAAACTATTTTTTCTGTTTCAAATTTTTTTGGTGTTGGCTCCTAGGCGCGGAGCTAGGATCCAGACGTTCCTATGTGCTGTAAAAAAAACAGCATTTCTTTTTCTGCTAGGATATTTGCTTTCCTCGAATTGCCTTAACGGCTGCCCACAGACCTCATTTACTATTCAGCCTGTCAAGGCTGCATTCCGCCTTGCGGCATTTACGATGCAGCGTTTTACAGATATGGTTCTGCAATTAGCAGTGGTATTCCTAGCGTGTCGCAAACGAACTGCACACACGTTTGCGTGTAGCGAAGGGTTATTTTTCCTCTATCGCTGAAAGCATTTGCAGGGACGTTATAAGAGAATTGCGCTTCGTGAACGCATAATAAAAACTATACGCTGATTGCTTTGATAAAAGGAAGAGCAGATTCAATGTGCATGTAGTCACGGGAAAGGGGAAGAAAGAAGAACTTTGACGCTTTCACTTATTTACTCAGCATTTTATAGCTGCATGGCAGTACACATTAAAATTTATCGTTCGTGCTGGTAACCGTCGGGGACTGCTGAAGATATTTTCACTTTAAAACGTCAGTTCGAACAACCACACATACGATGTGTGTAATAAAAGAAATGAAACTGATCTCTTATCTATCAAAGTTTTCATTTTTTTCAGTCAACGATATTGTCCCTTCAAAGTAATTCTCTTCGGCAGAGTCGTTCTTCCCAGTCTTGATAGGAGCACTGAAAGCGTTCAACTGTTAGGACATTAAGACATTTTTCGATTTTGGAAAAACAAAAAAGTGACAGGGACTCAGATCAGTTGAATAGCGGGCTGTGGAATAACAGGACTGCCTTTTGGGGTAAAAAATTCCGTGATGAAAGTGGCCGTGTAATATGGGGCACTGTTGTGATGCAGCACCCAATTGCCTCCAATTCCGGTCTCACTTGATTCACCCTTTCCCTGTGTTTTCAAAGGACATCTTTGTAAAACACTTGGCTGATACTTTGTTGGGTCAACAAATTCTTTGTGCACGATACCCCTTCACAGTCTTAAAAGCAAATGTTGTTTTTATCTTTTATTTACTCGCTCGAGCTTTTTTTCGGGCGAGGAGACGTCTGAGTGTACACTCCTCACTTTACCGCTTTGTCTCAGGATCGTACTAAAAAATCCAGAATTCATCACCTTTGATCACACGTCTGAACTATTCGTTGTCATTGGCAATCAAGAAGACCAAAGCATACGTTTCTGCGATCGTCCTTCTGCCTAGTTGTGAGGTTTTTCGGCACCATTTTGCACAATCCTTTCGCATGTGCAAATCTTCGGCCAAAATTTGCTGTACGTTGGAAGTGTTTAGCAGGTTATCCATCATAGTTATTGTTAAAACATCGGTCTGATCTAACAAGAGCACGCAGACGTTCGCCGTTTTCGTCGGAAGTTGAAGGTCTCACTGAGTAACGTTCACCTTCAACGTGTTCACGGGCTTCCAAAAATGATTTGTGCCAACGAAAAACATGTGCTCTCGACAAGGAATGTTCCCCGTTGGCCTGTTTCATCTTTTCAAAGGTCGCACTCGCAGATTCCCAAGTTTAACATAAAAGTTGATTGCTTAACGTTGCTCTTAATTCCGTTATTCCATTTTCGTAAAACACAACAAAAGCACAAGTTTACTGATGGCCCTCTAAAAAATTGCGTGATGGCTGTAAGGAGCTGAAACACGGACAGAGCATCTGGAAGGGATGAACACATCCACCTACTCAAACAGAAGGACACAGCGATACGAGATCGCTCCCAGTCTTGTCAATCTCAATTACTTTTCTTACACGGCTTGTTATGTCACTTCGCCTTTTGTAATGTGTTCACTTCAATCGATTCCGGTTAAAAATATGTATTCAACGAATTAAATAGATAGCATTAAATTAAAAATCACGGGACAATGGGATGTTGATAACACGTTGAAGGCGAACTGTCTGTGCGCTGGATAAAAATAAAAAGTGAGTTTTATCATACGTCTATATCTACCTCCGCACTCTGCAAATCTTTGTGAAATGCACAGCAAAGTGTACTTCAAAGTATGCCTCATATTATGGTTTGTACCTATTCCATTTATGAATGGACAGCCACAAGAATGACTGCTTAAATGCCTATATGCGTGCTGTAATCGTCTTATCTTTACTGAGGGGAGTGAGAAGTAGGGGGCTATAGAATTCCTAGA
The DNA here is from genome assembly GCF_023864345.2 of Schistocerca serialis cubense. NCBI lineage: Eukaryota > Metazoa > Arthropoda > Insecta > Orthoptera > Acrididae > Schistocerca > Schistocerca serialis. The sequence goes on along the minus strand of NC_064639.1, from coordinate 857,185,067 downwards.
TTCTCCACTTAATACTGGTTGTCGTGGCATATCAGAGCCGTCAGCATTTCCTTGACTCCCTCCCACTAGTCAAACCTGTGAGCATACGTGCTGCCTTCTCTCTGTACGTTCAACATGCTCTCTGAGACGTACTTGATATGGGTCTCATACTGAACAAAACTGTAGAGTTGGGGTTGAGTTGCTTTGGGGGAGGAGACCAGAAAGCGAGGTCACTGGTCTCATCAGATTAGGGAAGGGCGGAGAAGGAAGTCGGCCGTGCCCTTTCAAAGGAACCATCCCGGCATTTGCCTGGAGCTATTTAGGGAAATCACGGAAAACCTAAATCAGGATGGCCAGACGCGGGATTAAACCGTCGTCCTCCCGAATGCGAGTCCAGTGTGCTAACCACTGCGCCACCTCGCTAGGTGAACAAAACTGTAGACTAAGTCGCACTAGTGTTTTGTAGAGTTATCCTGCTCTTTTTTCCAGATCCAGCCTACTATTCCCTCATTTTCTGTTCGATCTATCAGTCTAATCTTCCGCATTCTGCCACATCACCATATTTCAAATGCTATTCTCTTATTCTCCACTCTTCATTTCCGGACAAGACTACATGTCAGAAAAATACCTTCAGAAAATGCTTCCAAACATTTACTTTAATATTCGATATTAACAAATTTCTCATTTTCAGAAAAGCTTTTCTTTCTATTGCCAGTCTGCGTTTTATAGGCTCTCCGCTAGGGCCATTATCAGTTATTTCGTTGCCCGAATAACAGTGCCACTTTCGCTAACCTAACTCCCTCAGCATCGCCAGATGTAATTCGAAAAGGAAGATTTAAGTTTAACGTCTCGTCGACATCAAAATCGTTAGACTTGGAGCACAACCTCGGATTGTTTGAAGGATAGGTAAGGAAATCGACCCTTTGAAAGGAATCATATTAGCATTTGCAGGGAGCGATTTAGGAAGATCACGAAAAACCTAAATCTGTATGGCCGGAGGCGGATTTGAACTGTCGTCCTTCCGAACGCGAGTCCAGTGAGGTACTTCGATTACATTCCATTATCCTTGTTTAACGTCTGTTGATGTTCATCTTATAACGTCTTTTCAAGAAGCTATAGATTCCGCTAAACTGCTCTTCAAAGCCCTTTCCCGTATTTGACATAATTACAAAATAATTACGAAAAATTTAAAGGTTTTATTTCTTCTTCCCGAATGTACCACCTTTCCAAAATTTCTCCTTCGTTTCGCTTACTGCTTGCTCAATGTACAGTTTTAATGACATCGAGGATAGGTTACAACCTCGGATAGGTTACAACCTCGTCTCACTCCCTTCTCAACTAGTTTTCCCTTCCTCCTTATTAGACTCTTAAAGCTGCAGCCTGGTTTCTGCACAAGTTGTAAACAACATTTCGCTCTGTGTCTGTTATCCCATCTACTTTCTGAATTAGAAAGAGTGCAGTCCAGTAAAACTGCCCCATTAAGCGTTGTGATCACTTCAAACTGATACCCACCTGATGCGTCTTACTGTGGAGCGAGGTAGGATGCAAGTTCGGTTTCCGAAGATAAATTTTTTAATGGGATGTGCTGTAGCGGGGGGACGGGGTGCGTCGGGAGCTGCTACCCAGCCCTGTAACTCGACGTCACTTTAATCACTATAAAGGTAGGAACTCTGTTACTACCACCCACACTGATCAAGGTCTCACGTTACGTCCATTATGGTAGCATATTTTGTTAGTCACTCATCTAACAAATCTCCTACGTAACTGACTTTTGCAAGACTCGCTTTCCTATCAGATTTGTTGGGATTTTTTTTATCTTTAACTACTTCTCATTTGTATTTCTATAAGTAAATTCAGTAAAGTTAAGCCTTGTGTATCCGACACGTTGTCAAACAGAATCCAGCGCGGGGAGGTATAGCACTAAACAACGCCACGATACATGTTGTACGTAAATGACGGCACTAGCAGAATAGTTAATCGAAAATAACTTTTGTAGACCAACAGGCAATAAATGGGAATAATTCATTCTTAAAGATGTATTCAATATATTACCAATCAGCTGACTCCACGGCGTTGCCAGATTAAGCGTTTATCTCAATGCTTTGTCACTCCTCCATCTGCCATGCCTACCCTTACGTACAAATTTATTAGAAAAACAACCTAGCTACTATGTAGGTCGTGGATACGACACTAGTATTGTTCGTTTCCGGTCACCTTTTGTCACCCAGCTTTACATCGACACTCTACACATGAGAATGCTTCGGTTGTCCTACCCCAACAGTATATTTTTGCAAAAAAAATGGTTCAAATGGTTCTGAGCACTATGGGACTTAACAGCTGTGGTCATCAGTCCCCTAGAACGTAGAACTACTTAAACCTAACTAACCTAAGGACATCACACACATCCATGCCCAAGGCAGGATTCGAACCTGCGACCGGAGCGGTCACGCGGTTCCAGACTGAAGCGCCTAGACCGCACGGCCACACCGGCCGGCATATTTTTGCAAATGGTAACTGATAGATATGAAGCAAGTATGACTGAAATAGCTACATCTATTTCAAATGCATGCAGCACTATGCATTTCTTATGGTTTTCACCACACATAAGAACATAAGAAATGCATAGTGCTGTAGAATAACTAAAAATTAGAACAAAATTATCAGTGTGTAACGCAGAAAATCAACGATTTGATACAGACGGCATTTCCCGATTGAAGGCGAGAAAGCAACCGAAAATCACCGTAAGCACAAATCCACTTATTCTTAACGAACTTTTTTTTCGATCTAAAAGCAAATCAAAATGTAAATAACTTAATTACAGGCCACTGATGATGTTTTACTTCCATAAAGCGAAACTCGTCTGGTGAAAACCGTCACGCATTTTTTGTAGTTGTAACGACAGAACAAGAATACCCTCAAGAACATGTCACATATATTTCAGATATATTTAACATATTTCAGTCATATTTGTACACCTTTCTCATCTATATTTCTAGGGAATTTCGCTCTGCAATATCGTTTTCGTCCTGCTCTTTGTTTATGACGTCATAAAATGACGTAATTTTGCTGGTACATTCAACGGAGTATTTGTATACTGTCTGCGAAATGTGTTGGAAATAGAGTTAATAGTAAAGAAGTAATAAATTAAAACATCATACATTAAGTGGTAGTTTTACTGCACGAGGCAGCCGCTGTGGCCGAGCGGTTATAGGCACTTCAGTCCGGAACCGCGCTGCAGCTACGGTCGCAGGCTCTAATCCTGCCTCGGGCATGGATTTGTGTGATGTCCTTAGGTTAGTTAGGTTTAAGTATTTCTAAGTTCTAGGGGACTGATGACTTCAGATGTTAAGTCCCATAGTGCTTAAAGCCGTTTACTGCACGAATAACGAAAATGTAGTATGCAATAAACTTTTTTTCTTTCAACATTTTTTGGGAGTTGCGAGCAAAAAAGAGTCTCGTAAAAGTTTGAAACTATGTTTAAAGTTGGTTGCATGTCACTTTCATTCTCAAATACTGGATAAATGTACCGTGGCTATTTGCGAATAACAAGCTATGCTTCTTTCTCACCCTACATGATCCTTCCAGACAATACGTGACATGTGTACGAAGTTAAGTTGGAATTGATCAAGTGATTTAGGAGGAGTTGTGGAACATACATACCCTAATATAATTTGTGTAGATGTATATTGATGAACCAGAAAGTTATGAGCTCTGCCACCCGCGTATTGAAGGCCATCTGCTGACACATGACTTGCCAAGGAAAGTATATAAGCTGAGCAGAGACGTTGAGAATTACTCTAGTGATGACATAGACGACAAACGAGATAATGCACAATCGTAAGTGACTTTGACAAAGGGCGATTTGTTGTGGCCCAGCATCTGGGAACGAGCATCTCGGAAAATAGAAAGCTGGTCGGCTGTTCACGTGTTATAGTCGTCAACGTCTATGGAAAGTGGCAGAATAACTGCGAAACCATGGGTAGGCGACAAGGTGCTGGACGTCCACGGCTCACCACAGAGCGTCGTGGTCGGAAGCTTGCCCACTCTGCAGGGCAGGACGGATTGCGGTCTGTGTCAGATCTGAGAACAGAGTACAATGCTGGTGCAGGTACAAATGTTTCACAGCATACCGGTCGCATACATTGCTGAAGATGGGGCTATTTGTTGACCCAACGACATTTTTTACCTTTTTAGTGGGCAAAAGTAAATGGATTCGAGCGTGAATCAATGGAAACACGATGCCTAGCCTGACGAATCAAGTTTCGTACTACACTAGGTCGAAGGTTGTCGGAATACGCAGTTCAAAAATGGTTCAAATGGCTCTGAGCATTACGGGACTTAACATCTGAGGTCATCAGTCCCCTAGAACTTAGAAACCTAACTAACCTATGGACATCACACACATCCATGCCCGAGGCAGGATTCGAACCTGCGACCGTAGCGGTCGCGCGGTTCCAGACTGAAGCACCTACAACCGCTCGGCTACAGTGGCCGGCGGAATACGCAGTCGCTAAAGCGAACGACTGCTTGCTTGAAACATGCCACATGTGGCTGACACAGGACGGTGAGACAGTATTATGCTTTGGAGACATTCACCTGGGTTTCCACGGGAGCTTTGGTAAAAACTGAAAGCGCCATGACAGCTGTGGACTACGTGAATATTACTGTGGACCACTCGCACATCATCATGCTTGGTGTCTAAAAGAAGGGAACGTTTGATAGGACCCATCTTGAGGCATAAAGAAGGAATCGTAAAATCGGTAATGTAGGGGTGTGTGTGTGTGTGTGTGTGTGTGTGTGTGTGTGTGTGTGTGTGTGTGCGCGTGTGTGTGTCGGCGAGGAGACGGGGGGTGGGGTGGGGGGGGTCGGCGGGGTTTATACATTAAGTAACTTCAATGTAATCGCAACAGATTATAGTGTAGAGTTACGCTAAAATCAGTCTTCGGGCTGAATAGCGAAGCATTAACTATTATTTAGCCCTAAGCCTTTTATCATGATATCTTAAAACCATTTCACCGTGCACCATTATTTCCTTGCAACTGAAAACATGGTTCTTGGTTCTAAAAGCTTCCAGTAGCGTTGCCTCTTAAATTCCCTCTATATTTTTATTCGTGTTGTCGCCAAATGTTCAAAACTACTTAAAATGTGAATACAGGAAGTATTCACGTACATACGAACAGTGCGTACCTCATAGTAAAATAGAAGGTCCATTCAATAAATGACCGGAAATGTCATATAAAAAATATAAACCTTCGACAGAGTTTGTGCTTCTTTGTTATTTATAAAATGCATGTTTGACCATCAGATACTTTTATTTTAAACCCAAATGTCAACCGGTTTCAGTTATGGACCATTCACGGATACTCACGCCCTGAAGAATTATTTGCACGTGGAACTGAGAAGCGTCGCCAACGCTGGTATAACAGTATAGAAATTGAACTTGAGGGGGGATAACGTTGAAAAATGAATAATGTTCTATTCCATTCTCTTAATATATTAATAAAATAAATTCCGGTTTTTTTTATTGAATTAAAAATGGATCTGAGCACTATGGGACTTAACATCTGAGGTCATCAGTCCCCTAGAACTTAGAACCACTTAAACCTAACTAACCTAAGGACATCACACACATCCATGCCCGAGGCAGGATTCGAACCTGCGACCGTAGCGGTCGCGCGATTCTAGACTGTAGCGCCTAGAACCGCTCGGCCACCAAAGCTGGCTTTATTGAATTACCTTTGTAATATGCATAAATCCATACAAACTGTACTATTGTCACTATCGTATGTTACAGTTAGCACATACGTATTATAAAGTGGAAGTATTAGTTTAAATGGTTTATAAACACAGGTTTCCTGTAGTTTTAAGTTGTTTTTTTTTTTTCTTCTGTGGTGTGTCCTGTGAAGTGAAAAGTAACAGAGGGCGCGGAGAGGCGCTGCACACGATTGTCGCACACGCACTGCCGACCTCGACCCACTTGTCAGCCGGAAGAGACAAACGCACGCTTGTCTCACAAGAGGCCGGGCCCGCTGCTGCTGGGCGGACTATTGTTTCGCCTGCCGCCAGGGTCGCGGCTGGTTGCAGAGGCGTGGAGCCGGCCATTACCGCAGGGTCACCAGGAGCGCCCGGTTGTACGCTTTGATCGTGTCCTCTGTCTCTCGGCAAGTGCCAAGGATTTAGGAGTGTAAGCATCACCCTCGCGAAACTGTGTCCATAGTACCGCTGAAGATGAGCTTTCTCTTCTTCATTATAAAAGTCATGTGCCAGTGATATGCACATATATACAGATGGCGATAATATCACCTACACGAGGTATATAACGGCAGTGCATTGCCAAATATGTCATTTGTAATCAGGTGATTCATGCGAAAAGGTTTCCGACGTGATTGTGGCCTCACAGATTTTGAATGCGGAATACAAGTTGCAGCTAGATGCACAGGATATTCTATTCCGGAAATCGCTAGGGAATTCAATATTTCGAGATCCACAGTGTCCAAAGTCTGCCGAGAATACCATATTTCAGGTGAGACGTACGAAGAAGGTATCCTTTAGGACAGTGTGGCGAAATCTGGCGTTAATTGGCTATGGCAGCAGACGACCGACGTGAGTGCCTTTGCTAACAACACGACATCGCCTGCAGCGCCTGTCCTGGGCTCGTGGTCATATCGGTTGGACCCTAGATAGCTGGAAAACCATAGTCTGGTCAGATGAGTTCCGATTTCAGTTGGTAAAGTTCGAGCTGATGGTAGGAATAGAATGTGACGCAGACCCCACAAGCTGACGGTGGCTCCATAATGGTGTGGACTGTGTTTACATGGAATGGACTGGGATCTCTGGTCCAACTGAACTGATCACTGACTCAGAATGGTATGTTTGGCTACTTGCAGACCATTTTCAGCCATCGTGGACTTCACGTTTCCAAACAAGGATGGAATTTTTGTGGCTGACAATGAGCGATGTCACCTAGCCACAATCGTTAGCGATTGGCATGAAGATCATTCTGGACAATTTGAGCGACTGATTTTTTCACGCAAATCGTCCGACCTGAATCCCATCGAACAGTTATGGGACGTACTCGAGAGATCAGTTCGTACACAAAATCCTGCACCTGCAACGCTTTCGCAAATATGCACGGAAATAGAGCCAGCACGGCTTAATATGTCGGCAGGGGACTACCGACGAGTTGATGAATCCATGTCACGTCGAGTTGTCGCACTACGCCGAACATAAGACCCTACGCGATGTTAGGAGGTATCCCATGACTTCTGTCACCTCAGTGTAACTTGGTGTCAAGATCATTAGCATGTTATCAGACAAGGAGTGGATCATGATAAGTGCTCAGCCTCAGCTCTGAAGACAGACAAATTGGGAAACAGGTGTTTTTATTATCATTCGTTCGAACCCGAATATCGCGAGCTTTATCATGTGTGTCCGTGTGATTTTCCTCCTGGTATTAATATCACTACAACCGTTCATTGCTTTAAATATATGGACGTTTATGGAGTGTTCTTCTGTATTTGTGTAATTTCTTTCTTTTTCGGTCTTTAGTCATCTAACTGTCCCGATTTCCTTCCTCTGGATCTTCATTTCAAAGTGGTAAGAACACCCTAGATCCCCAATTATTTGAGGCATATATTCCAGTTTTCATTTTATCCTCTAGTATGATCAACGTTATGCCTTGGTCTTCCTTAAATTGTGCTCCACGGCTTTTATAAAAGATATTTTATGTAATGGAAAATGGGGTACTAGTGTACACATAAACAGAAATTGTTATTTCGAGCCGGCCGGAGTGGCCCAGCGGTTCTAGGCGCTACAGTCTGGATCGGCGCGACCGCTACGGTCGCAGGTTCGAATCCTGCCTCGGGCATGGATGTGTGTAATGTCCTTAGGTTAGTTACGTTTAAGTAGTTCTAAGTTCCAGGAAACCGATGACCTTATAAGTTAAGTCCCATAGTGCTCAGAGCCACCTGAACCATTTTTTTTTTTTTTTTTTGTTATTTCGACACATTCATAATCACTCGCCGGTCCAAAAAATTTCAAGACTGGAATAATAAAAAATAGATACAAGTCAAGATGGTGGTTTCCATGGTTCAGGTGTTCTAAGTCTATCCCCAATTTAGTACACCGTACATAACGTTCACACAGCCATGTCATGTCAGAAAAGTCCTGTTTTGAGATGATGTTCACTTCGCGCGTCGCATTGACTTGAACATCGATTGTATCATCAAAGCAATGACGTTTCATGTGAATTTCCTCACGTTGTCAATTTGTGGTAGGTTCGTAGTGACAGTACCAACACTCGTCAACCCTGATGATTTCCAGAAAATAATTTTCTACGTTTTGCGTTTCAACCAAATAGCGGCAGCCGTCCATGCGTCGTTGTTTTTGCGCGGGACAAACTTCGCTCACACTTTTGTCTTCTTCAAACCATTCTGGAGAATGTCTGGAATACTTGATTTAGAGATGTCGCTCCAGATACAACAGTGTTGACTCACTACAGCCGAACGTCCACTACTTAACACTGCCTGCCCACAACTGACTGCCGGAAGGCACGTCTGTTGTTTACAGTTGTCACAGGTGCTCTTATATATCAGGAATAAAACCAGTTCGGGAACTTTTTGGACGGGCGGTGTAAATAACTAAAAACCAACTGTATGTAAGACTGCTGTCGTTATTGTACTTCTACTATACTAAATCAGTTGAAATAAAAAGGAAAAAGAAAAAAAGAAGGAAAACAGAGTATGATGAAGTGCAGCTGCAACTATGACAAAGATGGACTTGAGCACGATTCTCCGCGTCTTAGGGAGAGTCTGGGAGGTTTGGGAGTAGGCAGAGTTTGGGAAATTGTGCGCTTGAGAAGGGAAGCTTGTATTAAATATACATGAGTGTGAATAATCGTCACTTAAACTCCAGAATGAGTTTTAACTCTGCAGCGGAGTGTGCGCTGATATGAAACTTCCTGGCAGATTAAAACTGTGTGCCGGACCGAAACTCGAACTAGGGACCTTTGCCATTCGCGGGCAAGTGCTCTACCATCTGAGCTACCAAAGCACGACTCACGCCCCGTCCTCACAGCTTTACTTCCGCCAGCAGGAGAGCTTCTGTAAAGTTTGGAAGGTAGGAGACGAGGTACTGGCAGAAGTAAAGCTGTGAGGACGGGGCGTGAGTCGTGTTTGGGTAGCTCAGATGGTAGAGCACTTGCCCGCGAAATGCAAAGGTCCCTAGTTCGAGTCTCGGTCCGGCACACAGTTTTAATCTGCCAGGAATTCTCATTTCAGCGCACACTCCGCTGCAGAGTGAAAATCTCATTCTGGCAACACCCGGCGAGGCTGTGGCTAAGCCATGTCTCCGCAGTATCCTTTCTTTCAGGAGTGCTAGTTTTGCAAGTTTCGCATAAGAGCTGCTGCGAAGTTTGGAAGGTAGGAGACAAGGTACTGGTAGAATTGAAGCTGTGAGGGCGGGTTGTGAGTCGTGCTTGGGTAGCTCAGATGGTAGAGCACTTGTGCGCGAAAGGCAAAGAGCCCGAGTTCGAGTCTCAGTCCGGCACACAGTTTTAATCTGCCAGAAAGTTTCGTGTTACTTAAACTATTTTACCAATATCTTTAGAAAATTAAGGTATTGAAACGTATTTCAGTATTAACATGGAATATGTAATAACTTTTATTTCCACATTTCAACAATTTTTAGGATGTTCGTTTCTTGGAAAAACACTCATAACAAACAGTCTCGGGATGTTTTCTACGGTACATTCGACGTGATTACAAGCGGAGCACAGATGATGCCTGTACCAAAATTATTGTCTTTACCGTTTTCTACAGATATGGAATTCATTGTCTTCCTTACTACGTGCACATAGTCATTTCAATGCACCAGTGAACTGGTTATCATAATTGTCGTTAGCATCATCATGAAAAATGTTGTAAACATCCGATAGTTCCAATTACGCTTATGCCTACTCCTTACTTCTGTTTTACTTTTCCTTCTTTTTCTGGCTGTCCAGTAAAGCACCCACGTACAACTTTCCCATTCATCTCATGCAGCCAAGTCCGTTGTTTCATTCCTCACTTTATTCTTCTTTCCAGCCTCCTGCAGCTTCTTTTTTCCAGACGGTGCGCACGTGTCCTGTTTCACCTTTACTGCAGTCTGTCGTTACACACTAACGCTAACAGATTCTGTATGTTAAACTGTTATGTTCAGAAAGCAAAACCACGCAATGATACAATAAATTGCAGATTTCAATAATATATTCACATAATAGTAGATCCCCTTTAACTGTAAACTTACTTTGTTTTCTTTTCCCTTTGCTGAAAATAACAAGAAACCGGCCTGTTTAGTTTGTCTCACGACGCTTTCCTTGTTCCTTTCTCTTTCTGACAGGAATCAGAAGAAGAGAGCAGTAGTCGGAAATTGTCAAGTTTACCGCGTGCTTCAAACATTGATTGCTTACAATTACCCGTTGCCACAAATTATCCTACCCTTCCCTACAATCAACACCAAACTATTAACATCGTTATTGTTCCCATTAATTAAAACTTCCTGGCTGAATTACCATGGTCAGTATATAAATCTTCTTCTCCTTCCTGACGTTTCGTTGCCTACTGCGGGCAACATCTTCTGAGTTGAGTCGGCGACTGGTTGCTAGGCCGACTCGTTTACTCTCATTCCATATTCTGTCCTCAGTAGAATGTTGATTCCATTCAGCGGTTCCTGTGATTCTTCCTCACTTTCACAGGTGGTAGCAATGTCTACATCTACATCTAGATCCATACTCCGCAAGCCACGTGACGGTGTCTGGCGGAGGGTACCTTGAGTACCTCTATCAGTTCTCCCTTCTATTCCAGTCTCGTGGGGGGAAAGATTGTCGGTATGCCTCTGTGTGGGCTCTAATCTCTCTGATTCTATCCTCATGGTCTCTTCGCGAGATATACGTAGGAGGGAGCAATATAATGCTTGACTCCTCGGTGAAGGTATGTTTTCGAAACTTCAACAAAAGCCCGTACCGAGCTACTGAGCGTCTCTCTTGCCGAGTCTTCCACTGCATTTTATCTATCATCTCCGTAACGCTTTCGCGATTACTAAATGATCTGTAACGAAGCGCGCTGCTCTCCGTTGGATCTTCTCTATTTCTTCTATCAACCCTATCTGGTTTGGATCCCACACCGGTGAGTGGTATTCAAGTAGTGGCCGAACAAGTGTACTGTAACCTACTTCCTTTGTTTTCAGATTGCATTTCCTTAGGATTCTTCTAATGGATCTCAGTCTGGCATCTGCTTTACCGACGATTAATTTTATATGGTCATTCCATTTTAAATCACTCCTAATGCCTAGTTCCAGATAATTTATGGAATTAACTGCTTCCAGTTACTGACCTGCTATTTTGTAGCTAAATGATAAGGGATGTATCTTTCTATGTATTCGCAGCAAATTACACTTGTCTACATTGAGATTCAATTGCCATTCCCTGCACCATGCGTCAATTCGTTGCAGATCCTCCTGCATTTCAGTACAATTTTCCATTGTTACAACCTCTAGGTATACCACAGCATCATCCGCAGAAAGCCTCAGTGAACTTCCGATGTTATCCACAAGGTCATTTATATATATATATATATATATATATATATATATATATATATATATATATATATATATATATATATATATTGTGAACAGCAACGGTCCTACGACACTCCCCTGCGGCACACCTGAAATCACTCTTACTTGGAAGACTTCTCTTCATTGAGAATGACATGCTGCGTTCTGTTATCTAGGAACTCTTCAATCCATTCACACAATTGGTCTGATAGTCCATATGCTCTTACTTCGTTCATTAAACGACTGTGGGGAACTGTATCAAAGGTCTTGTGGAAGTCAAGAAACACGGCATCTACCTGGGAACCCGTGTCTATGGCCCTCTGAGTCTCGTGGACGAATAGCGCGATCTGGGTTTCACACGATCGTGTTTTTCGAAACACATGCTGATTCCTACAGAGTAGATTTCTAGTCTCCAGAAAAGTCATTATACTCGAACATAATACGTGTTTCAAAATTCTACAGCATCAACTCCGGCTAGCACTGTTCAGTGGATTAAGGTGTATACAGGGTGTTTTAAATTGCTGTTACAGGCTTCCAGGGATTCTGGAGGGGAATTGGTATACAAAGTTTTGGCAAGGAGCCCATATCCTGAAATGTAGCTTTTGGATGCAAGGTAAGTTTGAAAAATCTCCTGTTTACCAGTATGTTCACAAACTATGAAGAGGGCGCTGTCATCAGTCGTTGCTCTAATTACATCACACACCAGTTTGGAGCTTACGGGCGCTCAACGTCGAGGTTATCAGAGCTCCATTTTCGTGCGGCCACGAGAACAGCTGCGAGGAACTGGTATGTTCACAGGCGCCCCAGCGGCGCTCCGCTGTCTTGACTTCGAAGCGGACGACCTTCGCCTCGTAGAAGAAAACTCGACGCTGAGTACTCGAAACATTGCTCCTGCGGAGCACACACGTCAGAGCTCACTATCACCGAAACAACCGAAACACGCCTACCGTAAAGCGGAAGATTTGAAAGTGATCCGATCTTCAAGCTTCATAGTTTATATCCAAACGACAATTTCTGGACATGGATTCCTTACCAAAATTTTGTCTACCAAGTTCCCTCTACAATCTGTAGAAGCGTGTAATAAGAATTATCGAAAAATCCTGTATTTGTGTATGCTGGCGACATCCTTTACCCCTGTATTTTATTATTTATTTCTTTTAATGCTTCGCTAATTTGCAGGTTTAGAGGTACGACGGTAAGGGAGTAAGAGAGCACACTTTTTCAATCCGATCATTTCTGTCTCAGTTCCCCATTCCTATTTTCTCCCCGGGTTCTCGATAATTGTATTACTATTGCTGTAACGTACAGGTACTCTTATGGCGAATTCAAATATCTTGCACCACTTGGTCTGGTACGTGGTCTACTATGCCCTTGTGAGGTCAAATGAGGAGCTCTTTGAATAAAAAAGCAGCGGCATTCTCAGTATTCATCTACTGGCAATAACGGCTGCGTGCTCATCCCTCATGTTCCACGATCATAGATCGCTCCTTGTACAGCCTTGCAGGCAGCAGACGGCCAATCGGAACAGGTTTAGCGTTTAATCCGTTAGAGGCATTTACTTTAGATCACCAAAAGCTTATTCTTCATCGATAAACCCTATCAGCGCACTTTAGCTGTTATAAACACCTTAACAGAAGTTTGAAATATCATAGAGTTTACTACAATGACTTCCTACAGTACACCCATTGAGGGATGTACAATACCTTATTAACAAAATTAACATAATTTCTTCTGAAAACAAGAACGATTTTGGTCGGTTACAAAAATCATTACAAAAAAAAAACGAGGCTCTCTCCTAAGTGTGAATCTTGAAAACAAACACCGTGAAAAATCTTTATCTCATGATGACGATTATCAGTTTTTACTAGTGAATATATGTCTTGCCCGCACACGGATGAGTTCTTCCACTCTGCGGGGCCATGCACTGGTTGAGACCATCACGTTTATCTTTGGGTATGAGGTCCCACTCCCCAATGGAAGTTTCGGCGAGGTCCCGTGATTGGCAGGTGGATTCGGATGCTGTGCAGTGACCTCCTTCAACAGGTCCCATGCATGCTCAGTTGCATTCATGTCTGGAGACTGTGCTGGCCAATGCATCTTTGAAGATACCGGGACACTGCTAGAGCACGGTGCGTTCTTGCATTGTCTTCGACTAGGATGAAGTTGTCAAGGAGTTCACTTTAGTAGGGCCTTACAATCGCTTGCAGGATATCTTGGAGGCATCGGGAAACAGTCATGCTACAGATGGGATTAGAGGGCTCCGCCGTCTCATCATTATTGCCGCCCAGAACATTACACTTCCACCTGCAAACTGATGGACTTGCTGAACTTAAAGGTGTTCCTGGTGTCGTCTAGTGCTTGCTCAAACCCTAACTCGTCCAGTGTCTAGACGCAAACCAATCCTGCTCTCATAAGCAAACATGACATTACTCCATTCTATAATGATCCAATGTTGATGGGCAAGAGTTCAGGTCCTTCGATTGCGCTGGTTCCGTTGGTTCAGAGGAAAACCCCTCATTGGTCTTCTGGAATGAAAACCACGCTTATTCAATCTTCTACGCACTGTTTCGTCTGAGGTACGAATCCATGTTGCCAGGAGAAGTCATTTTCAATATTTCTGGCAGCAGATATTGTGCACCTGCGTGCCGACAGTTGGAGGAAACGACCCTGCATTGGTGTTGTCGCATGAGGACGACCACTGCGAGGTCTACCGTTCACATTTCCCGTCTCTCTGTACTTTCTCTACACCTCAGACACACCACTTTGAGTGACGTGAAACCGATCGGAAACATATTTCTGTGTATGACCTCCTGAAATTAAAGCCACTATCCTGACTCCATCAAAGTGTTGTATGCCCATGCGTGGCATGTTACTGCAGTGCTGAACGCAAACTAAATGAAGCTGTTATTGACACTTGACTACTTGTGGTGTGCCGCTGCGGCAGCGGTATGGTTACATGACTGGGAAACGACCAGTAGTAAGCACCGTTCAATATACGGGCTCTAACAGGATAATGCATGAAGTGCCTAGGTCAATGAGACCTCTACTATTGTAGACTAAATTTTACGATAGTATTCCAAACTTTTGTTAAGTAGAGCAAATTGTTGTTATTATTACTACAATTATTGTTATTGTCGGGTGAGGTAGTACCGTGGTAAGACATGATCACAATTTGAAAAGAATGGTAATGTCCACACCTCCAACATTAGAAGAAAAAACTATTCATTTCCCGTTATTAAAGCTGTCACTGACTCAGGAAGGAGATCGGCATGCATAAAAAAAATTGAAGCAATTATCCAACAACATAAAATGCATGACATGTGCCAATGCAAATTTTTAATCTAGCCTAAAATCTCAAGAATATTCCACAGACGAATTTTTACCTAAAAACTGGTTGTTGTTGTGGTCTTCAGTCCGAAGAATGGTTAGATGCATCTCTCCATGCTGTTCTTTCCTGTGCGAGCTTCTTCATCTCCCTATAACTACTGCAACTTACATCTTTCTGAATCTGCTTACCGTATTCACCTCTTGGTCTCCCTCTACAATTTTTACCCCCCACACTTCCTGCAGTACTAAATCGGTCATCTCTCGATGTCTCAATGTGTCTATCACACGATTTCTTCGCCTAGTCAAATTGTGCCTAGTCAAATTTACCCATCTAATCTGCAGCAATCTTCTGTAGCACCACATTTCAAAATCTTCTATTCTCTTCTTGTCTAACCTGTTCATCGTCTACGTTTCACCTCCGTACATGGCTACACTCCATACATGTACTCCGAAAAGAGACTTCATGGAACTTATACCTCTAATCGATGCTAAAAACTGGTAGGCTGTTAAAAAAGAGAATCTAGTTTTAGTGTAACTCCATGAATAATACTGAAAACTAATATGTTCAATAATCTTAAAACTAATAATGTTGATACTGGTCACGTACTCATATTCTGTAAAGAGACTCATTCCACATCATTTTGATAAAAAAAAGTATGATCGTTCGGTTGATGTGCGGAATATGTAACTAACTAACGAAGTAAGTAATTGGCGCGCACTCTGGAAGAAGGGGATTCGAATCCCCGCCGACTATCCGACTATCCGACTACACTGGTCTGTCTTCACCGTCGTTCCCCAGCACAGCCTGACAGTGCTGAAGGCGCTCAATCTGCTTATCACCCGTTCTCACACCCCTTCATGCCCTCCTTATCAATCACCAATTCGAGCAAACACAGCTGGGTCTCAACGTATCTGGTAACAAGCAAGGGACATGCGTTCATGGCACGTACGCACGTTTTTAAGGGGTGTGAAACATGGGGTGGTTCAAATTGAAATTTGAGAGGGCCACCATGAAAAACGAGTGATTACATGACAAAAAACTTTGTAGAAACATTTGTAAAGACATGCGGAAGAGACATAACGAATAAACTATTGAAAGGACATATTAATTTCGAGATGAGAAGGTTAGATTTTGTTTTTAATTGCGTACCATTCGTACGTTACACGTTACAAATGTTGATCAGTGTGACGACCATCTGCATCCGCGACAATCTGGAAGCTCACTAGAGATACCATTTCACAGTTGTTCGCAGCACTTTTCGAAAGTTGGACGATGGAATGTTCAGCTGTTCAAAAATGGTTGAAATGGCTCTAAGCACTACGGGACCTAACATCTGAGGTCATCATTCCCCTAGACTTAGAACTACTTAAACCTAATTAACCTAAGGACATCACACACATCCATGCCCGAGGCAGGATTCGAACCTGCGACCGTAGGTAGCAGCGCGGCTCCAGACTGAAGCCCCTAGAACCACTAGGTCATGTTCAGCTGTCCTGACAGAGTTCGTGCACTGATCGAAGATCGAACATTGGGTCCAGCATTCTCAGCTGTTACAACAATAACTTCAACAGTTCATGTCGTAATTGGCCTCTCCTAGGAACAATTCTCAAATCTCCAGTTAATTCGAATTTGCGAAACATGTTCTTCAACCCCGTTGCGGAAAGAAAACCTCTTCGTATTTTTTTTTTAATGCGTCGATACTCACGAAGGGCAGCAGCACTATTGCTGATGTTTCGATAAAACAGCTTTACGAGTAAACCCCTGCTCACTCTCTCCAGACCCATGTCAACTGTCTGCAACTGTACGGCGCCCAGCGGCAAGCCATGACACTGGCTCTACTATCAACGCAAATCCTGCAGCGTACAGTTTCAACATCATTCCTATTAAATTTGGTACCAATACGGTAAACAGCTTCCAGTCTAGATTGGCTCAAGTAGTGAAACTTTAATCATAAATACTCTGTGTATCAGTGGATTAAAAGTCCCCATACCCAAAATGTAATGGTCACACCCCCTCGAGTAATGATCATACGTGTCGTGATTTGGCATACTGAGATGTAGCGGTCCCCAGTGTGCATGAAGCACACCCGTTGTCTTTCCGCAAAGGTAACGTCTCCAGTAGCGCCGGTAATTTGTCACACTGGAAGTTATATCAAACAATGTATATAAATTTGTCCGGTGAAGTGTATGCCCAAATTCTTCGCACTCTTGTTTATGGATCATCTTCTACTTATCGTCTCGCCCGCTCCTCCATATCAGGCTTGAGAACTGTACTTGTTCTACCGAGACGCTTCGTCCTAGTTGCGAATGATCTGTTGTGGCTCAGTCGCCGGAACTTTGTCTGCTGGCCTGTTAGGTTGACAAAGTCGTTCGGCGTACCTGGCATGTATGTGTCGGTTTAGGCCCTTGTGTTGATGGGGAATAGAGAGGCTGCGTTACAATGTTTACATTGTTCACTCTTGACAGATCTCCTCAACTGATCCAGCGTAAGCACAATACAATACACATTAACGACTTCTTTAAGACATTTGTAATTGGTTTGTACTGCAACAGCATAGCGGAGGACTAAATACATAAATAAACACAACCAACAAGAATGAACAATAAGTGTCAACAAGAACGCAGTCAGCTCCACGGAATACTTATGCGTTACTGACGGAAATAAAAAGGCCCATATCTCAACAAGTATCTCTTTTTGTATTCACGTTTAGAGCACATCTTTTTGTAGTTTTGTCCATTACTGTCTTGTGTAAGAATAAAGACCACTTTTCACACAACCTGCGTACCACTCGCTTTAAAAATGAAAGGACCGCGAGATACTAATACCAACAAAAACAGTCCGTAAGAATCACGAGAGAAGTAAGCTTGAGAACCCGTAGAGATGGACAGTAAATTGCAAACGGCAAAAGGAGGAAGAAACGGAAGTGACATAGAAAGCTATTGTTGTAGCCAGGCTGGAACGGAGCGGGGTGTTGGACTTAAGCACCGCTTGTTCCAGGACAGCAGCGTCCGCGGCTACGGAAATGCGGGAGAGTAGGCGAGAGTAGGCCGAGTACGCAGGATGAGCAAGCCAAAAGAGGCCTTAATGACTAAATATATCGATGTGAGTTTTCCACTACGTTTTTTGGCGCATTTTTGACATACATAAGTAATAATTTATTTTACGATTATGTCTTTTTTTAAATGGAACTATGTTTTTTTTTTCTTCTGTGACATTGAAAAAGGCTTGGATGAGGACCTCGACGACATAACACATGTGCACCTCGATCAGACAGTAACAAGATAACAGCGCCGCACGCCGCTGCACTCCCCTGCCGTCAGGAGTGGCCGGGCTTAGTGGAAGTAACACAGAACTAACGGGGCCAATTGGGCTGCTACTGTGGCTTTTCGTAATTGGACTATTAGAAGCCAACTTTGAATGAGCTATCATGTAACAGAACAGACTTTTCTGAAGTTTTCTTTCTACTCCTTAATTTTGAAAATTGTAAAGATGTAATTTGAGAAACGATTTCGTTGTTCTTTTAAACATATATTGAAACATGTACGTTTGAAGTAACGTAACTGTCAGTAGCCTGCAACACATCTGTTAGAATGGGAATGACACGCGAACAAGTGTTTTATCTCGTCGCTTATGCGCTTTGCCTTATACTGAACTTTTCTGACTGCGAGAACGTAAACTGTCAATAACTTTAAATCAAACTAAAACTGCATAAATTTATGTAACACAAAACTGAATCTGATGCAGCACTATTGATTTGAAATTGGCCCTGGTAATAAAACAAAACTTGATCAATTTGAAAATAATGGTCGCTGTGCTCAATGAATGCTATCCCTGAAACAAAATGGCTCTGAGCACCATGCGACTTAACTTCTGAGGTCATCAGTAACCTAGAACTAATTAAACCTAACTAACCTAAGGACATCATACACATCCATGCCCGAGGCAGGATTCGAAACTGCGACCACCGTACCGGTCCCCGAAAAAAAAAAAAAAAAAATTCTTACCCATATCTTCGCGATGGTAACACTCCTCGCATTGCTCCCTATTAGTACTTTAAATTAGCATACATCTTTAGTGCGAGGCTATTGGTTAGCACACATTTCAATTAAATCGAATATGACTGAGACAATAACTTCTTGAGCAAAATAGTTAATCAAAAACGACAAGGATCTGGGGACTGGTATTGACTTGTGGTAAGTAACAATAGGACACTAACTTTAAAATCTGTGTTTTAACTCTTGAAAATTACTAAAGCTCACAATTAACACACAATAAAATGATTATACATTAACAATTAGCTTTAGAAAATGATTAGGTTTGAGTGCTACACATTGTCTCAATCATCACTTATGAATTCCCGCATTGCACTGGAAACGAAACATCTTTCTTTACCTTAATTATTTACAGTATGGTATCTTGAAAATAAAAAAAGTCATTACCGCCCTTACCGAGTAAGTATATATCCAGCACACATCGGATACAACACGACTTTACTCTTGAGAGTCCTCCATACATCTCTCTATCTAAAGTTACTCTAACACATTACGGTACCCATAATATCTTGAATCAGCGATCGCTGTTGAGCAGCGACGCTACTGCACGATCGATACTTCATTTGACCATCTCTGGTTCAATATAAAATTTCCTTACAAAATTTTATCCTGTGTATATACCTTTCAATATGAATGATTGTTTTCTGAAATGTGTCACATTACCTTTATTCATACTCTGGGAATAAAAGAAAAATGTGACATAATTTTATACACTCCTGGAAATGGAAAAAAGAACACATTGACACCGGTGTGTCAGACCCACCATACTTGCTCCGGACACTGCGAGAGGGCTGTACAAGCAATGATCACACGCACGGCACAGCGGACACACCAGGAACCGCGGTGTTGGCCGTCGAATGGCGCTAGCTGCGCAGCATTTGTGCACCGCCGCCGTCAGTGTCAGCCAGTTTGCCGTGGCATACGGAGCTCCATCGCAGTCTTTAACACTGGTATCATGCCGCGACAGCGTGGACGTGAACCGTATGTGCAGTTGACGGACTTTGAGCGAGGGCGTATAGTGGGCATGCGGGAGGCCGGGTGGACGTACCGCCGAATTGCTCAACACATGGGGCATGAGGTCTCCACAGTACATCGATGTTGTCGCCAGTGGTCGGCGGAAGGTGCACGTGCCCGTCGACCTGGGACCGGACCGCAGCGACGCACGGATGCACGCCAAGACCGTAGGATCCTACGCAGTGCCGTAGGGGACCGCACCGCCACTTCCCAGCAAATTAGGGACACTGTTGCTCCTGGGATATCGGCGAGGACCATTCGCAACCGTCTCCATGAAGCTGGGCTACGGTCCCGCACACCGTTAGGCCGTCTTCCGCTCACGCCCCAACATCGCGCAGCCCGCCTCCAGTGGTGTCGCGACATGTGTGAATGGAGGGACGAATGGAGACGTGTCGTCTTCAGCGATGAGAGTCGCTTCTGCCTTGGTGCCAATGATGGTCGTATGCGTGTTTGGCGCCGTGCAGGTGAGCGCCACAATCAGGACTGCATACGACCGAGGCACACAGGGCCAACACCCGGCATCATGGTGTGGGGAGCGATCTCCTACACTGGCCGTACACCACTGGTGATCGTCGAGGGGACACTGAATAGTGCACGGTACATCCAAACCGTCATCGAATCCATCGTTCTACCATTCCTAGACCGGCAAGGGAACTTGCTGTTCCAACAGGACAATGCACGTCCGCATGTATCCCGTGCCACCCAACGTGCTCTAGAAGGTGTAAGTCAACTACCCTGGCCAGCAAGATCTCCGAATCTGTCCCCCATTGAGCATGTTTGGGACTGGATGAAGCGTCGTCTCACGCGCTCTGCACGTCCAGCACGAACGCTGGTCCAACTGAGGCGCCAGGTGGAAATGGCATGGCAAGCCGTTCCACAGGACTACATCCAGCATCTCTACGATCGTCTCCATGGGAGAATAGCAGCCTGCATTGCTGCGAAAGGTGCATATACACTATACTAGTGCCGACATTGTGCATGCTCTGTTGCCTGTGCCTATGTGCCTGTGGTTCTGTCAGTGTGATCATGTGATGTATCTGACCCCAGGAATGTGTCAATAAAGTTTCCCCTTCCTGGGACAATGAATTCACGATGTTCTTATTTCAATTTCCAGGAGTGTATTTTAGGGATTACTCCTCGCGCTCCCTGCTCCACAGTTCAATACGTCAGCTGAAAATACACACTGTCTGCGAGAGGCGAGTGAACAACGACCTTGGTCTGTCCGCATGTTGTCGAGCTTTCTCCAACGCACCACTCGCCTTTCTTTTGTTGATAGAAATCTAAATAGGCGCAGGTAACTAGTCCTTGTGGTATCAATATGGCCGACCTTTTTAACAGAACATTTTGAGATCGCTGAATCGATCATTCCGCAAATACAGAACAGATTGAGCGCTCATCTCACTTACTATCTCTGAGTTTTTATGAGGAAATTTAAGACAAGGTGTCTTCAAGAAACCACGGACGACTGCTGTAGGCACTAAATGCAGCGCCATTCCTAAATAAGTCCAGCTAATATTTAACGTGCTGTATTCCATCCGGAAACGATTTATGTAATAATATACACTCCTGGTCGTTAAAATTGCTACACCACGAAGATGACGTGATACAGACGCGAAATACAACCGACAGGAAGAAGATGCTGTGATATGCAAATGATTAGCTTTTCAGAGCATTCACACAAGGTTGGCGCCGGTGGTGACACATACAACGTGCTGACATGACGAACCTTTCCAACCGATTTCTCATACACAAACAGCAGTTGACCGGCGTTGACTGGTGAACGTTGTTGTGATGCCTCTTGTAAGGAGGAGAAATGCGTACCATCACGTTTCCGACTTTGATAAAGGTCGGATTGTAGCCTATCACGATTGCGGTTTATCGTATCGCGACACTGCTGCTCGCGTTGGTCGAGATCCGATGACTGTTAGAAGAATATGGAATCAGTGTGTACAGCAGGGTAATACGGAACGCCGTGCTGGATCCCAACGGCCTCGTATCACTAGCAGTCGAGATGACAGGCATCTTATCCGCATGGCTGTAACGGATCGTGCAGCCACGTCTCGATCCCTGAGTCAACTGCACGAACAGTTCGACGACGTTTGCAGCAGCATGGACTATCAGCTCGGAGACCATGGCTGCAGTTACCCTTGACGCTGCATCACACTCAGGAGCGCCTGAGATTGTGTACTCAACGACGACCCTGGGTGCACGAATGGCAAAACGTCATTTTTTCGGTTGAATCCTGGTTATGTTTACACCATCATGATGGTCGAAGCCGTGTTTGGCGAGATCGCGGTGAACGCACATTGGAAGCGTGTATTCGTCATCGCCATACTGGCATATCACCCGGTGTGATGGTATGGGGTCACCTCTTGTTCGCATTGACGGCACTTTGAACAGTGGATGCTACATTTCAGATGTGTTACGACCCGTGGCTCTACTCTTCATTCGATCCCTGCGAAACCGTACATTTCAGCAGGATAATGCACGACCGCATGTTGCAGGTCCTGTACGGGTCTTTCTGGATACAGAAAATGTTCGACTGCTGTCCTGGCCAGCACATTCTCCAGATCTCTCACCAATTGAAAACGTCTGGTCAATGGTGGCCGAGCAACTGGCTCGTCACAATACGCCAGTCACTACTCTTGATGAACTGTCGTATCGTGTTGAAGCTGCATGAGCAGCTGTACCTGTACACGCCATCCAAGCTCTGTTTGACTCAATGCCCAGGCGTATCAAGGCCGTTATTACATTTGTCCAATGAATACCCGTTTATCATCTGCATTTCTTATTGTGTAGCAATTTTAATGCCCGGTAGTGTAGTTATCTTAGTGCAATAAACTGTTTCACTCTAAAGAAAACCAATAGCTTTGATGAGTAAATAATGCGTAACAGAGAAAAATGACTAATCTGTTTGACATGGACTGGCCTTGAAACTTCACTACTGATAAACAGTAGTTTTACGGTAGTTACTTATCTATAATTTCAACTAACACAAACGCCAGTTGTATTCGTTGACTGGTTGTGAGCCTTTGCATTGCAAAGATCATGATTTCTGAGGGGGGACACTGAATCTGTTGTAATAAAGGAAAATTGCTACAACTCATAATTTTAAGAGCATTAATATTTCAGTAGTGACTACTAGGCTTTGTATGAAATATCACTGCTACTTTACTGGTGTAGTGACTACAGCATTGGGGGGGGGGGGGGGGGGACTCTTAAAACTGTTCTGTCTGGCAACGCACTTCTTGACTGATACTTTCAACATTAAGCAATAGCAAAATATACACATGAAAGAATTAAACATGAAAACCACTGTTTTTAACCCGTTACATAAGTAGAGCTGTTGTAGACCTTTAAACTGTTATGGTCTAGTACTGACTCGGTAATCACTGCTTTCTAGTTAATTTCAGTTTCAGAGAAATGATTTTAATGATACTTGAAACTTAATTCTTTTTATATAAAGTTTAATTAAGTATCCTTTTACTAAGTGTTGAACTTGTGATCTTTAATTATCACTTAGAGCAGTTCACTCGAAAAACTGTTTACTAAACCAAAAGCTATTACTCCACGAAAATTAACACTTATTTCAATTATTACAATTATTCAGTACATCACTTCCATCTTGTTTAAAAGGAAACCTTGGGACATTGTTGCATCAGGAATACAGGAATAGGCTCCATCAAGGTGAGTGACTTTGGATAAATCAAGGTTGGAGACACAAAGTTAATTTTAATTTTAATTGCTTATAATTAGAACACTTCAGTAAACCCTGGTACACTGTAATATGTACAAAACGAAATACTGCTTTGCCTGAAAGTGGATGCAATGACGATCTTCTGTGGTGACAGAACAATCTCGTAAGGAGTAATCATACCTCTTGATTTGCTGTCATTTGAACATTCCTTTTGGGCGTCGGAATTTCACATAACAGAACCCTACAACTGCCCGATAGCACGACTAATAGTAATTCACACTCGAGGCCTATTTTATCTTCTTTTCCAGAAATAATTCTTTTACTGATAACCGTTTTATGGGCATTAGACCATGGTCAAGGTATACTTCTCTGCCTAAAGTTTTGCCTGCCAATGGTGGAGACAATATCAAAGACTACAACGGCTCGGGAAGCTTGTTATAATCTCAGACAAGCCCAGCAAGCAGAACTGTTAATACACTAAGACAAGGTAATCACCAAATTCGTTTCTATGATACTATGGTTCTGTCAAGATCGAATCACTACTATGCAAGGATTTACAGAGGGGACATAGAAAATTAAAAAAAAGAACAGAATTAACAAGAAGAAATAAGATTTGAAATTAGACGAGTTGTGACCTTAGTATGAAATAAAGCCACATAACACAACATCGGTGCGACTCCGCGATCTTACACAGCGTTCTGAAGACGTCACGAAACGACGGTTGCCTGAAAACATATAAACAGTTCGGTTTACTGAGCTTGTTGGAGATTGTAACTGCTTTCTGAGTTGTTGTAACTTCTGATGATGTCTCCAGCTCTGGAAGATGAAGCGTTGGACGCAGAAATATACCTTCGACTACGGCCTAATGCCCATAAGACACTTATCACTAAAAAGACCGGCCGGCCGAAGTGGCCGTGCGGTTAAAGGCGCTGCAGTCTGGAACCCCAAGACCACTACGGTCGCAGGTTCGAATCCTGCCTCGGGCATGGATGTTTGTGATGTCCTTAGGTTAGTTAGGTTTAACTAGTTCTAAGTTCTAGGGGACTAATAACCTCAGCAGTTGAGTCCCATAGTGCTCAGAGCCATTTGAACCATTTTTGAACTAAAAAGACGTATGAAGAACTTTTTTCACGGTAAGAAGCGTATTTCAACATGTTTTTATCAAATTTTTTTTTTACATTTATATGTCTATATCTACATTTATACTCTGCAAGCCACCTTGGGCGTGTGGCGGAGGGTACTTTGCGTACCAGTGTTTCTTACCCCTTTTTCTGTTGAAGTCGCATATGGCTCCCGGGAAGAACGGTTGCTGATAAGCCTCCGTGTGGACTCGAACCTCTCTAATTTTATCTTGATGGTCTTTTCCGAGCTGTAGGTGGGAGGAACCAAAGTGTTGGCTGACTCTTCTAGGAAAGTGAGCTCTCGGAACTTCAACAGTAGACCGTATCGTGATGCAGAACGTCTCTCTTGCAATGTCTGCCGCTGGAGGTGACTAAGCACCTCTATGACGCTTTCGCGCTTACTAAATGAACCCGTAACGAACGTGCTGCTCTTCTTTGGATCTTCTCTGTTTCCCCTATAAGTTCTATATGGTACTTATTCCATACTGACGAGCAATATTCAAGTATTGGTCGAACGAATGTTCTCTAAACTACTTCCTTTGTTCATTCTTCCAATAAATCTCAATCTGGCATCTGCCATACTAGCGATGAATATTATGTGTTCAGTCCATTTCAAATCGTCCCGTAAGCATATTCTGAGGTATTTCATGGAAGTAACCGCTTGCAGTGATTGTCCTGCAATAGTGTAATCATACAATAAATGATGTCGCTGTCTATGTATTCGCAATGCGTTGCATTTCTTTATGTTGAGAATCAACTGTCACTCCCTTGACGAAGCGTCGATCCTATACAGGTCTCCCTGCATTTCGCTGCAATTTTCTAGTGTCACGACAACTCTGCATATAACAGCATCAATCGCGAAAAGCATAATGTAACTTCCGACGTTATCTACTAGGTTCTTTATATGTATTGTAAAAAGTACACTGCCAAAAATGACGAGTACGCGCTTCCAATGTGCATTCACCGCTATGTCACCAAACACGGATGCGACCATCATGATATTGTAAACGGAACCTGGATTCATCCGAAAACATGACGTTTTGCCATTCGTGCACCCAGGTTCGTCGTCGAGTACACCACCGCAGGCGTTTCTGTCTGTGATGCAGCGTCAAGGGTAACCGCAGCCACGTTTTCCGAGCTGATAGTCCATGCTGCTGCAAGCGTCGTCGAACTGTTCGTGCGGATGGTTGTCGTCTTGCAAACGTTCCCATCTGTTGACTCAGGGATCGAGACGTGGCTGCACGATCCGTTACAGCCATGCGGATAAGGTGCCTGTCATCTCGACTGCTAGTAATACGAGGCTGCTTGGATCCAGCACGGCGTTCCGTATTACCCTCCTGAACCCACTGATTCCATATTCTGCTAACAGTCATTGGATCTCGATCAACGCGAACAGCAATATCGCGATACGATAAATCGCAATCGCGATAGACTACAATCCGACCTTTATCAAAGTCGGAAACGTGATGGTACGCATTTCTCCCACTTACACGAGGCATCACAATAACGTTTCACCAGGCAACGCCGGTCAACTGCTGTTTGTGTATGAGAAATCGGTTGGAAACTTTCCTCATGTTAGCACGTTGTAGGTGTCGCCACCGGCGCCAGCCTTGTGTGAATGCTCTGATAGCTAATCATTTGCATATCACAGCATCTTCTTTCTGTCGGCTAAATTTCGCATCTGTAGCACGTAATCTTCGTGGTGTAGCAATTTTAATGGCCAGTAGTGTATATTGTTATAACAGTACAGATAGAGTACATGAAATGACTGCATTTACAGATCGACAACACAAGCGTTTCTGAGGTACCACGTATCGATCTACGCTGAAACACCCATATTTGTACGTGTATTGTACCGCTCTACAGGCGGTAATGCAGGCACTGACCCCGGCATCCAGTAGATCGTACAGAAGGCGAATACTGTCCTGGGAAACATTATGCCACGACTGCTCGACCCGTTTACGTAGTTGCGTAAGAGTTGTTGGTTGTCGAGTCGCACGAGTCACTTCTCGTTCCACCATATCCCACACGTACTCGACTGGAGACAATTTCAGGGATCGTATTGGCCAGGGAAATTGGTGCACATCGTGTAGAGCACGTTGAGTTTCACGGGCAGTGTGCAGGCGAGCCTTATCTTGTTGGAATAACACATCACTTTCCTGTCGCAAGAATGGCAAAAGAACGGGTCTCAGAACATTCTGCACTTACCGAACGCTGTTAGCGTCTCCTCCAGAAAAGCTAAAGGCGAACTAGAATTGTAGCTCATCGCACATCGGGTCATAAAGCCTGAGATGGCGTCAGTGTATCTTGGAGGAATGCAATTCTACGGGACAGCACTCACCAGGTCTATGTCGTACGAGCAAACGACCATCACTTGCTTGCAGACAGAATCAGTGAGAGACTACGGCGCGCCATTCCATCTTACAAATGATCCTCTAATGGCACCAGTCGTGGCGTACACGTTGTTGCTGTTTCATGAGGGTAAGAAGGGCTAGAATTGTGCGTGTTCATCGTAACCGGTTCACAACAGTTCGTGTTGACACATCGCTTTCTAATGTTTTTTATTCCAGTCTTTGATCACAATATGAATTCTTTAGACGATGACCGGTTTCAGTCCGTAATGACCATCTTCAGATCTTTTTTACACCATGTCCTAAAGTGATAAGGCCATAATGGAATCGTCAAAACATATAAATATAATCAGCATAGCATCGTCATATAGATCTAAAATAAGGTGTAGAATAGGTATGGTGGTTATATGTTTTGACAATGCCATTATGGCCTTATCACTTTAGGACATGGTGTAAAAAAGATCTGAGGATGGTCATTACGGACTGAAACCGGTCATCGTCTAAAGAATTCATATTGTGATCAAAGACTGGAATAAATAACATTTGACAGTATTGGATCACTGTTTGTATACGCTACCATGTCGCAGTTGGTGCAACATCGCTTTCTGTTTTAGAGACGTTCCACAACTGGCGGCCCTGTTAAGCGCCCATAGAACTTCGGCGGTAAGGCACTGCTCCCCTCAGCGTTAGCATCCGAGTACAAATCAGGTCTGGTCTCCACAGTTTCGAATGTCCAACCTCTCTCATTTGTGCTGTAGTAGCAGTACGTTCTGCCCGGTTGCCTTTGCAATGTGACGATCCAGCAGGGCATCTGCACTACGTGGACGCCCAGAACCTCGACTAATATTGAGATATCTTAGCACGTCTTTTTATTAATTTCAAAACGGTACTTACTTAAAAAACACACCTCGTATTGTCAATACATCTACTACCTCCCAGATGCCATATGCCGTCATCGGATCAAAACAGTAGTCGTCTTTCCACGTGTACTAATTTTTTTCCAACAGTGTGATTGTCCTTTAACTTTCCCTGGGGCACACCCGGAGTAATCGGAGTAATACGTCTAAAGACTTATCTCCGACCAGAATGACGTGCTGTGCCCTGTTTGCTCTAAATCCTTCAGTCCAGACACAGTTCGTCTGGAATTCCGTTCGCTCGTATTTTGTTCGTAATGTGGCTGTGCAGAGACGCACCGAATGCCTTCCGAAAGCCAAGGAACGCGGCATCTACCTGGGCACCTGTATCTGTTGCTTTGTCGGTCTCGCGGACGAACAGAGCGAACTGGGCGATCGTGCTTGTGAAACCCATGTTGGTTTCTACAGAGGAGAATTTCGGTCTCCAGAAAAGTCATAATACGGGAGCATAAAACATGTTCCAAAATTTATAGTGACGATCTGCACAGAGTCTAATCCCAGCATATACGAAAGTAATTTTTGCTTGTCTCGGCGAGGCGATCCTCACCGGCAGTCCAGCGGCAATAGGAGAGAGTCGTGCAGTATCAGCCGGGTTAAGTTTTTTGACTTTACTCGGTGACTGTGGTATTTAATAGTAATATTAATATACTATTCTCTTACCTCAAGACATGTTCTATAAAAAGCATACTGCAATGATTTTTATTTCTTTATAAAGTTCTTAATTACATCGAAAGTAAAAGAGCTGCAATTACGAGACTTGTAGAATGTGTCTTGCAGTATCGGCCACTGTACATTCTGCGACAATATCGCTTGTTAATTATACACTTCTATGATACTTACTGAGTAATAATAATATAACACATAAGCATGGGCACTTATTATTTCATGTCAGTTAGTCACTGTATAGCTCATTGTTTTACAAACGTCGCAAATGAAATACAAAATATTCTTCAAATGGCTCTGAGCACTATGGGACTTAACTGCTAAGGTCATCAGTCCCCTAGAACTCAGAACTACTTAAACCTAACTAACCTAAGGACATCACACACATCCATGCCCGAGGCCGGATTCGAACCTGCGACCGTAGCGGTCGCGCGGCTCCAGACTGCAGCGCCTAGAACAGCTCGGCCACTCCGGCCGGCACAAAATATTCTCCCCGTACACACTTCCAACAAGTGCCCAGCCTGTAAATTTGGCAAACTACACCCTGTCGTCGTCAAATGACTCCAAACACATAATTCACATTCTAGTCTCTTCTATCGACCCATTTCCAGATAAATTCCAGGTTTCTTCGCCGCTTCGTAATTAACTTTCCATGACCACCCTTCGCATGTTTGTTTTATTTGGGAGCACCCTATTCAATTTCAGCTTTCCCCTCTTTCAGACTTTACTTTTTCTGCCTTTAATCTGTTGTCTTCGGTCGGTGGGGACCATTTTCTTTTATAATTGTTGAAAACGCCTCAGCTGCCTCCTTCGCGATCATTTTGTTGGACATAATCCTGCTAACAGCCATTTTCGTGCACTCTTCATTCCATTTTCCACTTGCTTTTTTGTCATTTTCCACTATTTCAGTCTGAAAAAGAAGTAAGAAGAGGAAAGTATAATTTAAAAATTGAAATTATTTGTGACAAGCAATCGGGTGGCCGGTACTGCGCGAAAAACACGCACTGAGATCTAGTCATACTGTACGCCCTTTTATAGAAATTATCAGGGAACGTTTGCTAGATATTATTCCTTACATAACACGTATAACCAAACTATAGCAAAGAAATTAATCACTCTCTTTTAAAACGGGTACCATAGACCTCAAAATATCTTCCGTGCTCTAGGAGTTACAGCAACACCATCAAGCACGCAGGGCAGGCAAAACACTGAAGAGAGGAAGAAGATATCGGACTCTAGTGCACATACGCACGCAAGCTTTTTTCTGCTTAGTATACTCTTCTGTAAGTTGCAGGTGGAGAGGGAAATCACAGTAGTGGGCGGTACTGTAAGCCGGCCGATGCTGCAAGACTCTCCCCCACTGTACTATACGGTTGTACAGGGTAGCGGCAGGACTGGAGACGTTTTCCGGTCTGCTGGCCGCACGGGACATACAGAGCGCGGAAGAGCGCAGAGCGCACTGCGCGGCCCGCTGGCGCTCGTCACCGTTGCCAGCTTCACGGCTGGCGACGCCCTCCCCGACATCTTTTTGCCGGCGTGCATCCGTTATGTGCGAGATCCGCTTTCTGTTTTAGAAAAGTTCCACAACTGGTGGCCCTGTTAAGCGCCCATAGAGTTGCAGTGGTGAGGGACTACTCCTGTCAGCGTGAGCATCCGAGTACAAGTCAAATCTAAAAACTCCGTCTGGACAGGCCATGAAGGCCCAACAGTACTGACCGGCAGCCGTGTCATCCTCAGCCTAGAGGCGTCACTGGATTCGGATATGGAGGGGCATGTGGTCAGCACACCGCTCTCCCGTCCGTATGTCAGTTTCCGAGGCCGGAGCCGCCACTCTTCAATCAAGTAGGTCCTTAGTTTGCCTCACAAGGGCTGAGTGCACCCCGCTTGTCAACAGCGCTAGGCAGACCGGATGGTCACCCATCCAAGTGCTAGCCCAGCCTGACAGCGCTTAGCTTCGGTGATCTGATGGGAACCATTGCGGCAAGGCCGTTGGCACAAATCAGATCTGGTCTCCCCAATTTCGAATGCTCACCTACTATCCTCATCGTAGTTTTAGTCATCCATGTCGCGTTCAAAAACGTTGGAGGCTGTTGCGCTGATTATGTAGCAGAAAATTTGGTACACTGTCATTTTTCAGGTTTTCCTCGCTGATACAGTATTGGCTTCAGGAAAGGTAAAGGCACCGGAGAGGCAGTTTTGACGTTGCGGTTAATAATGGAGGAATACTGAAGAAAGAATAAATACATGTTCATAGAATTCGCCGACCTGAAAAAAGCGTTGACAATGTAAAATGCTCTAAGGTGTTCAAATTTCTGAGAAAGATTGGCGTAAGCTGTACGGAAAGACATGTAATATACAGTATGTACAAGAGACAAGAGGGAACAGTAAGACTGGAAATACTAAATGCTCTTATTAAAAAGCGTGTAAGACAGGTATTTAGTCTTTCGCCCCTATTGTTCAATCGACATGTCGAAGAAGCTATGACGGAAATGAAAGAAAGGTCCGAGAGTGGAATTAAAATTCAAGGTGAAAAAATATCGGTGATAAGGTTCGCTGATAACATTGCTATCCTCTATGAAAGTGAAGAAGAATTACAGGATCTGCTGAATGGAATGAACAGTCTAATACGTTCAGTATACAGTTTAAGAGTAAATCGAAGAAAGAAGAAAGTAGTGAGAAGTAGCAGAAATGAGAACAGCTAGAAACTTAACATCTGTATTGATAGTCATGAAGTAGAAGAAGTTGAGAAATTCTGCTACCTAGGCAGCAAACCCATGACAGGCGGAGCAAGAAAGACATAAAAAGCGAAGTAGCACTGGGAAAAAGGGCATTCCTGGCCAAGAGAATAGTATGGAACATAGGCCTCATTTTGATGAAGGGATTTCTGAGAATGTACCATTAGAGCACTGCATTATAAGGTACTGAAACATGAATTGGGGGGGGGGGGGGGGAGGGGACATAAGGGAATCGAAGCATTTGAGATGTGCTGCTGCAGAGGAATGTTGAAAATTAGGTGGACTGATAATGTAAGGATTGAGGAAGTTGTCTGCAGAATCGGCGAGGAAAGAAATATACAGGGTGATTCAAAAAGAATACCACAACTTTAAAAATGCGTATTTAATGACAGAAACATAATATAACCTTCTGTTATACATCATTACAAAGAGTATTTAAAAAGGTTTTTTTTCACTCAAAAACAAGTTCAGAGATGTTCAATATGGCCCATTCCAGACACACGAGCAATATCAACCCGATACTCCAACTCGTTCCACACTCTCTGTAGCATATCAGGCGTAACAGTTTGGATAGCTGCTGTTATTTCTCGTTTCAAATCATCAATGGTGGCTGGGAGAGGTGGCCGAAACACCATATCCTTAACATACCCCCATAAGAAAAAATCGCAGGGGGTAAGATCAGGGCTTCTTGGAGGCCAGTGATGAAGTGCTCTGTCACGGGCTGCCTGGCGGCCGATCCATCGCCTCGGGTAGTTGACGTTCAGGTAGTTACGGACAGATAAGTGCCAATGTGGTGGCGCTCCATCCTGCTGAAATATGAATTGTTGTGCTTCTTGTTCGAGCTGAGGGAACAGCCAATTCTCTAACATCTCCAGATACTGTAGTCCAGTTACAGTAGCACCTTCGAAGAAAAAGGGACCAAAAACTTTATTGGCTGAAATGGCGAACAAATGTACAACTAAACGAAACTTTATAGCTCCCTTAATTCGCCGACAGATAGTGCTTAGCTCTGCCTTTTGTCGTTGCAGAGTTTTAAATTCCTAAAGTTGTGGTATTCTTTTTGAATCACCCTGTATTTGAAACATACTAACAAGAAGAAGGGACAAGATGATAGGACTTGTGTCAGGATATCAGTGAATAACTACCGTGTTACTAGAGGGAGCTGCAGAGGGTAAAAATTGTAGAGGAAGACAGAGACTGAAATGAGTCTAGCAAATAACTGAGGCCGGCCGGTGTGGCCGTGTGGTTAAAGGCGCTTCAGTCTGGAACCGCGTGATCGCTACGGTCGCAGGTTCGAATTCAGCCTCGGGCATGGATGAGTGTGATGTCCTTAGGTTAGTTAGGTTTAAATAGTTCTAAGTTCTAGGGGACTGATGACCTTAGATGTTAAGTCCCATAGAGCTCAGAGCCATTTGAACCAGTTTTGAAATTACTGAGGACGTAGTTCACAAGTACTATTATGAGATGAAGAAGTTGGCACAGAACATGAATTCGTGGCGGGCAACATCAGACCATTCAAAAGACTGTTGACTCAAAAAGAATATTCCATCATCTTTCGGATTCGTACCCGGGACACGGATTCTTCAGCTTCCAATACTTGGCGTTACCCATGCAATCATCGTGAAGGCTGGCGTCCATTTTATTTTTCACGTCTTCTATTCCCGACTCATGAAAGTCTGGAGGGCAGCTGTGGAGCAAAAAATTATTCTTTTCAGCCAAATATCTGGAATGTTTGGGATTGAATTTGGCGTGTCTAAGCGTGCCAATTTATACGCTAGAACGCTACAATCATCTGACTAGCCGGTATTCGAACACTTGCCTCCCATTTAATGCAATTACCCACATGTTTTGCAAGCCTGCGGATTTCCTGACTCAGTGCTTGCTACATTTTTATCGTAGGCATATAATTTTTATCTACGACTGGCACTGATGCCAACTGTCTTATGTGGACGTTTTACTCCAGAGTATGTCTTTGTGTCACGTATCTGTAGAATTTGATCGTATAAATAGGCACGCTTGGACATGCAGAATTTAGTCACCGACTCTCGTTGAACGTGATTGTAGGGTTAACATCCTAAATATGGAAAGATGAAGTGTAGCTGTCCTGGATGCACTCTCGAAAGAAATCATCAAAGACGCACTGCAAGATTTGAATGGAGAAGCAAAACCAAGTAAAATCCTTGGTATGCAACGGCTTTATTAGCTAACTTAAATGCTAAATAACTCGGAAACGGTGCAAAGTACGGAATTTTTTTCCTAACAATTGTTCCTCTCCACAGCCTACCATCCAACACCCTTAGAAGCTTTTTCGACTGTTTCTGACCATCCTGTATAGTATTCATTAATGGACATCTATTATAACAACGCTTATCAAAGCTGCCACTTGGAATTTCTGAGGCAAAAGGGAAGAAAGTAACTGAATCGTAAGGTACAGTTCAAGTTACCTCAGTCATATGTTTATCGTATTACTGTCTCTTTCGATAGCCCTATTATGCCGACAATAATCCTGTTTATCTTAATGTATCTCTTAATATAGGCATATTTTTTACTTATTTGGTTTTCTCTACAAAAGTGTTCCTAATAGCTACACTCCTGGAAATTGAAATAAGAACACCGTGAATTCATTGTCCCAGGAAGGGGAAACTTTATTGACACATTCCTGAGGTCAGATACATCACATGATCACACTGACAGAACCACAGGCACATAGACACAGGCAACAGAGCATGCACAATGTCGGCACTAGTACAGTGTATATCCACCTTTCGCAGCAATGCAGGCTGCTATTCTCCCATGGAGACGATCGTAGAGATGCTGGATGTAGTCCTGTGGAACGGCTTGCCATGCCATTTCCACCTGGCGCCTCAGTTGGACCAGCGTTCGTGCTGGACGTGCAGACCGCGTGAGACGACGCTTCATCCAGTCCCAAACATGCTCAATGGGGGACAGATCCGGAGATCTTGCTGGCCAGGGTAGTTGACTTACACCTTCTAGAGCACGTTGGGTGGCACGGGATACATGCGGACGTGCATTGTCCTGTTGGAACAGCAAGTTCCCTTGCCGGTCTAGGAATGGTAGAACGATGGGTTCGATGACGGTTTGGATGTACCGTGGACTATTCAGTGTCCCCTCGACGATCACCAGTGGTGTACGGCCAGTGTAGGAGATCGCTCCCCACACCATGATGCCGGGTGTTGGCCCTGTGTGCCTCGGTCGTATGCAGTCCTGATTGTGGCGCTCACCTGCACGGCGCCAAACACGCATACGACCATCATTGGCACCAAGGCAGAAGCGACTCTCATCGCTGAAGACGACACGTCTCCATTCGTCCCTCCATTCACGCCTGTCGCGACACCACTGGAGGCGGGCTGCACGATGTTGGGGCGTGAGCGGAAGACGGCCTAACGGTGTGCGGGACCGTAGCCCAGCTTCATGGAGACGGTTGCGAATGGTCCTCGCCGATACCCCAGGAGCAACAGTGTTCCTAATTTGCTGGGAAGTGGCGGTGCGGTCCCCTACGGCACTGCGTAGGATCCTACGGTCTTGGCGTGCATCCGTGCGTCGCTGCGGTCCGGTCCCAGGTCGACGGGCACGTGCACCTTCCGCCGACCACTGGCGACAACATCGGTGTACTGTGGAGACCTCCCGCCCCACGTGTTGAGCAATTCGGCGGTACGTCCACCCGGCCTCCCGCATGCCCACTATACGCCCTCGCTCAAAGTCCGTCAACTGCACATACGGTTCACGTCCACGCTGTCGCGGCATGCTACCAGTGTTAAAGACTGCGATGGAGCTCCGTATGCCACGGCAAACTGGCTGACACTGACGGCGGCGGTGCACAAATGCTGCGCAGCTAGCGCCATTCGACGGCCAACACCGCGGTTCCTGGTGTGTCCGCTGTGCCGTGCGTGTGATCATTGCTTGTACAGCCCTCTCGCAGTGTCCGAAGCAAGTATGGTGGGTCTGACACACCGGTGTCAATGTGTTCTTTTTTCCATTTCCAGGAGTGTATTTTTGCTTTGTGTATTATTGCAATAGGCAGTTAGAAGTGGTAGGTAACTGTCCATCTTTCTGTACTGATACAATATTTATTGTTATTGTAGACTTCACAAGTGGTAAAAGGAAAAAAAAGGAAAAAATAAATAATAAAAAAAGCTATTATGAGTTGTACGAGAGCTGTTCGGAAAGTAAGGTCCGACCAGCACGAAATGGAAAACACTGTGAAAGTAAAAAGAATGTGTTATTTGCAACGGTTAGGCACACCTTCCAGCTACTTCTCAACATACCGAGTAGTCGTCTCTCCGAATTAGACATTAGTCGTAGCCTTGTACCAACTTTCTAGTACATTCTCCGCAGAAGGCAGCCGCTTGTGCTTTCCGCCAATTCTCTACGCTGGTCTGTAGTCGTCAACTGCGCCAAAGTGTTGTCTTCATAGCCAACGGTTCATGTGAGCAGAGATGAAAACCAGTAGGAAGCACGTCTGGGCTGTATGGTGGGCGATCAAAGACTTCCCATCGAAAAAAAAAAAAAAAAAAAAGACAAGAGTCTTCATTGCCCCTGCAGTGCGCTCGCGAGAATTGTCATGAAGAAGAAAATGCATTACAGTTACGTTTTGTGGGCTGCATGAAATCAGGTGAAATCTCACGGTAGGCAACCATACTTGGCGAGAGACTCCATATTGGTCTAGGCGTCTTCATGTGCTCACTGTGTGCTCAGAACTTAAAAGAGCGAAGCGAAGCGATCGACAGGCGTACTAGAAACACTGGGCAACACGTCTATGCGAAGCTTAATCTGTTCTTCACTGTCGTTTCCATTTTTGAATAGCCTTCGCAGTTCATGAACTTCGTCTCATTGGAAGTAAATGCTTTACAGCTTTTGCAGTGTTCTAGAAATCCAAACTCTGTACTGAGATCTGTGAGTTGTCTTCCATTTCCGGTCTCCTTATTATTTCAAGAAAACTTTCCGGAATGGAAGTTCGTAAGATTCCCACACTGGAGTTTGGAGCGGAGCAACAAAGGATGTGAACCGATGGAACTTTAGAAAACGCAGATTGCATATAGAGATTTGATAACCACTCTATGCTGTATGATTCATTAAAGTAATCTCGGGCTACTTCTGCAAATTACTGCTGCCTCTGGTCGTTCTGCAAGCAAAAATGAACATTGTAATTAGTAATAACTTCACGCCAATGGGGATGCCATATTGAAGGGTTGCGTCTTTCCCTAGAGAAAAGCTGAGAAACAGAACTTGTAAAAATACTAAACTTGTGATCTGTTGGATGAATAAAGATACAACACGTTGGTAACGCAAAGTCAGTTCCTTATAGTAACAGAAATCATTAATAACTACAAATGGTTCAAATGGCTCTGAGCACTATGGGACTTAACTTCTGAGGTCATCAGTCCCCTATAACTCAGAACTACTTAAACCTAACTAACCTAAGGACATCACACACATCCATGCCCGAGGCAGGATGCGAACCTGCGATCGCAGCGGTCGCGGGGATCTTGACTGTAGCGCCTAGAACCGCTCGGCCACTCCGGCCGGCCATTAATAACTACAGCCCACTACGCTCACATTCTGACGGCTAGAACAAGACAGACATGTGCGAACAGCCAGGCCTCTCCTAGACGCTCTCTAAAAAATTTGAAGGCTGTGCCTTCTTTTATTACACGAGTATTTGCACGTGAAATCTCTGACGGTTAATCGATACATCAAGTTTTTACACACATACAAAACATAATTCATAGAAAGGAGGCCTTATAGACCTGAAATTTTCTCATTCCAGTACAGACCAGCAGGTATATCTCAGTTTATGTATCATTTGAGGATTCGTGAACGATTACGTTACTTGTGTGAAATTTTTATTATTATTTCCTTTCCTATTGAGACTGTATTAAGGCAGAGTGTATCATAACTCACTTTCAAGTTAATTCTAGTAAAACGCTCGTTGCTTTTAACAAAGTCCTTTGGTTTTTGATGTTAGTGTTCCAGACATTTTTGGAAAGATTCGTTTGAGACGATTTTCAGAGTTGAACGTGTCGATACGCTACAGATGCTGCATGCACATATTTGATTTATTTTCTTTTTGAATGGGTGGTTCATGATGTTAAGATAACTATGCAGGTGGAATGACATAATTTCAGAGACTTTACTGGTTTCACTCAGATATGATTTTATGTATACAGACTGAAGCGACGAATGAAAATTTGTACCAAGACCTGGAATCGAATCCGCGTCTCCTCGGCAATTCTGTTCGTGTGTAAGAGGGAATTTAGAAATACACAGGGGCGGCAGTGAGAATTTGGATCGAGCAGGGAGGCGTGCCAGGGTAATCTGTGCATTTGTTGGAACTGCTCTGCCGAGGTGGCTTAGTGGCTAACGCATTTGCCTAGTAAGCAGGAGACGAGAGTTTCATTACCGGCCTAGGTGCAAATTTGCACTCGCCGCTTTAGTCTGTATACATATGGTAATTACGCTTAAAAAAGATAACATGACAATATTTACAATTTAACAAAGCTTTGTTACTCCAAATCTATTTATTAAATTAAGATCATAATCGCAATGTTATTTTCTCCAAGCATATTCCTTATGGGATTCAAATGAAAATTGATCTTCCTTCCAATCTTTGCCGTGTGAGTGACATTGACTGATGGTTGGTACATCTATATGTACAGTTGCATCTACATCTACGTCTATACTCTATGAATCACTTTGAAGTGCGTGGCGGAGGTTACATTTTCCTGCGTCATGCTTTAAGCCTAATATCACATGCATCAAAAAATCTCATAAAAATAATTCTGAAGAGAACTGAAGAGATGAGGAGTTGCAAGAAGAGAATTGAAGAGCTGAGGAGTTGCAAGAAGGACTGCCTGTAGATATCTATGTGAACCGTTGTTAGGCTAATTTTACCTGAACGATGTCTTCAGTATAGGTACGTAAATGTCTAAAGAATATTCATAATGTTTGCGGTGAAAGGCAGTTGTTGCAACTTCTTATACAGATCCATGTGATATGCTCGGCTTCTTCCTTCGACTGTCTTTCAGATGAGATTTTTCAGCGTTCCTGTTCTATTCGATAATGGCTGCGCTAGCAGATAGCTGTTAAATGGACCTGGAAAAGACGTGACCACTCACCGTTGTGGATACGTTACCTGATATTCCTCGTAACAAAGCATCTCGAACCGGGATCGAAATTTTGATTTCTATTACGGGAAGCTGTATATTGCGCCATTATGTTTTTGCTAACAACATGAGGTTGATGATAAGGACTCTAGATACCGCATGACGTCATGAAGAGAATCGTGGGTTCGGGCTAAACAGGAGCTGCGTCGTTCATCCATGCCGCTGTTTATTGGAGCGCGTTAAGTGTTGCGAGCTCTCTAGGCGTGCAAGTTGTGACATAGTCCACTGCGTCTTCACGTTCTTCAGGCTGCTCTCAACAACACTTACTCATATTCACCAGACGACAACTTGCACGCACCTGATTACGTATCAGGAACAGAGATTGCAGTTAATCCTTTTTAAAACACAAATTAACAGAAAAAGTATTGGCGTTATAGATTATCAGTAACGGCAGTCAAATGAAAACAAGACACAGGGAAAAATGTAAGCAGATTGGTAATTATTTCAAAAGTAATCGCCGTAACTTTTAACACATTCATCCTGCTGTGAGATGGTCAGTGTCTTCATGGAGAAACGTTTGTGGTTGCCTGCAGAACCAAGACTGTTTCCAGGCGTGCAACTCTTCCTCCGAAGCAAATTGACGCCCACGAACGTTTTTCTTCAGAGCACCAAAAATATGGAAAACACGTGGGGAGAGGTCGGGACTACATGTAAAGGTTTCCCAGCGAAACTTGTGCAGTGTAGTCGAGAAACCTTTGCAACATGTGGCCTCACAATGCACTGACCGCCTTATCTCATAGTGGGGTAAATGTATTAACAGTAATGGCGATTACTTTTGAAATAATGAACAGTTCACTTTCTTTTTTACCATCTGTCTCGTTTTCATCTCACTGTCTCTTATATGCTCCTAACAAACCGACACAGTTCACGGTTCAAGGCTGATGGTTTATGGTTCAGGGTTTATGAGTCATAGTTCACAATCCAAGTTGCAGGTTGCTTATCTAATGCCTTCCAAGGGAAACAAAAACTCTCGCGTCGATAGAGCTATCCCGTGACGAAACGCGCTGCTCTTCGTTGGATCTCCTCTATGCCTTCTATCAACATTACCTGGAAAAGATCCCAGATAGATGAACAACACTGAAGAATCGGTCGAACAAACACCTTCTAAGCCAGTTCTTTCGTGGTTGGGCTACACTTACTTAAAAGCCTTCCTATGAAGATCAGTCTGGCATCCATTTTTCCCACTAGTTGTTTTATGTGGTCATTTCACTTAAGATCACTCTGTGCCGTTACGTTAGATACTGTTTTCGGAAATTTGTCATCAGTAATGTAGTTGTGCAGTAGTGAATTTCTTTTTCTACGTATTCGGAATGTCTTACGTTTATTTACGTTCGGAGTCAACTGCCAGAGCCTGCACCATTCATCTGTAGATCATTTTCAAATCGAAACTGTCTTCAGCCTTTGATACTTTGTTATAGACAACCACATCATTTGCAAACAGCCTTAAAGAGCTCCTCACGCTTTCTGCTAGATCGTTTATGTACACTGTAAACAGTAACAGATTTATCACACTTCCTTGGGGTATTCCGAAAAGTACCTGTCGATTTTGTTCCGATAAGAGTGGCATGTTGAGTTGTAGGAAACCTTGAATCCAGTGGCAGATCTGGTCTGATGCTCGGAAAATTCGTATTTTTGTCACTAAACGGTAGTATGGAACTATGTCAAATGCCGTCTTGGAGGAATACGGCAACGACGTGATCGCCGTTGTCTACAGCGCTGTGGATCTCATGGAGGAACAGAGCGATCTGAGTTTCGCAAGCTCTCTCTTTGCGGAAACCATACTGATTTTTGAAGAGTCATAATTATCGAGCATAAAACATGTTCCATAATTCTACAACAGATGTCCGTCAACGATATTCGTCCAATGTTCCATAATGAGAACATTTAGCGACTTTCTACAAACTTTAAGCTAATTGGTTTGGTTCATCTGAAATCGAGATCGGCTGGGAGATATCGTGAGGCTGAGGTGAGAAGCTGTGAATCCTCTGGGGCAAGTTGGTGTTTCATAAATGGTTATCATTTCGGAGGTCTGGGTTTAGTGAATCATCTCGGTTAACGAAGCTACTTTTTCTGTACGGAAATCCTACAAATTATTCGAAAGTGCGTTCCCGTGTGTGTACGTCGAATTCTATTTAGGCACTTTCTAGTTTTCCTCTACGTGTGGTGTGGATTAATGAGCGTGAAGTTTCAGCCGTGTGCGCGCACATATTGATTCTGGCCGCTGATTCTGGCAAGTGATTCCATCTCCCTGGTTTCGTTCCCCAGCGACGGCCTTTCTGCCGACTCGTTAGGCGGCAGCCTTGCGGGTGCTTCAAGGAATGTTAACGACACCCACGGCTCTCGTATCGTGTCTGGCTGGCTCTTCCGCACACTACGGGGGCTGTCTGGGCGACACGGAGAGGTGATCGCGGTTTGTCGGGTGTTTACTGTGGACATCGTGCCGGCACCATCTGAAGAGTCATTGCTTCCCTCTGTCTTCGTGGACGCAGGCGGCATCTACTGAGTCGCCAGTTCCCATTTCTGGTGCCTTTGTTGATGGCCTGCCACCATTCCTTGTGTCCTCGGACTCCACCATAGAAACAAATGGTGATCGAGCGAGCCGTCCGATGTGGCCGAGCGGTTCTAGGCGCTACAGTCTGGAACCGCGCGACCGCTTCGGTCGCAGGTTCGAATCCTGCCTCGGGCATGGATGTGTGTGATGTCCTTAGGTTAGTTAGGCTTAAGTAGTTCTAAGTTCTAGGGGAATGAAGTCCCATAATGCTCAGAGCCATTTGAATTTTGAGCGAGCGATTAAGTGCCGGATGCGGTCTGCGGGAACCGCTGTTCTTTGCTGAGCCTGCTAATTGAGACTTGTGCTGGATTCACACCTACAGCATGTGTGACCCTCGCTATTGGACGTTGCTTAGCGTGGGTTTTGAAACCAGATCTGCATCCTTCTTAATTGGAACATGGGCGCGATATATTTAAGGACGCTGTATAGGGTAGATCTGGATAAACGATACTGTCGCTCGAACAGGCTCGAGATTTCCCGAAACGCACCAGCGTTCGATAAACTATCAAATGTGTTCGAACAATCGCGTGAAATCTGGATCGCACAGCGCGTTTCGTGGGATACGGAAGAAACCGGAAGAAACCACAAACTAGCTGAAGGAATAAGCTACGGTTCTGCTTATAATTTGACAATTTTGGTGAAACAGTGGAGGAAACAGTATTAAATCCTACCTCTGCACAAACTCCTATTGTGTTTGAACAAATTTACGATAGGAATTCTCATAGCGTGCTGCTACATATGAATATACAAATATTTATGCTGATTTTTAAGTAGATGTAACAGACAGAGATGAAAATGCTGTCCTCCAAAAAATACTACTTAAGTTAACCCAGTATAATACTGTATTTTCTTATGAGAGGCGGTAATGATTTACCAAGTAACTTGCAAATGAGCAATTCAGTCCCTGTTTACGTACTAGAATAACAAGTAAAAACGTTAACAGATTTTAATTAGTTTGAAAACAAGACACCAATATTCAGATTAAACAATCAAGTCCATTTATCAAAATAAAATGTCGAACAAACGAAACTATTTTTTATCGTGTGAATGAATTACGGCAGCAAGACTCATTTTGGAGATAGAACCATCAGACGTCAGTAGACCGAGGGGCGAACGAAACCTCGAGTATTGGACAGGCCGCTGTTAAGCATGACCTGCACCCTAGAAGATATTTCAGTCTGTTTTTCACAGTTGTTTTTAATATTAAAATCCATTGTGCATTAGAAACACTAAGACAGGTCGTTGTCATAATGAAAACAAAAGTCACTAGATCGCAGGCTGATCAAAAGATCGAACAGAATCCGAAATTTCCTGAACTGTGACATAGACTGTTCGAACAGTTCGCTTCGTGTTCAAAACATAGCCCTAGTAAAGGGGGTTACATTTTGGCCAGCTTTAGTTCAATTACTGCCTCATTAAGTACAGACATTTTTTCTTTGAAATCCCTTCCTGCACCTGATTTTGAACTCTCAGTTGTTCAAAAATTGCAGTTTCTTTTGTACTTAAAGGACTCGTGCGTGACTTTTTTGGAGTCATATCTGCATCTCATTCTGAACGGACAGCTGTTCAAATAGTTGTAAAATATTTCTTTGGTCAATTGTATATTTGGTTTTGTGGGCTAGACGGGAAACATTTTCTTGTTCTGAGGGGAAGCGCCCGC
The DNA here is from genome assembly GCF_023864345.2 of Schistocerca serialis cubense. NCBI lineage: Eukaryota > Metazoa > Arthropoda > Insecta > Orthoptera > Acrididae > Schistocerca > Schistocerca serialis. The sequence goes on along the minus strand of NC_064639.1, from coordinate 857,142,223 downwards.
ATACGATCTTTATTTCGTATATGTTTAACTTGTCCATGTTTGATTCTGAACTGAACCAATCAACTGTTTTGTGTGTGGCAGGAAGTGAAGCCGGGAACACTGCCTTGGTAATTTTGAATGGTGTTTCTGTTTTGTTGTTATGGTGACGGCAATTACTGGCGAGCAGTTGAAGGTGGTATTCTGAAGCGTCAGCGGTCCAGTGGTCACATCCCTCTGAATCTTCCCTGAAATCAGTGAGACAGCTACAGGACTTTCCATTATTGGCTTCTGAGTATGAAGTATAACCGTGTTTCGCGCGCCAAAGCGAGGATGGCGGTCCTTATTTACACTAATTCTTTTTTAAAATTTGTTTCGGTCTTCTGTCAACCACGGTGCTTGTTTTGTTTTTGTCTGCCACTTCTGGTCTTCCTGATGAAATGCAGTTGATGTTCTCTTGTTAGTACCCTGAACTTTTCTATTTGCCCCAGTGTTCCTCCACATTCCTCTTCAGCTCTGTCTTGGGTTCCTCGGACCATTTCCTGGTCTGCTTGTTGTCCTTCCATAAGATATGTTAGGAAGGATCTGTTTTCAATACTAAATGGTAGCCACCCTTGGTTACTATGACTTGCCTATCATGAAGCTGTGCCAGGTCTTTCTCTTTTTGCTTGATCCACAGGGATCCAGTGGCTTCGTCCTTATTGATGTTGGTCTGCGAGGCGCTCAACATCGTGTTCATCAGCGCCTGTACAAGTTCCAATATTTCCATTTCCAGTTTTGCCACTACCCGAATGATGATGAGATGATTAGAACAGCGCAAGCACCCAGTCCCTGGGTGGAGAAAATCCTCGATCCGGCCGGGTATCGAACCAGGGACCGCATGATCCAGAGGCAGCAACGCTAGCCACTAGACCACGAGCTACAGACGGTTTCGTCCTTATTGGCTTCTTTGAAGAATTCGTAGTTCAGCGTATGGGGATCGATTCTGCACAGCTGACCAGAGAAAGCTAGTCGTTTTCTTCTGATGGCGTTGATGAGGTTTTCTTGGTGTTGGCAGAGTTCTCGATTACACTTGTGCCATTGTCCTCCACTTCCACTCTTGATTCCATTGTCTTTCACAGGAATTTCCATTCTTGTAATTTGAGAATTCTTATTGCAGTCTTCTTGGTTATAGATAGTCACTCTGTTGCACTACTATTTATATTGTCTTAGTTTGATATTCATCGACAGATGTTTCGAGACGTACATTTTTCTGCAAGCGTAGTAGGTACTACCAACTTTCATTTTCCTTTGTTCGCAGTGCTCAGACATCAGAACTGTTTTCTATAGGGAAAAGAGCCAAATCCACTTACGGCCATCCAGATTTAGGGTTTCAATGATTTCCTTAGTTCCCTTAAAGCTAATACCGGGAAATTTCCTTTGAAAGGACGTGATTTCCCATTTATCCGACCTTAATCCGTTTGATTTTGAGTAGTGTATTAGACATCGGCAACGTGCACACATAACAGCAACGTGTGTCTCATGTAACTGAAGGTGGCTGAGACTGATAGCTAGCGTACCCGAAACTAATATGAAGTAACTCTTTGGGACGGCCTATTTCGTCTACCACCAGTGGTTCCAAACATACAGATAATTAACTCCTGAGGGGTAAAATGAAATTTTCTGAGGAGTAAAAAGAAAATCTTCGACTGTCTTTCGGTCACGAAACATTTATAAAAGATCATTACTGCAATCATTATTTCCTTACATAACTAACCAATAATTACATTTTTTCCAGTATTTGCCATTAATGCGTGACACAGTATGATGGAGGTTACAGTTTGTGAATCGAATGTATGAACACTGTATTCCACACTTAATACACCCACTATACGCGTACACTAATATGATAATTGACACGGTATAGCGATATGCTCATTTACATATGACGACAGTATCGGGTACACAAGGTACAAAAGGGCAATGCATTGGCGGAGCTGACATTAATACTCGCGATTCATGTGAAAAAGTTTTCGACGTGATTATAGCCGTTAACGTAAAATAGTAGTTGGAGCTAGACGCGTGGTACATTCCACTTAAGAAATCGTCAGAGAATTCAACAGTCCGAGATCTACAGAGTGAAGAGTGTGTCGAGAAACGAAATTTAGGACACAACCTCCCACCACAGACAATGCAGTGGCCGGTGGCCTTCACATAACGATCGAGAGCAATGGCATTTTTGGGTAGAGTTGCCAGTGCTAAGAGACAAGCAACTCTACGTGAAGTAACCGCAGAAATCGATGGGGGACGTACGATAAACGTAGCCTACAGGACAGCGCGGCGAAATCTGGCGTTTATGGGCTATGACAGCAGTCGTTCGACTCGAGCGTCTTTGCTAACAGCACGACATGGTCTGCAGTGCCTCTACTGGGCTCGTGACCATATCGGTTGGACCCTCGAAGACTGGAAGACCGTGGCCTGGTTAGATGAGTCCCTGTTTCAGTTGGTAGGTGCTGTTGGTAGTGTTCGAGAGCGGCGTAGAGCCCACGAGCCATAGACCCAAGTTGTCAACAAAGCGCTGTGCAAGTTTGCGGTGGCTCCATAGTTGTATCGGCTGTGTTTAAATGAAATGTACTGGGTCCTCTGGTCCAAGTGAACCGATCATTGAGTGGAAATGGTTATTTTCGGCAACTTGGAGACCATTTGCAGCCATTCATGGCCTTCGTGTTCCCAAACAACGAAATTATTTTTATGGATGACAATGTGTCGCGTCACCGGACCTCAATTCTTCGTGACTGTTTCGAAGAACATTCTGGACCATTCTAGCGAATGATTTGGCCCTCTAGATCGCTCGACATGAATCCCATCGAACGTTTATGAGGCATAGTCGATAGGTCAGTTCGCGCACAATATCCTGCACCGGCAACATTTTCGCTGTTTTGGACGACTATAGCGATAGCATGACTCACTATTTCTGCAGGGGAATTCCAAAGACTTGTTGAGGCGCTGCATTACGCCGGGCAAAAGGAGGTCCGTCACGATTTTAGAAGGTATCGCATGACTTTTGTCACTTCAGCGTATTTTGTACGTTGATAGTGGGTCCATCTGATAGTAAAGTTAAGGCACGTACGTCACATATCTTTCAATATCTCAATAAAATGCCTTCTTCACGTTGTAGGTAATTCCCGTAATGAACCAGATATTGCTTCCTTATTCAGTTCGTAACAGGTAAACGACCATATAATGGTTACTACATTTCTGTAGAACTTACACGTTATTATTATTGTTATTTATTATTATTATTATTATTATTATTAGCAGTTGTAGTCTTCAGATTTCTGACAGTTGAGAATTTGGGAGTCGGGTACTCACGTGATTCAAGAACAGCAACTATAGTGCACACATTTTAATTTGTTGACACCGAATGTGGGTAACAATGGTTCAAATGGCTCTAAGCACTATGGGACTTAACATCTGAGGTCATCAGTCCCCTAGACTTAGAACTACTTAAACCTAACTAACCTAAGGACATCACACACATCCATGCCCAAGGCAGGATTCGAACCTGCGACCGTAGCAGCCGCGTGGTTCCGGACTGAAGCGCCTCAATGTGGGTACATGGTGTAGATGAAGCAAGTGCTGTTAAGGAGAGGCGTAGCAAGTATCTAATCTCAGTATGGATAGTCAGCTTTCTTTTCTGAGAAGGAGTTGTAGGCAGCACTGGCAAAGTACTTAGAATTGCTTAATCATTCTGCAAATAAAGATTGTTTGAAATACGCGTATCAACTGCCTCACTTACTCATTAGTTCTGGTTTAATAAAAGGCCTATAAATACTAAATACCATTTATCTTTTATCAATTGAAAAATAAGTGTTCAAAAAACAATTCTTTCCATTCCTAAGTTTACTTAGACACTAATGTAGGTGATGGTGGGCTAAGAGTGAGGGTACCAGCTAATATCTGATTGCACTCAGGGGTAATGGTCTTATAAAAGTTGGGAATCACTGGCCTATACGGAACAGACAGCTCTCCGCAAGGCGATGTGGTCACTCGACGTTTTTCAGTGAAATATAAACTGCACATTTTCTGCCGTATAGCCAAAAGGTTAGAGATCAATATAACAGAGTAATGTTAACTGAGCCTTCTCGAAAGCATTTTTTTTTTTAATCCATCAGTCTTCTGACTGGTTTGATGCGGCCCGCCACGAATTCCTCACCTTTGTCAAACTTTTAATCTCTAAGTGGCAGTTCATCCAACGTCCGCAACTACATGCTGGATATATTCCAGTCTCTGCGAAGAACCTCCTCCTTGTTAGCCTAACGTATTTTCAATATTCCTCTGTAATACCACATCTTAAAAGCTTAACCTCTGTAGCACCATATCTTAAAAGCTTCGATTCTCTTCTGTTCCCGTTTTCCCAGAGTCCATATTTCACTAGCATACAATGCTGTGCTCCAAACGTACATCCTCAGAATTCTGGTCTTTGTTTCGTACTAGTAGACTTCACTTGACCATGAGTGCCCTTTAAGTAAGCCAAATGAGTATTGTTAGCAGAAAATATCGGTACACCGTTCTTCAAAAGCGCCGGTTTTTTTTTTTTTTTTTTTTTTTTTGGGGGGGGGGGGGATGTAAGAATAAGAAAGGAAGCGGGGTGAAATCGAGAGTTGAATTTGCTGGCAAACACGCTTTCTATTTGTTTCTATTTTCAGTGAAAAGCAGTAATCGCATTGTAGGTAACTAAGCAGTAAATGATCTGATACAAACTTTAAGAAGGAGGTGCCTGTAGTTGTGTACTGATTGAAGATGGACGATTATCTCACTTTACCTTCCGTAATTTCCCTAGAAACAATATGGCAAATACTGCGGTCGTTCTTTTGAAACGGCACCGCTGATTTCCTGCCAAATTTTCCCCTGTCCGAGCTTGTGCTCGGTCCTTAATGACATCTACGATTGAATGTTAAACCCTAATTTTTATTCTCACTTTCCTTTTAGCTGTTTGTTGAATTCAGGCAACTGTAATGCAGCAGACACGGAACCGGCGCTCTGGTCACGCCGCTGCCATCTAGCGGCGGCGCCTTGAACGTAGAGAGTCGAACTTAGTTCCCAACAACACCGCCGTCCGCGCTAGGGTACGGGCGCTTCAATTACACGAAATATCCGAGAGAGTATTTTGTTGGTTGTTTTTCTTCTCTTGCAGTTTGACTTTGATCATACTACCTTCTTTGCATAAATTACGAAATTTTCTTGAATAAGCCGCAGTGTATTGAAAGACACTTTTGTTCCTACTGACTAAATAAAATTAGAGTTCTAGTAGAGAAAGAACGTATGTTATCTCATTATCAAACTCCAAGTGTTCAGTTTTCTGTAGAGCTCACTTGTTATTCTCCTCACCCGCTTTCCATTATTAAGCATATCTCCGAAGAAAGCGAGCGCTTTTTTTTTTTTTTTTACCAACTACACCTTTTTAAATGAACCATGCACAAACCCTAAGTATGTAAGAGAATATTTTGGTGGTGTATATTCTTCGATACCTTCACCTCTCTGTTATAAAATATGTAATTAACACATTTGCAAAGTTTGTTGCGATTTAAGCGTTTACGCTGATAGCACTGTACCATGCAGCATTCATGTCACTTTCGTTTTGATATGGAGAACCATTTATTAATGGTCGTAGATATTAACATCCAAATGAGCATATTGCCAGTTAATGAGATAGAGAGGGTAATAAGCACTCAGTTCCGTACCTGTTTATAAATTAGTGCACAAACCACAAACATAACAAATAATATCACGTTAATACATTAAATTAGGAGTAGTATAATACTGTTATTGTTATGCATAATGCAACTTCACAATAAGATTGGTAGAGTAGCCAGTCATGTCTGCTTCCTGCTATTGATAGTGACGGTAACTGAACTCATTTTAATTGTCCTCGTTGTAAGATGGAATTCTTGGAAAAAGTGAATGAAAATTTTAAATGAAAATATCATCAGACAAGTTGATGAATTGTAACCAATTGTTATCAGCTGTATACTAAAAAAGGTGGTCCATTAATGGGAAAACGAGCTTTACATGAAGAGGAAGGATTACAGAACCAAATCCATATTGCATATGCAAATTTCAAAATTAAATAGACTTGTTTTCATTTCTGATCTGACAACTGAGCTGGATACGCAGACACAGCGACAGAACAGATTAAGTAGAAAAGGTTACTCAAAGATCGAGGTTGACAGTATACAAGGAATACAAAGCTTTAAAGGTAGCCAGATAATGGTGTAGATGAAAGCTAGAGAAAGCGATACACCGTTTATTAGTGTGATGAAGTATACGTATGCGATGCTACATTTCCATTACTCTTCAGCAGGAGCGTGAGAATATTGGAACAGAAAATACAGCCAGGCAAGGAGACTCCATAGTACTGAAACTGTTCTGAGCAGACGTAGAGGACGTCTTCATATCCTTAAACTGGGAAAACCAAGAAAGAAGACCTATAAATGAAATTTATCTGAACAATCTTCGTTTTGCTGATGACACTGTATTGATTGACGCTAGTGAAAGAAAATAATATATCGAATTTGAAATAAAGTAGCAAAAATCACGTATAACGAACTTATCGATAAAAGCGTTATACAAAGAATTAATATGCAACTGATTCATTGGGCACTTGAGTAAGCCACCTCCCGTTACGGTGTGTGGTCGGAGATATTCGGTATAAATGTATCACTTTCCCCATCTCCCTTCCCAGTCTCGAACGCTGCGCTCGAAGAACAATTGTTGCTACGCTCGGATATATCTAATTTTGCCATTTTGATTTCTTCGCGATATTTATAAAACAAAACGCAATATGTCGTTGGTTGGCTCTTCTAAGAAGTTCATTCTCGGAATATTAACAGTAAATCACAAGTCATGCTCAACGTACAACCTGTAACGTCTGACCTCGTTTTCTTAACGAATCTATGAAGATATCTGCTGCCCTTCTTTGTATTTCCTCAATTTCTTCTATCGTTATGACCTGGTAAGGGTTCCATACTAAGAAGTAATATCCAAGAATTACTGAGAAGAGTGTTGTATAAGCTACTTCCTTAGTGGGTGCACTAACTATACAGGGTGGTCCATAGATCGTGACCGGGCCAAATATCTAACGAAATAAGCGTCAAACGAAAAAACTACAAAGAACGAAACTCGTCTAGCTTGAAAGGAGAAACCAGATGACGCTATGGTCTGCCCGGTAGATGGCGCTGCCATAAGTCAAACGGATATCAACTGCGTTTTTTTAAAAATAGGAACCCCATTTTTTATTACATATTCGTGTAGTATGTAAAGAAATATGAATGTTTTAGTTGGACCACTTTTTTCGCTTTGTGACAGATGGCGCTGTAATAGTCACAAACATGTGGCTCACAATTTTAGACAAACAGTTGGTAACAAGTAGGTTTTTAAATTAAAATACAGAACGTAGGTACTTTTCAGCATTTTATTTCGATTGTTCCAATGTGATACATGTACCTTTGTGAACTTATCATTTGTGAGAACAAAGAGTGATTACCTGTAACTATCACATTAATGGAATAAATGCTCAAAATGATGTCCGTCAACCTAAATGCGTTTGGCAATACGTGTAACGACATTCCTCTCAACAGCGAGTAGTTCACCTTCTGTAATGTTCGCACATACATCGAAAATGCGGTAACGCATGTTCTTAGGCGTTGTCGGTAGGTCATGATAGCAAATATCCTTCAACTTTCCCCACAGAAAGAAATCGACGACCAATCCCCCTGTCATGAAATATGCTATTCAATACCGCTTCAACCGCACGCGAGCTATGTACCGGACATCCATCATGTTGGATGTACATCGCCATTCTGTCATGCAGTGAAACATAAATAGAACGCGTGCAAAAATCTGTCATCATCCCGTAATTTTTCTTGTGCCCAGTGGCAGAACTGTACACGACGTTCGAAGTCGTCGCCATGCAATTACTGGTGCATAGAAATATGGTACAGGTGCAATCGATGTTTATGTAGCACTCTCAACACCGACGTTTTTGAGATTCCCGATTCTCGCGCAATTTGTCTGCTGCTGATGTGCGGATTAGCCGCGACAGCAACTGAAACATCTACTTGGGCGTCAACATTTGTTGCAGGTCGTGGTTGACGTTTCACATGTGGCTGAACACTTCGTCCTTCCTTAAATAACGTAACCATCCGGCGAACGGTCTGGACACTAGGATGATGTCGTCCAGGATACCGAGCAGCATACATAGCACACGCCCGTTGGGCATTTTGGTCACAGTAGCCATACATCAACACAATATCGACTTTTTCCGCAAATGGTAAAAGGTCCACTTTAACACGGGTAATGTATCACGAAGCAAATACCGTCCGCACTGGCGGATTGTTACGTGATACAACGTACTTATACGTTTGTGACTATTACAGCGTCATCTATCACAAAGCGAAAAAAGTGGCCAAACTAAAACATTCATATTTCTTTAGGTACTACACGAATATGTAATAAAAAATGGGGGCACCTATTTTAAAAAACTCAGTTAAATCCGTTTGACCTATGACAGCGCCATCTAGCGGGCCAACCATAGCGCCATCTGGTTTCCCCCTTCAAGCTAGACGAGTTTCGTTCCTTGTAGTTTTTTCGTTTAGTGCTTATTTCGTGAGATATTTAGCCCTGTCACTATCAATGGACCACCCTGTATAACTAAAAGACTATGCCGGAATCCTGAACCCGATACCAGTTGCTGGCTGCCTATCAAATGACATCCAGGAGCAACAAAAGAACATTTCTAATATTCAGCGTAAATACTGATCGAATTTAAAAATTTAAAATGCCATCATACTCTACTCATTAAGAGGTATAATCCTATGTTACAAGTTTAGCGCAATAAGGCAAGTATTGCAGTTAGAAACTGTGTGTATGTCTCGCGCAACCGAACTCACGGAGCGCAAATACAGATAATTTCAAATTTTTACGATATTTTTTCTCGTCGACACCACTAAAAAAATGATGAAAGGAAGCAAGTTAATTTTTACTACATTTTCGCTGTTCGTACAGTAAAACTTCAGCATCAGACATGCACATTTTAATTTACTACCGACTCTATTCGCAACACAGTTGGCAGACAGTATCCACATACACTGAAACGTCCCCTTTGAACAATTATACAAGACTGTGCTTAAACTGACACACAATATTTTTAGCGCAACGCAATCTGACTTTCAAAATTTCCTACTAAAGAATGGCCCTGACTAACATCAAACCATACCTCTCACAAATCACCCACCTCACAATAATCTTCGTTTCTCCCACTACTGCAATACAGCAAGCGCCACTACTGCCAGCCAAATAAAAGATTCAAACTACTAAAGGCACTAACTACTGGTAGGGATAGTCAGCAAATGAAAGATATTAATAGAGAACAAACAATGTATTTACCTTGATATCATCATATATAAATATATCAGTTCATGAAAAATTACAAAACTCCGCCATCTCTCTCCCCACATCCACCACTGCTGGCGGCTCACCTCCAACTGCGCAACGCTACGCGCTGTTCACAGCCAGCTGCCTAACACTACAATGGCGAGTATTACAACAATGCAAAGCAGCCACAGACTGCACACAGCACAGCCAGTGATTTTCATACAGAGGTGGCGTTACCATAAAAAAACCTAAACAGCCTACTTACATAGAGAAAACATAAACAGCCTACTTACAATACCACTGAATTTACCTGCAAAATTATTTCGTTACACGACACATAGTTCAGGAGATACGACGGGATACATATTTATGTGTGAAAAATTTCGTTTTGCTGAAAATGGAGCACAAATTACTCAGACTACATTCACCCAATGTTTCGTGACGCAAGCGTTTAGCAACTTCCAACAAACTTCAAGCAGAATTTCAAACATTTTCTGAACTTTTTCTCGCTTACAAGCTTAACATCAGCCGGCCGGTGTGGCTGAGCGGTGCTAGGCACTTCAGTCTGGAACCGCGCGACCGCTACGGTCACAGGTTTGAATCCTGCCTCGGGCATGGATGTGTCTGATGTCCTTAGATTAGTTAGGTTTAAGTAGTTCTAAGTCTATGGGACTGATGACCCCAGAAGTTAAGTCCCATAGTGCTCAGAGCCTTTTTTGAGCTTAACGTCAAATATATGTTAACTCTTCAAAGAGTTTTGTGTTTGCTTTTGTTTACCAGTGAATCTTGAAATGAATTAGCAGCCCCCCTTCGTAGGATTAGTTTTATGTGGTCGTTCCCCTTTAATCGTTCAGTACGCGTATCCCAAATATTTAATTGTTTTAACTATTTGCAGCCGTTATTCAAGAAATTAGCTATTTATACACAATAAATCACATCTGTTTATGTTGAGGGCCCACTGTCAATATAAGCATAAATTCTCTGCAGGTCTTCCTGAATTTTGCAATTCATTTCTTGCGTTGTAACTAGTCACAAACAACGGCATCATCCGCTAAAAGCCTCAGGGAGCTTCTCAAGATATCAACTAGGTTGTTTATATACAAGGTCCTTTAGAAAAACTTACCCAGACTACATTGACGAACACAAAACGTGGAGCAAATTTTAACTTACATTTAGGACTAAAGAGTTTTTATTTTCAAGTGAATCATATGATTTTGGAAGGGTGCAATTTACTGTTACATTTAGGATTAAAAATTACATTTTTCTGTCAAAAATTTTCATTGGTCTGTCCACTAAACGCACGAAAAACATTTGACGATAATCAAAGTATTCCCATATTTTGCGAATATATCTGGAGTTAATGCTGTTGCTATGCTATATCGAAGTTCATCCCAAATTGTTAGAAGGGGAGGCAGACAGTAGGCCCTCCAGACCCACCCACCCACCCACCCACCCACCCACCCACCCACACACACACACACACACACACACACACACACACACAAATCATACACACACACACAAATCATACACCATGAGATAGGCGACTTCGAGATGCAATGCGAGATCTGTAAGCAAGCACCTTGCAGCTGATCCGCACTGAGGCAGTTCTTGTATCAAAACGGTCATACATGTATGTGCCAGTACGATGATGCCCCGTCCTCTTGAAAAATGAAATTTTCGTCGTGTTCTCGTAACAACGGAAAAAGCCAGCCCTACAACTTATTCAAGAACGTGGTTCCTGCAGCCTTTTTTTTCGCAAAAAGAACGTGACTTAAATATTTTCTCGGGAAATGGTGCAGAACCCATGAACCTTTTGCGAGTCCCTTTAGTGCTCAATAGTATTTGGTTGTTGTAAGGTTTTTTTTGCTATGTTATCGCAATATTGAATCAATGCAAACAGAAATAAGCGAGAGAACTAGTTATCTGCACCAGGTAGAACTTTACACGGCAACCACATGAACCGGCGGCTTTCATCTATAGCCAAGGTAAACCATTAGTGCCAAAGTGTGAGAAAGTATTTCCGTCAAGCCCAATTACATGAAGATATAATCGAAAACGTTCGTATTTCAAATAATTTCGTACTAACAAGTGATGTATTCGAACTTCCCCTCGGCTATTTGATTCATATTGACCCGGATGTATGTTGTTGTTGTTGTGGTCTTCAGTCCTGAGACTGGTTTGATGCAGCTCTCCATGCTACTCTATCCTGTGCAAGCTTTTTCATCTCCCAGTACCTACTGCAACCTACATCCTTCTGAATCTGCTTAGTGTATTCATCTCTTGGTCTCCCTCTACGATTTTTACCCTCCACGCTGCCCTCAAATACTAAATTGGTGATCCCTTGATGCCTCAGAACATGTCCTACCAACCGATCCCTTCTTCTGGTCAAGTTGTGCCACAAACTTCTCTTCTCCCCAATCCTATTCAATACTTCCTCATTAGTTATGTGATCTACCCATCTAATCTTCAGCATTATTCTGTAGCACCACATTTCGAAAGCTTCTATTCTCTTCTTGTCCAAACTATTTATCGTCCATGTTTCACTTCCATGCATGGCTACACTCCATACGAATACTTTCAGAAATGACTTCCTGACACTTAAATCAATACTGGATGTTAACAAATTTCTCTTCTTCAGAAACGCTTTCCTTGCCATTGCCAGCCTAAATTTTATATCCTCTCTACTTCGACCATCATCAGTTATTTTGCTCCCCAAATAGCAAAACTCCTTTACTACTTTAAGTGCCTCATTTCCTAATCTAATTCCCTCAGCATCACCCGACTTAATTAGACTACATTCCATTATCCTTGTTTTGCTTTTGTTGATGTTCATCTTATATCCTCCTTTCAAGACACTGTCCATTCCATTCAACTGCTCTTCCAAGTCCTTTGCTGTCTCTGACAGAATTACAATGTCATCGGCGAACCTCAAAGTTTTTATTTCTTCTCCATGAATTTTAATACCTACTCCGAATTTTTCTTTTGTTTCCTTTACTGCTTGCTCACTATACAGATTGAACAACATCGGGGAGAGGCTACAACCCTGTCTTACTCCCTTCCCAACCACTGCTTCCCTTTCATGTCCCTCGACTCTTATAACTGCCATCTGGTTTCTGTACAAATTGTAAATAGCCTTTCGCTCCCTGTATTTTACCCCTGCCACCTTTAGAATTTGAAAGAGAGTATTCCAGTCAACATTGTCAAAAGCTTTCTCTAAGTCTACAAATGCTAGAAACGTAGGTTTGCCTTTCCTTAATCCGGATGTATAGCACACGATTATTATTTCAATATGTATGAGTAGGGAGACGCGACTCTCAATGTCTTCGGGAAAATCGAGATTGAAAATTTTACGCGTGCTTATGTACTTTGTATGGTCGCTAGTCTTAAAGGAGTCTGTAGCTAAGCCAGTAAGCGCTTAGCTACATAAACCCACAGTCTCTGGATCAAATCTCGGTGCCGGTACTTTCTTTTCATTCCCACGTAATTCTAACAACAGATTTATCTTGACTGTGGAAGGTATCAATATTTAATGATTCACTTATTGCTTTAATAACCTTTATCGTGAAAAAAAGGAAAACAAATTGTATGGAGACTGAAAATAAAAAAAGAAGCACGAGAAGTTTCACTCAAGTAAATATTGTCATTTTTTATTTATACTGTTGTACCTACGTCTCCGAAAAGTGTAATGTGTAACCTAAGGAGCAATGCACGAATCACATTGATACTGAATGTAAGAAAATGGAAAACAATAATGACTGCGACATACAACAGGCGTAATGAACCCGAATTTTTGCGCGTGCAGGGCTTTTTCAGTGTGTCTGTTGCAAAACAAACTTAGTTTAGATTCATAAACGGTTCTCGGTTATTACACAGTTTCGCAGCGTACTACGCATATCGACACATACCACCGAATATTGTTGGAGATAACTAGTGGTTGTACTACTGATTGAATGTTTATGCAATCTCCTTTAGAAGCTATCTCTCCATTCTGTTCGATGATGCGCACACAATTTTGTTGTCTTTTTATAAGTTTCTTCACTTGCCTGTAAAAGTAAACGTCGCAAGGCTGCAGCGGGGTACACTTTGGAGGAGTTACTTCAATACTGAACGTTGGCAGACCGTCATCATCTTTAAAAGATTCCTCCTTAGAACCCGAGTTCGTATGCCCTCGCCATGACTCGAGGAGCGAAAGAAATTGTTCTTCTCTCACGTTGGGTTCAAGATGTGCGTTAGAGAACTATTGTATAATACTGTTTTGAGTTTGGCAGACTTTAAAGATGTTATCGTAACATTTTTGTATTTGTGTGCGTACTCCTCAAGTATGTTTTCACCCTTCGTCCAAATGAGCCAGTGCTCTTGCAAGCAGACGAAGACAGTTGGCAGTAACTTTCCGTATAGGGTGACAGTGTTGCACTGTGTACAAAAGTTTCACCTTATTAGTACAGGGTGACACAGAATAACGGGAATGTTTGAAACGAGTGGTGGCAACCATGGGCAGGTGGCAGCACTGCGGGTTCGTGACAGTTAGCGAGTAAACAGTCCGCCATTTCAGTAATCATGGATCAGTGGAACGCACAACAGCGTGCGAAAATGTTGTATATAAACAAAGGTAGTTTGATAGCGGCGCAGAGGAAGTTTCGGCGTTTTTATAATTTTGGGTTAATAACTTTAAAGAGACTGCATCTGCCTTGAAGAAGAAACCAACAGTACGACCAAAAAGTATGCGTTCTCCAGCGAACATTGATGTTCTACTCGAGTCGTCTTACAGAGCCCACGGCGTTCAACTCGTAAGCAAGCAGCAGTGGTTGGCATGTCCTGGGAGAGGGTTCGCAGAATTCTTCATCTTGATTTAAAATTTAATCCGTACAAACTACAGATGGCGCAACAATTGAAGGACAACTATTGTCGGTTACGATTAGGATTCTGACAACAAATGATAACAACAATAAACAATGACAATGAATTTCTAAACAAGTTGTGGATGTCAGATGAGGAACATTTTCATCTCACAGGTTATGTGAATAAACAGAACTACCGTTACTGGGCAAACTCAAATCCTAATGACGTTAATGTGCGTCCTTTACATGCTAGCAAAGTGACAGTATGCTGTGGTGTTTAATGACATAGGATTATCGGACCGTAATTTTTCGCAAATGAACAGGGAAACGTAATAACTGTCAATGCCGATCGTTACGTGGAGATGTTACGAACTTTCGTTACACATGCATTGAACAACAATCCACACGTTCAAGAAGCCTGGTTTCAAGAGGACAGAGAGACATCACACACTGCACGGTAATCAATGGCATATGTGAGAGAATTTTTTGGCATCCATGTGATCTTACGATTCGGTAACATTCCCTGGCCCCCTAGATCGCCAGATTTATCCGTTTGTGATTTTTTATTGTGGGGTTATCTCAAGAGCAAAGACTATACGAATCGACCAAGAACCCTGGATGAGTTAAAACAGAGAATTCGGGATGAAATTCATAGTATCCCAGCTGAGATGTTGCAGCGGTCAATGAGGAATCTCAATAGCAGATTTCACGGATGTATTCGTACAAGAGGAAGCCATCTAAAGGACGTAATTTTTAAAAAAATGATAAATGCCATGAATGTTTCGTAAATGGCAAAGTTGTAAGATATCTGTTACTAAGAACGCAGTTTCTTTCCTTCATCACTTCAAGTTTTATTGGATTTTGGAAATATTCCCGGTTTTTTTTTTGTCATCAGTCTACTGACTGGTTTGATGCGGCCCGCCACGAATTCCTATCCTGTGCTAACCTCTTCATCTCAGAGTAGCACTTGCAACCTACGTCCTCAATTATTTGCTTGACGTATTCCAATCTCTGTCTTCCTCTACAGTTTTTGCCCTCTACAGCTGCCTCTAGTACCATGGAAGTCATTCCCTCATGTCTTAGCAGATGTCCTATCATCCTGTCCCTTCTCATTATCACTGTTTTCCACATATTCCTTTTCTCTCCGATTCTGCGTAGAACCTCCTCATTCCTTACCTTATCAGTCCACCTAATTTTCAACATTCGTCTATAGCACCACATCTCAAATGCTTCGATTCTCTTCTGTTCCGGTTTTCCCACACCCTGTATTACCAGCTCATAAAAAAAGCACCAGCAGAGCCCTCTCGCTTATGAATCTAAGGGCTTACTAGCTCAGCTGCGGGCTCATTAAATACTAGCGTCATACAGATTATGTAAATACGCTTAAATTTTTCAAACTCGACTTTCCCGTAAACGGTTGAGAGTTGGGTTTTCCTGCTAATGTATGTTGAAGACCTACATGCCCTACACATCCCGTCAATAATAATCAAATCGGTGAGGGGGGAGTTCGTACGGCCTCTTTAGGATAATATTTCATCCTAAAGTCACGTTCACAATTACATCGCATACTGCTCATTTGCGGAACAATATTTACTGGAACGTTTAAGCTCCTACCATCATATGCTTTGAATCGTGCCAGTTCTGGCTATTAATTATGATACATTCAGTGTATTTAGGTGTTACGGGTAAGTCTAAAGTCACTTTTAAAGCTATATACACACACCAAAAAAAAAAGTTTTGCATCACCTTGGTTTCGTGAGCTCCGGAACCTGTACAGAAAATAGGCATAGAGATCAACATAAATATCATTTCCGTCCTGTTTATTGCTCATGAAAACCACACATTTCATGTTGTACCACCACAAAGCAGGACCTTCAGAGGTGGTGGTCCAGATCACTGTACACATCATTACCTCTAATACCCAGTAGCACGTCCTCTTGCATTGCCTGTCTTCGTCGTGGCATACTATCCCCAAGTTCATCAAGGCACTGTTGGTCCAGATTGTCCCACTCCTCAATGCGATTCGGCGTCGATCCCTCAGAATGGTTGGTGGGTCACGTCGTCCATAGACAGCCCTTTTCGATCTATCCCAGGCATGTTCGGTAGGGTTCATGTCTGGAGAACATGCTGGCCACTCTAGCCGAGCGATGTCGTTATGCTGAAGGAAGACATTCACAAGATTTGCACGATGGGGGCGCGAACTGTCGTACATGAAGAAGAATGCCCCGCCAATATGCTGCCGATATGGTTGCACCATCGATCGGAGGATGGCATTCTCTTATCTTCCAGCCGTTACGGCGCTTTCCATGACCACCAGCGGCGTACGTCTGCCCCACATAATGCCACCCCAAAACAGCAAGGAACCTCCACCTTGCTGCACTGCTGGACAGTGTGTCTAAGGCGTTCAGCCTGACCGGGTTGCCTCCAAACATGTCTCCGACGATTGTCTTGTTGAAGGCATATGCGACACTCATCGGTGAAGAGAACGTGATGCCAATCCTTAGCGGTCCATTCGGCATGTTGGTGGGTCCATCTGTACCGCGCTCCATGGTGTCGTGGTTGCAAGAATGGACCTCGTCATTGACGTCGGGAGTGAAGTTTCGCATCATGCAGCCACGTAACACGACGTCCTGTGGCTGCACGAAAAGCATTATTCAACATGGTGGCGTTGATATCAGCGTTCCTCAGAGCAATATTCAGTAGGTACCGGTCATCCACTACAGTAGTAGCCCTTGGGAGGCCTGAGCGAGGCATGTAATCGACAGCTCCTGTCTCTCTATATCTCCTCCATGTCCGAATAATATCGCTTTGGTTCACTCCGAGACGCCTGGACACTTCTCTTGTTGAGAGCCCTTCCTGGCACAAAGTAACAATGGGGACGCGATCGAACCGCGCTATTGACCGTCTAGGCATGGTTGAACTACAGACAACACAAGCCGTGTACCTCCTTCCTGGAGGAATGATTGGAACTGATCGGCTGTCGGACCCCCTCCGTCTAGTAGGCGCTGCTCATGCATGGTTGTTTACATCCTTGGGCGGGTTTAGTGACATCTCTGAACAGTCAAAGGAACTGTGTCTGTAATATAGTATCCACAGCCACCGTCTATCAGGGGACCGGGGTGATGCAAAACTTTTCTGATGTGTGTATATAACAACCTCTGTCAGTGTTTTATGTGTACGTCACATGGAAGCTCATGACCTATTTTAAATTTATGAACTTGGAACTACACACCCCAATAAAAGGTTTTATGTACATAAGTATACATGACGCAATAGGATCGTTTATATCGTTGCTGTCTGTAAGCATTTTTGCGTGTAACGACATACCTTGCAGCCCATGCTCAAATATGCTTTGAGATATAGTATCGATTGCATGTGCAGCTCTGTCGTATGTTGGCATACCTAACGAAACTAGCAGCAGAATACAATGTTATGGTCAACGAGCAGCTATTAATGAGTTACAAACATTATTACTGAAATATATGAAAGTTGTGGAGTCTTAAGGAAATCTAAATTAACATTCGTTTTGATTTTGTTAGCAACATTTCGGCTTATGCGTTGAAGTTCCCTGTACTTACTTATCAACTTATTAAATTTCCTACTAAACCATGTCCGTTATTTCTATCTATCGCTACACCGCATTACAGTTACCTCGACTGTGCACTACAACACATCTGAATTTGTCCAGTACAACTTTTACACCTCCTGCTCCGAAGTGATGGTTACTGGCTGCTCGGATAAGTAGTATTCATTTCTCGTCGCAAAACAAATCAAGACAATCAAAATTAGAAATTTTGCTCTCTGTATTACAAATACATTGTTCTACGTATTCCACGCTTCACTGTACTTGTTTTTAATACGTTGTTATTAGGTCGCTTTCGTGTTTTTATGTCTTTTCTGTATAAATTTTGCAGCTGATATTAAACCAACTTCCAGATGCGCTATGGATTTGAAACTTTCAACATAGCTCAGAACTGGATGACAATGCAATAATAACTCGTTTTCTTGTCTGGCGTATTGCGGAGTATACTTTGTATACCACTTGGATTTCCCCCGTCTCCTGTTCCAGCCGCGAATGGTTCGTCTGGAAAACGGTTACTGGTAAGACTCTATGTGAGCTCTAGTTTCTCTAACTTTTTCCTTCAAGGTCTTACCGCGAGATAAACGTGGCAGGGTAGCAACATATTGCCTGACTTAGGCGAAGAGAAACTGAAATAAACCTGACATTTACCACATGTCTCTCATGTATTCTCATCAAGATGTTTGAAATCAGTTAAAAAATTTCACACACACAAGACGAAAAAGCAGAAAGTAATCATTGAAATTAAAATAAATTTTTAGTATGACACATTTTTATATCGGACTGAAAGGTATGAAATAATTTCTCCTAGCCGCATACAGACCCCTAACCTCATACAGATGGTACTGAAAATCTGAGATGTTGAATTTTTAATAGCTATGAAAATATTTCTAAAATTTAAAACGAAAGGTATGCGGCGCATACAGTACATAACCAATTCATAAGCCGTTCACCTCATAACTATTACCTATTACACATGCCCCCCGTTCTCCGTCTTGTCTTACGAGTATTTTTATAGATATTACAAATTCATAATCACAAATTTTCAGACCTATCTGTAGGGATTTATTCTTCTTAGTCCGATATAAAGTACGTTACATTTAATACTTATTTTAGTTAAATAATTAATCTTGTCCTGTACACGCTCAATGTCCGAAGTTAAGGTCCTTCCATCGCAAATAAATGCTGACGTCACCCCCAATTGTAATGTGTCACAAATGTCTACGATTTTAATGACAGTTCACAGGACAAAGTTGTGTCATATCTTTTTCCTGTTTTGAAAGACGCGTAAGAACAGCTTCAATATCAGTAACAATGCGAGGCGGGTTAAGTAATAAAGGATGTTCATTGCGGCTTCGGCCGTGTAGAGAGACTGCTTGGACACATCGGACGCCACCTCAGTGGTTGCAGGCAGCCAGTGATATCACAAAGCAGTTTAATCGGAGAAATGTCAGTGCGATATAAATATATCCCAGAAATCAGACAACCAGAAGTCATTTTGCTTTTCAGAAACTGGATGATAAATTCAAGAACGAGAAGGGACTACGAACTGAAGTACGAAGGACCAAGACGCAGGAAACGTATCCATAATTTAAGATAAAGGAGAGATGCTATGTTGGACGTGAAAAGCAAGCAACATCAGAGATGAAATAACCTCTTCAAGATTGGAAATTTCAGTTCTCATGAAGCAGTTCATAGGATGTAGAGGGGTTACGCTTGGGGTTGTAATATTGCATCCTGGACGATCACACGTTAGTACATGAAAATGGGGAAAGTATTACTTAAGTTCAGGATTTGGAGGAGGGACAGCGTTCGACGTATAACATCACTGCATGGGCAGAAAAGCCAATCATTTCTTGATGAAAACAGATACCAGCTGAGGTGGCACAGTAACTAAGGAGCTGCACTCTGTTTTGCAAGGGATGCGATTCAGATTCCTGCTCGCCTACCTTGATTTAGGTTTTCTGTCGTTTTATTATATCATTACTGGCCGATAGCGGGTTGTTACCTTTGAACAGAAGAAGGGCGATGTCCTTCCACATTCTTTGCCGATTTTTTAAATTATGTATTAGAGGGGACCCAAAAATTATAACTCCTTCCTGGGATACGGGCGCCGATAGTGACGGGTTCTATTGCTAGCTGCCAGTGCTACACACTGATTTCAATCCGTGGGGAAGCCTGCACTAACTTGGAATACTTGTTTTCGTAAACATCTTCAAGTGATCGGCGACTTTCATCGCATCTCTTCTAAGTACTGAAATACTCTCGTTTTAGGTCCCATTATAGGAGGAAGAAAATCCGTTTTGGACTAAAGCTAGTGAGTAGAGCGCGGCTGAAAACATTAGCAATTTTGATTTTACCAAACCTCTTTTCAGATACTGGTGTGTACATAGTTCCGCGTAGTCAGCGCGTACACAACTTTCCCAATAGAGCGCGCCCCGCTGAGCACAACAGCGCAGGCGCAGCGCTTGTCCGTCTCCGCACTACGAGATGGCGCTGTCTTAGAGACGGACCAAATTCTGCTTCCGCCGATACGCGTATTAATATGTAACGCAGCCAATGAGATTGCTGCTAATGTAGAACCTTTTCTCCTTGCGGATCACGCTCGCGCAGTGGTACCTGAACGCGCGAGGTATTATAACGAGTGTACAGACCTCGGATTAATGAGTCTGCATTAGTCTGCATTTGTCTGCACCAGTCTGTACCAGTCTATAGTCAAGTTTCAGTCTGCGCCTAATAAGATTACCATATTCCTGTACATAGCCATGAAGATAAATGAATAGACACTTTGTCAAGTATCAGAGATATGTGAGAATAAGATTAACGTACTGAGACCAAAGGAACTTCACATTGTCAATTGTAAACAGCATCCTGAATCAAGTTACGTAATGTCTATGATTTTTATTATTTTAATAAATGTGTGTGAAAATTAATCAAGTTCTGTTTGAAGTTGGTCACCGTCAAATGGTTCAAATGCCTCTGAGCACTATGGGACTCAACTTCTGAGGTCATCAGTCCCCTAGAACTTAGAACTACTTAAACCTAACTAACCTAGGGACATCACATACATCCATGCCCGAGGCAGGATTCGAACCTGCGACCGCAGCGGTCTCGCGGTTCCAGACTGTAGCGCCTAGAACCGCTCGGCCACTCAGGCCGGCTGGTCACCGTGAATCTGCTACTCTAAGCGTGCAAGTGGCATTTATATCGTCTGACCTAACGGCAGAAGATAAACACGCCACGATAAGACCACGAGACATATTGCTGACACTCGCGTACTTCGTTAGAGCGACAAGTCAAATTTTCTGATGGTGTGTGTACCGAAGATCTTACAGTACGCACACCACAGATACTGAACGTCATATGAGGATCTAAGGAAAAGAGTGGGTGGAAGTTGGGGAGGGGGGGGGGGTGAAAGTCACTCCCTTCTCCCAGAAACATTTTACTAAAAGTGTTTGTAATTTTACATGTATCAATTTTTCATATTTTCAGCTAACTTACGAAGGATAAAGCACCGTGAAAATTAAATTATGAAAATGGCAAGAAAAGCTGTAAAATTTCAGGCTGTGTCTAACAAACAATACATTTCTGTTGTTTGCTTAAGGCCTTGGCAAGATAGGTGGCCTTATGGCCGGAATGGCTGCAGAAACATTCCAGTCGGCTAAGGCTACCATACTCAGTACGACCGTGCTTGTTGCCAACAACAAACCCGATACGGTTCGTGGGTCGACACGTAGTACCTTCGGAAGGTATGGAGGTTGGACAAAAATATAGAAACATTGCTTGAAAGGCGTGCTGGAATATAAACGCATATGCTTGCCAAGCCTGCAGGTTACGGTGTTGTATTTGACCACCAAAGATACCAGCACAATGTCCTCAATACGTTGCAAGTGTCAGTCATGATCAGAACATTTTTCTGTGTAGGAGTGAGCGCATTATGCAGGAGATAAGTGAATTCGAACATTGGTAAATCGTCGGTACTCGTATGGTGGGTGTTTCCGTAACGAAGGTAGCCGAAGTGTTTGGAGTTTCATGGAATACCGTGTCGAAGACATATCGCATACACTTTACGCCATACGTGGAAAGCGGAAAAACATCATGGCAACGCATTGTGACATTGAAGAGGATTGTGACGAAAAATTAGAGGACGACGGGTGCAATAGTCACTGCAGAATTGAATGGCCTACTCGCGAACACTGTTAACAAAAAACAACGGGAAGGGGGCTCCAGAAGCTGGGAATTGCGGGTTGGGCTGAAATTCTGAAATCACACATTAGCGATGCAAAAGCCCGTAACAGGAAAAGGCGATGCTGAAGCCATGAAACCTGGGCTATGGAGCAAAGCAAAAAAGTCGTTTGGTCGGTTGAGTCTTGTTTCATACTGTTTGCTACTTCCAGTTAAGTTTCGTCAGCCGTAAGCCGTCCCAGGCCTACGATGCAGACTGATTGCTGCCAAGAGTGACACATGGTGCGGGTGCAGTGATCATCTGGGCGCCGGTATTGCGATATTCCATGGGGACGATGGATACTCTGTAAGGCTGCATTACTGCCAGTAATTATGTGACCACTTTCGTTGATCAGGCTCATCCGATAGTACAGTCTTTGATGCCCAATGGTGATACTGTGTTCGAACACGATTGGGAACCTGCTCATTTAGCTCGCATCATCCAGGACTTTTGTTAGCACGAGGATGAAGTGTCCCATCTAACTGGCACCACAGTCACCAGATCTCAATATTATCGAGTCTTTGTGATCTACTTTGGGGAAAAGGGTGCCTGATTGCAATCCACCTCCATCATCGTAACCTGAACCTGTGCGTTATTTATGCAGGACCTGTATTTCCCTTTCCGAGACAACTGGAAGATATTTTGAATGCCAGCGTTTCTCCCGCATCGTACTGGACGTAGTGATGTGTTTTTTGTGGCCTTTTCGGTATTTTTAACCACCTCTTGTAAGTAAGGCAAGACATAAATAGAAAATCCCTCCAATATTTTTAAATAAAGGAAAAAAAGAATATGAAGCATGTGTCTTTTTGGAACATAGGGACAACCGATTGAAAGAAACAGCGTCCCAACATTTCTACACTCGTATAGCCACGTGTGGCACGTTGAAAGTGGGGATGACTGTAAGCTATGTTCGGGGTAAGGGGGTGGAGGAGCAGACAGTGCAAAACTGTGAC
Source organism: Schistocerca serialis cubense (assembly GCF_023864345.2). Taxonomy (NCBI): domain Eukaryota; kingdom Metazoa; phylum Arthropoda; class Insecta; order Orthoptera; family Acrididae; genus Schistocerca; species Schistocerca serialis. The sequence goes on along the minus strand of NC_064639.1, from coordinate 857,119,234 downwards.
CCCTCCAGAACCGAATCCTGGACTGCCAACTGCTGAACGCCATGTAACTAGGACTGTTATGGTAGAGCAAGCAATTATTTTCGCAGGTCACCTTTGTCTCAGGGTCTCAAGCAGTATTCCTAGCATCTGAGCGACACGTAAAGAAAGAACTCTACAGAATAATAAATGATTATTTATTACAGTCACAATTGCGACACAATTTTGGCGATTACCCGTTTCGGTCATTGGCTCCAAGCACTATGGGACTTAACATCTGAGGTAATCAGTCACCCAGAACTACTTGAACCTAATTTACGTAAGGTCATCACACACATCCATGCCCGAGGCAGGATTCGAACCTGTGACCGTAGCGGCAGCGCGGTTCCGGACTGAAGCGCCTAGAACCGCTCGGCCACAGCGTTTCAGTCTTTATGGGACACCTTCAGTTCTCTGCTTGGCTACAGTGTAACGTACCACGTCTGCGCTTAATGTGCCTGCCTATACGTTAAAAGTAAAAACGGTTCAAATGGCTCTGAGCACTATGCGGCTTAACTTCTGAGGTCATCAGTCGCCTAGAACTTAGAACCAATTAAACCTAACTAACCTAAGGACATCACACACATACATGCCCGAGGCAGGATTCGAACCTGCGACCGGAGCGGTCGCTCGGTTCCAGACTGTAGCGCCTAGAACCGCACGGCCACTCCGGCCGGCCGTTAAAAGTAACATATACGCAAGTCGGTAATAAATAATCACTAAAAACATCTCAGCAGTTGTTACATGTAAGGAAACCACACAGAAGCTTAGTCACTCCCGGGATACATCACGCTAATACCAAGTAACACCGTTTATGGCATTGACAATGGTCTCAATTCGACGAGGAAGATTTCACAAGTTTCTTCAGTTATGCCACATCCAACTGAATCCACTCATTGATGATTACATCCCTTATAGCGGGGATGTTGAATATGTTTCACCTGTTGTTCTAGTTAGTGCTAGAATTTTTTATGAGATTAAAATCGGGGTGTTTGGTGAATCAGTCCAGGTGCGACAGGACGTCGCAGTGTTAGTCAAACGAAAGATTTAGAAGAAATGGCAATATTTAGACGCCGATAGTGATGTACTAAACGTCCTAGTTGATGTTTAGGGTAGCCTAAACTAGTGAGCTCAAGCCGTGGTACGGAAAACATCCCCTAAAACATCATAGGACCTCCTCCAGCCTGAACTACATCGTCCACGCAGTGTGGGCTGAACTCCTCATTTTGGTCTACAGTGCACTTGACACAGTGAATCATTTGAAAACAGGCAAACTCGTGGCTAGTTCCACCACAGTGCACGACCCCAGTCAGCTACTTTGCAGTTTCTGTGTTTTGATCCTTGAAGAAGTGTTTGTATTTTGCCCTGAGCCGTGCCCTTTAGCGAGGTCATAAGCACATCACCGTCACAAGTATCTGTGCTCATTGCTGAGCGTCGTTACCAATGAACAAAGTGTCGCCATCCCGGATGGTTGCCAGCTTCTCTTAGAGACTGCTGAAGAGGTTGATCAGGGATCTTCTTGATTTGATCTATTACCCACCTGCTCATTGCTGTCCCTCTCGGTCACGTCTCCTCGACCTTTCCTTCCATGATCTCTTTTTTCAGATTTTCTTCATCTCTACTGACGACATGGCCAAAGAACTGGAGACTGTTGGTTGACACGAAAAGAAAGGCGCCTGCTTAATAACTTACTTAACAGTTGACACATAGAATGAGATTTTCACTCTGCAGCGGAGTGTGCGCTGATATGAAACTTCCTGGCAGATTAAAACTGTGTGCCCGACCGAGACTCGAACTCGGGACCTTTGCCATTCACGGGCAAGTGCTTTCCATCTGAGCTACCGAAGCACGACTCACGCCCGGTCCTCACAGCTTTACTTCTGCAGTACCTTGCCTCCTACCTTCCAAACTTTACAGAAGCTCGGTCGGGCACACAGTTTTAATCTGCCAGGAAGTTTCATATCAGCGCACACTCCGCTGCAGAGTGAAAATCTCATTCTGGAAACATCCCTCAGGCTGTGGCTAAGCCATGTCTCCGCAGTATCCTTTCTTTCAGGAGTGCTAGTTCTGCAAGTTTCGCAGGAGAGCTTCTGTAAAGTTTGGAAGGTAGGAGACGAGATACTGGCAGAAGTAAAGCTGTGAGGACCGGGCGTGAGTCGTGCTTCGGTAGCTCAGTTGGTAGAGCACTTGCCCGCGAAAGGCAAAGGTCCCGAGTTCGAGTCTCGGTCGGGCACACAGTTTTAATCTGCCAGGAAGTTTGGTCTATTTGATGTGTGTGCAGCGTCTTGCACCAGTACCAAAACGCAAATACCTCAAAAGGTTGATTGTCTCTGAGATTGAGGATCCTTGTTTCACAGTCGCAAAAGAAGACAGAAAACACGAGAGTTTCAACAAGCCAGATCTCTGTACTGTTGATTATCATTGTGTTCTGCCACATCTTGGTGAGGTGCTTCATAGCCATTCGACCTAACACTATCCGTTTCCTCTTCTCATTTTCACAAATCTTCTTATATCGCATTTTCACAAGTTCCTGTGTCGCACATGGTTGACCCAAGATTACAAGCAGTTCCCATCGCCATTTTCGCTCGGAAACTGGTTGAGATGGACGTGAACTCACTTGGACAGTAACATTTTTTTCGCGTAAATACTGTCACGCGAATTTCGTTCAGAGACATCGTGTTTTTTGTACCCCATGAAATGAAGATAATGTCTCGCAGAAGACAAATCAAATATAATTTAAGTAAAACGTCTTAAACTATGTAGATAAAGATGTAGTAGTAGTTAAAATGGGGACAGAGAAAGAGGAGGGAGAGAAAGAGGGATAGAGACGATCTGTGAATGACAAGAGTATTGTCGTCTGTTGGCATTATGGAACACTCGATAGAGAGAACATAAACTATCAACGAGAGTAACATCTGTGAGGGAATGAGAAAACCTTAACAGCGCCAGCGACTTTATTTTTAACGACTGGCGTAGATATAATTACAAAAACCATGACAAAGTATTAATTAATTATTTTAAAGAATGTTCTTTCTTCTTAGATGGAGAGACGAAATGTCCTGTCTCCCTTTAGAGTAAAAATGAAAATGATCTGTGAGCTTATCGACACAGGAGGAATTGTTGTTGTGACCCTTTAAGGAGGAAAGAGCCCTGAGCACTGAAAAATTTTCGTGAGAAAGTAAGTAACGAGCGTACGCTACTTAACTGCTATGTTAAAATATAATTTAAGTAAGCATTTGTTTCCCCTCATTACTCAGATTGCAAACTGTTTCTTCTTTGCAAAAATTGAACTACAGCCTCCAAATTTAAGAAAATTAGTACAACAGAGTTTTGTTGGTGAAGTAAGTGAGCTACTTGAGAATCGGACCACGTTACAGACACGTGGGACCGCTTACGACTTTATTCTCGGAATAAGCGTAGCACGATACATATTCAGCAGATAAACTGTAAAGCCATTACACTAAAGTAATACACATTGTCACATTGTAGCTGTTGGCGTAATATTTTTCTTGTGTGATAAGAGAAGCCAGAGAGTGTGTTAGCTGGATGATTTTGATTAGACACATCCACACGCTCTTTTATATGTATGTAGTAACTTGTAATGAATAACAAGGAAAGTGCAACAACGTATTTTCAATGAACTGGGACATATAGTTCTGTGATCTACAACTTGCAGCCTACCTCACTATAAAGCCGCAGCTGCAGCTCTCAAAACTAAGACCTTAACATTCTGTCATATTACGTTAAACAGAAAACCCTCTTAATTTATTTTGGGCGCAGAGTTTGAATCAATGTCTATGCGATCAAGTTTAAATATACGGGGTGTGGCTATAAAATAACGGGTCTACTGCCGTAAAATATTTTATTTCAAAAACATATATATTGAATTACTGTCACCCTCTCTATATTCACCTTCTCCGTACCTACAACGTTCCGTGTCAATTTTCCATTGGTGGAAACAGTGCTGGAACTCTTTCTCTGTGAGCCCCTTGATGACGCGTGCCGCTTTTTCTTTCACTGCTTGTTCCTTTAATGCGGATTTGACCGTGGTGAATACATAAAAGCCACATGATGCTAGGTCAGGCTAATGAGGTGAGTGGTCTAACAGTGGAATGGTGCACTTCACTAGCTTCCTCTCAACAGACAATGCTGTATGAGCTGGTGCGTTGTCTTGATGCAGAACCCAAGACTAGTTCTTCAACAATTCGAGTCTTTTTTCCCTTTATTTTCTTACGGAGTTGAGCAAGAGCCTAAAGGTAGTAATGATGATTAATAGTCTGACCTTGAGGAACCCAGTGAAGATACACAATTCCATGAATATTGAAGAAACACTCATTACCGCTTCGAATTTTGATTTACTCATTCGAGTTTTTTTCGCTGTCTGTGACTTTGGGTTCTTCCAGTACGTGGACTGGCGCTTAGTTTCTGGATCGTACTTGGAAGACCGTGATTTTTCACGTGTTATCGCTCTTTCCAAGAAATTAGCATAATTTTCAATGGTGTTCAAAGTGTGACTACGAACATTTTCACGAGAATCTTCGGCACCAGTTTCGCACACACTTTTCTCGTGTTAAACTGGTTATGTAAAATTTGCCTTACGTATTCTTTATCAATATCTACAGTTTCACAATCGATCGAATACTCAATCAACGTTCACATAGAATCACATTACCTACTTTTTCCATTTTTGATACTGAAGGGCGTCCCGGATATGAGTCACGTTCAACGTCTTCTCGGCCCACTTGGAAACGCTTGAACCACTCAGAAACTAATATATGTGATAAAAAGTCTTCGCCACACACTTTTTAGTAAAAAATAGGTTTCTATAGCAGTTTATTCAAGTTTCATATGAAACTCACGAACGCCCAGAGCTGTTAATGCGTTTTCCATGGATGCGGGTGATATACTATTCGTTGTAGATGCAGTGTAGTCCTAGGGAGGTTTATGCACTACAGGTCCTTTCTGCCATTCTGTGAGGTCCCCACGACGACCCACAATACTGCACAGATTCCATATAAATGCCAGATCATTTTTCCGACAAAACAAAGTAACAGCTATTACACAAACGAAGGCTACTGCCACACTGATTTGTGTACAGGCACCAGAGATGCCGCATTCAACTGAGAAGGCTTCATGCTCTAACCTTTGGCGCATGCGTACATTGTGACAGCATCAGTCCCGTTAGTTTATAGCCAGACATTGTACAGAACTTAAAACTGCTTCGTCTGCCTCGCGGTTATTTTGTGCACTAGCACACTGACGGTAGAAATTCCTGCCGTCTTTGAAACCGACTGTCACTGACAAGGCGTGAAACTCTCCTCCGGTCCCTGATGGTTAGATCTTTTTATGCCCAGTGCAGTTAACGCATGTTGCATGGATGTGAGTGGTTCATCATTCGTTGTAGTCGCAGTGTGGTCTTAGTAAGGTTTAAGCACTGTTGCTCCTTTCTGTCATTCTGTCAGGTATTCACGACGACCCACAGTACTGCGCAGGTTTTATATAAACGGAACTTCAATGTCACGACGTCAGCGGTGGAAAATTAGATGACCTCTTGGCACCAGTTCAGTACCATTGCAGCTGCCTAAACAGACCAGCGTGTTCTTTCAAGGGGTTGACGAAGGCTCACGGCACAACGACCGCTCTTTCGAACAGCAACATCGAGTGTTTCAACTTGAACGTGCTGCTGAAAGCTCAGAAACGATGCGACCCTCAACGGCGGCTGTATCTGACGCGCAGATAGCACTGTTTACAAAATGGGCTGGCGTAAAATTCAACGTTAGCTCTATTAAACGGTGTATTTTCTCTCTCGTCCATGTGCTAGTTATGTTGTTCTGTCTCCAGTATACATAAATAAAAACTTCAACATGCGTGAACGTGTTATAAGGGTAAAAGGAAAGTGCTGTGCCCAATCAATAAGGAAACTAGCGTATAAAAGTTCAATTACAAATAGCGCGACTCAAATTTACACTAGTTCTCCACATAAGATAAAAATTATTTCATCATACCAAATTTTTGGTAAAACGCTAATGTCATTCTTACTTTATCACTACTTCTATTCAGTAGCGGAATTTCTGCAATATGTAAAATATAAGATACGAAATAAGTAAATGGTTCAAATGGCTCTAAACACTATGGGACTTAACATCTGAGGTCATCAGTCCCCTAGATTTAGAACTACTTAAACCTAACCAACCTAAGGACAGCACACACATCCATGCACGAGGCAGGATACGAACTTGCGACCGTATCAGCAGCGCAGTTCCGGACTGAAGCACCTAGAACCGCTCGGTCACAGCGGACGGCAAATAAGTAAGTGCGAAATATCTTACTGCAAGTTCTTCAGGCTGCTTGTACATACATCCAATAGAACAAACTCACTCCTCAAAAAGATCGCACTTATATTTAAATAATATTGTAGAATGTACTTCTATTCAACTAATAGGAAAGTATCAGAGCCTATTAGAAAACGCTAAATGATAGTGAAAAAATGTTTATGTCCAGTAAGAAGCGAATCAGTAACACACAACGTGCTACTTTACAATAATGCACCCGGCCGAGGTGGCCGAGCGGTTCTAGGTGCTACAGTCTGGAACCGCGGGACCGCTACGGTCGCAGGTTCGAATCCTGCCTCGGGCATGGATGTGTGTGATGTCCTTAGGTTAGTTAGGTTTAAGTAGTTCTAACTTCTAGGGGACTGATGACCTCAGAAGTTAAGTCCCATAGTGCTCAGAGCCATTTAAACCATTTTTTGAACAATTATGCATCTCTAACTCTTAGGCCTCTCCGACTATGAATGAACTCGAATGACGTCCATATTTCGCATATTACAGCATTTTGAAAGATTTAATCGTAGATATCTTATTAAGTTACGTGTAATTCTAATAAATTGTACCAAGAACAATGCATTTTTGATGGAATCTCAACTGAAAGCCAATATGGTGTTTCGCGACTCTGTATTGAAGAAACGTAAGTGGCATTCTTCCACCTCACTGGTCTACGTTGAAACTCACGTTGACTATCTGACACGCTAGACATTGCTCTGCACATTCGGAAAGACTCCCGAACGCGCGTTTTCCACGCTATGACGGCAGAAAATAGGCACGCTCAATGCTCAACGTTCGAGTGCCCGCCCGTGGGCCGACACTTTGCCCGGTGGACTTATCCCTCAATAGATAGTATGCGTGCCCTTTTAGTTCCACAGTAATCCTGAACAGAAATATCTTCTGGCTTACTCATTCCGCCTACAGCGAACGGCGGTGTGTTTAAAGGCAGCTGGCGACCTTTGCGAGGTTAAATGTTAATTCGCAGAGGTACCTGCATACGAGTACACGATAACAACACGTGTAGCGACTTGGCGGCACAGGGCATTCACTCGGCCGGGTGTTGCGCAACGCCAGGTGACGTAAGGTGTGTAGGGACAAGCTGCGTGTCATAATACGGGTGGCTGGATTCGGCAGCGCGTTGCGAAACGTCGGACCCCGCCAACAGGAAGGCAAGGCAGTGGCTGAGCCGGCCGGCGAGGGAGGACCCAACCTCGGCTGCGAGTTGGGAGCTGGGTGGCACCTGCTCGCTAGCCGCTGCCCCCAGCACGCCCCAAGTGCTGTACCAAGGCTAGTCACAACGTTTTAATCACTAACCTGTGAAGTCCCTACAGCTGTTGCCGCGTCCCACATACTCGTCGCCATTGATTTCTATATTCTCACGCTTCCCGGTCTTCTACATCTCTCTTTTTCATGGCCCCCCTTTACTCCATCTAAGCATGCAACCTTCTGTCTTCTTCTTCCGTTTTTCCCCTGACGAGGAGAACACGGCAAGTGCCACTACTCGAGTTCCCAGAAGCTTCACTCAGTGAAAGAGGAGTCAAAATATACGAACGCTTCTTCAGCTTATCCTAACTTTATAAAAGCAAGTCTACAGCAAATCTTGTCGTCCAGACTGTATACCAGGTTCTTCCTTTCAAATTATGCTGATGCATTAGCTCCATACTTAACAATCATATACAACCGTTCGCTCTACGAAAGATCCGTACCCAAAGACTGGATAGTTGCACGGGTCACACCAATATTCCGCCGGCCGCAGTGGCCTAGCGGTTCTAGGTGCTTCAGTCTGTAACCACGCGACCGCTACGGTTGCAGGTTCGAATCCTTCCTAGGGCATGGATGTGTGTGATGTCCTTAGGTTAGTTAGGTTTAAGTAGTTCTAAGTTCTAGGGGACTGATGACCTCAGATGTTAAGTTCCATAGTGCTCAGAGCCAACACCAATATTCAAGAAAGGTAGTAGGAGTAATCCACTAAATTATAGGCCCATATCGTTAACGTCGATATGGAGCAGGATTTTGGAACATTTATTGTGTTCAAACATTATGAATTACCTCGAAGAAAACTGTCTGTTGACAGACAGTCAACATGGGTCTAGAAAACATCGTTCCTGTGAAACACAACTAGCTGCTTTTCACATTAAGTGTTGAGTGCTGTTGGCAAGGGATTCCAGATCGATTCCGTATTTCTGGAATTGCGGAAGGCTTTTGACACTGTACCACACAAGCGGCTTGTAGTGAAATTGCGTGCTTATGGAATATCGTCTCAGTTATGTGACTGGATTTGTGATTTCCTGTCAGAGAGGTCACAGTTCGTAGTAACTGACGGAAAGTCATCCAATAAAACAAAAGTGATTTCTGGCGTTCCCCAAGGCAGTGTTATAGGCCCTTTGCTGTTCCTTATCTATACAAACGATTTGGGAGACAATCTGAGCAGCCGTCTTAGGTTGTTTATCGACTAATAAAGTCATAAGAAAATCAAAACAAATTGCAAAGCGATTTAGAAAAGATATCTGAATGATGCGAAAATTAGCAGCTGACCCTAAATAACGAAAAGTGTGAGGTCATCCACGTAAATGCTAAAAGGAATTCGTTAAACTTCTGTTACACGATAAATCAGTCTAAACTAAAAGCCGTAAATTCAACTAAATACCTAGGTATTACAATTACGAACAAATTAAATGGGAAGTAACACATAGAAAATGTTGTGGGAAGGCTAACCAAAGACTGCATTTTATTGGAAGGACATTCAGAAAATGCAACAGATCTACTAAGGAGACTGCCTACACTAGGCTTGTCGGTCCTCTTTTACAATAACGCTACGCGGTGTTGGATCCTTAGCAGATAGGACTGACGGAGTACATCGAAAAGTTCAAAGAAGGGCAGCACGTTTTGTACTATCGCGAAAACATGGGGGGGAGTGTCACAGAAATGATACAGGATTTGGGCAGGACATAATTAAAAGAAAGGCGTTTTTCGTTGCGACGGAATCTTCTCACGAAATCCAATCACCAACTTTCTCCTCCGGAGTTGAAAATATTTTGTTGACACCAACCTACAAAGGAAGAAACCATTACCACGATAAAATAGGTGAGATCAGAGCTCGTACGGAAAGATAGGTGTTCGTTCTTTCCGCACGCTATACGAGATTGGAATAGTAGACAATTGTGAAGGCGGTTCGATGAACCCTCTGCCAGGCACTTAAATGTGATTTGGAGAGTATCCATGTAGATGCAGATTTAGATGTAGATATCGACCTTTTCGGAGAAAACGACGGTCGATGTTTTCGATGCAATTTATATGCCTATTAGCGTGCGACAGTCTCAACCGAAATGGTGGCACAGTAGCTCCCATCACCGTCCCTCATTTTTGCGTCCCATCTTCAAAAGCCGATTATTTTTTATTTTACTTTATTTTCTTGCTTCATTTACCTACCCACGTCCGTAGAAGGTTACTAAACGAATGTTATCAAGTTAAGGGATACAAGGGCGTAATATTTATTGTAAAATTACAACTGGGTTTCATGATAAGTGTCGTACATGTATTAGATGGTTATTGAATATACGTGTGTGTGTGTGGTATTTTCAGGGATTACACCTTTCCAAATTCTTATACTCCTGTGTATCTATATTCCTTACATCGATTGTTACGTTAATTCTTACATTTTATTCTGACGTTTATTCTACAGAAAGATTTGGTGCTTTGCCGTGGATGACACCGACCATGGAAACATTTGAAACGCAGAAGTTCCGAACACGACGAGCATCGTCCTAAGGCATGTTTGCACAGCGACATTTCTTCATACGAATCTCACGCGAGAAAGAAATGTTATTAACATTGCTGATGATTTCACGCCTTGGCAATAATTTCACGACAATCCACACATAACGGATCACTTTACCGAAAACTGGCGCCTGCAGTTGACTACGAATGAAGATATGTTACAGGAATTTCAGAGAAAACAATTTCAAATAATTTTCTCATTGATTTATTTTTTGAAATTCATTCATCAGACATACAATTAATAGATGATTGACGACAACGTTATTTCAATGTAAACTGGAAAAAAATTCGTGTACTAATCTTCTACGGACATAGGTTGTTGTTGTTGTTGTTGTTGTTGTGGTCTTGAGTCATGAGACTGGTTTTATGCAGCTCCCCATGCTACTCTATCCTGTACAAGCCTCTTCATCTCCCAGTACTTACTGCAACCTACATCCTTCTGAATCTGCTTAGTATATTCATGTGTTGGTCTCCCTCTACGCTGCCCTCCAATGCATTGGTAGATAAATGAAAAACAAAAACAAAAATAATAATCGGGTTTCCAAGACCAGGTGAAGTGGCGATGCTAGCCATTGTGCCACCGCTTCAGCAGAACTTTTTCCCTCGTTAAAAAGCACATAACCTCGAAAACTGCAACTGTCTTTTCTCGGGAACGGTCTTGTATCTACGGATGAGCGGAGATCCCTCTTCCATTGTGCGAAATTTCTGAGAAATCGCGTTATGGTATTTGCCGTGTTCTTCTCATGAGTATGGTAAATCAAGCCTTCTTTACCTACCTGTCGTTAGCATTATACAGTATTCCCTGTTATAAGGGTAAAAGGAAAGTACTGTGCTCAATCAATAAGGGAACTTTCATGTATGACAGAGGAAAATTAAGAACGAAATTCCTTATGCTACCTCCGACAGTAGAACACGATTGTCTAAGACTGTAGGGTAGGCAACTGCCACAGGTGGCAATATGGAACAAAACAAGGAAAAAATATCGAGTAAACATGGGTTCTAAAATGCGTACCTTAAGAACTTTGTTAGCTGACAAGCCACTGCCGCACATTTCCTTCTCCACAAGTATAAGGGTTTCTGTATGTGGAACAGAGGCAGCACGCCTGCTTGAATCCTTTTTTAATTTTGAAAGACTGTGACTAAATTTTATCCGCCAGTTTCATTAAACACTATGACAACGTGTTTAGGTTGCATATACTTCTAATGTATGTCTTTCCGAGTCCGAGACGAGTGAATGTGGGGGGGGGGGGGGGGGATGACATATTCTCGGTATCAGAGGTCTATGCATAGTGCCCTACAGCATGAGTCAATGGCCAATACCCCTCTTCTCAAGTCTTAGCCCAATTTTGGTTGTTATTCTTTTGTCTTATTTTAACTTTCTTTATCGGAAATTTGCGTTTCAATGTGTTAACAGAGAGAAATCACACGTCACTTGTACATTGTGCTGACCGTTCGACCTGATAATGAAACACGCTCCTCTGACTGCCACACTTAGTCCTGGCCTTAGCTTAAAATTCGTGAATAGCCGAGGTGAAATAAAACAGTCTAAAATGATTTACTGTAGATCAAATGCACAAAAGAACACCCTTCAAAGCATAAATTCCACTTACCAATATGACGTTTTGTTATTCTTGCGTGGGAGGCCGGACATAGTGTGCTCTTTCATTATAAACTGTTTATGCTGTTTCTGTCTGTTAAAATTCTGTCATGTGATGTCATATATAATCCGACATTACTTCACTAAACTGCTTATGAACTTGATAATTTTTAAATGTTCCTTTGCATAACAGATTTATACACTTTTTGTTCGTGTAATGTAATGTGATTATGATTCAATATTATTGAAAGAATCTGCTGCGTCCAAACTTTTAATTTGGATGACTGAAATTCCTAAGCTCTTATCTTCGAAGATTTACTTTCAAACACATTTGTATAGCCTAGTATGTGTTATCTTTAAGATGATGGTGAGCTCAGATTGAGGATTCCAACATTTTCTTAAAGTTGGTTTGTAGGTAAGCGATTAAGCGAAATAATAGGCATAACTTTGGTGTTATCACTTTCGATTTCCGATATGTTTTTGACACCAACTACCATCGTACAACCTTAAACTGTATTGCACCATATTATTTCAGTGTTTTCTTCAATGAATTTTAAAAAAAATTGTCGATAATTTTCTTAGTGAATATTCACACCTATCTTGTAGCCTCAGTCTTATGCCTAAGATCGTTGACTATCGAAACATATCTCCAGCACTCCCAGACACTTTGTCGTCGTCGCTCTTTTATTTAACACCCTCGCCTCTCAGTTCTCTTCCGACACCAGTGACGCTGCTCTGCGCCCCTTCCTGGCACCGCATGGTACGCTTTTCACTTGTTGCAGCACCTGACTTCTTAGATTGTGCCGATGAGTGCAGTATTCCTCCACAAAATTTCCTATTCCTAAAGTTGCTTTTTCTTATCAGACAATTACATAAAATCATATTGAGTTCTGTGTGGATTTGTTTATCTACCAACAGTTTTAGTTACAAAATATGCTTATTTTCTGTCCGTCAATCGATATTTTTATTTCAAAATAACTTGGGAATTCTTCGGCGTAGCTTTACATTTTATTAATTTACGAGTAACTAAAACTGTTTATCAAAACTGGACTTATTTGTCACAGGGACTTATTCGCGACCTTCATTTGTGTAAAATAGGTTTATCTTCTTTCTGTCACGCTATTAGACTCTTTTTTTTTGTGGGCAAACGTCAAGGATCACGTGTACATAGCATCAGTCTATGGAATTGCTAACCTCCGTGTATGGGCCAGTGAAGCAATGAGAACTGTTGATGTTGCAATGCTGACTCATGCAAGGGTATAACTTGAATATCGGCTTGCCATTTTATGACCGAACAGTGGAGCACACGTTTGAATTCTGGCAAAAAAAAAAAAAAAAAAAAAAAAAAAAAAAAAAAAAAAACAAAAAAAACAAATCAAATAAAATCGAGAGATGCCAAACATTGTATTACAAACCACCATGCTTTATCTCTAATAGTGCCGAAATTATAGACACTCTGTACAGTAATCGTTTCTTCTTTGGCGTACGCCGCTGGTACTAATTCAACTAATGCGTAGGGATTGTAATTACGAATAACTTAACATACAATGACCACATAGATAATGTTTGGGGATAGTGAACAAAAGAATATTATTTATTGGCAGAACACTTAGGAAATGTAACAAGTATACTACACTAAGCTTGTTTCTCCTCTTCTGGTATACTACTGCGCGGTGTGCGATTTGCTTCAGATATGATTGACGGAGGACATCGAAAACGTTCAAAGAAGGTCATATCGTTTTATCTTATAACGAAATAAGGGAGATATTGCCACGGATATGATATGAGAATTGGGGTGGCAATAATTACAACAAAGGCGTATTTCGTTGTAGCAGAATCTTCTCATGAAACTTTAATCGTCAACTTTCTAATCAGAATATGAAAATATTTTGTTGGCTCCCATCTACACAGAGAGCAATGAGCATCATAATACAGTGAGAGAAATCGGAGCTCGAATGGAAAGATTTAAGTGCTCGTTTTTCTCGTGCGCTGTTCTAGAGTGGAACGATAAAGAAATAGCTTAAAGGTGGTTTGATGAACCTTCTTCCAAGCGCGTAATTGCGGACCGAAGAGTAATCAAGGAGATGCAGATGTACATGTTCTACCACGCGGAACTGTGCAGATATTCTTACAGGCGTAGCGAGAGCCCTTTCCTCCCTCCCTCCTCTCCACATGCATGCACACACACACACACACACACACACACACGCACGCACGCACGTACATAACTTCTCATTCTACGTACCTGGTGGTTGACTTCCCCGAAGCTTTCCTACTGCGTGTAACTGATTCAGAATTCAGTTATTTGTGCCGGGTGCAGAGAATTTGTCTTGGGTTCAAGAGGAGAGAGTAGCTTAGGTCAGCTTTTTTAGTTTTATAAATTAACATCTTATGATTTTCGTTTTGCTCTCGAATCGCGACCAATTTACATACTTTTAAATATAGTTATTGAATTACATGATACGTTATTTACTTGAAACTGATCTGTTGTGCTAGTGAAACTGAAAATATCGATTCATATTGGTTACAATCGATGTTTCGGTCTTTTCAGCTGAGAGGTAGCTGTGATGTCTACGTTCCTTGGATGTGATTGTTCACCTTCCTTCCAGTTTCTAATCAAGAGCTTTTCGTGCGATACTCTATTTTGTAGCGACTAGTGCGTTTATCGTCGTGCATCTTCTTTAAATTATATATTTGTCACCCAGTAAATCACATTATTAGGTAAGCTGAATCATCAGTTTCATGATTTTCAAAAAATAGTGTAAGACACAGGAGCATTGTTTTCTTCTTTTTTCGTTTCACCGGACTTTGGGGTACGTTAAGTCAACCAATTTTTAATATTCTGTGCCTTTCTGTTACCCCCATACTGTTTCATTCTTTCGGAGGCTGCTTTTTTTCCTTCTTCAGAGCTTTAGATCGTTAATTTGTTTTTGTTTTTGACCTGGAGCCCCCCCCCCCCCCCTCTCTCCCTCTTTTTGCAGTTTTATCTATGAGCATATTTTCTTTGATTTGGAGGTATCTTAAAGCCTTCTCCGTTTCATTAAACAAATTTCCTGCATGCTTCCACCTCCTTCCTCATCCTCACCCTCTCCCTTTCACCCCCCCCCCTTCCCCCTTCAACTACACTCCCACACTACACGCCTATAGGTTCGGTTATACTACAACTTCCTCTGTGTGGCAAGTATGTTTTTGGTGCCTCGAAAAAAGACAACTTGTGCTTTAATGTTTGTTTTTATGTGGAACATATTACGAAAATCTGCTCGGAATTTGTAATGTTTGGTGCGATAAAAATTTTTTATGATTTTAAATGGTCGGACGTGATAAGGATTTTTGATCTCCTATTGTTTTCTTGTAATACGGATGTTGCTGTTCATTTTTGGAGATTTTTACATACCTACATGGCATACAACTTTGTAATACACACCGTAGTGTTGTTTTGTTTTACTGTCAGTGGTTTTAAATAGTTGACAATTTTTGGTAATGGATTTAAAAACTAATAATTTTATTGTTAATCTGCTGGGTTTCACACTTAATGACATTTACATGTCAACATGGCATACAATTTTGTAATACGCGCCGTATGTGGCGTTGCTGTGTTTTATTGGTCAGTGATTTAACGTATTTGACTCTCCTTGGTAAAGATTTGAAAAATTCTCCTATTGTTTTGTTTTCTAATACTGTTGTTGCTGTTTACATTTAATGATTTTTACGTGCCTACATGGCATACAATATTGTAATACGCGCTGTATGTGGTGCTGCTATGTACTACTGGTCAGTGATTTTAATTATTTGACTCTGTTTGGTAAATATTTTAATTTTATTTTTATTGAGGACTTCTACTGTTATTGGATGAATTGTTGTTTTCTTGATGGTAAGAGAACATTTTAATAAACAGAAAGGTTCCGTACATCCTGATAGGGCGCCCCCTTCCCGAGATTTCCTTGCGACAGAGGAGGGAGTAAACTGCCGGTTGTCTGTGTGCACCGTAAACGTATATTACGCATTTTTTTACATCTTCGGAAATGCCATTTTCGACTTTGTTATGTAAGTTAAAAACGATATGTTCTGTGTATTTGGCATATGCTTAAGAATTTGGTAATAACTGTATTTTGCATGACTGCAAATTTGGTTTTCTGCCATGTAGGTTGATTTGAAAATCATCGAATGAAAAATAAAATATTTGCATCTTGGACTGGTTTTTCGTTCTATTGAAGTTTAGTTGGTGTTTTTGTTGCGGAAGCAGTCAACAATTTCTGGATTTGTTCATAAAACCAAATCTTCTTCTCCTGTTTTCTGTCTTTTAAGTTAAGATTTTTTTACAGCTGAAGAATGTGTTTTGATCATTCTTCATTTCACTTTTGTATAAAATAATTTGATAATTCTCATTACGCCGAAGAGGAAATGCACATTTACGTCCACGCTCCTATCGAGGTGCAGACTACAACCGTTCTAAAAGCGAGATGACCAATCGCGTTGAGGAAGGGCAGCCACCTGGCGTTTATACTACTTGGCTTCAGTGAAGCTCAGTAGACGTCATGTGACAACAAACATACGCATGATGCTGGTATACAGGTGTTAGTTACCCCGCCCACCTTCTGGACGCTACGATAAGGGCGCAACAGCAATGGTGGATCTGAACGTCATATTAGCGTATACCAAGTACACGGCGGCTCAAAAACGAAATGAAATTCTGGGTATGGAATTATTGTCCGGGACACTGTATCTCGGGTAGTTCGGCCGCCTGGCGCAAATCATTTTATGTAACATCACGTCGGCGACTTCGTTTCAATGATGATTACAAAGTAACACCCAAACCCCGAGCGAAGAAAAATTTCCTACCTGGCAGGAATCGAACCCGGTCCTCTTGTATAGAAGTCAGACGTGCTGACCACTTAAGTACGCAGGCAGACCACGGCCGCACTAGCTTAGGAAATTGGTTGAGAGGGGCTAACCTCCCCCCCCCCCCCCCTACAAGTCTCACTGCTTTGCTTTATTGGTTTGATGCATGCAAGTACAATATGGTTCAAAATGGTTCAAATGGCTCTGAGCACTATGGGAATTAACATCTGAGGTCATCAGTCCACTAGAACTTAGAACTACTTAAACCTAACTAACCTAAGGACGACACACACATCCAAGTACAATATGCTCGCGGCCTGTTTAAAAGATGCTGGTATTCAGGTTTAAACTACACGTTGGTGTATATCTTGCCTTCACATGGAACCAGCCCGGCTATAAATGGTAATCGTGTGTTTTTGTTTTACATAAAAAATGTAAATGTTATGTGAATAGGGCCTCCCGTCGGGTAGACCGTTCACCGGGTGCAAGTGTTTCGATTTGACGCCACTTCGGCGACTTGCGTGTCAATGGAGATGAAATGACGATGATTAGGACAACAAAACACCGAGTCCCTTCCGGGAATCGGACCCAGGCCCTTAGGATTGACCTTCTATCGCGCTAACCACTTTTTTTTCTTTTTAATGTCATATTGTTCGTTTTTTTTTTCGTTGCATCTGCTCGGGGCGGACGTCGTAAGACACCCGTTTAAGTTCGTTGTTGATCGATTAACTCAGTTTTTTTTTTATTAGAGAGGGCAGCTAACCTTCTGACCGAACACGCTGAGCTACAGTGCCGGCAACCACTCAGCTGCCGGGGGCGTACTTTGTTTTATATTAAAAACTCATATTTTTAATTGACACCGACGACCAGCTTTTAACTACTGTATCAGGTTCTGTGGATACCGTCCTTTCATGGAACCAGCCCTGTTCGAAAACTGCGTCGTGCTTCTCTGTTTTTATGGGGAGGGGAGGGGGGGGGGGGGGTTGTGCGATCAATAAGTAATGAAAGCAGGTTGGTCGTATTCGGGTCTTGCAGTACACTATTATTCCCCTCTCTTTTGATTACAATGCCCTAGTTTTCATCACAATCTCTGTTCAATGCGACAGCCTTATGCCGCCTTACTGGGAGGGCCTGTATCCCTGCCGTGGTGATAGGCGTCGGAGCCAGTACCTTGCTGCATCAATACGCTCCCAAAAATTCACGTCTCGTTCCCGCGCGGAGTGTATCCTTCATTGGATATGTGGTATGCCGATACTCCACGGATTGCCGTTTTGTTTCCCGTTCGAAGTGATGAGCCCATATTTCATTTCTTGTGATAATGTTCGACAAAAAATTGTCACGATGAGACCCATAACGTGTAAGCAATTCCGCACAGATGGTCGTTCGTTCTAGGCGTTTCAGTCTGGAACCGCGCGACCGCTACGGTCGAGGGTTCGGAGCCTGCCTCGGTCATGGATGTGTGTGATGTCCTTAGGTTAGTTAGGTTTAAGTAGTTCTAAGTTCTAGGGGACTGATGACCTCAGATGTTATGTCCCGTAGTGCTCAGATCCATTGTAACCATTTTTTTGGTCCTTCGCTGCTGTTTATGGTCTTCCGTCAGGCAGTAAGGAACCCAGCGAACACACACACACACACACACACACACACACACACACACACAGCTTAGAGTACCCCAACTGGTCGACGAGTGTGCCATCACTACCAACAGAGACGTCCAATTGTGTAGCGAGGTGCTTGATTGTGTATCGTCGATCACCTCGAATGAGAGTGTCCGCACGTTTCAACACTGCAGGAGTCACAGCTGTGTTCGGCTGGCCGGCACGCGGGAGATGCGATAGGTTTGCCTGGCCTTGTTGCGATGGTGAGAGACGCTTCGACCGGCGACTCATCGTGCTTTTGTGTCCACTGCCAGGTCTCCGTAGACATTTTGCAAGCGCGTGAACACCTGCGATGCTCTGGTTTTCCGCCAAAAGAAATTCAGTGACAGCTCTCTCCTTGGAACGCACGTCTACTACCGACGCCATTTTTAAGGATGCTTGCAGTCCCGCCACCAGTCGGAACTTCATGAAACTATAGGGGCTGAAGTGAAAACATTCCAAAATGTCCCTCACCAAATTCCGCATTTTTTTCAACAGAAACTGGCCGAGTAAAGAAATGTATTGTGTGGTGTCACCGCCAGACACCACACTTGCTAGGTGGTAGCTTAAATCGGCCGCAGTCCACTAGTACATGTCGGACCCACGTGTCGCCACTGTATGATCGCAGACCGAGCGCCACCACAAGGCAGGTCTCGAGATACGGACGAGCACTCGCCCCAGTTGTACGACGACTTTGCTAGCGACTACACTGACGAAGCCTTTCTCTCATTTGCCGAGAGACAGTTAGAATAGCCTTCAGCTAAGTCCATGGCTACGACCTAGCAAGGCGCCATTAACCGTATCTGAAGATAGTCTTATTTGTATTATCAAGAGCGATGTACCACAAGGATAGAATAAAGTTAAGTATTCGAGGAGCTGCATACTTTTCTTGTTAGAATTCAATACTTATCCTGTTCCAGAATTCACGCCCGTCTGCGTTAGATTTCGGCCTCCTCTATCTACAAGGTGTTGGCACATTTACCAACACATCATATTGCTTTACTTATTGAATGCCCCTCGTATTTTAGACTGAGAACTTATGCTTGTAGTTGAAACTTTCATCATTGTCCTATTGTGAAATTTACAGTTCTGTTGACTTGTCACTCTTGTGACTGCTACTGGCTGTATGGTCACTGCTGCCGAAGACAAAATAAATTAAAAAAAAACAAAAAAACAAATTGAGGGTGTCATTTCGAGGTTTCAGAAGGTGGTAAGCCTGTACTCACCAGAAGGAGGTGACGGAGATGACGTCCTCGCAGCAGCTGCCGCCACAGTCGGAGAAGCTGGCGGACCGCTGGCGGCGCTGCTGCGCACAGCTCGCGAGCCGCGACACGCCGAAGCGCGACGGCCGCTCCCACGTGGTGGGCCGCTGCGCGCGCCGCCGAGCCGCCGCCGCCTGGCGAACAAATAAAATGGTTCATATGGCTCTGAGCACTATGGGACTAACAGCTGAGGTCATCAGTCCCCTAGAGCTTAGAACTACTTAAACCTAACTAACCTAAGGACATCACACACATCCACGACCGAGGCAGGCTCCGAACCTGCGACCGGAGCGGTGGCGCAGTTCCAGACCGAAGCGCCTAGAATCGCTCGGCCACTGCGGCCGGCGCCTGCGAACAGAGCGACGTCACCGCCACTGTGCGTCACCGTAGCAGAACTTTGCTCACCTGCAACACTGCTCTCTGTGACAAGAGCCGCTACATCACGGTAATAGCCCTGTGCTCTGCCTGGATGGAGTAGACAAAAATTCACAACTAAGCCACTAAGGTCGGATCTCCACATGCAACACTAAAAAACGCCACTTGGCCACCACTCGAGTGGCATTACCGAAGTTGCGTACGGAAGCACCCATATTCCCGAGACGCCATTCGAGCAACGCTACTTATAGACACGTCAGAACAGCAGAATACCGGGGAAGTGCAATCAGTCTGAAGAGGAGATTGCTTACAAATCACTCGTGTGACCGGTTCTAGCATATTGCTCGAGTGTGTGGTACCAGTATCAGATAGGACTACAAAGGTATATTGAACGTATACAGGTGTTTGTTAAAAATGAAACTCCTCCAGCTGTACTTAAGGTTTATATTTATTTGGCTACTAGTTTCGACGTTGCGTCAACGCTATCCTCAGGCCCTATATATAGGGTGTTACAAAAAGGTACGGCCACACTTTCAGGAAACATTCATCACACACAAATAAAGAAAAGATGTTATGTGAACACGTGTCCGGAAACGCTTAATTTCCATGTTAGAGCTCATTTTAGTTTCGTCAGTATGTACTGTACTTAATCGATTCACCGCCAGTTGGCCCAATGGAAGGAAGGTAATGGTGACTTCGGTGCTTGTGTTGACATGCGACTCATTGCTCTACAGTACTAGCATCAAGCACATCAGTACGTAGCATTAACAGGTTAGTGTTCATCACGAACGTGGTTTTGCAGTCGGTGCAATGTTTACAAATGCGGAGTTGGCAGATGCCCATTTGATGTATGGACTAGCACGGGGCAATAGCCGTGGCGCGGTACGTTTTTATCGAGACAGATTTCCAGAACGAAGGTGTCCCGACAGGAAGACGTTCGAAGCAATTGATCAGCGTCTTACGGAGCACGGAACATTCCAGCCTATGACTCGCGACTGGGGAAGACCTAGAACGACGAGGACACCTGCAATGGACGAGGCAATTCTTCGTGCAGTTGACGATAACCCTAATGTCAGCGTCAGAGAAGTTGCTGCTGTACAAGGTAACGTTGACCACGTCACTGTATGGAGAGTGCTACGGGAGAACCAGTTGTTTCCGTACAATGTACAGCGTATGCAGGCATTATCAGCAGCTGATTGGCCTCCACGGGTACACTTCTGCGAATGGTTCATCCAACAATGTGTCAATCCTCATTTCAGTGCAAATGTTCTCTTTACGGATGAGGCTTCATTCCAACGTGATCAAATTGTAAATTTTCACAATCAACATACGTGGGCTGACGAGAATTCTCACGCAATTGTGCAATCACGTCATCAACACAGATTTTCTGTGAACGTTTGGGCAGGCATTGTTGGTGATGTCGTGATTGGGCCCCATGTTCTTCCACCTATGCTCAATGGAGCACATCATGATTTCATAGGGGATACTCTACCTGTGCTGCTAGAACATGTGTCTCTACAAGTACGACACAACATGTGGTTCATGCACGATGGAGCTCCTGCACATTTCAGTCGAAGTGTTCGTACGCTTCTTAACAACGGATTCGGTGACCGATGGATTGGTAGAGGCGGACCAATTCCATGGCCTCCACGCTCAACCCTCTTGACTTTCATTTATGGGGGCATTTGAAAGCTCTTGTCTACGCAACCCCGGTACCAAATGTAGAGACTCTTCGTGCTCATATTGTAGACGGCTGTGATACAATACGCCATTCTACAGGGCTGCATCAGCGCATCAGGGATTCCATGCGACGGAGGGTGGATGCATGTATCCTCGATAACGGAGGACATTTTGAACATTTCCTGTAACAAATTGTTTGAAGTCACGCTGGTACGTTCTGTTGCTGAGTGTTTCCATTCCATGAATCATGCGATTTGAAGAGAAATAATAAAATGAGCTCTAACATGGAAAGTAATCGTTTCCGGACACATGTCCACATAACATATTTTCTTTCTTTGTGTGTGAGGAATGTTTCTTGAAGGTTTGACCGTACCTTTTTGTAACACCCTGTATAACATAATACAGGCATAAATCAGTACTAAAATTGTGTTAAAAACGAACTCTCTAAGAGTAATGGCATGTCACCTGGACTTATATATACCCCCATTTTTATTCTAATGTCTGGTGTTGATTTATAACGGAAAAACGGTGTATATTTAATATCATTTGTACTTGTCTGTACAATAAAAATTGTTAATATCGAGGTAAATTGCATCTTAGTGAAAACGAACGAAATGTAACTTCTTTTAATGAATTCATCCTATATATAATATGTTTATAATATATTTATTTTGTACACTAGCTCACAGACTACTGATGTTTCACATTGTTTGTTTTATGTATGGTGTTGTTATATAGGGCCTGAAGATGGCGTTGACGCAAAGTCGAAACTAGTAGCCAAATAAATATAAAATCTTAAGTACATCTTGAGGAGTTTCATTTTTAGCAAAAATTATACCAGCTGTGTCCCACCTTCATCCAATTTAAATATGGGTGTACGAAGGTATACAGGTTTGTTTAATCCGCGGGAGAGTGTCACAGAGATACTGGAGGAACTGAACTGGAAGACTCTTGAAGATAGACGTAAACTATCCCGAGAATGTCTATAAACAAAGTTTCAAGAACCGTCTTTAAATGATTACTCTATGAATATACTACAACCCTCTACTATCGCTCACATAGGGGTCGTGAGGATAAGTTCAGAATAACTACTGCATCTTCGGAGGCATTCAAACAATCATCCTTCCCGCACTCCATAGATGAACGGAATAGGAGAAACCACAATAACTTGTACAATAGGACGTACCTATGTCCTGTACCTCAGGGTGGATTGCAGAGTATAGATGTAGACATAGATAGATGTAGAAGTTGAAAACTTTTTAATTTTGTGATGGCACTTTTCTTCTCCCACCAGCCACTGGCGTCGTTAAGAAGCCACCATCTTTGAAGCTAAGATGCCGTATTTTCACGCCTCGGCAGCTGAGCAGTCAGCGCGACGGATAGCTAATCGAAGAGATTGGGGTTCGATTCCCGGCCAAGTCAGAGATTTTCTCCGCTCGGGGACTAGTGTTGAGTTGTCCTTGCCGTTCGTATCGTAGTAATCGGCACTCCATTATTGAAATGGTTATAAGGGCACGTCTATAAAGGAAATAAAATTTTAAAAAATCCGTTTTTGATGGCTTTCATGTTTATACTTATAAAAATATGTGTGGTTTCAATATGTAATTTCAATGATACACCTCGTTAAGGACCATTCCAAAACGCGTCGTTTTGATCACTGGAATTTTCTTTTTTCCCCAAAAAGAAAGGACAACACGGTTTCGGGACATGTGTCCCACTTCGTATGCATCGGCAAAGTTATAAATAAGTAATGACACCTATCCAAATTGTTAGCATTAAGGAAACTAAACAGAACTTACACTAAAATTCTTAAGAAAAAATTCCATGTGTATACGTAAAATGGGAGCCCATAGAAGTCGAATAACATAGGTTAAATTAGTGCGTCCCGGTACATTGCATAAAACAGGAGACCCTTTCCTTTCCTAGGCCTACCGGGAAGACAATGGCAGAGCAGGGGTTACATAAAAGGACATAGCTCGCCAAATGGGAAAAAAGGCGAAATCACTGTAATCAATATATAAATTATTGTTCGACCCAACATTCCGTACTTCCCACTGCAAAACGTTCAAAGGTCTGTGCTTACGGACGTGATATTGTTTTCGGTGGTTCCGCTCTTTTCATTTGGAGGCTTCTTGTCTATTAATGTAGATTCTGCTCACCGGGTGACTTCCCGGCGGTCCTAGAAACTGAGAGGGTCTCCTGTTTTATGCCATGTATCAGAAGTGCTCTATTTTAACCTAATTTAAATTCTGTTGTTCCACTTTTATGGACTCACATTTTAACTTCTTACATGGGATTTGTAAACGCCCTTTCTCAGCAGGTTAATTTTTTTAAATTTTAGTTGTAAGGAATAAGATAAGCGAAAGAGCGAAAGTTTGGTTATTGCGGGAGCAATCAAAATCGGGGAAGCCTGTAATGTCGTCCCATCTTTAATACAGTGAATCCCGACCGCGAAAATATAATAAGAAATTTTGCCTCGGTTTTGAACTTGTAATAAAATGACACTTTTAAAAAGGAATCGGACTTCGTGATAAACTTCTGAATGAGGATAGGTTCGAGCGGTGACCTTGCATGTAAAGCTGCGACAATGGCGGACGATCAGTTTCATAATCTCACTAAGACGGCCGATATAGTAGAGTTGTTCCGAGTAATTTGCTGAAATGGCATTTAAAAATCATATTATGACAAGGTGTGTATCAAATAATACACGATTAATGTAAATACTCATAAAATAGCAATTTCAGTCAAGTATTACATAATGAAATGACACTATCTTTACAATACATCAGATCAGGAGAAACTCTGCCGAGGAAAAGATACAAGTCGATTCCGAGGCACCAGTATTTATTATTTTAAAATGTGTGCACTGCGTAGGGGAGCAACTATCAGTGACATTTATGCTGAAAGAGTACACTGTTCGTAAACGTGGTTACATATAAGGGCGTGACAAAGTGGCAGGAACAGAAAGGGGAAATCGTGTTTTGCCGTGCCCGTGGCCATAGGGTGCGGAAAGTTGTTGGATTTCGCAACTGATAAAATATTCCGGGCTATTATGCCGTGGTCGAATGAGTTTTACTTTAAAACTCGACGTTTCGTCCCCATCTGCGGAGGACGTTATCAAGGGGGATCGATGTCCGACGTCCGATTCACATCTTGGTTCGCTACTGAATACAGCAAAATTCCGTTTCCGCACAGTGCAACGACTAATTGCGCTCGCGTATTCAAAACATGTGACATCACGCCACCATCTGGTTTGTTCTGACGCAGCCGCAACATTTCCACTGTTGCCGAAAACGAATTACCGCATAGTACTCCACCTTTAACAACGAAGTGTGCTGCTTTGTTTTGGCTGCTTTTAGCGGCGTCCTATGGTACTGTGGGATGGTGAGCTGTACGCACGAATGTACCAGCAAAACAACAAATGCACAGACGGAAGAAGAAAGGTAGAGTAATGCAATGCATTTTCGGGAATATGTTTGTCTAGGTAACATTTTTAAGTGATTAACGTTGCAAGATCACAGGGTAATGTAAGTGCAAGATAAGCCACTGCAAATGTGAAACGCTGGTACATTAATGACTGATGTAACAGCTAGAATGTTGAATGTAAGAGTGAAGATGTGCATGCATTATGTTGTACAGGTGCCGGACGTCATTTTGTGACATGGAATTCCAGGTCTGTTGCACTTGATTGGTCAGTACAGGGAGAGTTAAACGTTGTTTGTAGATGGCGCTGGAGTTTCCGTCCGATGATGTCCGACATGTGCTCGACTGGAGACAGATTTGGTGATTGAGGAGGCCAAAGTAACACGTCGACAGTCTGTAGAGCATGTGGGTTACAGCAGCGGTGTGGAAGCGAGCGTTATCCTCTTGGAAAACACCACCAGGAATGCTGGTCCTGAATGGCAGCACAACAGGTTAAATCACCAGACTAATATATAATTTTGCAGTCTGGGTGCAACCACTCAAAATTACACCGCAGACCATAACTCCAGTTGTAGGTCATGTGCGTAGCATGCCGACAGGTTGGTTGATGGATCTCAGTTAGCCTGCGTCTAACCAATACACGACCTTCTCTGGCACCGAGGCAGAACGAGCTTTCGTGAGAAAACCGACAGAACTCCACCATGCCGTTCACTGAACACTCCCTTGACACAAATGAAATCGCAAATGGAGGTGGTTTGAGGATGGTGGAATGTAAGCTACAGGGCTTTGGCTCGGATCTGTCTTTGAAGTAAACGATTTATAACAGTTCGTTGTGTCACTGTGATTCAAAATTCTGCTGCAACTGCTGCTGCAGATGTACTACGATGCGTCAGAGCCATACGCTAAACACGATGGTCCTCGCTCTCGTTAGTGCCACTTGGCCGTCCGGAGCCCAGCCTTCTGGCGACCGTACATTCCTGTGACCACCACTGCCAGCAGTCGGCTACGTTCCTGTCAAGTCTTTCTGCAGTATCGCAGAAGAAACATCCAGCTTCTCATAGCCCTATCACACGAAATGGTTCAGATGGCTCTGGGCACTATGGGACTTAACATCTGAGGTCATCAGTCGCATAGACTTGTTGTTGTGGTCTTCAGTCCTGAGACTGGTTTGATGCAGCTCTCCATGCTACTCTATCCTGTGCAAGCTTCTTCATCTCCCAGTACCTACTGCAACCTACATCCTTCTGAATCTACTTAGTGTATTCATCTCTTGGTCTCCCTCTACGATTTTTACCCTCCACGCTGCCCTCCAATACTAAATTGATGATCCCTTGATGCCTCAGAACATGTCCTACCAACCGATCCCTTCTTCTAGTCAAGTTGTGCCACAAACTTCTCTTCTCCCCAATCCTATTCAATACTTCCTCGTTAGTTATGTGATCTACCCATCTAATCTTCAGCATTCTTCTGTAGTCCACATTTCGAAAGCTTCTATTCACTTCTTGTCCAAACTATTTATCGTCCATGTTTCACTTCCATACATGGCTACACTCCATACAAATACTTTCAGAAATGACTTCCTGACACTTAAATCTATACTTGATGTTAACAATTTACTCTTCTTCAGAAACGCTTTCCTTGCCATTGCCAGTCTACATTTTATATCCTCTCTACTTCGACCATCATCAGTTATTTTGCTCCCCAGATAGCAAAACTCCTTTACTACTCTGTGTCTCATTTCATAATATAATTCCCTCAGCATCACCCGACTTAATTCGACTACATTCCATTATCCTCGTTTTGCTTTTGTTGATGTTCATCTTATACACTGTCTTGAAGACACTGTCCATTCCGTTCAACTGCTCTTCCAAGTCCTTTGCTGTCCCTGACAGAATTACAATGTCATCGGCGAACCCCAAAGTTTTTATTTCTTCTCCATGGATTTTAATACCTACTCCGAATTTTTCTTTTGTTTCCTTTACTGCTTGCTCAATATACAGATTGAATAACATCGGGGAGAAGCTACAACCCTGTCTCACTCCCTTCCCAACCACTGCTTCCCCTTCATGTCCCTCGACTCTTATAACTGCCATCTGGTTTCTGTACAAATTGTAAATATCCTTTCGCTCCCTGTAGTTTACCCCTGCCACCTTTAGAATTTGAAAGAGAGTATTCCAGTCAACATTGTCAAAAGCTTTCTCTAAGTCTACAAATGCTAGAAAGGTAGGTTTGCCTTTCCTTAATCTTTCTTCTAAGATAAGTCGTAAGGTCTGTATTGCCTCACGTGTTCCAGTATTTCTACGGAATCCAAACTGATCTTCCCCGAGGTCGGCTTCTACTAGTTTTTCCATTCGTCTGTAAAGAATATGTGTTAGTATTTTGCAGCTGTGGCTTATTAAACTGATTGTTCGGTAATTTTCACATCTGTTAACACCTGCTTTCTTTGGGATTGGAATTATTATATTCTTCTTGACGTCTGAAGGTATTTCGCCTGTTTCATACATCTTGCTCACCAGATGGTAGAGTTTTGTCAGGACTGGCTCTCCCAAGGCCGTCAGTAGTTCCAATGGAATGTTGTCTACTCCGGGGGCCTTGTTTCGACTCAGGTCTTTCAGTGCTCTGTAAAAGTCTTCACGCAGTATCGTATCTCCCATTTCATCTTCATCTATTTAAATCTAACTAACCTAAGGTCATCACACACATCCATGCCCGAGGCAGGATTCGAACCTGCGACCGTAGCAGCAGCGCGGTTCTGGACTGAAGCGCCTATCACATGACCTCTTTCAAACTCAGTAAGGCAGTGATAATGGCGTCCCTGTCGCCTTAAAGCCATTCTTGACTAACATCAGCTCACGATGTCCAGTCTCAAAGGTAACCAACGCTCACGACCGTAACATCACGTATTCAGTGCAAACCTGATTTGCAATCTCATAGTGCCGCTACCAGCGCCACTCTTATGCGACTGCTACTAAATTTAAACAGACGTTATCTTTCGGATGTACGAACACACCTACCAACTTTCGTTTATGTTGCCCAATTGCTTCTTGGTGTTGCGACTTTTTTCCGTCAATGTACATAGCTATGCAACTTGATTTTACTTTTCGAGGTGATAATTAACACTTTATGGGCAGCGCTCGTAGATGCAGATGAAGTCGAGGGAGACAAAGGGCGCGTTTGAGTTCTGTGCGAGCGGACATCGGGGACGCAGGCTAGTCCGCAGCGCCTGTCCTTCGTCCGGTTTTTCCGCGCCTCTCGGCGCCGTAGTTTTTGCGGCGGCGCGCCATAGGCCGTAACCATGCCGAGCGCTCACCGCCGCCACCGCCGTCATTTAGGGAGTCGCAGCGCAGCGTAGCGGTGGGTTGTTTGTGTTTTTCGGCACGGCGAACAGCGTCGGCCGGCGTCCCAGGGAGCCTACACAGCGTACCTCGCTCAGGAGCGCCGTTACTCAAAAGTGTCCGCGGGTCATTAAGGGCAGCGCGCTGCATCTGTTCCACAACGTGGAGAATGCAAGGCCCACTGAAAAATAATGACTCCGAACTTTTTTTCCGTTTGCAACATCAGTTGACGTATTGCATGTCATGCATATTATTCTGTCGACTTTATCGCTTCCTTGACGCAAATCGCATCCCTCCGCCGCTAGAGGGTTTCGAATTGTTCCGTGTAACATGGCGGTGTGTAACGTAACTACGCCAGTGCATGAAAAACAGTGTTCTGCTACAGAGTTTCGAATTCGAAGAGCTCGTCCACACATGGAGCACCCTCTCCTCCATCTTGACAACGCCAGACCACACACGAGCGCTTCGACGTCTGCAACAATCCGACACCTTGTGTTCACTGTCAGCGATCATCCTCTACATCTACATCTACACGGTAGCTCTGCAATTCACACTTAAGTGCCTGGCAGAGGGTTCATCGAACCATTTCCATACTACTTCTCTACCACTCCACTCTCGAATGGAGAGTTCTGATTTCTCTTATGTTATTATGATGATCATTTCTCCCTACGTAGGTGGGTGTCAACAAAATATTTTCGCATTCGGAAGAGGAAGTTGGTGATTGAAATTTCGTAAATAGATCACGCCGCAAAGAAAACCGCCTCTATTTCAGTGACTGCCACCCCAACTCCCGTATCGTATCAGTGACACTCTCGCCCCTATTTCGCGATAACACGAAACGAGCTGCCCTTCTTTGCACTTTTTCGATGTCCTCCGTCAATCCTACCTGGCAAGGATCCCACACCGCGCAGCAATATTCCAGCAGGGGACGGATAAGTGTAATGTAGTCTGTCTCTTTAGTGGGTTTGTCGCATCTTCTAAGTGTTCTACCAACAAAGCTAGTCTTTGTTTCGCCTTCCCCATAATATTATCTAAGTGGTCTTTCCAATTTAAAAAACTCGTGCCGGC
This sequence comes from Schistocerca serialis cubense, assembly GCF_023864345.2. NCBI lineage: Eukaryota > Metazoa > Arthropoda > Insecta > Orthoptera > Acrididae > Schistocerca > Schistocerca serialis. Next base: position 857,089,903 of record NC_064639.1, on the reverse strand, counting down.
CTCGGTGGTCTAGCGGTTCTGGGCACTCAGTCCGGAACCGCGCGACTGCTACGGTCGCAGGTTCGAATCCTGCCTCGGGCATGGATGTGTGTGATGTCCTTAGGTTAGTTAGGTTTAAGTAGTTCTAAGTTCCAGGGGACTGATGACCACAGATGTTAAGTCCCATTGTGCTCAGAGCCATTTTAAAAAACTCGTAATAGTAATTCCTAGGTATTTAGTCGACTTGACAGCCCTTAGGTTTGTGCGATTTATCGTATACTCTCCACGCAGTCCAGACTTGGGACCATCCGATTTTCATCTTTCCAAAACTTAAAGAACATCTTCGAAGACTTCACTTTGGCAGTGATGAAGGGGTGGCAAGCAAAGCTGGGGTTATCGCTCCGTCAACCAAGTCAAACATACTACAGTGACGGTATCATGAAACTGCTTTCCCGTTGGGAGAAATGTGTTCGTCGCCAGGGTTACTACGTCTGGAGAAACAGACACGAAGAATAAAGCTGTAGACTCTTAATAACGTTTGTTTGATTTAAAAACCTTAAGGACTTTTCTCATTAAAAAGTCAGAGGCAGTACTTTTCACCACGACATCGTATTTACAATTTTTTTTCCATAGCGCCGTACTGCACCAAGCGTAAGCAAAATTCTAGGGTTCTTCAACAATATAGTTATAGCACTGAAAGCAAAAGTATCTTTTGTGGAAAGTGCTGTTGTTGTTGTGATCTTCAGTCAGAAGACTGGCTTGGTCCAGCGCTACATGCTGCTCTGTCCCGTGAACGTCTCTTCATCTCTGTCCGCAGCTCGTGGTCTCGCGGTCGCGTTCTCGCTTCCCGAGCACGAGGTCTCGGGTTCGATTTCCGACAGGGTCAGGGATTTTCACCTACCTCGAGATGACTGGGTGTTTGTGTTGTCCTCATCATTTCATCATCATTCATGAAAGCTGCGTGTTTGGACTGAGAAAAGGTTGGGAATTTGTACGAACGTTGAGAACCGCGCAATTAAGCGTCCCACAAACCAAACGGCCGGCCGGTGTGGCCGAGCGGTTCTAGGCGCTACAGTCTGGAACCGCGCGACCGATACCGTCGCGGGTTCGAATCCTGCCTCGGGCATGGATGTGTGTGATGTCCTTAGGTTAGTTAGGTTTGAGTAGTTCTAAGTTCTAGGGGACTGATGACCTCAGTAGATAAGTCCCATAGTGCTCAGAGCCATTTGAACCATTTGAACAAACCAAACATCATCATCATCATCTTCATCTCTGCGTAACTACCACCGTTTGTACCCATTTTAACTTGCTTATCCTACTCAAGTCTTCATCTCCCTCTACAATATTCATCCTCCATATTTAATTCCATTACAAAACTTACAATTCCTTTCTGCCACAGTCGCTTATTTTAGTCGAAATGGGTCATAAATTTATTTTTTCCGCAAATCGACCCAGCAGCTCCTCGTATGTCATTCTTCAATATTCTTCTGCAGCACCGTATTCCGAAAGCTACTGTTGTCTTCCCATCTGAACAATACGTCCTCCCCGTTTCTCTTCCGTACAAGGCTATAATACAGAAAAATATCTTCAGAAAAAACTTCGTAATATTTCAGTTCTTGTTAGATGTTAACAAATTTCTCTTTTTGAGAAATTCTTTTCTTGATATTGCCACTTTCCATTTTATATCATCTCGCCCAACGTTAGTTTTTACACAGCTTAAATAGCAAAACGCATCTACTACTTTTAGTTTCTCATTCCCAAATCTAGTTCGCTCGGCATAAATTCAATTACTCTTGTTTTACTTTTCTTGACGTTCATCTTATAATCTGTTTTCAAGACACTATCTCTGCCGTACAGTTGGTTTTTTTTTTTTTCAAGTTCTTTGCCGCCTGTTACAAAATTACAATGCCACTGGCAAACAAAGTTTTTATTCCTTTTCCTAGAACTTTAATTTCTTTTCCACGTTTGTGTTTGGTTTCTTTCACAGCTTGTTGGACTTAGAGATTAAATAACATCGGGGATAGGATACAATCCTGTCTCATTCCATTCTCAACTAATCTCCTCTTTTATTTGCTTCAGGTGTTATGACTGCATTGCAAAGAACATTTTACTTCCTGTATTTTATCTCTGGTACCTTCAGCAAAGAGTGTGTACAAAGCGCTATGCACCTTAAATATATTTAAACAATGGCATCAAGGAAATAGCAAAAGCTATTGCGATGCATAGACTATGTATTAATTTCGGTCAAGCGAGCATCATCAAGTCACAGATTATCAAAACGTCAAATTTAAGGAAGAAAAATTCGAATCTACATCTACGTGTACGTGATTACCCTGCTAATCACAATAAAGTGCCTGGCAGAGGGTTCAATGAACCATCTTCAAGTTGTCTCTCTACCGTTCCCCTTTCGAAAGGCGCGCCGGAAAAAAAAGCACTTAAATTTTCCTGTGTGAGCCCTGGTTTCTCTTATTTTATCGTGATGTTCACTTGTCCCTACGTAGGTGGGTGCCAACAGAATGTTTTTGCAATCGGAGGGGAAAACTGGTGATTGAAATTTCGTGAGAAGATCCCGTCGCAACGAAAAACGCCTTTGTTTTAATGATTGCCACTCCAATTCACGTATCATGTCTGTGGCACTATCTCCCCTATTTCGCGATAGTATAAAACGAGCTGCCCTTCTTTGTACTTTTTCTATGTCATCCGTCAGTCCCACCTGATGCGGCTCTCACACAAAAGTATCGGGTGATATCGGTCTTAGACAGTAGGAATTGGTACATTTTCTTTTTCATTTTCTGATGACTAGGCGATGATAGCAAACACAGAGAATGATTCGCAAACTCTGATTACACCATGATGATCCTTGCCACTGCAGAAAGTATTCCATGAATTTATCCATCTTAAAAATGGGGTGTGGCGAAGACTTCGGAATAAGCCTCTTGATGTATGATATTAACATTTCCGTCTTTTCGTCAAATTGGGCCATAGCTCTTTCCTTACTAATTCGATACAGTTCCTCCTCATTATTTACACGGATTCCCCGTCTAACCTTCAGCATTTTTCTAAAGCTCCACATTTCTAAAGATTTTTCTCCTTTTCTGCTTTTGTCTTTATCGTCCGCTTCACTTCCACATAACGCTGTTGTGCAAATACTTACTTACTAGGTTGGCCGTACAAATGGCTGTCAGTCTTTGGCCTCGCGAATCTGACTCCACCATCATCTTCGGTCCATCTATTCCTCTCTGTCTAATTCCATCGTACTCGTATCCTCTCTGATTCCGACTGTCCATCCAAGCAGATCTCTTCCTCTTAGTCTGTTACCACTGATGTCTTCTCTCACCGCCTATTTTGTGATCTGGCCTTCTCGATGTATTATGTGGCCATAGCACTTCAATCCCCTCTCTTGAATCACTGCCATAACTTTCAGCGATTTGTACAACTCCTATAGTTCTCGGAGTTTTCCTTGGCGCCAGTCTTCTCTGCCCCGCCGCTGGCCCAAAAGTCTATCTCAGAACAGCACTGCAGATGTCACGTTTTTTTTTCTATCTTTTGGGCCAGAATCCAAGCGCAATACTCTAGGTAGGACGACGAGTTGTATGCCAGTCCTGTAGATCGTAATTTTCGTGGATCTCAATAGAGGTAGTACAAATAGTTTCAGAGAAACACCTTTAGACATTGTATGTGGGGCAGTGATCGAAGGAATGCTCAGCCTTTGCTACAGTGAATTAATTTATTACACCACTATATGTTTGATGTAGAGGCTTATCTCACTAGGGGTAAGACAGATACTGCCTACAGGAAAATTAAAGAGACCTTTGAAGAAAAGAGAACCACTTGTATGAATATCAAGAGCTCAGATGGAAACCCAGTTCTAAGCAAAGAAGGGAAAGCAGAAAGGTGGAAGGAGTATTTTTTTTTTTTTTTGTCATCAGTCTACTGACTGGTTTGATGCGGCCCGCCACGAATTCCTTTCCTGTGCTAACCTTTTCATCTCAGAGTAGCACTTGCAACCTACGTCCTCAATTATTTGCTTGACGTATTCCAATCTCTGCCTTCCTCTACAGTTTTTACCCTCTACAGCTCCCTCTAGTACCATGGAAGTCATTCCCTTATGTCTTAGCAGATGTCCTATCATCCTGTCCCTTCTCCTTATCAGTGTTTTCCACATATTCTTTTCCTCTCCGATTCTGCGTAGAACTTCCTCATTCCTTACCTTATCAGTCCACCTAATTTTCAACATTCGTCTATAGCACCACACCTCAAATGCTTCAATTCTCTTCTGTTCCGGTTTTCCCACAGTCCATGTTTCACTACCATACAATGCTGTACTGCAGACGTACATCCTCAGAAATTTCTTCCTCAAATTAAGGCCGATATTTGATATTAGTAGACTTCTCTTGGCCAGAAATGCCTTTTTTGCCATAGCGAGTCTGCTTTTGATGTCCTCCTTGCTCCGTCCGTCATTGGTTATTTTACTACCTAGGTAGCAGAATTCCTTAACTTCATTGACTTCGTGACCATCAATCCTGATGTTAAGTTTCTCGCTGTTCTCATTTCTACTACTTCTCATTACCTTCGTCTTTCTCCGATTTACTCTCAAACCATACTGTGTACTCATTAGACCGTTCATTCCGTTCAGCAGATCATTTAATTCTTCTTCACTTTCACTCAGGATAGCAACGTCATCAGCGAATCGTATCATTGATATCCTTTCACCTTGTATTCCACTCCTGAACCTTTCTTTTATTTCCATCATTGCTTCCTCGATGTACAGATTGAAGAGTAGGGGCGAAAGGCTACAGCCTTGTCTTACACCCTTCTTAATACGAGCACTTCGTTCTTGATCGTCCACTCTTATTATTCCCTCTTGGTTGTTGTTCATATTGTATATGACCCGTCTCTCCCTATAGCTTACCCCTACTTTTTTCAGAATCACGAACAGCTTGCGCCATTTTATATTGTCGAACGCTTTTTCCAGGTCGACAAATCCTATGAAAGTGTCTTGATTTTTCTTTAGCTTTGCTTCCATTATTAGCCGTAACGTCAGAATTGCCTCTCTCGTCCCTTTACTTTTCCTACAGCCAAACTGATCGTCACCTATCGCATTCTCAATTTTCTTTTCCATTCTTCTGTATATTATTCTTGTAAGCAGCTTCGATGCATGAGCTGTTAAGCTGATTGTACGATAATTCTCGCACTTGCCAGCTCTTGCCGTCTTCGGAATTGTGTGGATGATGCTTTTCCGAAAGTCAGATGGTATGTCGCCAGACTCATATATTCTACACACCAACGTGAATAGTCGTTTTGTTGCCACTTCCCCCAATGATTTTAGAAATTCTGATGGAATGTTATTTATCCCTTCTGCCTTATTTGACCGTAAGTCCTCCAAAGCTCTTTTAAATTCCGATTCTAATACTGGATCCCCTATCTCTTCTAAATCGACTCTTGTTTCTTCTTCTATCACATCAGACAAATCTTCACCCTCATAGAGGCTTTCAATGTATTCTTTCCACCTATCTGCTCTCTCCTCTGCATTTAACAGTGGAATTTCCGTTGCACTCTTAATGTTACCACCGTTGCTTTTAATGTTACCAAAGGTTGTTCTGACTTTCCTGTATGCTGAGTCTGTTCTTCCGACAATCATATCTTTTTCGATGTCTTCACATTTTTTCTGCAGCCATTTCGTCTTTGCTTCCTTACACTTCCTATTTATTTCATTCCTCAGCGACTTGTATTTCTGTATTCCTGATTTTCCCGGAACATGTTTGTACTTCCTCCTTTCATCAAAAATGGTTCAAATGGCTCTGAGCACTATGGGACTCAACTGCTGTGGTCATTAGTCCCCTAGAACTTAGAACTACTTAAACCTAACTAACATAAGGACATCACACACACCAAAGCACAAGGCAGGATTCGAACCTGCGACCGTAGCAGCAGCGCGGCTCCGGACTGGAGCGCCTAGAACCGCACGGCCACCGCGGCCGGCACCTCCTTTCATCAATCAACGGAAGTATTTCTTCTGTTACCCATGGTTTCTTCGCAGCTACCTTCTTTGTACCTATGTGTTTCTTCCCAACTTCTGTGATGGCCATTTTTAGAGATGTCCATTCCTCTTCAACTGTACTGCCTACTGCGCTATTCCTTATTGCTGTATCTATAGCGTTAGAGAACTTCAAACGTATCTCGTCATTCCTTAGTACTTCCGTATCCCACTTCTTTGCGTATTGATTCTTCTTGACTAATGTCTTGAACTTCAGCCTACTCTTCATCACTACTATATTGTGATCTGAGTCTATATCTGCTCCTGGGTACGCCTTACAATCCAGTATCTGATTTCGGAATCTCTGTCTGACCATGATGTAATCTAATTGAAATCTTCCCGTATCTCCCGGCCTTTTCCAAGTATACCTCCTCCTCTTGTGATCCTTGAACAGGGTATTCGCTATTACTAGCTGAAACTTGTTACAGAACTCAGTTAGTCTTTCTCCTCTTTCATTCCTTGTCCCAAGGCCATATTCTCCTGTAACTTTTTCTTCTACTCCTTCCCCTACAACTGCATTCCAGTCGCCCATGACTATTAGATTTTCGTCCCCCTTTACATACTGCATTACCCTTTCAAAATTCTCATACACTTTCTCTATCTGTTCATCTTCAGCTTGCGACATCGGCATGTATACCTGAACTATCGTTGTCGGTGTTGGTCTGCTGTCGATTCTGATTAGAACAGCATGGTCACTGAACTGTTCACAGTAACACACCCTCTGCCCTACCTTCCTATTCATAACGAATCCTACACCTGTTATACCATTTTCTGCTGCTGTTGATGTTACCCGATACTCATCTGACCAGAAATCCTTGTCTTCCTTCCACTTCACTTCACTGACCCCTACTACATCTAGATTGAGCCTTTTCAGATTTTATAGTTTCCCTACCACGTTCAAGCTTCTGACATTCCACGCCCCGATTCTTAGAACGTTAGCCTTTCGTTGATTATTCAATCTTTTTCTCATGGTAACCTCCCCCTTGGCAGTCCCCTCCCGGAGATCCGAATGGGGGACTATTCCGGAATCTTTTGCCAATGGAGAGATCATCATGACACTTCTTCAATTACAGGCCACATGTCCTGTGGATACACGTTACGTGTCTTTAATGCAGTGGTTTCCATTGCCTTCTGCATCCTCATGTCGTTGATCATTGCTGATTCTTCCGCCTTTAGGGGCAACTTCCCACCCCTAGGACAAGAGAGTGCCCTGAACCTCTATCCGCCCCTCTGCCCTCTTTGACAAGGCCGTTGGCAGAATGAGGCTGACTTCTTATGCCGGAAGTCTTCGGCCGCTGATGCTGATTATTTGTCAAAATTTAGGCAGTGGCGGGGATCGAAGCCGGGACCGAAGACGTTTTTGATTATGAATCAAAGATGCTACCCCTAAACCCCGGAATCACTTGAGGACAATACTATGGAATGGAACAGGATGTAGATGAAGTTGAAATGGGAGATACGATAGTGCGTGAAGAGTTTTACAGAGCACTGAAAGACCTGAGTCGAAACAAGGACCCGGGAGCAGACAACATTCCATTAGAACTACTGATGGCCTTGGGAGAGCCAGTCCTGACAAAACTCTACCATCTGGTGAGCAAGTTGTATGAGACAGGCGAAATACCCTCAGACTACAAGATGAATATAATAATTCCAATCCCAAAGAAAGCAGGTGTTGACAGATATGAAAATTACCGAACAATCAGTTTAATAAGTCACGGATGCAAAATACTAACTCGAATTCTTTACAGACGAATGGAAAATCTGGTAGGAGCCGACCTCGGGGAAGATCAGTTGGGATTGCGTAGAAATATTGGAAAACGTGAGGCAATGCTGACCCTACGACTTATCTTAGAAGCTAGATTACGGAAAGGCAAACCTACGTTTCTAGCATTTGTAGACTTAGAGACAGCTTTTGACAATGTTGACTGGAATTCTCTCTTTTAAATTCTGAAGGTGGCAGTGGTAAAATACAGGGAGCGAAAGGCTATTTACAATTTGTACAGAAACCAGATGGCAGGTACAAGAGTTGAGGGACATGAAAGGGAATCAGTGGTTGGGAAGGGAGTGAGACAGGGTTGTAGCTTCTCTCCGATGTTATTCAATCTGTATATTGAGCAAGCAGCGAAGGAAGCAAAAGAAAAATTCGGAGTAGGTATTAAAATCCATGGAGAAGAAATAAAAACTTTGAGGTTCGCCGATGACATTGTAATTCTGTCAGAGACAGCAAAGGACTTGGAAGAGCAGTTGAACGGAATGGATAGTGTCTTGAAAGGAGGATATAAGATGAACATCAACAAAAGCAAAACGAGGATAATGGAGTGTAGTCGAGTTAAGTCGGGTGATGCTGAGGGAATTAGATTAAGAAATGAGACACTTAAAGTAGTAAAAGAGTTTTGCTATTTGGGGAGCAAAATAACTGATGATGGTCGAATTAGAGAGGATATAAAATGTAGACTGGCAATGGCAAGGAAAGCGTTTCTGAAGAAGATAAATTTGTTAACATCGAGTATAGATGTAAATGCCAGGAGGTCGTTTCTGAAATATTTGTATGGAGCGTAACCACGTATGGAAGTGAAACATGGACAATAAATAGTTTGGACAAGAGGAGAATAGAAGCTTTCGAAATATGGTGCTACAGAAGAATGCTGAAGATTAGATGGGTAGATCATATAGCTAATGAGTAGGTATTGAATAGGATTGGGGAGAAGAGGAGTTTGTGGCACAACTTGACTAGAAGAAGGGATCGGTTTGTAGGACATGTTCTGAGGCATCAAGGGATCACCAGTTTAGTATTGAAGGGAAGCGTGGAGGGTAAAAATCGTAGAGGGAGACCAAGAGATGAATACACTAAGCAGATTCAGAAGGATGTAGGTTGCAGTAGGTACTGGGAGATGAAGAAGCTTGCACAGCATAGAGTAGCACGGAGAGCTCTATCAAACCAGTCTCAGGACTGAAGACCACAACAACAACAACAACAACATATGTTTGATTAGGCTGCCTTCCATTGTCAGCCTTCTGAAAGCAGAGGCGGAATTTTGTCACTAGAAAGAACCTGTGATGAAAACCAGTGACATCTTGCCCATAGTGGAATGTTCACGACAAATTCTTCGTAGTGCTGCCCTTTTGCTTGTGTGGTACATTACTTTGTTCGTAGTATCGCTTAGACAGCGATAATTTCATTCACGTTTGCCAGGTGACGGGCGAAGGATTGCGAAAACACTTATTGATTCAGTGTAATATATTGGGTCGTTGCTGCATCAATGGATGTGTGTTACACTGCGCGAGAGTTTCTGTGCTAAGCTACAGCGTGTAATCAAGTCTCTATCAATATTCGCCGACACGGTAAGAGCAGGTCAGTGTGCTGGGAAACAATAACCAGCTCGCAATTACACGCCGGCGGCTCCGTGCCGCCGACTGGCCGACAGCCCGTGTGCGGACAGCTTTGTGATTACGCGAGGAAAGAATGGCCGCGCGCGGCAATTCAGATTCGGCACGGGCAGTCGTAATAAACGGATAAGACCCGGCGAGCTCTTGGCTTTGCTTTCTGCACCTCAGGTTGTAGCTCCGAATTACACAGTTTGCACGCCAGTGCGGGTATTGTTTGTGAGGATCTTATATTGAGTGCGTATCTTTACATCGTCGTTTGCTTTCAAGTGGTCTTACGTGATTTTCGAGCACAGTTTTTCCGAAGTGTCTGATATCGTGCTGTTACTGTCAGCAGGGCCCGGTATCGCCCGAGTGCTGTTAACCGCCTCTGCTGTTTACATCTCGCGTTCAGCGTAGGGATGCCGGATATCTTTGAAATAACCTTTTTTTAGATTATATCGTTTTTTTTCCATGCCAGTTTAACTCGAGTCTTAAAACCTCTCAAAGTAACCCGTTCCTGAAATAAATGATTTTCGGTTTTTTATTCCTGTTATTTCATGTAATAAAGGTAAAAATCGTACAAAGACTGAAACGTTTTGAGCCCGGAACAAAGACTGAAAAATTTTGAGCCCTTCAGTTTCAGGAGACTCAGAATCAAAATATTAAATTGATATGCAAATAAAAGGAAGTCCACCCACCGTTCGCAGCTTCTCTCGAAAAGTGACACGTGGTTGAATGCTACATAAAGTCAACAATTCTTCTGCTGATTGTATTTTTTGAAAGTCTGCTCAAAAATCAGGTTGTAATCGAAGATCGTACCACTATTTAGGCATTACGAACAGTAAATGCTAAAGGGTGAAAACTGAGGTTGCAGAACTCTACTTTTAGTATCAAGTTGCCCGTTTTCAAGTGCTACAAACAGATAATGGCGTACTAGGTAGAAACAGGCACTAGATCAGAGGCTTCCTATTTCATTTAAAACTATGGAAGAACTAATAAATTTTAAGTTTTCTCCTTATATGATGTTGCACGTTTGTTGTGACACCTCCCGTCTTTAATTTGTTAAAGCAAGCGGAGCATTTTATTTTGCTGATACTGCATTGCGTAAAATACTTCCTGACTAGGGATGTTACTTGTAAGGCAACTGATATCCGACGAGTACAGTGAGAAAGTACCGTACATATGAGATGGGACAAGTCTTACACACTGTGCACACGTGCCATCTAATAGGTCGTGCCACATGGTAACATGTTCATTATTGTCTCAGCAATGCTGTGCCGCTTCTCGTGACGTGTGTTTGTTGCGCTTGTCTGTCGGAATCGTGATTAAAGTTGCACTGACCACTTTTTCTATTTTCTATAATAACACTACAATATTTCAAACCAAGGGAAATTTTAAGAGTAAAAATCTCTCGTTTTTGAAAAACGTTTTTTTAACAACAAACGATTTTAGCACTGCTGCTGTTGCTGATTCATACTTCGATTTTTTACCCGATTATTGGCCAAAAGCCACCTCTTACTACCGAAACAAAAGAAGCACCGAAAATACCGGTTATTCAGAACGAAAATACCGGTACCGGTTTTTCCCATCCCTAGTCCAGCGAAGGCAACAATGAAGCCGCTACATGTAATCGACGTGTGCGTGCTTTTGTGCAACGTGCTGCCTTTATATTTTTGTTGATTTATTTGCTTCGACTGATTCGTACCTGGTTCGGAGGTAATGCACAACCATCTCTTTCTCTTGCAGGAAATACAGGATTGAAGTAAGCTGAGAAAGTTTACAAATAGTCGTTGCATCTACATAATTTGTACTGATAAGACATTCGAGAAATAACAGTTGACCGTGGACGCTGCAACTGTTTTTCCTCGGCTGTATAGTGCAAGACGAATATAATGTGACTTTGAGAAGCTGCGAGATGATGAACTGGAATATGTTCGGAAGGAGGTAGGACTGAAGTAGTAATATGGATCTGACGGATCGACTTGACGTAGTCGTATAAGACACTGGTCTCGTGATCGGAAGACGGTGGTTCGAATACCCGTCCTGCCATTCAAATTTAGGTTTTTCGTTTATCGTAATTTCCTTACAACGCTTAAGGTAAATGGCCACTGCGTATGTCGTAACCCAACTCGAGCTTCTGCTCTGTCACCAGTGGTCCCGCTGTAGACGATACCTTAAACCCTAAATTTCCTTCCGAACGATATAAACCCCAGTGTCATATATGCACAGTGCTTTTTTCCTGTGAGAACGCCGGAGGAGGCGTAACCCTACACTTTTCTGCCCGTAAAGTAACTTCTTTACGACGATAGAGAACAAAAAATTTGCCAACGTCTTATTTCACGAGCGTAAATCCGATATATTTCATTTTCTCGTGTTGGTAACCGCCGTATGAAAGATGCTAATGCAGTCTGTGATGGCAAAAGCGGTACATTTAACTGTTTCGAAGCAGCAGGGACCCGTTCTCGATAACTGGACCACTGGCAGTCAGTCAGCGAGTCCACTATCTTGTTGTGTGAGTGAGCCGATACGCCGGACACGGCTTGCTTGATTATTCATTTACTACTCGCTTCTTGTTGGTTGTATGCATGATTTACGACGTGTCTTTCCTTTCACTGCAAGTTAGCATAGAGATTAAGGCAAGATGATCAGCAAAATAACGAAGTATTTTGCTTTTTCTCCTGCATCTGCAAAGCTGAAACTTTTCAATGATACATTTGGGAAAAGCAGGAGTTTCGATGTTGTCGGTGGGTTATAAAAGCGAAAATGTAAACCTGAACGCTGAACCCACATGTGAAAATACAGTGAACGAGCAAGTGTGCGATAGCAACCTACGGTTCATGTGCGCTCTAGGTTTATGAAAAGCAGACATCTTCCCGCTAATACCAGGAGTGACTTAAGAAGGCATAGATATTACAGCAGCCACGAACTGGTGTGAAGCTGGAAACTGTTATAATGATAGGTAATGTTAATTACAATGCAGTTTTAAATTTAAATAAATAATAATCTACACTGAAAGCTTCAGTAATTGTCGCTGCATTATATCTAGTGTGAGAGTACCCGAATTTTTTTTTTTTAGATAAAGAACATTGTATATACTCTACATGCAAACAAAATGATTTTTAAGGCAGTATTATATTTGCCCATTCGATAGAGCGGCCCAAAATTAGTCTCTAAAGTTATTAATTTTATCAATACGTATTAACATGGACAGTAAAACACGAAGAACGACAACCAGTACTACGGCAGCGACTCGCGTGCCGCAGTTGCCCACATTGGCCGCTGCCGCCCTGCATGCAGCAGCGCTACTTAGTCGCCAGTAGAGTGCTGGTTAGTCTACTTCGTGTTTTGCTGTTCCTGTTAATACGTATCAATAATACAAACATGGCACTAGACTGATCCGGGAACGCCCTATGGACAGGGCGCATAAAATTCAGCTTTAAAAATAAATTTGTTTGAGAGGGGAAACAAAGTTACACTTTCCGTCGACACTTTGCATCACTTGAAATACGTGACGAGCACTACTTTATTTGGGCTGACTCTAGCTACAAGCTGCGAAAGCAAAATTTCAAATATCTGCCGAAAAAACAGAGAAAACGCGCCTGACGGCGCTTATTCTGAGCTCTTTTAAACTATTATGCATATGGTATTGTTGGATGACTGACAGTTTAGAAGAATGAAGTTAGTGATGGAGCCCTGGCATATACGTACTGTGTTTGTCATTTTACACTCCTGGAAATGTAAAAAAGAACACATTGACACCGGTGTGTCAGACCCACCATACTTGCTCCGGACACTGCGAGAGGGCTGTACAAGCAATGATCACACGCACGGCACAGCGGACACACCTGGAACCGCGGTGTTGGCCGTCTAATGGCGCTAGCTGCGCAGCATTTGTGCACCGCCGCCGTCAGTGTCAGCCAGTTTGCCGTGGCATACGGAGCTCCATCGCAGTCTTTAACACTGGTAGCATGCCGCGACAGCGTGGACGTGAACCGTATGTGCAGTTGACGGACTTTGAGCGAGGGCGTATAGTGGGCATGCGGGAGGCCGGGTGGACGTACCGCCGAATTGCTCAACACATGGGGCGTGAGGTCTCCACAGTACATCGATGTTGTCGCCAGTGGTCGGCGGAAGGTGCACGTGCCCGTCGACCTGGGACCGGACCGCAGCGACGCACGGATGCACGCCAAGAACGTAGGATCCTACGCAGTGCCGTAGGGGACCGCACCGCCACTTCCCAGCAAATTAGGGACACTGTTGCTCCTGGGGTATCGGCGAGGACCATTCGCAACCGTCTCCATGAAGCTGGGCTACGGTCCCGCACACCGTTAGGCCGTCTTCCGCTCACGCCCCAACATCGTGCAGCCCGCCTCCAGTGGTGTCGCGACAGGCGTGAATGGAGGGACGAATGGAGACGTGTCGTCTTCAGCGATGAGAATCGCTTCTGCCTTGGTGCCAATGATGGTCGTATGCGTGTTTGGCGCCGTGCAGGTGAGCGCCACAATCAGGACTGCATACGACCGAGGCACACAGGGCCAACACCCGGCATCATGGTGTGGGGAGCGATCTCCTACACTGGCCGTACACCACTGGTGATCGTCGAGGGGACACTGAATAGTGCATGCACGGTACATCCAAACCGTCATCGAACCCATCGTTCTACCATTCCTAGACCGGCAAGGGAACTTGCTGTTCCAACAGGACAATGCACGTCGGCATGTATCCCGTGCCACCCAACGTGTTCTAGAAGGTGTAAGTCAATTACCCTGGCCAGCAAGATCTCCGGATCTGTCCACCATTGAGCATGTTTGGGACTGGATGAAGCGTCGTCTCACGCGGTCTGCACGTCCAGCACGAACGCTGGTCCAACTGAGGCGCCAGGTGGAAATGGCATGGCAAGCCGTTCCACAGGACTACATCCAGCATCTCTACGATCGTCTCCATGGGAGAATAGCAGCCTGCATTGCTGCGAAAGGTGGATATACACTGTACTAGTGCCGACATTGTGCATGCTCTGTTGCCTGTGTCTATGCGCCTGTGGTTCTGTCAGTGTGATCATGTGATGTATCTGACCCCAGGAATGTGTCAATAAAGTTTCCCCTTCCTGGGACAATGAATTCACGGTGTTCTTATTTCAATTTCCAGGAGTGTATATATTGCTATTTTTGGACATGTTGGTCACATATGGCCTAGTGTGGCAGACAATGTTATTATCGTCCATGTTCAGATGCTCTTTGTCTCTTTGCATAGTTCTCATTACACCATGTTTTACATGATACAAGACAAATAAAGGTTTGGATGACACCTTCAAACATGATTAAAATCTTAATTCTACTGGTACATCAGATTCTTCATTTAGAATTCAGAATTTCATTTAGAATTCAGACTTGACATCTGAGAAATTTTTGTTATATATTCTTCATGATATTTTCTTTGTAGTCTAATTGTTTCATACAGAGGCAAAATAGAATATGCACTTCATCAGTTTGATTTTAGACTACATAAATGAGTGTTTTTACTTTTTTGTTAATGAGTTCAGTATGATGTGATATGAGGTTGGCTTACATGTCCAATATTTTTCTTTTTAGTACACCTATATATAGCTGTGGAATTGGAACCAAATTTTAGATGATGGCTGATACTAAGTTTTACGTGAATAAGTCATAATGTCGGTATGACATGACATTTTTATTTCCACCACATCATTTTTATTATACTTACTTTGATTTGTATAAAAAAAGTATGAAAATGATGTATGTAAAAACTGTACATGATTATTATCTTGCTGTCGGCCGGTGTGGCCGTGCGGTTCTAGGCGCTTCAGTCTGGAACCGCGTGACCGCTAGGGTCGCAGGTTCGAATCCTGCCTCGGGCATGGATGTGTGTGATGTCCTTAGGTTAGTTAGGTTTAAGTAGTTCTAAGTTCTAGGGGACTGATGACCACAGATGTTAAGTCCCATAGTGCTCAGAGCCATTTGAACCATTTTTTTATTATCTTGTTCTATTAATAGGTCATTTTTCCCCTGACTGTATAAATCTCTGTGATAATATTATCTTTTGCTTCACTTTATATTCTCAGTTTGCTTTTGGCCAAGTAATCTTTGTTGCAACTCTGTGATCTCTTAGATAGCACTTCTAACCTGGACTACCAGCACTCTATTTGGTGTTGTACGAACCTGTACTGCAAAGCAAAGTACTTACGTTCTTTATTTTGTCATTGTCATTCAATGCTCTTCATGTGATATAAACGTATGAATGCCGTATGATGCTGTCCTTTTCAAATAAGATTTTTCGTAAGTATTTAAAATCATCGATTACGATTTCTGTGCGGATTGTGTTTCGATGTTTCACTATTTTCAGTTGATTTCATTTTATGTGTACAGCACTATGGAAATGGAATTATGACAAAAACCGGTGGTGAATAAATTGGTATACAAGGCATCATTGTGGTCTTCATGCATTTCAACAGACTTACGAGGAGCACTAGGTATAACTTGAGTTCGGTAAACTACGAAAAAACTTTTCTCTTCTGAAATAATGTGGGACTTCACACTGGATTACTTTATCCAGAATAAAAAATAAAAATTAGCTCTATTAACCATCGTAAAAGAAACCACTCCAGCCTCGAATTATCGCAGTTTCGAGGAATGTGCTTTCACGAAACTGTTTTCCTTCATTTCTTCAGTGGAAACAATTATGCTTTTTTCTGGGTGAACTGTTTCAACGGCAAAGGCGTGTGGGGGAATTCTGAATTTATCATCCAAACTTCAGTCTGAATGAGCTGCCAATATAATGAACATGGTAATGTGGTAATTTCGAGGCACAATAAGGGAGGCGTTTGTAGATGAAATTATATCAGATTTCACCGTATACACTCCTGACCTCTGCATCAGTGCACTATTATTCGTATCTGAATCTCACAAGTGTGCTGTAATAATTGCAATATCGCGAAGAACTACCACCCTGATCATCCTCATATTTATCAATGGCCGTCTGACATATACTGCTGGATAAAGTCGTTCTCCAGACCTTAAACGCAATATAACCTTCAGCTGTAGGCACATCTTTTGCTCCTGTTTATATTGCCACTTTCGGTTAGTTATAATCTTCATCCTTTTTATCACGGGACTAAATCAAAAAACTTCGTTGGTCAGTCTAATATCCAATTAGTGGCATCATGCCCAGCTTAGTGCCATATCTCTTTCATTGAATTCATAATTATGTCTTGCACCCCTGTCTGCTCCCTCAACCATTTGTTTGTTTTGCTATCACTCTCCTTACGATTTACAACATAGATCCCTAACTTATTGAAAGAAGAAACCCAGGTTTTTGAATGATTTTCATAGTAGAAGTCCGTATCTCACTGCCATAAGCCAAAAATGATAATTTACACTGATTATATACCTTTCGTTTCACATACATCGAAAGCTTAGATTTGAGAGCTATTTAGCTTACTGAATTACGGGCCATTTCAACTTTCGTGTTTTATTTCTATTCTTCTCATCATGGCGTCATAACTTTGTCTACTTTTTCGTAACGATGTGAAGAATGTTATTCTTTAACATGAAAATCATGCGTCACTTGATAATGAGCAGAGCTCAAAACTCCTTTTAAAATAAAGTTCAACGTGTAATGGGACACCCTCCTCTAAGATCACCTTTTTTTGATAGAAGTAGTCGGCATCAGGATTAATCCCGAATCTGGTACAGGTGAACATTCTCGGCTGTTTCACTGAAAGAATTTCATTTGATTTTGTATACGATGCATTATATTTCAGGCCAAAATGTATAAAAAAGAAATTAATTCGTTACACTCTGTACTTAAGGTTAAAATTATTATTCTTTTAGAAATATTTGAAATTATGAAATATCTGGCATACCTAAAATTCATATTATTACTTGCGGAATCTAAAGCGAATTATTGAATCTATTTTTGGATTCGTTTATGAGATAATGATATAATGTGGTAAAGATTCTACTTTTGTCAATAAAGTTTGTAAACTCTTTTGCTTTGTAGACTCTTTGGATTACTGTGAGTACCGCAGAATGTAGGAGTACTGATGGGCATACCTCTGATGGAAACAGACTTATTAATAATTTGAACATTGTGAATTTGTGTTCTGAAGTGGAATTTGTAAAGTCGATGTGATATTGAAAAATTTTAAAAAATAAAATTCAGGAGTAAAACTGTCAAATCTTCATTATTCAGATCAACAGGAACCTCAACCTAGAGAATGTACCCCTAGACGGGAGAACTGCAGTCAACAACAAGAAGAGAAGACGAAGAAAAGTAAAAATTTTTCCTTTGTAAATCTTACGCCTCTCGAAGCTTTTAAAACTAATGAAGACACTAAGAAAATTTAACATTGCTGTGTGGGAGGGTAAGATTACAAACACCAATAGTTGTGAATTCAAAACTGAATTTTTTTTCAAATTAAGGAACTTTGGCAGCAGTTTAAAAATTATTAAAATTGGTTTTCTTCGATTACTTACGATTCGATTGTGGTGCACAAATGGAAAAAAAATTTCATTCAATGTGTTTTCAAACGTCTTGGGCATTCCTAATCCAAAGCATGTTGTCAGATACTGACAGTAGGCAATTTTTCTTACATCATTCGTAGTAGCGGGTTGATTATTTTGTTTCTTGTTCTGTAATCTATGTACATGTAAGAATTTGAATGAGTGGCAGACGGACATTTCTTAGGAAAAATAAATGTTTCGTCCAGCGTAGTGAAGGAGAAATAAGCAGTATATACTTGAAATATCTGGGATCTTTCCGTAACATCTGCAGCGTGATGAACTTCACTGGAACGCCACACATGCGTTAGGAAAGTTGTTGCTTAACTTGCAACATGAAAGTAAAGAGAGGCTGAAGACGAGAAAGCGAGTGCAGCAACGGCAAAGATACTGGGCAGAACGCTAGACCAGAGTAAACAGACTCGAGTAGATGTAGGCTACAGTAGTTGTGCAGAGATGAAGAGGCATGAACAGATTATACTTCCGTTGAGACGTGCATCAGACGGTTTTGTCGATAGGGAACTGCTAATCAAGGCTTCCGCAAGGAGTCTCGGGGTGCAGACGTAATGGATCACAACATGGTATAGTCACACTATACAGATACTTGTAATTAAAAATGTGCGGAAGTATAATAATAATAAATTTGATTAATAGTAAACAAAGTATGTGCCGTATGTAGATGGTAGGGAAAAACTTCAAAATACCACATATTGATTCTTCCATCATCTATACTGAAGTGTTGGTGAAGTTTTTGAGATCCACTTCAAGCTGTACTAAGAAAGAGGTCCCCTAGTTAATCCCAGTTTTAAAGTTAGTAGACTTTTATTTGTATGGCAGTAGCACTTTGCTTGTAAGGCCGAAACTGAGTTGCAGTTAGACAAAAACAATGGACTGGACGAGGAGTGTTTAGTAAGTAATGCAGAAATTTTTTTGGAAAAGCAGGTTGGTTTTATTAAGGATTCCAATAAAAGATATTATTTCCCGTTCCTTTGGCTACAAAACCCTGTTTTTCAACATAATCTCAATTCAATACGACGGCCGTACCCCATCTTACTGGTAGGGCCTGGCCGGCCGCTGTTGCCGAGCGGTTCTAGGCGTTTCAGTCCGGAACCGCGAGACTGCTACGGTCGCAGGTTCGAATCCTGCCTTGGGCATGGATGTGTGTGATGTCTTTAGCTTAGTTAGGTTTAATTAGTTCCACGTTCTAGGAGACTAATGACCTAAGATGTTAAGTCCCATAGCGCTCAGAGCCATTTCAACCATTTGGGAGGGCCTGTACGCCCGTGTGATACCACTCTACTGGTCGACATCGGACCAGATGACTGGCTGTATAAACAACCTCCCCACAATCCACGTACTGCTTCCTCCGCAGTGCATCCTTCATTGGGTCAAACAGATGGAAGTCGGAAGATGCGAGACTCGGACTGTAGGGTTGATGAGGACGAATTGTCCAATGAAGTTTTGTGAGCTCCTATCGGTTCACAGACTTGTGTGAAGCCTTGCGTTGTCGTGGGAAAGACGTTCGTTTGCATTTTTGTTGAGACGAACTCACTGAATTCGTTTCTTCATTTTCCTTAGGATAGCACAATACACTTCGTAGTTGATCGTTACACCCTGAGGGAGGACGTCAAACAGAATAACTTCTTCAGAGTCCCAGAAGACCGTCACCGTGACGTTTCTGGCTGAGTGTTCGGCTTTGAGCTTTTTCTTCGCAGGAGAGGTGGTGTGGAACTTCTCCATGGATTGCCGTTTTGTTTCCCTTTCGAACTGATGAACCTACGTTTCTTCGCCCGAGACGATGTTAGACAAAAAAATTTCACTGTCAGCCTTGTAACACACTAGCAGCTGTGCACGAGTGTTCCTTCGTTGTTGTTAATGGTGTTGTGTTAGGCGGCGAGTAAATCAGTGGGCACGCACTTTTGGGTACTCCAACTGATGGACGAGTGTCCGAGCACTACCAACAGAGAGGTCTAGTTGAGCAGCGAGGTGTTTGATTGTTATCCATTGATCATCTCGAAAGAGAGTGTCCGCACGTTTCACCCTGGCAGCAGTCAAAGCTGTGAGCGGCCGGCCGGCTCGCGGAAGGTAGGACAGGTTTACGTGACCTTGTAGCGTTGATGACAGAAGCCTCGCCCAACGACTCACCGTACTTGTGTTCACTGTCAGGTCTCCGTAGATATTCTGCAAGTGCTTATGAATATCTGCGATGTTCTGGTTTCCTGTCGAAATAAACTCGATGACAGTTCTGTGCTTGGAACGCACATCCGTTACAGACGCCATTTTGAAGGCTCATATATCGCCGCCATGTATCGGAACTTCATGAAACTGCAGCGTCTGAAGCAGGAATATTCCCCTGTGTCCCACAAGAAATTCCGCACATGTAGAAAATGCCAGAAGGGCTCTGAGCACTATGGGACTCAACTGCTGAGGTCATAAGTCCCCTAGAACTTAGAACTACTTAAACCTAACTAACCTAAGGACATCACACACATCCATGCCCGAGGCAGGATTCGAACCTGCGACCGTAGCGGTCGCGCGGTTCCAGACTGCAGCGCCTAGAACCGCTCGGCCACACCGGCCGGCCGAAAATGCCAGAGAAAAGAATTGTATTACATTACTTATGGAGCGCCCCTCGCAGATCGATCAAGGAAGTTCGTCGTTCAGTTCGAAGACATAAGACAAGGACGTGACGAAAATATAATGGT
Source organism: Schistocerca serialis cubense (assembly GCF_023864345.2). NCBI lineage: Eukaryota > Metazoa > Arthropoda > Insecta > Orthoptera > Acrididae > Schistocerca > Schistocerca serialis. Next base: position 857,069,300 of record NC_064639.1, on the reverse strand, counting down.
TTGTAGTTGAATCACATTAGAAAACTTGCAACAGCAACATGGGTACGTGTCACTCACAATCGTAAAGGAAGAAAAAGACTAGAGATTGCCTTTAACCAGCCGAAGGTTTAAATGGATGATGATGATAATGTTGAAGGTAATAGCAGACGATAGGCCAGGACAATGTTTACTGCGAAGACTTTGTAAGGGGTTCATTACTATTCGCTAGCGCACTTGGGCAGACGTAATTTAGATGGATTGCTCACGCGCTGCCTGCGATATGGAATATCTATGCTACAATAGAGTCGCAGGTCAGAGCTGTGTTGGCAGTAAGTAGAGTTTAGTAGCTTGCAGAGAGCAGTCGTGTTTTGTAGCTCACACAGAGCTCTTGAGTTCTGAAGTTCGGACAGGACAGTCCAGCGTTTGACTTGTGTTGGGCCGGTCGTGTAGAACGATGGCAGTACCTGAGCGATGTAGTATATAATTGTTATTTGTTGCCGCGCGCATATGTTAATTGCCACACCTGATTTAACCACAATTGTAATGTTAAAGTCCCATGTAAATTCCTTGCAGAAATGTTTCAATAATAACTTATGTTCTGAAGAAAATTTTTGCCAGTAATTTATCTGAATTTAAAGATTTTACGTATTTTTCCTGTGCATACTCATGTTGATTAAGCAAAAGAAAATCAGTTGTTTTCCTACAAGTGAAAATCTAGTGGTCAGCACTGCACTAGGCTGCGCCAAAAATTTCTTATAGGAGCAGATATAAAGATAGCGTTATCCGGCGACATCGTTATGAGGTAAGAACTTTTCGGTTTATTCAGGGCCATGACGCAGCGCTGCTGACGTCAAAACTTATTAATTTCGATATGCAGTCAGTCTTTAATGGAAGGTCACATTAAATCTTGAAATTTTATTATTGGAAAGAAATTTTTCTATTGGGAACTTAAACGAGATTTTTTTGTTGGGAGGTTACACTAAATGTGAATATTATAATATAATTATATTTTTCTGTTGGGAGCTTACAACTTTCTTGTGGAAGGCCAGCTTGAAGGATCTGTGAATGATGCTCTAGAGCAGGGCACGTGGTATTACAAATTCAGATGGTTCAAATGGCTCGAAGCATTATGGGACTTAACATCTGAGGTTATCAGTCCCCTAGACTTAGAACTACTTAAACCTAACTAACCTAAGGACAGCACACACATCCGTGCCCGAGGCAGGATTCGAATATGCGACCGTAGCAGCAGGGTGGTTCCAGACTGAAGCGCCTACAACCGCTCGGCAACTACGGCCGGCACGTGGTATTACTCAGAAAAGCGAAAGAAACATGTACACCTGCATACTATCATGTAAGGCCCCCGCGAGCACGCAGAAGTGCCACAACACGACTTGGCATGGACTCGACTAATGTCTGAAGTAGTGCTGGAGGGAAGTGACACCATGAACGCTGCAGGGCTGTCCATAAATCCGTAAGAGTACGAGGGGATGGAGATCTCTTATGAAAAGCATGTTGCGAGGCATCCCAGATATGTTCAATAATGTTCACGTCTGGGGAGTTGGTGCCTAGTGGGAGTGTTTAAATCCAAAAGAGTGTTCCTGGAGTCACTTTGTGGCAATTCTGGACATGTGTGGTGTCTCATTGTCTGCTGGAATTGCCGAAGTCCGTTGGGATGCACAATGGACATGAATGTATGCAGGCAATCAGACACAGGTTGCGTACGCTTCACCTGTCAGAGTCCTATCTAGATGTGTCAAGGGTCCCATATCACTCCAACTGCACACGCCCCACACCATTACAGAGCCTCCAGCAGCTTGAACAGTCCCCTGCTGACATGTAGGGTCCATGGATTCATGAAGTTGTCTCCATACCCGTAGACTTCCATCCGCACGATACAATTTGAAACGAAACTCTTCCGACCAGGCAACACGTTTCCAGTCATAAACAGTCGAATGTCGGTGTTAACGGGCCCAGCCAAGGCGTATAGCTCTGTGTCGTGCAGTCATCAAGGGTACACGAGTGAGCCTTCGGCTCTGAAAGCCCATACCGATGATGTTTCGTTAAATGTTCCCTCGCTGACACTTCCTCACGGCCCAGAATTGAAATTTGCAGCAGTATTCGGAAGGGCTATACTTCTGTCACGCTGAAAGATTCTCTTCAGTCGTCGTTGGTCCCGCTCTTGCAGGATCTTTTTCCGGCCGCAGTAATGTCGGAGATTTGATGTGTTACCGGATTCCCGATTTTCACGGTATACTCGTGAACCGTAGTACGGGAATACCCCACTTCATCGCTACCTCGGAAATGCTGTGTCCAATCGCTCATGCGTCGACTATAACGCCACTTTCAAACTCACTTAAATATTAATAATCTGCCACTGAAGCAGCAGTAACATATCAAACAACTGCGCCAGATACTTGTCTTATATAGGTGTTGCCGATCGCAGCGCCGTATTCTGTCTGTTTACATATCTCTGTATTTGAATACGCAAGTCTATACCAGTTTCTTTGGCGCTCCAGAGTTGTACCGAGCTTCGGGCTCCTACCGTTGCGGTTGCAGAAGGATTGCCTGTTTCTAATTGGCGTAGCGGTGTCCACCGCAAACTGCTCTCCATCGACACTACACGGGTAATCTTGAAGGTTGTTGTACAACACGTATCATACATGGAAGCCGTTTGTAAAGTGCCTATCTGAAGCGTCACGATGGCATTGTAACTGACTCTTATGCCTGTCGTTATATCATCCACACAGTATCTGAGGTCTATCACCTGCCTGGCAAATAATTTTTGACGAAGTAAGACGACCAAGGGAATCCTAAAATAACGAAGCGTTTTTCCGTAATCTGTCAGGAAGTCACATTAACATTAGAACGAAATTTTCACTCTTTAGCGGCGTATGCACTGATATGAAAATTCCTGGCAGATTTATTTATTGGCACCAGATTAGCACTTATTAGTGTGACAAATTAAGCGATACGGTATAGCTGTTTCGTAACTCTAGCAAGAAATTGCTAAGTTTACAGTTAAAGCTGGCGCTCTTCAGTTCTGTATGCGGGCGGTTAGGTGATGTATCAGCTGCAAGGTCACCCCACTCTCAAAGGAAGTATGTGTTTCTTACAAAACGAAGACTTGATCACCAGACAAAAAATTGATTAAAATTTCAGAAAAATTCGATCGCTGATCGAGGCGTCTACAAACAATTCTTCGCTGGTCATCGGGGCTCATTTCAAAGGGGGGCTCAACACTGAAGACATGTTACAGTCAACGAGATTTCCGGCGAGAAGACGTGTCTGGAGACACTCCGGACAGCGGTAGGATATCAACCTCACTGTCGCCTGCCATACGGACGAGCAACCAGGAGGGACGGTCTGAGGCTTACACTGCAGGAACGTAACGTCCGTTCCTACACGGAGAGTGTCTCTACTGCTTGTCTTCGTGCTTGGCAAACTCTAAATTGGCCAGCAAGGTCGGTCGTGTCTCTCCTCAAACTGAGAACGTTTGGAGCATTATGGGCAATGCCCTTCAACCATCTCTAGATTTTACAATCTGACACATCAATTGGACGGAATTTGGTACGATATTCTCAGGAGGACGTCCAACATCAATCAAAGCCCTTTCATAATGGCCAGAGATGGACCAACGTGTTACTGATTTCCTCAATCTGTGAAGCTCTTTCTCTTGAATAAATCATTCAATTTTTCTGAAATCGTAATCACTTATTTGTCTGTACATGTACATCACATACACCGATTTCCGTTCCATTCTTTCGTGGTGCTAAGTTGTAAGTAGGCTGTTTAGGTTTTTAGGTTGGTAAAGTCACGTAGCGCTCTGTATGAAAATCACTGGCTGTGCTGTGTGCAGTCTGTGGCTGGTTGGCATTGTTGAAATATTCGCTATTGTACTGTTGGGCATTTGGATGTGAACAGCCCATAGCGTTGCGCAGTTGGAGGTGAGCCGCCAGCAGTGGTCGATGTGGGGAGAGAGATGGCAGAATTTTGAGAGCGGACGATCTGGACGTGTGTACATCACAAAGAGTAAATTTGTAATACTGGATATCACGAACTGATATATATATATGATGACTTTTGAACATTATTAAGGTAAATACACTGTTTGTTCTCCATAAAAATCTTTCATTTGCTAACTATGCCTATCAGTAGTTAGTACCTTCAGTAGTTAGAATCTTTTATTTAGCTAGCAGTATTGGCGCTCGCTGTATTGCAGTAGTTTTGTGAGGTAAGTGACTCATGAAAGGTATAGGTTATTGTCAGTCAGGGCCATCCTTTTGTAGGGATTATTGAAGACAGATTTCGTTGCGCTAAAAACATTTTGTGTCAGTTTAGTGTTGATCAGAATAAGTAAGAGAGAAATGTCTGAGTACGTTTTGCTTAGCTGTTTGAAAATCAAATAACGTAAGAGGTATATCAGCACAGTAATTCATTAATTTTTCCAAGGGGATGTTTCAAAGTTTCTTCTTTTTCTTTTTTCTTAGGGTGTATATGCTCTCGTCTTCAGGTGCGGTATTGTGGTATTGATCAACGTTTTGGCCATTATTGTAACATATGTTACTACGGTTGTATATTTTCTGTTGGACCAGTAACACTTCAGCCCTTACATACATGTCCATCATCCATTGATAAAACGTTGTACTAGGTTGTCTTAAGACTGTATGGCAGATGTGAGAAGGACAAAGATGAAGTCCTCCCTTGATGACTGCTTTTATTTAAATTTATATCGGATGGTATTGTCAAATGAGGAGTTAGCCATTGTTGTGATGTGTTGCCCGCGCGGTGCCCGGTGTTGTTTTACACGTTGCTTTTAGCACATTATATAGAGTCCGCGGAGTTGCGAAGGCTGCTTAAACTCTCTGCGCCCACCTTGCTGCTGCGTGCTGCGCTGTACCGAAGGTAATTCGATACCCATGCGTGAAATCGCATGCGATATTAGACGAACGTGTGCTTTCAAACGGTGAACACATCTGCGACTCTGCGCTGCACAGCAGTCGCGGCACTTTGACAAAGTCATTTCGGGAACAAAGAAGGCATAGTGCAAGGAACACCTGTTTTAATCGAACAATAAGAACTGAAGTTATGTCTTTTCGACATCAATAATAAAGATTATCACAACAGGACGATACGTGATACAGCATTAAACACAAGTCACAGACAACAGCGCTGGGTCGGCCGCTGTGGCCGAGCGCTTCTAAGCGCTTCAGTCAGGAACCGCGCTGCTGCTACGGTCGCAGGTTCGAATCCTGCCTCGGGCATGGATGTGTGTGGTGTCCTTAGGTTAGTTAGGTTTAAGTTAAGGTTTAAGTTAGGTTTAAGTTAGGTTTAAGTAAGTCTAGGTGACTGATGACCTCAGATGTTAAGTCCCATAGTGCTCAGAGCCATTTGAACCATTTGAACAACAGGGCTGGAAGTTAAAAAAAAAAAAAACACTCAGCGTTCACAGTATTGACGAGTGGTGCTGGCAGTGAGGATGTTCACGTAACGATAGTTTTTGGACGGACTTCGATTCAGCGGTGACATGGAATCTTAGAGCAGCCAGTAACTTCTCGGTACAAGTACTGGTTGGTTATAATTAAAGTGCAGCTACTTACAGAGGTCCAGTGTGGGCCGTAGCAATTGTATGGAAGAGAAACTTGGTAGATATTTTAGTGCGTTGCTGCGGAACCGATTTACGCTGGAAAAATATTAATTCCAATACTGGCCACCAAGTGCAAATCTGGCGCCGTAAATGCATGAAAGACATACGAAAATGTTTCCATATGTAATGGATTAGGAAAGGGACGTGGACAGAAAACGTCAAAAAAGTGAGAAGGGCATATTTTTCTTATTAACTGCCACGTAAACGATTTGTTAATGTGAGCAACGGGTTAATGTTTACCGGCTTTCAGATCGGGTAGAGACTGAACGCGTCCGCTGTAAACGCGTTCTATTAGATATCCCCAGAGCCAAAAGTCACATGGGTTTAGTTCAGGTTATTATTATTATTATTATTATTATTATTATTCTGGTGTCAGAAACATACAGATACATGTATATACATTTTACACAGTTGTGATTAAATTACTTTTGAGCAAAACTTGTCCACTTCCAGTGCATTTTCTGTTGCTTGTTGAAGATCATCTTCTGTACAGGAGACTGGGCGCAATCGACACCGAAGCATGTGCCGAACAGTCTGTCCAGAAACTCTTAACAGGCAACGCATCTGGCAAAACCTTTGGAGATAACACGTTTGTGGTCGGTTGCATTAAGCAGAACTTTCACTGGACGAGCGACATGAAGTGTTGCCTCATCTTGAGTCAAAACAGTGGTTTCCTCACAGCTGTGCTCTTCCAAAGCAGGAATCACATGCTGTACAAGGAGGTCCCGATAACGTAGAGACGTCACGGTACACCTGACAGGCCCCCTCTGAACGTATTCTCTTCAAAGAACGGACCGAGGATAAAGTCGCTTCTGAATCCGCATCACACAGTTATACACGCCGATTGCAGTGCCTCTTCGTGCACAACACGCGGTTAAACAGTCCGCCAAATTCGGCAGTTCCGTGTATGTTGCACGCTTTTGCGCAAAATATGCTTCGTCACTCCAAAGAATATTTGCCAACAACATGTCACTAATTTCAATCCGTGCCGGAAACCGACGAGCAAAATGAGAACGTTGCTGTGGCTACAAATTTGTTAAGGCTTTTGTGGCCGCTTGTTGACAAACTGCCTGTTGGATTCTGTCTCGGCTTCTTCGAGCGACGTTCGTTTGATGATTTGTTTGACATTACGACAGCACGAGTGACAATGTGTAAGTAGACTGTTTAGGTTTTTATGTTGGTAACGCCACGTAGCGCTCTGTACGAAAATCACTGGCTGTGCTGTGTGCAGTCTGTGGCTGGTTTGCATTGTTGTTGGCTATTGTAGTGTTGGGCAGCGGGATGTTAACAGCGCGCAGCGTTGCGCAGTTGGAGGTGAGCCGCCAGCAGTGGTGGATGTGGGGAGAAAAATGGCGGAATTTTGAGACAGTGTGTCCATCAGAGACAGTAAATTTGTAAGACTGGATGTCATGAATTGATATATATTATGACTTTTGAACACTGTTAAGGTAAATACATTGTTTGTTCTCTATCAAAATCTTTCATTTGCTAACTATGCCTATCAGTAGTTAGTGCCTTCAGTAGTTTGAACCTTTTATTTAGCTGGCAGTAGTGGCGCTCGCTGTATCGCAGTAGTTCGAGTAACGAAGCTTTTTGTGAGGTAAGTGATTTGTGAAAAGTATAGGTTAATGTTAGTCAGGGCCATTCTTTTGTAGGGATTATTGAAAGTCAGATTGCGTTGCGCTAGAAATATTGTGTGTCAGTTTAAGCACAGAAATTCAATAAGTTTTCTAAGGAGACGTTTCATATGTCGACCCTTAGCCGTGGATACCTCACTGGAATCTTCTGATTTTTTCTTGTAGTTTGTGTAATTCGCGTAGCTATTGTTTATTGCTAGCGCGTAATCATAGAGAGAATCTTCGTTGTAGTTGTAGTTTTTCATTGTTGTACAGTAAAACAGTTGTGGCATGCATGCAGATTTGCACCAAGTATTTCGCAGCTGCGCTTGCAATTAACTAGATATTATTTTCAGTGCTATGCTAATGTTTTTTCTTATTTTACTCTTCAAATTGTGCTTTTCTGTGTTATCGTGTGAAATATTGTGACAATAATGGGGTGTGAAAAACGTAATACTAGGCTCCAAAGTAAACTAAGAAATGACAGTGAAGAGGAAAGCAGTGTGTTAGCGCCACTGTGTAATGAATTAACTATTGCTCAAAGTAGTAATTTGGTAATTGTGCATAGGGAAATGGAGTGGGCTGCAAATAATGGTGTAGACAGTGAAACAATTAGTGAACAGGGAAGCATTATCGATCGATCGGTCGGCAACAGCTCGCCTCAGGAATCCGAAATGACAGGATACGATCTTGCAAATACTGTAGATTCAGATTTTGCGTCCTCACCGTTTTCTCAAATAAGTCAAGACATATTTTCTGCTTTTCAAAATGCGAATATTTCCGGTTCAAATGCACTGCCGAAAAGCACCGAGGAACATGTTTCAGACACCAGTGCATTGTTATTACAGTTAATGCAACAAATGGGACAAAGGCTACAAAAGTTAGACACAACGCTTGAACAAAATCAGAAACAAATGGAACAAAATCTTCAAAAGTTAGACACGATGGAACAAAATCAGAGACAAACACAGCAACAGCTTCAAAACTTAGACTCATTGGAACAAACGCCTGAACAAACACGTGAAGGTTTAACTGCTGAGTTACTTAAAATCGAATCGAAATGTCAAAAAGTTTGTAATGACGTAAAAACACAAATTTGTGAAATTTTCAACCTATTTTTTCACGTCATGAAAATGCATTACAGAATCACGAAGCAGCCATAAATGAACCGCAAACTATTGTTCATGAAAACCACGACACCTTGCAAGCTAAAATTGACTCAGTTGCATCTACCGGTTCGGATAAACTATTTAAACTACCGACAAAACGAAGCTGGCCGAAGTGGCCGAGCGGTTAAAGGCGCTACAGTCTGGAACCGCACGACCGCGACGGTCGCAGGTTCGAATCCTGCCTCGGGCATGGATGTGTGTGATGTCCTTAGGTTAGTTAGGTTTAAGTAGTTCTAAGTTCTAGGGGACTTATGACCACAGCAGTTGAGTCCCATAGTGCTCAGAGCCATTTTTTGACAAAACGACAGACCCGAATTTCATCAGAACTGGCGGGATTCAAACAGGGCAGGGCCCTATCGACAAGGTGAATTTGTAGAAGTTAGATCTCCAAATCCCAATACTGACACACGCCAACAAAGAGACAATAGGCAATGACTCACACCACTGGCAGCCACAAAACATACTTATGAGGCTGACAACGTAGCTGCCGTGGCTAGTAATTACATAAAGATGGAAGACTTTAGGGACATCTTACTCCAGGAACACGACGTAAAACATAACAACATTGCATATCCTGTGATTCACATTACAGTAAATGACGTAAAATTTACGGTAGTACTTGACTCTGGCAGTCCCATTTCAGTAATTAGTGAAACAGCCTTTAGCAAATGCAACAAATCGAACGATTTCCCCACACTTCCGTTATGTAGGATTAAATTAAAAGGTGCAACCGTTGGAAAAAGTGTAGATGTACGCCAACAAACCAACTTAGAATTCTTTTGTCAAAGCCACAGCTTCTCTATGAACTTTCTTATTGTTCCATTATTGTCGACGGAAATTATATTGGGAGTAGACTTTCTGAATGAATACAAAGCAATCTTAAACTTTCACGATGCTGAAATAAGTTTAGAGAAAGAAGGTAAGTCAGTAGCTTTGAAATTTGAAGATTGGCTCTCAAACCATGACGAAGAAATTAATCGGCTTTACCTCCTGTCAGACAACAGTTCGGAATTTTCGACGGAACTAGACACTAACAATCACTCTGCAAGTACTGACAGGGATGATATCGACGGCATATTTGATACTAATGAGTTAATTCAGAATAAAAATCAAACAATTGAGAACTGTAATGACACTGATAGGCAGGACCTTTTTGAGATTTTACAAGCACATTCCACAGTTTTTACTCACAAAGCAGGAATAATTAAGGGATTTCAATACCAATTTCGTGTTCGTGAGCATACTAAATTTTGTGTTAGACCATACGTAATTCCGGCACATTATAGGGACTGTGTTAGAACAGAAATACAATCTATGGTTGACGAGGGCATTATTGAGCCTGCAGTTAGCTCATACAACAATCCATTACATGTTGTTGAGAAGAAAAATGGATCGATCAGAGTTGTCTTAGATTCGAGACAAATCAATACTATCATCATTCCTGAAACCGACAGGCCGCAAACGATGGAAGACCTTCTTCAAAATTTTAATGGTGTAAAAGTGTTGTCTTCTATTGATCTCAGATCCAGCTTTTAGTCAGATTGAACTTCATCGAGAATGTACAAAATGCACAGCTTTTCTTTGTTTCGGCGTTTGTTATCAGTTTCGGAAACTTCCTTTTGCTTTGAACATTTCTTCGGCAGCATTCATTCGCGGGCTAAATTCCATATTACCTGATTTCTTAAAACGTCACGTCACCTTATATGTGGATGATATTCTAATAGCAGAAGCCTCATGGGAACAACATATTCGCATCCTCAACAGTTTTGTTACGTATTTTTGAAGAATCTGGAATTACAGTTAACTTGGAAAAGTCTGAATTCGATAGCGCAAAGGTGAGGTTTTTGGGACATATTATTTCTTCTGAAGGCATTTAGCCAGATCCTGAAAAGTTAGAAGCAATCAGAGCCATTCCAGTTCCATCCACAAAATGACAAGTCTGCAGTTTTCTAGGTCTCGAAAATTTTTACCGTCGTTTTTTGAATATGCAAATTCTAGTTACACCAAACCTTTGTTCTCTCACTGGAAAAAATACTATTTGGAACTGGGACGAACAAGCACAGTTGGAATTCAGTTCTTTGAAAGAATCGCTACTTAACGCGCCAAAACTACCTCATCCAGATCTGTCACAAGATTTCTGCCTTCGCACGGATTCCTCTAAAGTAGGTCTTGGTGCCTATTTATTTCAAGAAGCCATGGAAAACGACACTACTGTTCAGAAAACCATTGCTTTTGCTAGCCGAGTGCTAACAAAATCTGAAGAAAATTATTCAGTTACTGAATTAGAAGCTTTAGCTGTCGTTTGGCATTTAACAAATTCCGTTTCTTTCTTTCTGGTAAGCACGTAAAAGTATACAGTGATCATCGTGCATTACAATTTCTTATGTCTTCAAAATTAAATCATGACAGGTTAAAACGGTGGGCATTGTCTCTGCAAGAATTCCACTTCACAATACTCTACATCCCGGCAAGGAGAACATTATTGCGGACGCACTGTCACGCGCACCGGCTGGGCTTGAGAAAAGTAACACAGAAGGCAACCTCGAGAAAAATTTCAGTATTCTTTACATTCAGAAAGTCGCCTTTGAAAACTTCGTCACCACATCTTTAAAGGACATTACTCATGAACAAGATAAAGATCCGATTTGGAAAAATATCAAAAGTAAATGGCATGAAAAGACACACACTCAGATTCGGCATAATTATCTGGTTAGAAACAACATACTGTTCAAACGCTGCACTGTTGATGACAAACTATGGGTACTCTGCATTTCAGACGATTTTGTTAATAAGCTCATTTGGTACAATCATTTCAGCTACACACATTTTGGTCCACGAAAATGTTATCATATTCTTCGGACGACTTGTTATTTTAACAATATGGGAAAGAGAATTCGAAGAGTCTTGTCTATTTGTAACATTTGTCAAAAGGCTAGACCATCTACTGTCTCACATCGTGCTCCGTTGTTTCCTACCATTCCTTCTAAATTAAAAGAATTTGCTGCTGTTGATCTCTTGGGACCCCTTGTCAGAACATCGAACGGATTTTCGTACGTTCTAGTCGCTGTTGAACTTACTTCAAAATTTGTTTCTTTCACACCGTTACGTAAAGCCACTGGGCGGTCTGTATCCAATGGCTTTATGAAAAATTTCTTACGTGAAGTTGGACACGTCAATAAAGTCATTTCAGCTAACGGACCGCAATTTAGGTCTGCTGTTTGGTCACGCATGCTTCGGAATCATAAAATCAAACCTGTTTTTATTTCATTGTACTCACCACATTGTAACCCGTCTGAACGAATTATGAAAGAAATCAACAAGCTTTGCAGACTTTATTGTCACAGAAAGCATCAGCATTGGGACAGATATTTGTACTTATTTCAAAACGTGCTGAATGAAATGCCTCATGACTCCACTGCTTTACCACCTACTCCTGTACTGAAGAATGAAGAACCACCGAACAGAATCAGAGAGCTTGTACCTTTCCCGAATACACGTAAACTTCGACAAATCTGCAGCAGACAAAAGGAGGAAACTACACTGCAAAGCAAATGCAAAGGAATTACATATTGATCAGAAAGTTCTCATTAAAGCTCATTCATTGTCACATAAGAAGAAACACTTGAGTCACAAATTCTTTCTGATTTACAATGGACCTTACAGAATCCGACGTATAACACATGATAATTGCGTTGAAATTGAAACTCTGCGTACTAGGAAGAGTAAAGGATTGCACCACATTTCACATGTAAAACTGTTTATTGAGAGGTGATTTGCTTTTTAACTTGGTCTTTGCCATAAAATTTTTCACTTCACACTACTAGAATTTGTCACACTGAGAAACTGTTAACATGCAACAATGTTTTGAAGTTAACTATTCAGTGTAGAATCTAGGGAACATACTTAGACAGTATTTACGAGTGCATTGTTATAGTGAACCGACGACACAGTGTTATTGTGTGTGTACATTCTGGCTTGTTAGTTGCACGATTACGTAGCGACTGTAAGGCTCACATACTTAGATCATGTACTGGTACTGCTAATGAGATTTTAATGCAACATTTTGGTTTACTTGAAAATACATTCTGGATTTAAAGTACTTTCTGAGAGATACCAGATGACACAGTGGTTAGTTTATTTGACAGCTACACGATTATATCACGACGCTACTAATGAGTGACACAATTTATATTATTGCTTTTGCGCTGTTCATCTGTTTTATATCTGCACAGTTTTTCTGAATTCTTTTGGAAAGTAAAACATATTTTAGTAGTAACTTTTGTGGTATAGCTAGAATGAGACATCCTTTTCCGTAGCACAACAATATGTTACAGCACAGTACTTTCTTTATCACGGCAATAAGCCTAATAACTAAGATATCTATAAGCAAAGCATTTCACTTTTGTTTATGAGGAGGTGAGTACATTGACTTCAGCAGAACTTTGCTTACAGAGGACGTTAACTACGACAGTTCAACAGAATTATCTTACAGCAAGGCGCACATTTAACGCTACAGGACACGTATTTGAGTGATTAATTTTGTACTTAAAACATTTATTTTTAAAGATTTTTGAATTACAATGATACAAAGGTTTTCCGTGGAACATTTCATTCCATTGCTGTAATCTGTAACACCTGAGGTTATAAATACATTAATCCTCAGGGGGGGTACACGCTTACTCTGTGTACCATGTGTTTGGCAAGCACAAGGAGCTCTAGCTAATATGGTATTTGCTTATACAACTTTACACATCGGTACCATATTTCTCTAACACATAAATTACACAGCTATCTGATCATTTAACTGAGAGAGACAAACATGATTTTTTACCACGTCAGTGACAGATGTTTACACAATTACACAGTTGAATAACTTCACACTTATGAAATTGTATTTTGTCTGTACTTTGTGAACTGTTCATATTTTTTCGGAACCATTGTGATACTATGAGAGCTTTGAATGTTGTATTTGGTATGGGATCATGATTTTTAAAGTATGTTTGAGGTAGATGACACTATTGAAATGAGCAGAGAATTTTTTTCAGGTTTTGAAATTATTGAAGAAAGCTACGACGTTTTTCAGATTTGACTGAGGTGTTATGATGTTATTATTACGACGACGATGTGTATTATGCTTTTGAGGTATGTTTATGATCAATAAGCTGATGCTATATAAGGAATTTGTTTATGCTACATATTTATTATGATGAAATATTGAAGAAGTGTCAACGAATATGTATATGTGTAATAAGGTAAGGAATAAGGAGTAGTGGTTAGGGACTCTGATTAATGAAAAGGATATTGGAAACCAAGAATCGTACTTTAAGAGTTATGAAATGTGTGTAAATGCGTGAATGTATCACAATGTCGACGAATATTTTTTGGACAGTTATATTTATAGGATTTTGTTTCTACACATTTGCAACGCAAATTCACAACTTGTGAAATTTTTATATGAGACTGTCACTGTAGTGCAAACTGGTGTCTTAAATATTTCGGTAAGAAAGCTAAGTGACCTGGACGTAATGTGCTGTAGGCGCCAAGCTATGCGACAGTCGCCTGGAATTGGCTGTGCCTTTCAGAGGCACAACAAAAAAAAAGGAGAGGCCATTAACCTCGCTATTGAGATTCCTTTCTAGAAAGCATTGCAAATACGACACGCTCATTACTTGGAAAGATACTTACATCTGCACACCTGATTATGACAAGCGTCTTTCTACGAGAGTTGAGAGAATTTCTACTAACTTATGAAATGCCATATGACTATTGAATGATATTTTTATGCTTTACTTTGTACATAGTTTCTTATTTCATTTGATATCTGATTTCCAGCTGTGTTGCAGCATTGGTTTTATAAAATAAAATTAAATGCATTTGCTAATGGGAACACTTTCTGTCAACTGATCTATTAAATAATAATTTTATGATCCACATTCTTCGAAAAAGGAGCACTTGGAAAGGAAAGAACAATAAGAAGGGACTAATAACAGTAACTGCATACATAATTTTCTTTTCAAGTACTTGTTAATATTTTTTGTAGAATAAGTTGTGGTGCACCACTTTAATTAGATAGACATTAAGATGTGAATATACATTTCCCTTATCTGCATTGTTGTCTTCAGTGTACTATTTTTTCTCCTTGTGGGTTTGTCATGTTTAGATATAAGTTATTACATTTACTGCTGCTGTTTGCCAGGCATAGTGCTACTAAATTTCACTTTGTATTACTCTGTTTAGCAAGTTTTACTACTGATTTATTTTTCTTATTTGCTGTACATTGCCTTATGTTAGTTGTAATGTTGCATTTGCTTTGCTAATTTAGATATACTGCTGCTTGCTTTGCCAATTTCCATTTTTTTGTCATTGCTGTTTGTGTTAATTGTTTTTTGCTGCTGCATTGCCTCGTCCCTTCGTTTAGCATCTGAGCTCAGTAGATTTAAATTAGCTTAAGATGGGGTAGGCTATATAAGAGAACGAGTTGTGATGAATTGGAAGAAATGCATTGAGAAGCTATAAGAAAATGGTTTGGCCAAAAAAGTATTTTGAAAGAGGATATGAACAAAAAGTAGGGTTTAGGGACAACAGGGTTAGGTAGGATTTTCTTGGAAACAAATGATGAGGTAAGATAATGGAACATAAATAATGAGGTAAGAAATATGTGAACATATAACTACAGAAAGCATGCTTTGATAGTTTTTTTTGGTGGAAACAAAAGTTGAAATAAGACGAAAGATCCATGGAATGAAGTTTTGTGTTGGACTGCAGTACCAAATGTTACACTGCAAACAAACCCTGTCCTTTCCTCCTGTGTTATTCTGCTATGTTTTTTTGTACTCTTGTGTATTTGTGTTTTTCCTGTCTTTATGTGTTTAGCTAATAAGATTTATGTTGTGGAATTTTTCTAGTACTAAGCTACATTCACTATGATGATGATGATGAGATGATGATGTTGGGGATGTGGGGCGCTCAACGGCGTGGTTATCAGCGCCCGTACAATTATCCAATCTTTGCTCAGTCCAATTTCGCCACTTTCCTGGATGATGATGAAATGATGAGGACAACACAAACACCCAGTCATCTCGAGGCAGGTGAAAATCCCTGACCCCGCCGGGAATCGAACCCGGGACCCTGTGCTCGGGAAGCGAGAACGCTACCGCGAGACCACGAGCGGCGGACCACTATGATGAGGAACACTGTTATCCTCAAATATAATTTGCATTAATAATATGTTATTTACTTTGTAAAGATGTTTAGACATTGTTAATTCTGTTCTGTTTCAATGCTCATGTGTGAAATTAATGTTTCGAAAGCTATTCTCATTATTTTATATATTTACTCATGTCATAATTCCTGTAACACTGATGTATATGTTATTTCGATTCTTTTGTAAAGCCCATATTACTACAAATGTTATCTGCATTATTATGTTCTTTAATGATGTATTTTGTACCTTTGTAATTGTATTCTTATGTTGTAAATTTATGATTGTATAGACACCAGTTCTTTAAATTAAGTTTCATTACACTGCACACGTTTTTGTTGGTCATAGTACATGCAGAATATGCGAGAAAAAAGGGGACTGTTAGCATTTGCACGTGTGTTAATAATTCAGCAAGGGACTGGTTAACAGCATTGCTGGTTCTAAGGACACTTAAAAAAAAATTTTTGTGAGTGCACAAGTGGTGGTTCATGGACTTGCTATATTGTCCGCAAGACTCTTTGATGGTGATTGTGCACCTGCACAGTAGCAACAGATGGCTGCTGGCCATCTCTACAAGGACTACAGTGGGTCTGCATGGTTTGATGGCCCACCAGTACCATTATTTCTACAAGGACTGCAGTGGGTCTGCATCTTTGATGGCCCACCAATACCGTAATCTCTAACAAGACTACAGATGTCTGCTCTGTGATGACCTACCAACCAATATTCTTCAACTTCTACTGACTCTGCTGTGGGTTTGCTCTGTTGTGGCCCATTACTTGTCTGCATGTCAAGAGTCAGCACTGTCTTTCCGTTGGAAGGACCACACTACTTCTTCAAGACTGCATGGAAATCCACTACTTCAGTGTGCAATTTCTTTTACTGAAGAGACTTTGTGAAAAAAACTGTAATTCCTATTGTGATAAATGATCAGGACTGTCTTTATGAGAACAGTTTTTGCTTTTGACCAACAGTGTATCAATAAGTGTGTGCATTTGATTTCTTTGTTATTGTAATTATGAAAAAATTTTTCAAATCTGTATTGGCCACTGCTCAAAACAATTAGTAAAATTTTTTGTGGGGAGCATGGGGGCTATGTAAGTAGGCTGTTTAGGTTTTTATGTTGGTAACGCCACGTAGCGCTCTGTATGAAAATCACTGGCTGTGCTGTGTGCAGTCTGTGGCTGGTTTGCATTGTTGTTGGCTATTGTAGTGTTGGGCAGCTGGATGTTAACAGCGTGCAGCATTGTGCAATTGGAAGTAAGCCGCCAGTAGTGGTGGATGTGGGGAGAGAAATGGCGGAGTTTTGAGGCGGTGTGTCCATCAGAGACAGTACGTTTGTAAGACTGGATGTCATGAACTGATATATATTATGACTTTTGAACACTGTTAAGGTAAATACATTGTTTGTTCTCTATCAAAATCTTTCATTTGCCAGTAGTTCGAGTAACGAAGCTTTCTGTGAGGTAAGTGATTTGTGAAAGGTATAGGTTAATGTTAGTCAGGGCCATTCTTTTGTAGGGATTATTGAAAGTCAGATTGCTTTGCGCTAGAAATATTGTGTGTGAGTTTAAGCACAGTCATGTATAAGTTTTCTAAGGGGACGTTTCAAATGTTAGATGGCAGTTTTATTTTGAAGAGAGAATATAGTAAAGCCACATATAGTAACAAACACAAATTTTTTCGTTGAATATCGCCTTTAAAAAGGCGCGCTAGATTTTTATATGCTCTCGTTTGCTGCGGGCAAACCATTAGTCCTGGGATAAGTGTCCACTAGAGGCCGAAGTTTTCGAGTTGTTCATGAAAACCTACAAAAGTGACCTTCAAACGCAGACTCACCCCTCACCGCCCAGGTTTTCCAATATGTTGCTTGCGGCATTCCCTCCTAGCACTGTACAAAAATTTCCATCTAGAGGAACTACTGAATTCGAAGTATTTTAGTTGCTACTGACTGGCCTCTAACGCTGTCAGCATAGTCGACTGTGAGGGTAATGAATGAAAAATGATTTTTGTGAATGTTACGCTAAAACTTAACCCTTACAAGCACAGTAGTTCCCTAGTCAGAAGGCCTCACGGATGCAACAATGAAACTGCTTATTTTATGCTGTTAAGATTCAGAACATAGTTGGATAAATTTTTACAAAACGACTATGCCAATAAAGGCCAAATGTGAGGAATAATTCATGCAATCACCAATTTTTGTGCTGTGGTATTGGGGAGTGCCACGAACAGCAAACTATAAATCCTAACCTGTCGCGGCTGAGTGAGAAAGCGTGGGTGCATTTGAAGGTCGTTTCTGTACGTTTTTCTTCACTAACTCGAAAATTACAGTCTCTAGCGAAACTGTATCCCAGCACAAAATGTAACTAGATTAAAGTTGCTACAAAAAAAGGTCTTCTGCATTTTTCATGCAGGAATAATAGCTTGCGCGTGGCGAGTGAGAGAATATGAAAATTTAGTGTGTGGTTTTTGAAGGCCAAATATAACACTGCAGATTGCACAAAACGGCATCGGTAAGGGCACCTGAGTCACCCTATGTACTGCCGCCCGGAGTGGCCGTGCGCCATTTGAACCCCGCGTACTCCGCTAGCTGTTGACAAGTGCTTGGCGACGGTAACTTCACACCAGTATTATCTCAGTTTTCTGTCCAACTGCATTAGAATATTGAAGCAAAAACAACTATTTGCTTGTATACACGCTCTAATCTATTTTATTCTTAGCACTCGTATGAGATGGTGACAGCAGAGCTGTCGCATAGTTTTCTTCGAATAAAGGTTCACTGATGTGGCTCAACACGTTACCATCAGAACTACATTTACACATCTACGTCTATGTGATTACTCTGCTATTCACAATAAAGTGCCTGGCAAAGGGTTAAATGAACCACCTTCAAGCTGTCTCTCTACCGTTCCACTCTCGAACGGCACGCGGGAAAAACGAACACTTAAATTTTTCTATGTGAGCCCTGATTTCTCTTATTTTATCGTGATGATCATTTCTCCCTACGTAGGTGGGCGCCAACAGAATGTTATCGCAATCTGAGGAGGAAACTGGTGACTGAAATTTCACGAGAAGATCCCGTCGCAGCGAAAAACGCCTTTGTTTTAATGATTGCCACTCCAATTCACGTATCATGTCTGTGGCACTATCTCCCCTATTTCACGATAATACAAAACGTGCTGCCCTTCATTGTACTTTGTCGATGTCATCCGTCAGTCCCACCTGATGCGGACCCACACTGCACAGCAATACTCCAGAATAGGGCGGACAAGCGTGGTGTAAGCAGTCTCTTTAATAGACCTGTTGCACCTTCTAAGTGTACTGCCAATGAGTCGCAGTCTTTGGTTTGCTGTACCCACAATATTATCTATGTGATCGTTCCAATTTAGGTTATTTGTGACTGTAATCCCTAAGTATTTAACTGAATTTACAACCTTCAGATTTGTGTGACTCATCGCGTAATCGAAATTTAGCTGATTTCTTTTAGGACTCATGTGAATGACTTCACACTTTTCCTTCTTCAGGGTGAACTGCCACTTTTCGCAACATACAGATATCTAATGTAAATCATTTTGCAAGTCGTTTTGATCATCTGCTGACTTTACAAGACGGTAAATGACATCTAAGACGGCTACTTAGATTGTCTCCTATGTCATCTTGTTTCCATGAATTCCCATTTCAATTCTTCGAGCATTTCTATGGCAGTTTCGTATGGATTAAGAGTTGATAAGGAACAGCTGAACATCGAATATACGTGTAAAAATATAAATTCATCGTGTGAACCACAGTGTTCAGCATCAATGTAATAAAAATGAAATGATCATGTGGCATTGATGGCCGGGAGACCCCGTTCGGGGAAGTTCGGCCGCCGGATTGCAAGCCTTATTTCAGGCGACGCCACACTGGGCGACATACGTATCGGTGAACGAACGGAGAAAAATCTCCAAGCCGGCCGAGAATCCAACCCGGGACCGCTGCATGGTAGGCAAACACACGTTACCAGTCAGCTAAACGGGCAGACAGCAGCGTGATAGTAGCTCAACATAAAAACAGAATTGAGAAAAGTCCCACTAACACAGTATCATCTAATATAGAGTGCCAGTCTACAAATGCAGAAAATACATGACGTCTGTTAAATATGCGGCAGGATATTTCACTAAGACAGATGACGCAAAGACAAGCGACGAATCTACCCGCACGTAGATACTGCTAACTCCAGAATTAGTGTGTACTGACCCCAGCACAGCAACATCAAGCTTAGTGTCACAAGACACAACTAAGGACTCAGAACCACTAGAACCGGACCACTACAGACTATGACAGGTTAAAAGAAACTACTTTTGAGATTAGAAAAAGAAAAAAATAGAAAAAAGACAACTTCCAGGCTGTCCAGAGATTAGTGATACGATTAATACATTCATGGGTTGACAAAATTGGTACCCTACAATTGGGCAAGCAGAAAGAATGTAACTGCGGGCAATAAACCTACAAACACATACGCGAAAACTATGTGCCCTACTATTGCAGCCATGTACGCATCGCTCTGAGGAACTAAATATGAAAAGCTCTGTTCGGCCACACCAAGACAACGCCGCATTACTAAGGTTTTAGAAAATTTCCATATGAAAATAAAGCAGCTTGATTCCGGAAGAATTAAATTAGTAAGCGTGGAATTAACGAAAGTTGCGGACGTAATTTGTCTCCAAGGACCGTTCTTCGAAGATGGTCGACTCACATGCCTACCTCCAGGAACAATAACAATTACTGGTGACCAAATGCCAGTGGCTGTCATAATAGTACTGAATAAAAACGTTGTAGTAACCAAAAAAGTCAACATTGTGGGAAGCACATAACAATAGAATTTACGTGGGGACATACCAGCTGGGTCGAAGCCTCTCCCTGTGTACAGTACTCCGTTAATATAGAAACATACGTACTTTACATTAGGAACGTTGCACAATATGCAGTATGCGTAGGCCTTTTAGAATGCACAGGGATTAACGCAAAATAACCTTTACGGCACTCCAACGCAACTGACGATAAAAGGAGCATAGTAAGCGATACACTACATGAACATAATATACACATTATTAACAGAGGGGGAGAGCCATCAACCTTTCAAGGAAACACAGGACGGCAAGGCAACAGAGATGTCTTCATCGTAAACATCAAAGCCTTGACACAAATAGGAGACTGGATCGTTCAAGAAGGCTGCACACAATGTGACATAAAGGTAATCACAATAAAAATCTAGACCTGCAATGTATTAGATTACGTATCTGACGAGTTTAAAGCAGACTGGGAAACACTGCGAGAAATCATAGATTATTCTCTGCAAACCGTAGAAGGAAGCATATGCCATAACAACGACAGAGTGTATGTTAGACGGTACAAAAGACAGCAATAGCACGCACAAGCAAACCTGAACACTAAAAAAATCCATAGTCACACGGGCTCACAAACCCTAGGAAACAAACAAGACAAACTGGCAAAAACTATCAAAGAGCAAACAACGCCAGAGGCGGACAAGCAAGACTACAAATATACAGAAAGATGAAAGATAGACACAGAACAACTGTTTTTCAGATTAAGGAACGACATTGGGTCACCATTACACAGTAAAACATATGGCGATTACCTTACACAATTTTAACAGAAAAAAATCAAAACCCCACTCGGTGTTGTCAACGCTACGACTAGATGATCGGCACGCGATCGCATAGATGGAGAGGCACTGCAGTGCGAACGGAAGTACAAATTCACTACAGGACAGAAACCGCCATATGAGTAGGACTCACGCACCGAGGGTTCAATACGAGTTTAAATATGTACGAATATAGTTCATCCATTGCGATAATCGAGAATTTTGAAATTTCTTGACAACACACACATACTGCGAATATATCGGTCCCGGTACTTCCAAGACTTTGCAAAACGTTTCAGTTTTAACTTATAAGTCCGATAACACGACAAAAGAATTTTTTGTGCAACGTAATTGCATATTAACAACTTACGATTTTTCCTTTACTTGTTCTGTGAAACTGTGCTTTCTGCCAAATTTCATGATTCCAGGTCAACGGGAAGCCCCCTATGGGTTATGATGCGTGAGTTTGCCAACATCAAAACATGTGACGTAAGTGGCCGTATATTTTGATTGCACTGACTTAGAAGCTTAACTTTATTACACCGCCGAGGAACATAAATTTCAACTCGATACGCCACTCTGTTCCTGAGAAAAAAGGGTTCTTAACAAAACAGATAGAGAAACATTCGGGTACCATATGATATAGAATATATGCTTTTTCATGTGATATAATTACGACTTAACAGTTTTCAGACTTTTCTTTTCCTTTTACCGTGAAAGCTTGCTTCCTCCAAAATTACATGATCTAGGTCAACAGGAAGTATTCAAATAAATGGTTCGAATGGCTCTCAGCACTATGGGACTTAACATCTGAGGTCATCAGTCCCCTATAACTTAGAACTACTTAAACCTAACTAACCTAAGGACGTCACACACATCCATGCCAGAGGCAGGATTCAAACCTGCTACCGTAGCGGTCGCGCGGTTCCAGATTGAAGCGCCTAGAACCGCTCGGCCACACCAGCCGGCAATAGGAAGTACCTCTAGGTTTTGGTAATGTTGATAAATGTCCGTATCTATTGCATTCACTTGGAAACTTACATTTCAAATGGTTCTGAGCACTATGGGACTTAACTTCTGAGGTCATCAGTCCCCTAGAACTTTGAGCTACTTAACCCTAACTAACCTAAGGACATCACACACATCCATGCCCGAGGCAGGATTCGAACCTGCGAACGTAGCGGTTGCGCGGTTCCAGGCTGTAGCGCCTAGAACCGCTCGGCCACTCCGGCCGGCACTTACATTTACTACACCACAAAGGGACTATAGACCGCAGTATGTGATATAAACTTCAACTTGATACGTCTACCCGTTAGTGAGAAAAAAAAAAAAAAAACCTCAAAACAGACGGACAGACAAAACAGACAGTCGGACAACAAACGACAATTTTTTTCCTGTGAAGTAATTATAAATTAACAGTTTCCTAAGTTTTTCCCTTACTTTTACTGTGAAACCTTGCTTTCTGACCGAGTGAGGTGGCGCAGTGGTTAGCACAATGGGATCGCATGCGGAACGACGGCGGTTCAAAACCGCGTACGGCCATCCTGATGTAGGTTTTCCGTGATATCCCCAAATCGCTCTAGGCAAATGCCGTGATGGTTCCTTTGAAAGGGCAAGACCGAATTCCTTCCCCATCCTTCCCTAATCCGATGGGCCCGATGACCTCGCTACTTGGTCCCGTCTCCCAAATCAACCAATCTGATCTTGTCAATGTGTTACAAGATCCGATGATGACAGCACAGATATGTCGAAACAGGTATTGAATAAAAATATTTACAAACGATCTTGGCGTATCTGATATTTCAGAACAATATTTTACGAGTGAGTCTGCGGGTACGAAAATACGTGACATGAACGGCCGTATCTTTTGATTGCATTGCATACAACTTCAATTTTTTACACTGACAAGGAACCGTAGACCTTAGTATGTGGCAGAAATATCAACTTGATATGCACACCCGTTCCTGAGAGGCATTTTAGCAGTCGATCGGACAGACAGACAGGTAACAAAGTGGACCTATAACTGTTTTGTTTTAACCGATTGAGGTACAGAACCGTAAAAAGCTCCTGACCCGATGGCATGCACGCCGAAGTCCTGCAACAGACCACGTCGCTCGTCACTCCTTCCTAACTTAGACCTTAAACAAGGACCTGCTCCTGAGAAGATTACCCGCAGCGTAGAAAATAGCCAACAATGTAGCAAACACTGCAGCAAACACTGTAATCCTCAGGAAAGACGAGGATAAAAATTCAACCGATCCAAAACCATGAGACCAAATTTGCTTATTGGACACAGTTGCTAAGGTCCAGGAACGCCTTCCGTATGACAGACCACCGAGCGAGGTGGCGCAGTGGCTAACACACTGGACTCGCATTCCGGAGGACGACGGTTCAATCCCGCGTCCGGCCATCTTGATTTAGGTTTTCCGTGATTTCCCTAAATCGCTCTAGGCAAATACTGGCATGGTTCCTTTGAAAGGGCACTACCCACTTCCTTCCCCATCTTTCCCTACTCCGATGAGACCGATGACCTCGCTGTCTAGTTCCTCCCCCAACAAACCCTCCCCCCCCCCCCCCCCCCCCGTACAACGGACTACAGTCACACTGGGAGCTAATGATACTTAGCCCACATCAATGTTGCTTTCGGAAAAACAAGTCAATTGACGAGACTATAAATCAAGCTCCCCGCATAGTAGCCAACACAGATCGTCAATATGTAATAACCATAACGATAGACATTACTTGCGCATTTAACGGCCTCTAGTGGTATAGGACGTTAGCACGTCTTACGGAGCTGTGGATACTGATCGCCTTGTACCATGATCTTCTGGATTACTACTGTGCACTGGCGCGGACGCAAGATGGGGTCCGATGCCGAAATCCGAATGCTTGTTGACACCCTCAAGCTCAACACTTACGCCATGTCAGCAGCTCCGTTCACGGCTGGAGCAATAACTAACGTTTCGAGACATTTAGACGCTACTTAGCGGACCACGTATATGACCTCAAAAACAACAAGACCTGTCTTGTCTTCAATAAGCAATACAATACATACGTTTTCTGAAAGCAGGTTTGTTTCATTCCGGATTACAATACATCATATTGTTCCCCATTATTTTGGCTACAAAACCCTATTTTTCACATAATCTCCGTCCAAAGCGACGACCTTAAGCCATCATACTGGAATGTATGCTCGCATGGTACCACTCTACTAGTCGACGTCGGATGAGCCCTTTGAGCACCATTGCGAACTTTGGGGTTTCGTCTCTGGATCGTACTGAAAAAAAGCAACTTTTATCACCAGTGATAACACGGCTCAACAATTCTGGATTGATTCCCGTTTGCTCTAACAGATTGGCTGCCACATTTTTCCGTGTTTCTCGCTGTTGTGGTGTGAGATTTTTGGGGACCATTTTTGCACAAATCTTTCTCATACCAAGATCTTTGGTTATTTCTAAACGAACCGTTTCTCGATTGATGTTCAGTTCTTCTGCAATCATTTTCACCGATAGCCTTCGATCAGATCGTATGAGTTCACACACCCTGGTCAAATTGACATCCGTCCGTGAGGTTAATGGTCGTCCACTGCGGTCTTCATCTTCAACATTCGTTCTGCCTTCACTAAACATTTTATGCCAACGAAAAACTTGAGCTCTTGACATAACCTCCTCTCCAAAAGCCTTCTGAAGCTTACCGTAAGTTGTCGTCGCGTTTTCACCCAATTTAACGCAAAAAGAAATGGCATACCGTTGCGAAATATTATGCGGTTACATTTCCATGACGAGAGACAAACAGGTGTTAACTTATTACAGCATGACCGAGCAGTTGCATCGATGTGCCGCTTGGACTAGAAGCAGCTTATAGACCAAAGTCATGGATACGGAGTGTATGCATGCCTGCAGGGTTGCCACATCTTGCAAAGAAAATCAGTCTCATTACCTTATTGTCGCACCTCGTATCACGCTATACCTTACAGCAATCCGATGGATGACTTTGGGTTTGTCGAATGCCGGGGGAATGTTGTGTAGCGCCAGCAGATAAGTACAGAGGTGGCAGTGATACGGTATTGGAGATTTTTTCGTGCTTAGAGTGTGGCCCCCATATTGCGCTCAAGAAAACGGTGAATGCGGAATGATATGAACACATTTTTATGCGTTGTGCATTGCGCACAGTAGAGGAACATTTCGGAGACGACCATTGTTTGTACCAGCATGGTAATAGCCCCTGTCAATGCTGCATGCGTGAGGCAACGGTTTGTGGACAACAATATTCCTGAAATAGACTGGGCTGCTCAGAGTCCTGAACTGAAACCAACACCTTTGGGTTGTGTTAGAACTTCGACTTCGCTTCAGACTCCCGACTCCTTCTCTGGTTTCGGCTCTTGAGGAAGAATGGGCTGTCATTCCTCCACAGATATTCACACATCTCACTGGACGTGTCCTCAGCAGAGTTAAAGCAGTTATGAAGGCGGAGGGCGAACACACGCCATGTTGAAGTCCGCTAACCGGTGTCCGTGTACTTTTGACCAGATAGTGTGTGCGCTAGGTAAAACATTGCAAATGTAAAATGCTGGTACATTAATAACCAGTGTGACCGCCAGAATGTTGAATGAAAGTATGCAGATTTGCATGCATTGTGTTGTACCGGTGCTAGATGTCAGTTTGTGGCAAGGAGTTTCATACCTGTTGCACTTGGTCGGTCAATATAGAGACGGTTAATGCCGCCTGTGGATGACACAGGAGTTGTCCTCCGGTGATGTCCCATAAGTGCTCGACTGGGTATAGATCTGTTGAGCGAGCAGGTCACGGCAAAATGTCGACACTCTGTAGAGCATGTTGGATTACAACAGCGGTATGTGGACGAGCAGTATTGTGTTGGAAAACACCCTCTGGAGTGCTGTTCACGAATGACAGCATTGCAAGTCGAATCACATACAAATGTGCAGTCAAGATGCGTGGGATAACCACGAGAGTGCTCCTCCTGTTATACGAAATCGCATCTCAGACCATAACAGCAGATACAGAGGTACAGCGTGTCTAACACGCACACAGGTTGGTTGCAGTCCCTCGGCTGGCTTCCTCCTAACCAACACACGGAAATCACTGGCACAGAGGGACAACCAGCTTTCGTCAGAAAACACAACAGACTTCCACCCTGCCCTCCAGTGATCTCTCCCTTGACAAGACTGAAGTCGCAAATTGCGGTGGTTTGGGGTCAGTGGACGTGTGGCTCGGAGATGTCCTTGAAGTAATCGATTTGTAACAGTTCGTTGTGTCGCTGTGGCGCCAACTAAGGCTCAAATTGCCACTGCAGATGCAGTAGATGCGCCAGAGTCATACACTATGGTCTTCCCTCTCGGTAGTGACAATTGACCTTTCGGAGCCCGATCTTCTTGCGACCGTACATTCCCGAGAACACCGCTGCCAGCAATCATGTACAGTGGCTACATTCCTGCCAAGTGTTTCTGCGGTATCGCAGAGGGGTCATCCAGCTCATCATAGCCCTCTTACACGACCATTTTCAAACTCAGTGAGGTGTTGATAGCAGCGTCTTTATCACCTTAAAGGAATTCTTGACTAACGTCAACTCCTCACGTCCAATGGTTCAAATGGCTCTGAGCACTATGGGACTTAACTTCTCAGGTCATCAGTCCCCTAGAACTTTGAACTTCTTAAACCTAACTAACCTAAGGACATCACACACATCCATGCCCGAGACAGGATTCGAACCTGCGACTGTAGCGCCTAGAACCGCTCGGCCACCTGACGTCCAATCTCAAAGGTAACTAACGGTCAGCGTATATTTGCAGCAAACCTGATTTGCATCCACATAGTGGCTACTAGCGCCAACTCACGCTACTGCTTCGAAATTTGAATAGAGGTCACCTGTCAGATGTAGAAACGCTCCTACCAACGTAGATTTACGTCGCCCAACTCCTTCTTGATGCTGCGATTCTATTGCCGTCGGTGTATTTTCTTGACGTCCCCATTCCACTGCTTGTTCCGTAAGACGGTACGTGTTTCTTCCGGGACCGACCCGCTGTGACGCGTTCTGCTGTCGTTATCTATCGACTTTGCACTGATCCGGGGCTATTCTTGGGATATAACTTGTTCCTAATACGTACTCAGAAGATTCCTCTGGCACGTCCTCATGAAATCCTGCAGACGCCTAGACTGTAATCTATTGGATTTCAACGTGTTGCAGTCATCCTCGTGGGCCGCCTTTACGTTGCTGTTAGACAGGAGCTATTATCTGACTGCTTAAAGTTTCCACATCACCAGATCGTTAGGAGTGTTGCTGACCCAAAGCTAGTCTCATTAATTTTTCTCTTTATGTTTCCTGTAGTAGCCTCCTTCTCTGGTGTGACGTTTTCTAAGCAGCAGAACCGGTCAACAAACTTCCAGTTCTTTTAGAAAACTCTTCCGCTGTTTCAGTTCTTCATGTTTGTCACTTTAAGCTTCTTGGCGTTAATCTTGGTTCAAGTATATGATACTTCAGCTTTTATCCTAGTTTGAAATTTCACTAGCCACTTACCAACAAGAGCTGCTCATAAGGGCTACTTCTATTTAGAGCTGATGCGTCGGCACCAACTGTATAACGTCATAAAATATCCATCTCCATTAAGAAAGGCGCTAAAGCGGAAACAACGTTTTAAAACTCTAGAATAAACGAAGATGAGGTCATACAGTCTGAGTATCAGCTGCATCTCTTACATGCACTCTAAGAAAAAAGAAACAAGGCACTACGAAGGGATTATCTGAATGTGATGCACAGGTACATACAAATGATTACAATTTCTGAAAAATAGGATGATTTATTCAAGAGAAAGAGCTTCACACATCGAGCAATTGAGCGTTGGTCCACATCTGGCCCTTATGCAGTCAGTTACTGGGTTAGACATTGACTTAGCCTTGTTGGATGTCCTCCTGAGGAATATCGCGTCAAATTCTGATCAACTGGCGCATTGCATCGTGTAAATACCGAGCTGATCGGAGTGCCCTGCCCATAATGCTCCAAAGATTCCCAACTGTGGAGAAGTCCGGCGACCTTTCTGTCCAAAGTAGGGTTTGGCAAGCACCAGGAGAAGCAATAGTAACTCTCACCGTGTGCCTTCGGGCATCATTTTGCTGAAAGGTAAGACCAGGATGCCTTTCCACGAAAGGCATCAAAACGAGGCGTAAAATGTCGTCTACGCACCGCTGTGCTGTATGGGCGCCGCGGATGACAAACAAAAGTGTATTGCTACTAAATGAAATGCTCCCCCCCCCCCCCCCCCCCCACCAGACCTTTACTCTTGGCTGTTGGGCCACACGGCAGACATCAAACATGTTGGTATCCCACCACTGTCCGGGAGTCTTCAGACACATCTGGAATGTCAATGACTGGAGTATAATTGTCTTCAGCGATGAACCCCGCATCGAACTGAGCCCCCGTGACCAGCGAAGAAGTGTCTGGAAACGCACCGGACAGAGGTGGGATATCAATCTGTCTGTCGTCCACCATATGGGCCAATAGCCAGGAGTGATGGTCTGGGATGCCATTTCATTTCATAGCAGGGCCCCTTTGCTTGTCACCCACGGCACCCTTACAGCATACTGGTACGTAGACGATATTTTACGTCTCGTTTTGATGGTCTTCGAGGCAAGCCATCGTTAGCTTACGTTTAAACAATGTAATTCCCGCCCGCACACGGCCAGAGGTTCTACTGTCTCCTCTAGAACAAATCACAGAATTTTTTTCTGAAATTGTAATCATTTGTTTGTCTGCACATGTAAATAACATCTACCGATCTCCTTTCTATTCGGATAATTCCTTTGTCGTGCGTCGTTTGTTTGTTTTTTCTTTCTTTTCTTAGAGTGTATATTCCTGTACAGTTCAACTTCATATTGAAGGTACACTTACCGACTGTTAAATTACTGCCCATTAATGTTTCAGTGCCAGAATATTCTTAAAAACTATTGGCAGATAGTGCATATTCTAACACGTGTAATTTGTTGATGTGCTGCTGTTGTCACTTTTAATTCTAAGACTGATTTTATCCAGCTATCCTCTGTTGTCAGTCCTGTGCAAACCTCTATATCTTTTCTTTACAGCTGCTGCCCGGTTCCATTTGAATCTGATTTCTGTTCTCAAGCCTTGGTCTCCCTCTTCAACTTTTACACTATAGGCTTCCCTCCACTAACAGTTTGCCGCCCCTGAATATGTCGAGTTGTGTCATAAAATTCTTTTTTCCCCCACCTTAATTCAATATCTTCTCGTTAACTGCTCGATCTATTCATTTAACCTTCAACCTTCGTGTATAGCACCACATTTCAAAAATTTCTCTTTTAATGTGAACTGTTCATCATCCACGTTTCACTTCTGTACAAGGCTACACTCAAGGCAAAAATACCTTAAAGACTTATCTTAGACGACGGTTCAATCCCGCGTCCGGCCATCCTGATTTAGGTTTTCCGTGATTTCCCTAACTCGCTCCAGGCAAATGCCGGGATGGTTCCTTTGAAAGGGCACGGCCGACTTCCTTCCCCATCCTTCCCTAATCCGATGAGACCCATGACCTCGCTGTCTGGTCTCTTCACCCAAATAACCCAACACAACTTATATTAGATTTTCAGAAATATAGCTTTTAAGAAATGCTATTCTTGCTAGTGTCAGCTTGCATTTTATATCCTCTTTACTCCTGCCATCATCAGTTGGTCTGCTGTCCAAATAACTCATTTACAAGTTTTTGCGTCTCATTTTCTGTCTTAGTTCTCTCAGCATCACCTACTTTAATCTGACTATATTCTGTTAAGAACAGGTATGTACCACCATCGAAAATGAGAACAGGAGTTGAAAGTAGTTCCCGTCTCACGGTTCTGAGAGTTTTCGGGAGGTTAATTATCTGGTTTAATTTGACTACATTCTGTTACGGGTGAATATGTGCCACAATCGAAAATGAAAACAAGACGTAACACAAGGTAATCAGGGACAGTGTTACCCATAGTCATATACTTATCAGCCAGAACATTAAGACCACCGACCTACTATCGACAGAAACCCGTCCAGGCGATAGCAGCGTCGCATGGAGAGAAATGAGTGCTTGTCAGACGCACACACGGTCCACGTTGTATCAGTGAGTGCGTTGTTCCTGCGTTGAATGCGGAAGGCGCAACAACGAGTTGTTGTCATCGTTTCATAGCTCCTGTTACTGCTAATAACTAGACGCCAGCTAAAGCACTGAAGATGATCATTATGTGACCGAATATCGATTTTGCCGCTAATAAATCGTCGAAATTAGGGCCAATGCTGCAGGCCGCGGTTGCCGAGCGGTTCTAGGCGCTTCAGTCCGGAACCGCGCGATTGCTACGGTCGCGGGTTCCAATCCTGCCTCGGGCATGGATGTGTGTGTGATTTCCTTAGGTTAGTTAGGTTTAAGTAGTTCTAAGTTCTAGGGGACTGATGACCTCAGATGATAAGTCCCATAGTGCTCATAGCCATTTGAAAAATTTTTAAAAGCCAATGCTGAGCTTTCTTCTAATTTTATTTATCATATGGTCGTTGTGCACACAGCTCATTATGGAGTCGCCTATCAACATAAAAGAAAGTTGGTAGGCGTTTTTGTACATCTGAAAGATGTTGCCTATCACCAGTGGCATAAGAATGGCGCTAGTGACGCCTATATGAGGATTCAACTGAGATTTGCTTTAAATACACGCTGCAACGGTCGTGAGAGTCAGATACCTTTGAGATTGGATGTGGTGAGTTGATGTTAGTCAAGAGTGCCTTTAAGGCGACAAAGACGCCATCATCTACACCTCACTGAGTTTGAACGAGGTCCTGTAAAGGGCTACGTGAGGCAGGATGTTCCTTCTGTGATGTTGCAGAAAGATTGGGCAGGAATGTAGTAAGTGTACACGACTGCTGGCAGCGATTGTCACATGAGTGTACAATCATAAGAAGAGTGTCCGGACAGTCACGTGTCACTACCGAGAGGGAAAGCCATTGTGTTCGGCTTATGGCTCTGGCGCATCGTACTGCACCTGCAGCAGCAATTTCAGCCTTAGTTAGCATCAGAGTGACACAACGAACCGTTACAAATCGGATACTTCAAGGACAGCTCCGAGCCAGACGCCTTGAAGCGTGCATTCCACCGTCCCCAAACCACCGCCGTTTGCGAGTTCAGTGATGTCAAGCGAGAGCTCAATGGAGGGCAAGGTGGAGGTCTGTTGCATTTTATGATGAAAGCTAATTCTGCCTCGGTTCCACAGATGGCCGTGTATAGATTATAAGGAGGCTAGTTGAGCGCCTGCAGCCGGCCGCTGTGGCCGAGCGGTTCTGGCGCTACAGTCTGGAACCGCGCGACCGCTACGGTCGCAGGTTCGAATCCTGCCTCGGGCATGGATGTGTGTGTTGTCCTTAGGTTAGTTAGGTTTAAGTAGTTCTAAGTTCTAGGGGACTTATGACCTCAGCAGTTGAGTCCCATAGTGCTCAGAGCCATTTGAACCATTTTTGAGGGCCTGCAACCAACCAGTCTGCGTGTTAGACACACTGGAGCTTTACCTGGAGTTTTGGTCTGGGGTGTGATTTTGTAGCAGAGCAGTTCTAGGCGCTACAGTCGGGAACCGCGCGACCGCTACGGTCGCAGGTTCGAATCCTGCCTCGGGCATGGATGTGTGTGATGTCCGTAGGTTAGCTAGGTTTAAGTAGTTCTAAGTTCTAGGGGACTGATGACCTCAGATGTTAAGTCCCATAGTGCTCAGAGCCATTTGAACCATTTTTTTTTTTTTTTTTTTTTTGTGATTTTGTTTGACAACAGGAGCACTCTCATGGTCATCCCACGAACCCTAACTTTACATTTGTACGTTAGTGAAGTGAGTTGACCTATAGCGCTGCCATTTATGAACTGCTTTCCAGGGGATTTTTCTAATAGGATAACGCTCGCCCACGTATCGCTGTTGTAGCGCAGCATACTCTACAGAGAATCGACATGTCATCCTGGGTTGCTAGATCTTCAGCTCTGTCTCCAGTAGAGAATATATGGGACATCATCGGACGACAAGTCCAGCTTCATCCACGATCAGCATTAAAAGTAATGACCGACCAAGTGTAACAGAAATGGAACTCTGTCCCAGAAACTGACATCCGGCACCTGTACAACACATTGCATTCACGCTTGCATTTAACATTCCGGTCGTCACATCGGTTATTTATGTACCAGAATTATAAATTTGCAATGGTTTATCTCGCGCTTAGATTAACCTGTGATCTTGCAATGTTAATTACTCAAATACGTTACCTAGGCAAATGTATTCCAGAAATTTCATTACTGTACATTAGCCAGTTTTTGGTGTTGCGATATTTTCCCCGTCAGTGTGTACCGCACAATTCACACACGCATTACGTAGTCATCACCAGTCGCAACTCGCGAGGGTAGGATTACACCATTCTCGAGACAAAATATGTCAGGAAGCTGCCACCGCCAGCTGCCATCTTCACTAGCAACAGACTGCTGCCAGTGTTAAGTCTGGCTGCTGCCGGCGTGGGGCCTTTCCAACTACAGGCCACCTGCTGGGTGACTCTCACCCGCTATTGGTCACCTACTCTGATGGATCAGGGTTCGAGCATGGGCCATCTAGCTACACTACTGGCCTTTAAAATTGCTACACCACGAAGATGTGCTGCAGACGCGAAATGTAACCGACAGGAAGAAGATGCTGTGATATGCAAATTATTAGCTTTTCAGAACATTCAGACAAGGTTGGCGCCGGTGGCGACACCTACAACAGGCTGACATGAGGAAAGTTTCCAACAGATTTCTCATACACAAACAGCAGTTGAGCGGCGTTGCCTGGTGAAACGTTGTGATGCCTCGTGTAAGGAGGAGAAATGCGTACCATCACGTTTCCGACTTTGATAAAGGTCAGATTGTAGCCTATCGCGATTGTGGTTTATCGTATCGCGACGTTGCTACTCGCGTTGGTCGAGATCCAATGACTGTTAGCAGAATATGGAATCGGTGGGTTCAGGAGGGTAATACGGAACGATGTGCTGGGTCACAAAAGCCTCGTATCACTAGGAGTAGAGATGACAGGCATCTTATCGGCATGGCTGTAACGGATCGTGCAGCCACGTCTCGATCCCTGAGTCAACAGATGGGGACGTTTGCAAGACAACAACCATCTGCACGAACAGTTCGACGACGTTTGCAGCAGCATGGACTGTCAGCTCGGAGACCATGGCTGCGGTTACCCTTGACGCTGCACCACAGACAGGAGCGCCTGCAATGGTATACTCCACGACGAACCTCCTGGGTGCACGAATGGCAACACGTCATTTTTTCGGATGAATCCAGGTTCTGTTTACAGCATCATGGTGGTCGCATTCGTGTTTGGCGACATCGCGGTGAACGCACATTGGAAGCGTGTATTCGTCATCGCCATACTGGCGTATCAACTGGTGTGATGGTATGGGGTGCCATTGGTTACACGTCTCGGTCACGTCTTGTTCGCATTGACGGCACTTTGAACAGTGAACCTTACATTTCAGATGTGTTACGACCCGTGGCTCTACACTTCAAAAAAATGGCTCTGAGCACTATGGGACTCAACAGCTGAGGTCATCAGTCCCCTAGAACTTAGAACTAGTTAAACCGAACTAACCTAAGGACATCACATACATCCATGCCCGAGGCAGGATTCGAACCTGCGACCGTAGCGGTCTCGCGGTTCCAGACTGCAGCGCCAGAACCGCGCGGCCACTTCGGCCGGCTCTACACTTCATTCGATGCCTGCGAAACCCTACATTTCAGCAGGATTTTGCACGACCGAATGTTTCTGGATACAGAAAATGTTCGACTGCTGCCCTGGCCAACAAATTCTCCAGATTTCTCATCAACTGATACCGTCTGGTCAATGGTGGCCGAGCAATTCGCTCGTCACAATACGCCAGTCACTACTCTTGATGAACTGTGGTATCGTGTTGAAGCTGCATGGGCAGCTGTACCTGTACACGACATCCAAGCTCTGTTTGACTCAATGCCCAGGTATATCAAGGCCATTGTTACGGCCAGAGATGGTTGTTCTGGGCACTGACTTCTCAGGATCTATGCACCCAAATTGCGTGAAAATGTAATCACATGTCAGTTCTAGTATGATATATTTGTCCAATGAATACCCGTTTATCACCTGCATTTCTTCTTGGTGTAGCAATTTTAATGGCCAGTAGTGTACCTATCGTCGCCATCTGAGAGGGCAAATACTGCCACTCTACATTTCCCTGTGTAGGCATGCGCTGTCACTGGATGCCATTGCTCCATGTGTAGACACGCCACCTCCATTACTCATGCTGGGGCCATGGTTGGATGCAGCCTGACACGGTGCACTTCGTGCTGAGCAGTGGGGGCAGAACAACTGCAGCGGGCGCCCTTCACTCTCCGATGCACACCAGCCCCGTCCCTGAACCAGCGCTTCAGCGCAGAGCTGACGGCATCACTAATGCTGGCAGCTGTTATCACCCGAGGCCTGGCGCCACATGCTGTCCGCTGCTGACAGCAGCACGCTTCACCAGCCGAGTCCAGCGTACATCACGGACAGCACTGCCCGCCTTCCCGCGAAGGCTGCTGTGTCTAGTTATGAAATAAACGGATTATTCAACAAGTACTGTTTCCATGACTGATCGCCGGTTGACACCTGCCAAAAACACCACTGCAGCCACGCCCAGGGTGGTGAACTACAAACATCCCGACCTATTATAGCCAGCTTCACAGCCTACCATAGCGGTTACAGACCGATGCCGCTGCAGACAACACATTAGACAGTACAACGAAAAAGTTGCAACTTTGGCTGGTTTTTCGTTTTACTTATTAACAGAGTTTGCTGATCTACAACTATTCCAGCTTGCTGGAAGTTCATATACATTATACGGTATATTCTATAATTCCTCTTACAGATTTCTAGGACTTGTAGAGGGGACTTAGTAGACAATAGTTTGAATTGGAACCCATGTCTGGAAATGTTCGGTTTTCGTGCTTAATCTATTTTAAAACGTTTTTTCTAGGTAGGTATGCAACAGAGTAGTTATTGTAGAGATGCTTACGTCGGATCGGCTAATGTCATTTGATGTCTTTCCTACTTTTGAGACCTTGTTCGAGCGTCATCCACTTGTCTGTGAGGGTTACAGCGATGTGGTTCAGTATACGCTTTCAGAATACACTGACATGATCCTCCTGTATGGCGAAGCTCATGGTGATGAGAGGACTGCTCGTCACCTTTATTAAGATCGTTATCCAGAATGTCCGGCTCCATCGCATACCCTTTACACTACAGTTACGCAATGGCTTCGAGAAAGGGGTACGTTCACCGTCAGCAGGCGTGACTGGTATTCCAAGGAGACGCTGCACACCCGAATTGGAGGAGTCCGTATTGCATCACATTAAAGAGAACTTCCACTGAGTACACGAACAATAGCGCGTGCAATGGATGTAAAACAAATGATGTACCAGGTCACGCCTAATAAATTTCTTCTATAAGCTGTCGCATTTCCAAAGTGTTTTCTAAATGCTGTAGCACGGAAACGGTACGTTTACGAACCTGGGTTCCAATTCAGAATATTATCTACTCAGTCCCCTATATAAGTCCTAGAAATATGCAAAAGAAATTTTAGAGCAACCTGTATAAACATTTATGTAGACTTTCTGTAAGCTATGCTGGCTAGATCTACCGTCATGGCAAGCTGTATAACAACAAGAGTTATCAGCATGAACTCTCAGTATACTTTAGACTCTTGTCAGTCTCCATCCGTGCTATCCAAATTTAATTTTGAAGTACCTACATGACTGGAGAGTATTGTAGACGCAACGATTCCATTAACCCCTTACAAACGCGAAACTTATAAGGGAATTATCTGGGCTCGAACAAACATCACAATCCCCTGAGGGTTCATTTAAAGGTCCCAATACTGTACCGTTGAAATTTGTTTATCTGCAAACCTCTGCAGTCGTCCATTAGAGACCGCTGGGTATTCCATACTGAAGTCGACTTTTGCCTGCAGCTACGCCAGTCGAGACCAGTACAGCCGGCGCAGTGTGTATGCGAAGTTGCATTTTGTGAAGTAACTTGTCTAGTGATGGGTCAGAAGGGTCGGCGATTGGTAATCAACCCAGCTAACGTACTGAGACCAGTTGAGATGAAGTTATGACGAACTCTTATTCGTGAAGATGTTGCTGGTATAGAAGATGAATCATTTGCGTGATTTGTGGTATCAGTTAAAGTGCTGAAATATTGTTTAGAAATGGATACTGTTGTAACACTAATACATAAAGATAAGGCTAGTGATAATAATGACGAACACCTTGCCGGCCGCGGTGGTATAGCGCTTCTGGCGCTGCAGTCC
The DNA here is from genome assembly GCF_023864345.2 of Schistocerca serialis cubense. Lineage (NCBI taxonomy): Eukaryota > Metazoa > Arthropoda > Insecta > Orthoptera > Acrididae > Schistocerca > Schistocerca serialis. Next base: position 857,032,672 of record NC_064639.1, on the reverse strand, counting down.
GGAACCGCGGGACTGCTACGGTCGCAGGTTCGAATCCTGCCTCGGGCATGGGTGTGTGTGATGTCCTTAGGTTAGTTAGGTTTAAGTAGTTCTAAGTTCTAGGGGACTTATGACCTAAGATTTTGAGTCCCATAGTGCTCAGAGCCATTTGAACCATTTGAACGAACACCTCACGCAAGTTCGAGAAGAGGCGAGGCAAGCAGTGAAAGTAAATTCTAGCCTTCACCTGACAACAAGTAAAAAATTGAAAGTGTCATCATGATGTTCGATGAGAATACACAAGAAAATATGTACGAATTAAATAATTTTTTTCATAATGTGGAGCAACAATCGTAATATATTTCTTTAAAGTCAGTACCGCCATTAGACTGTTTTTTATTTGCAGTGTTACATTTACACGATCATGATTTCGGCTTTAAAGTGCCATTAACAAGTGTTTTAATGTTATACAGTGCCTAAGATGGCATACTGTCGTATTTAAAATACGCTATACACAGTGTGTCTAATAGACACAAGAAAAATCGTAAAGACCGCAAGACGGAAAGGGAGAGCGGCTTCTGTTCGAAGTCCCCCACGTTTTTCGTGCCCAAACTGCAATAGGGACTGTCACTCTCGGGTGGGAGTTTTCAGCCACTGCAGACGTTGCAGACTCTGAAACAAGTATGCTGGACCACATTCTTCGAGGGTGGACGGTTGCCAAGAAAAAATGCCAAGAGGACCTTAAAACAAAATGTTGTCTCTAGGCAAGACAGCCTAGACACAATGAGAGGAAGCCGAAAGGCACGCGCTTAAACTCACGCAGGCTGGCGTGAGGTCTGAAACAGGATACGTAATGAATGCTATAAAGAAAAGTACGTAGCTTCTGGAATACTTAACTTTAATCCACATTTGTAGAGCATCGCTCTTGATGATACATGTTATAACCACAATATATATAGCAAAGGATTATGGCGCCTTGCTAGGTCGTAGCAATTGTAGCTGAAGGCTATGCTAACTATCGTCTCGGCAAATGAGAGCGTATTTGTCAGTGAACCATTGCTATGAACGTCGGCTGTACAACTGGGGCGAGTGCTAGTACGTCTCTCTAGACCTGCCGTGTGGTGGCGCTCGGTCTGCGATTACTGACAGTGGCGACACGCGGGTCCGGCGTATACTAATGGACCGCGGCCGATTTAAAGGCTACCACTTAGCAAGTGTGGTGTCTGGCGGTGACACCGCACAAAAGAAAGAGCGTGCTGTCATTACTGAGGAGTTTCAAGGCTTACCATTAAAATCTCAGCATCGGGAAGAACAGCAAATAACGAAATTTTACTCCTTGTGCCTACACTGTTCTGTAGGTAATTTTGAGGGTGTACACAGAGCAAAATTCAGTAGCAAGAAATGCTCTAATCAGGTTGCTGCTAAAGTAGAACTGAGCTTGGATTACGGTTTCTGGCACATCATTACATGCTGCTTTAACTCTCTACCACAGTTCATCAGTCATAGTGGCTGGCGATTGATGGCATACCATTCTTTCGGTAACCCCTGACCAATGCCTGCAGTAGGTGACAGATATCAAGAATGCAATGGCCATTGCAACTTTCTATATCAAGGCAGGTCACGACGGCAAGCGAAAATCATGCGGTCTTGCCTTGTTTTGTTGGAAAGACAACGTCACGAAGATGTGAAGATAGGCCACAACTGATACCTTTAATACGTCAGAGACTTAACAGCTGCTGCCAAAATTGCCGGATATGCGGACCAGAGATGAGTGTGTTGCATAGCCAATGGCACCCCATTCTATCACGCCAGGGGCTGCGCCTATGTGACGACGACTTACGCAGTTTCGCAACATTCTGTTTCCTCGGAGCCTCGACACATGGATACATGCATCGTCGTGCTGCACGCAGAAGCTGGGCTCTTCTGAAAAGACGACGTTGTGCTACTCGTGCATATATTGGCATCGTCGTGTGCACCAATATCGACGCACCTCTCTCTGTTGCCGCATCAAAGGAACGGGCAAAAATGCTTGCCGTAACTGACGGTCCGTGGTGCTCCATATGCAGTCGCCCCGTCCGTGTGGATACTTGTCTTGCTGGGAACAAGCCCACAGCCTGACTGGAGAGACGTGATGTGGCTCATTGGACTCTCTTTCTCTTCTACCCTATAGCCCAGATTTCGCACCTTCCGACGTTCATCTAGTTGGCCCGTCGAAGGATGCACCCTATGGGAAACAGAGGGTGGATAATCGGGGAGGTTATTGAGACAGCAAGTCGTTGTCTCTGACATCGACTGTTAGAGTGGTACAATGCGGGCATACAGGTCCTCCCAGAAAGATGACTTAAGGCCGTCGCACTGAACGGAAATTATATTAAGAAATAGGGTTTTGTAACCATAAGAATGAGGAATAATATGGTGTATTCCAATCCTGATTAGAAACCACCTGCTTTTAGAAAAATATGTGTTGCCTTTTTTATTGAAAGCCCTTTGTAGATACCGTGACTCCTATGTATAGGGGTGGGAGAAAAATATGGAAAAACTAAAAATACAACGCATTATCATTCCTAATAGTTTGTCATTCCAAACACCTTATGTTGTCTGAAAATGGGTAAATATAGGTCACGTATGATTTACAAGGGAATCAGATACCCTTCCTCCTGTGAGTCTCATGAAATACCACGAGATGTCTGCCCGAATCATCACTAAACCCCCGCCAGGTGTCACACTTGAGACATAAATTCTACCAGAAGTTGGAAACAGCGTGTAGCAAGACTCATTCAACCAAATGACTTTCTTCCATTGCCCATAGACCAGGCTTTATAGCTTCGTCATCACGTTTTCCAGTTCCGGTCATTTGCATAACTGAGGTGTGATTTTGGAATTCCAGCTCGCCATCGAATTCCCTACTTATGAAATTTCCTTCGTGTTGCTTTGCTGCTGACAGGGTTCGCAAGTGGGATATATACTTTTGTAGTGACTTTTGCAGCCATCCTCCTCTTTATGTAACGTCACTGTCCTCTTCAACGACTATCTGTCATGACCACTCGACACACACTTTCGTCCACATAGTGGCTTAATGGATGAAACTTCTCTGATTTCCCCGTATGCGCTACAAGTCTTCGACGAGGTCCTTCTTGAAACATCAACCATTGCTGTTCCATTTGTTACAGAAACACCCGTCATACGAGCACCAACAATTTACCCATGTTAGAGCTCACTGACATCCAACATAGTGCACTCTTAACTACACAGAACACTGTTCTGACCACGACTGACGCTTGCAAGGTATTGAGGACATTTCACAGATTCCCTTTATGGTAAAATACAACAGTGCAACCTGCAGTGTTGGCTAGTGTCTATATTTATGTTCAAGTTTGCATTTCAAGCGATGTTTCAATATTTTTGTCCAACCCCTGTACTTTGTGTGGTCGCACAAAATGCTGACCCTTTGTGTATTCAAGGACAACAGATACAAATTTGAGATTTGTTGCTTGTCGTCTCCATTGCGGTTCAATTTCAATACCAAGCACTGTGAAGTGGAATTAATTAGAAAACGTAAGTACATCTAAATCTACATCCATACTCTGCAAGTCACCTGACGGTGTGTGGCGGAGGGTACTTTAAGTACCTCTGTCGGTTCACCCTTCTATTCCAGTCTCGTATTGTTCGTGGAAAGAAAGATTGTCGGTATGCCTCTGTGTGGGCTCTAATCTCTCTGATTTTATCCTCATGGTCTCTTCGCGAGATATACGTAGGAGGGAGCGATATACTGCTTGACTCCTCGGTGAAGGTATGTTCTCGAAACTTCAACAAAAGCCCGTACCCAGCTACTGAGCGTCTCTCCTGCAGAGTCTTCCACTGGAGTTTATCTATCATCTCCGTACCGCTTTCGCGATTACTAAATGATTCTATAACGAAGCGCGCTGCTCTCCGTTGGATCTTCTCTATTTCTTCTATCAACCCTATCTGGTACGGATCGCACACCGGTGAGTAGTATTCAAGCAGTGGGCGAACAAGTGTACTGTAACCTACTTCCTTTGTTTTTTGATTCCATTTCCTGGGTATTCTTCCAGTGAATCTCAGTCTGGCATCTGCTTTACCGACGATTAATTTTATATGGTCATTCCATTTTAAATCACTCCTAATGCCTACTCCCAGATAATTTATGGAATTAAATGCTTCCAGTTGCTGACCTGCTATAATGTAACTAAATGATACAGGATGTTTCTTTCTGTGTATTCGCAGCACATTACACTTGCCTACATTGAGATTCAATTGCCATTCCCTGAACTATGCGTCAATTCGTTGCAGATCCTCCTGCATTTCAGTACAATTTTCCATTGTTACAACCTCTCGATGTACTACAGCATCATCCGCAAAAAGCATCTGTGAATTCCGATGTTATCCACAAGGTCATTTATATATATTGTTAACAGCAACGGTCCTACGACACTCCCCTGAGGCACACCTGAAATCACTCTTACTTCGGAAGACTTCTCTCCATTGAGAATGACATGCTGCGTCCTGTTATCTAGGAACTCTTCAATCCAATCAGACAAATGGTGTGATAGTCCATATGTTCTTACTTTGTTCAATAAACGACTGAGGGGAATTGTATCAAACGTCTTGCGGAAGTCAAGAAACGCGGCATCTACTTGGGAACCCGTGTGTATGGCCCTCTGAGTCTCGTGGACGAATAGCGCGGGCTGGGTTTCACACGTTCGTCTTTTTCGAAAACCATGCTGATTCCTACAGAGTAGATTTCTCGTCTCCAGAAAAGTCATTATACTCGAACATAATACGTGTTCCAAAATTCTACTATTGATCGACGTTAGAGATATAGGTCTACGGCTCTGCACATCTGTTCGACGTCCCTTCTCGAAAACGGGGATGACCTGAGCGCTTTTCCAATCTTTTGGAACTCTATGCTCTTCTAGAGAGCTACGGTACTCCGCTGCAATAAGGGGGCAAGTTCCTTCGCGTACTCTGTGTTAAATCGAACTGGTATCCCATCAGGTCCAGCGGCATTTCCTCTTTTGATCGATTTTAATTGTTTTTCTATTCGTCTGTCATCTATTTCGAAACTGACAGATTGCTACCAATATATTCACAACAATCACGTCGTTCCTTCATTCGTTATAGAGAGTATCGTGCAAAGTAACGCGATCGATGTTATCAGAAAACAAAAGAACTCCGATTTCACATGATTTGACGTAGGTTGACAAATGAAAAGTAACCAGGAGAAAACGTCTGCAACGTCGGTAATGATAAAAGCTTCGTTCAGTGTAGTATTCGGCAATAGCAGAACAGAGCAAATGACTTGTCACATTCTTCACGGAGAAAAAGGTAAGGTATTTTTGTCTAAGCTACAAATCTGTCGCTTTCTCTCGCTAACGATGGTCAGATAATTGCTTCCTCTTTAGCTACCATATGAGGCGCCGACAGCAGGCCCTGCAGCCGCCAAACTAGGAGCGAGGCGTGGGCGAGAAACGGGACGGCGATCTGCGACTCCCAACTGAGGGCAGCGCTGCAAGCTGCCTCCGGGTTTCCTGTTCCACCTCACCGCTGTTACCCTGTTATCTCACCCAGCATCGTAACACTCCCCTCTGCAGCCGTAAAACGAAGCACGGCTAATGAAGCACTGGATTCCAGAGGACCTAGGCGCTTATTTGTAACCCCTGTTTGCGATTATCTGGAAAATACTTCAAGATCTCGTAGCGATAACATTGCAAAGGAAATCCATTACTTCAAGTTAAATAAAGTTGAACACTCTAGTCACGTACCTCACCAAGGTTTATGCGAATGTTTTTGGCTGCCATCCTTTATTGTGAAGAATTTTAACAGTTGCTGCTGCAGCCATGTTTAAAATCTTGATTTATGCGAATAGCTAGTGGACGCCTGTTTACTATTACAGTAGTCGCTGTTGACTAGAATATGCTGCATTAAGATCAGAGTGTATGAGGTTGCTCAACAAGTCACTGATGATGCGCTCCCACAAGAGGAAGAGGTATACAGGGTGGTCCATTGATCGTGACCGGGCCAAATATCTCACGAAATAAGCATTAAACGGAAAAACTACAAAGAACGAAACTCGTCTAGTTTGAAGGGGGAAACCAGATGGCGCTATGGTTGGCCAGCTAGATAGCGCTGCCATAGGTCAAACGGATATTAACTGCATTATTTTTTAAATAGGAACCCCCATATTTTATTACATACTCATATAGTACGTAAAGAAATATGAATGTTTTAGTTGGACCACTTTTTTCCTTTGTGATAGATGGCGCTGTAACAGTCACAAACGTATAAGTACGTGGTATCACGTAACATTCCGCCAGTGTGGACGGTATTTGCTTCGTGATACATTACCCGTGTTAAAATGGACCGTTTACCACTTGCGGAGAAGGTCGATGTCTTATTGAGGTATGGTTATTGTGATCAAAATGCCCAACGGGCGTGAGCTATGTATGCTGCTCGGTATCCTGGACGACATCATCCAATTGTCCGGACCGTTCGCCGGATAGTTACGTTATTTAAGGAAGGAGGAAGTGTTCAGCCACATCTCAAAGGTCAACCACGACCTGCAACAAATGATGATGCTCAAGTAGGTGTTTTATCTGGTGTCGCGGCTAATCCACACATCAGTAGCAGACAAATTGCGCGAGAATCGGGAATCTCAAAAACGTCGGTGTTGAGAACGTTACATCAACATCGATTGCACCCGTACCATATTTCTATGCACCAGGAATTGCATGGCGACGACTTTGAACGTCGTGTACAGTTATGCCACTGGGCACAGAAGAAATTACAGGACGATGAGAGATTTTTTGCACGCGTTCTATTTAGCGACGAAGCGTCATTTACCAACAGCAGTAATGTAAACCGCCATAATATGCATTATTGGGCAACGGAGAATCCACGATGGCTGCGACAAGTGGAACATCAGCGACCTTGGCGGGTTAATGTATGGTGCGGCATTATGGGAGAAAGGCCCCCATTTTATCGATGGCAATCTAAATGGTGCAATATATGCTGATTTCCTACGTACTGTTCTACCGATTTTACTACAACATGTTTCACTGCATGACAGAATGGCGATGTACTTCCAACATGATGGATGTCCGGCACATAGCTCGCGTGCGGTTGAAGCGGTATTGAATAACATATTTCATGACAGGTGGATTGGTCGTCGAAGCACCATACCACGGCCCGCACGTTCACCGGTTCTGACGTCCCCGGACTTCTTTCTGTGGGGAAAGTTGAAGGATATTAGCTATCGTGATCCACCGACAACGCCTGACAACATGCGTCAGCGCATTGTCAGTGCATGTGCGAACATTATGGAAGGGGAACTACTCGCTGTTGAGAGGAATGTCGTTACACGTATTGCCAAATGCACTGAGGTTGACGGACATCATTTTGAGCATTTGTTGCATTAATGTTGTGTTTACAGGTAATCACGCTGTAACAGCATGCGTTCTCAGAAATGATAATTTCACAAAGTTACATGTATCACATTGGAACAACCGAAATAAAATGTTCAAACGTACCTACGTTCTGTATTTTAATTTGAAAAACCTATCTGTTACCAACTGTTCGTGTAAAATTGTGAGCCACATGTTTGTGACTATTACAGCGCCATCTGTCACAAAGCGAAAAAAGTCATGCAACTAAAACATTCATATTTCTTTACGTACTACACGAATGTGTAATAAAAAATGGGGGTTCCTATTTTAAAAAAACGCAGTTGATATCCGTTTAACCTATGGCAGCACCATCTAGCGGGCCAAACAGATTGCCATCTGGTTTTCCCCTTCAAGCTAGACAAGTTTCTTTCTTTGTAGTTTTTTCGTTTGACGCTTACTTCATGAGATATTTGCGCCGGTCACGATCAATGGACCACCATGTATTTACAAGAGACCTGGACACACGGGAAGGTACCAGTTGGATTATATCATGTTGAGACAAAGATTCCAGAATCAGATGCTGGAATGCAAGGTGTACTCAGGTTCAGCTATAGACTCACATGAAGAACACGGCAAGTGCCATAACCCGATTTGCCAGAAAGTTCTCTCAGTGGAAGAGGAATCAAAATAAGCAAACACGAGTCTCGGATTATCCCTTGGTACTCGATCACTTTTGAAAAAACGACGGTCACAATTATCGATGTAGTTTTCATGTCTTTCAGCGCGCTATAACCTCGGCGTAGATCGTAGCACAGTGGCTAGCTTCACGACCTCTCACTTTAGAGGCCCCTTATTCGAAACGCAATTATTGTTTTTATTTTTTCTTTCATTTGTTTATTCATGTTCGTAGAAGGTTACTACACGCGTGATTCTTGCTATGATAGGGGATACAAGGGCACTATACTAATTGCAAAATTACAACTCAATTTCTCAATAAATGAATGTGTGTGTGTGTGTGTGTGTGTGTGTGTGTGTGTGTGTGTGTGTGTGTGTGTGTGTGTAATTTTCAGTCTTCGTAAATTTCATCTATATGTCAATTCTTATACTAATTCTTTGATTTTATTTTTATGTTTATGTTTCAGGAAGATTTGGTGGATTCCCTTTCATGATAGCAACCGTAGAAACATTCTAGACATAATCGTAGAAATTCCGTACGCCACGAACATCGAACGAAGCCAGGTTTACCACAGTGACCTTTCTTCTTACGAATGTCACTAGAGAAAGAAACGTCGTTAATATACTTCATGTGTTGGCAATGATTTCGCCGCGAACCACTCATAAGGCATCACTGTAACGAAAACTGGCGCTTGCACTTGATTATGAATCAAGATGCACTACAGGAATTTCAACGAACACAATATCAAATAACTTTCTCATTTTTTTCATTCATCAGACACACGATTGGTAGACGAATAAGAATAACGTTATTTCAGTACACAGCGGAAAACATTCATGTAATAAACCTTCTAAGGACGTGGGTAGACAGATGAAAAACAAAGATAAAACAAATAATCGGGTTTCGAACACGGGATGGGAATGTGTGAAACCACGACACTACCCACAGTGCAACTGCTTCAGATGAACTACTTACTGCCGGCCGGAGTGGCCGAGCGGTTCTAGGCGCTTCAGTTCGGAACCGCGCGATCGCTACGGTCGCAGATTCGAATCCTGCCTCGGGCATGGATGTGTGTGATGTCGTTAGGTTAGTTTGGTTTACGTAGTTCTAAGTTCTTGGGGACTGATGACCTCAGAAGTTAAGTGTCATAGTGCTCAGAACCATTTGAACTACTTACTCTGTAAAACGCACATAAAATATCTTCAGAACTTTGACCATCCTTTTCTTTGCAGAGGTCGGGTACCTACGAATAAACTGAAGCATGTGTTCGCTTATTTGGCGCCTGAGCGAAGTTTCTGGGAAATCATGTTATCGCACTTGCAGTGTTCGAGTCGTCAGCCACAATTTAGTAACGCTAAAGAGCAGGCTGACGCTTAAGTTCAAGTGTGCGTGAATTCCTAAGGGACCAAACTGCTGAGGTCCTCGGTCCCTAGACTTACGCACTACTTAAACTAACTTATACTAAGAACAACACACACACCCATGCCCGAGGGAGGACTCGAACCTCCGACGGGAGGGGCCGCGCAGTCCGTTGACATGGCGCCTAAAACCGCGATGCCACTCCACGTGGCTTCAAATTGCTACAGATTTCAATGCTGAGCTACGCGGCGCTTAAGAAAATGGTCAGAAAGAATCGGTGTATAAATAATTGGGATACTGAAGTGCTGAAGAATGATTCTGTGCATTTGAAGCTAGCTGGCTGCAGGCACTACGATAATGAACACTGCACAAGGCAATTCAGTAGATGGGGGATCGACTTCTTTAAAAGATCAGTCACGAAAGTTTGGTACAAGAAAGGACTACCACAATATAAGTCACATAGGCATGAAATAGGAAGTTCAGAGTACGTAATTCGAAATGGCTGCAGAAAAAAAGAGAAAATATCTAAAAGGAAGTGGTTGTCAGATGGACAAATTCAGCAAAAAGAAAAGTAAAAATAATTTTCCGTGGAATAATAGGCAAACGCGTCAACATTAAGAGTGCAATGAAATTCCACTGTTAAACGCGAACGAGGGGGAGGGAGAGGATAGGTCGAAGGAATATGCTGAGGGTATCTTCGAGGGACTGTATGCGTATGCGTACGTGGTAGGAGAAGAAATGTATGCCGTTTGGCTGACGTAGGAGGCCCAGTATCAGAATTGCAGTTTAAGTGGTTATGAACACTTGTGGTCAAATAAGGCATGAGGGAATAGATAAAATTTTTTGCGGATTTTCTAAAATCGTTGTGAGAAATGGTAATCAGACGATCGCTCAAGATATTTTTTAGCGCATGTATACAAACTGCTGACAAGAACAAAGAAGGAAGAAAGGAAAACAGGATCCGTTTGGCGAGGACAGCTTGGCTTTACGAAAGGTGATGGCTCCAGAGAATTAGGTCTGACATTGCGCTTGATAGTAGAAACAAAGAAATATCAACACACGTTCATAGGATTTATCGATCTAGAGAAAGCATTCAACAAGTTACAATGGTGCAAGATGTTTGAAAATCTCACGAAACATATGTAAGCTATAAACATAGACAGGTAACATACATGAACATTCATCAACCAACAGGGCTAGAGAATTGGAGACAAAGAGAGAAGTGCTAAAAATTAGAAACGGCGTAATACACGAATGCAGACTCTCTTCCCTACTGTTCAACTTGCACAGCGAAGAAGCAATGACTGCTGTAAAAGAAAGCTCCAGGAAAAAAGGTAAAAAAATGAGAGTGGAAGGATGTAAATGATAAGGTATACTGACAACATTGCTATCCTCAATGAAGGTGAGGAAGAATTACAGGACCTGGTGAACTGACTGAATAGCCTACTGAGCACAGAATACGGAATGAGAGTAAAGCAATGAAAGAGGAAAGTAATGGGGAGTAACAGAAATGAGATTAGCATAAGCTTAGCATCAAAACTTGGAACCTCGTAGTAGACCAAATGAGTGTAAAGCAATGGTTGATCGACGAATCAAGGAGAATGTAAGAGACAGAGTAAAAGGGGCGAAGAGAGTATTTCTCGCTAAAAAAAAGTCTACTAATATCAAATATAGATCTTAATTTGAGGAAGAAATTTCAGAGAATACTCATCTGGAGTACAGGATTCTATGAAAGTGAAACATGGTATGTAAGGAACTCTACATTTAGAACATAACATAGTACCTTGCACGTTATCAGAGAGAGCTGTAGAGGACAAAAACTACAGAGGGATGCAGAGTTTCAAATATTGATGATGTTTGATGTACTGCGGCATGAAGAGGCTTCCACAGTAAAGGAAGTCGTTGTGGGCAGCACCAAACCAGACGAAATATAAAAAAAAGAAAAGAAAAGAAAAGAAATATGTCATGCATCCATCCATTGTGTTGCCACCTACTGCCAGGTACTCCATATCAGTGACCTTAGTAGTCATTAGACATCGTGAGAGAGCAGAATGGAGCACTGCCGTGGTCAGGTGGTTAGGTGTCACTTGTGTCATAAATCTGTACGCGAGATTTCCACACTCCTAAACATCCCTAGGTACACTGTTTCCGATGTGACTGTGAAGTGGAAGCGTGAAGTGACACGTACAGCACAAAAGCGTACAGGCTGACCTCGTCTGTTGACTGACAGAGACCGCCAATAGTTGAAGAGGGTCGTAACACGTGACAGGCGGTCATCTATCCAGACCATCACTCACGAATTCCAAACTGCATCAGGATCCACTGCAAGTACTATGACAGTTAAGCGGGAGGTGAGAAAACTTCGACTTCATGGTCGAGCAGCTGCTCATAAGCCACACATCACGCCGGTAAATGCCAAACGACGCCTCGCTTGGTGTAAGGAGCGTAAACATTGGACGACTGAACAGTGGAAAACCGTTGCGTGGAGTGACGAATCACGGTACACAATGTAGCGATCCGATGGCAGGGTGTGGGTATGGCGAATGTCCGTCGAACGTCATCTGCCAGAGTGTGTAGTGCCAACAGTCAAATTCAGAGGCGGTGGTGTTATGTTGTGGTCGTGTTTTTCATGGAGGGGGCTTGCACCCCCTGTCGTTTTTCGTGGCACTATCACAGCACAGGCCTACACTGATGTTTTAAGCACCTTCTTGCTTCCCACTGTTGAAGAGCAATTCGAGGATGGCTACTGCATCTTTCTGGTGTAATGGTGTGGTCGTGTTTTTCATGGAGGGGGCTTGAACTCCCTGTCGTTTTTCGTGGCACAATCATAGCACAGGCCTACACTGATGTTTTAAGCCCCTTCTTGCTTCCCACTGTTGAAGAGCAATTCGGGGATGCATCTTTCAACACGATCGAACACCTGTTCGTAATGCACGGCCTGTGGCGGAGTGGTTACACGACAATAAGATCCCTGTAATGGACTGGCCGGCACAGAGCCCTGACCTGAATCCTATAGGACACCTCTGGGATGTTTTGGAACTCCGACTTCATGCCAGACTCAACCACTAACATCTCTCCTCAGTGCAGCACTCCCCAAGAAATCTTCCAGCATCTGATTGAACGTATGCCTGCGTGAGTGAAAGCTGTCATCAAGGCTAATGGTGGGCCAAGACATTATTGAATTCCAGAATTACCGATGGAGGGCGCCACGATCTTGTAAGTCATTTTCATCCAGGTGTCCGGATACTTTTGATCACATTGTGTATATGCTGTTTCTTCGGGTTGTGCGTTATGTCTAAGTACTTCATATGTTAAGATAGGCATGATTAGGATTTACCTGGTTACTATACATCCTATCCATGCCGCCGTAGCCGAAATGTTAGAGTCTCTGCCTTCGGTGTGGGATGACCACGGTTCGAATCCCGGAACATTCTCAGGTTCTTCCTGAGGCAGAGAGATCCGCATCGGTTACCATTCAGCCTCGTGAGGCTAAATTAGGAGCTGCTTAAGTAAAGAACCAGAAGTATCATCATATCGTCAGGATTTATCTACAGGCAATAACGGCTGTAGGGATTCACAGTATGCTAATCTAATGTCTCACGATCGTAGATAGCTTTCCATACTGCCTAGTAGGTACCTGTCAGCCAATTGCAATAGGAACAGGCCTAATCAGTGAATGGTTTACTTTACTACGCACTAGGCTCCATCGATATAGCAGTATGAACCGTTGGGAATTTAGAAGCGACTTAAACTCGATATTACAGAAATTTAGAAATTCAATGACCAGAGAACGACTGTGAACAAGATATGTTTGAAAGTGTTAACCAGAAAGTCATGGGACATACTCTACTAAGGTACCAAAATCAACAACGAAAGAAAGCCTGAATGAAGCACTCCATCCCCCAGGAGTGGGCAGTTCATGTGTAACCATGTGAAGGGTGTGCCGTATTTAGATTTGAGGAAATACGCCGCTGCCGGAGGCGACGATCGCACCCACACTGTGATGACAGGGATCGCCGTCGTCAACATCGTAACTGCGGATAGACAGATCGTAGTGCAGAAAATCGATCGGCAATGCAGTCTGTAGAACAATGACGACGACAACAACAACGGGTGTGCAACCGTACCGTTCAGAAACTTCTCCTCTTCTCCTCGCTGTGGTCTGCATAAGGTACTGTGTCAGCAGGGACATACTCACTGTTCATTACGGGACACAGCAGCGATTAACATGGATACACGTACAACACCACTGAATACTTGAAACAAGTCATCGAGCGAGATATGCGTGTTTTGGAATCTCCGTGAGATGAGGGCGGTCAAAGTTAAAGATGGGTTCGCAACACTTTTTGTGCATGACGTCCATGCAACGATGTGTTATTACGGCGAAAGGGGGTGTTATACACTTAAAGGGAGGTTTCTCTGTTTCTATTCCTCATGAATATGTATAAGGTGACGCAGAATAAAGGGGATTTTTGATGTGAGTAGTGGCAGCCATGGGAAGGTGGCAGCACTGCGGGTTCGTGACAGCGAGTAAACAGACCTCCGTTTCAGTAATAATGGATCATTGGGACGGACAACACTGTGCATTAGCCATAAAAATATTTTATAAAAACAAAGATAGTTTGGTAGCAGCGCAGAGGGATTTTCGACGTTTTTATAGTTTAGGACGTCGTGATGCCGTTCCGTCGAAACACGCGATGAAATGTTGGATTAATAACCTTGAAGAGACTGGATCTGCTCTCAAAAAGAGACCAACAGGGCGATCAAGATGTCTGCATTCTCCAGCGAACATTGGCGTTGTGCGCGAGTCTGTCTTACGGAGTCCATGGCGTTCTATTCGTAAGCAAGCAGCAGTGGTTGGGATGTCCCGGGAGATGTTCGGGCTCACATGCGGTTCCTCTTCGTCGAAATATCTTGGCTCAAACTCGTCTAGGGGTTGAAGGGCACGTGTCGCATTACAAGCCCTAAATTACACACTTGTGACCGTTTGGTTAAATTGTCTGGCTGATGGCAAGTTTGTGAAACTGTATGAAACATACAACGTTAAGGTAATATATAACAACAGTAATAATAATGTCGGGAGCTAAATTAACGACAGATAAATGATGTAGGCCACACAGTTGCCATTTGGTTTGAATAATATTTATTCAGAAAGCAAACTAATAGCGTTAGTGGTCGTATTTAGAATTATTATTACACTCGAGCGCATATCCATTTGAGACAGTTCGATCATTCACAATCTCATCGGGAATTACAAGTCCAATACTCTATCTCGTTAACTACGCGAAAAGTTAGAGTTCACACCAGGCACACGGCTGCTGACCGCTCAGAAACTAAGTCCCGCGATACCACACAACGCGAAGTTTTCTAAGTCGTTTCACTTCCTAGCTACCTAAAGACCGACCGTCCGCTTTCGCGTCTCGCCGAACAACCTCGCTCAACTGACTAGTGTAGTTCCCTTTTCTGAAGCCGTCCATCTGATTGGCTACAGCTTATTCTACATTATTTTAGATTTTAACATGTTTAAATAATCAAGATTGACCACTTACACGTTCTAAATAAAGTAACAATAATATCCATTACTTAATAAACGTTAAATTATTTTACATAAAACCAATACAATTTCCTTCTTAACTTTGAATGTCACGGCCAGTAGGCTTGTATCAGTGTGTTTTCTGATAAATAAATAAAGAACAAAAGTAACTATTATGCACTAAACTTCACAACAAATATTCTGTTACCTAATGTTTCAATAAGGTGTCTTGCTGTCATCGTTCAATGTGTTCTGTGTGGAGTAAATGACGATCTGATGCTTAACTGAAAATACTGATAATTGAAATTTACTATATCTTTTGAACAAATAAAGTTACAGAGTTGATATTTACAACATTTGCCATTTTAATGATGCTCTTCTATATGAAATGTCGATCGTTAAGATCGGCCAAAGCCTTCAGATTTTAGCATTCAGGTCTTTGTTACAAAACTTGCGAATTTCACTTTAACAGAAAATTCTAAACTATTACAGATACAAGCAGTATTCAAGTTTTATTGGGATCACCATGGAAATATATGAATAATTGTAGATTGATATTACCGTGGCTTCATTCCCTGAATTACTACAGTATTAAATAATTTTCATAAATGTTTCCTTTTATGGCCGATCTTAGGTCCGCCATATTTAACACTGCTACGTCTTCCTGTCCACAAACAGCTTCTACGGGGTTTCCCTATGAAGTAGGCTCTCGTCTGTTTCACTCGCACGCTACAGCGCTTAGGTCTCGTTCAGTACTATAGACGCCTGAGAATTTCCCCATCTCATGGCAAATCGGCTCTCTTTGTAGCACACGGTCCTGAACGACAGGGTTCGTTTCACAATTCCCGAAGGCTGACTCTTTCGGCCATATACTTAAATGAGAGCAAAATGCTCGTTAACTCACAGAGTGCTCGCAGAATTCATCTTGATTTAAAATTTCATCTGTACAAACTACAGACGGTGCAACAATTGAAGGATAACGATTACCTGTTACGATTAGGATTCTGTCAACAAATGATAAGAAAAATAAACAATGACGATGAATTTCTTAACAAGTTGCGGATGTCAGATGAGGCACATTTTCATCTCAAAGGTTATGTGAATTAACAGAACTACGGTTACTGGGCAAACACAATTCCTAATGACGTTCATGAGCGCCCTTTACACGCTAGTAAAGCGACAGTATCGTGTGATGTTTCATCACATGGGATTATCGGAGCGTATTTTTTCGCAAATGAACAGGGAAACACAATAAATGTCAATGCCAATCGTTACATAGCGATGT
The DNA here is from genome assembly GCF_023864345.2 of Schistocerca serialis cubense. Classification (NCBI taxonomy): domain Eukaryota; kingdom Metazoa; phylum Arthropoda; class Insecta; order Orthoptera; family Acrididae; genus Schistocerca; species Schistocerca serialis. The sequence continues at coordinate 857,016,437 of NC_064639.1, read as the reverse complement.
TAGGAATTTTCGTTACATCTGCATTGAACAACTTTCCAAACGTTCAAGAATCTTGGTTTCAACGGGACGGAGCGACATCACACACAGCACGGCAATCAACGGCATATGTGCGAGAATTTTTTGGCAACCGTGTTATCTCACGATTCGGTGACATTCCCTGCCCCCTGGATCGCCACATTTATTCATTTGTAGTTTTTTCTTGTGAGTCTGCCTCAAGAGCAAAGTCTACACGACTCGACCAAGAACCGTGGAATTAGTTAAAACAGAATTCGGGATGTAGTTAACAGTATCCTAGCTGAGATGTTGCAGCGCTCAATGAGGAAACTCAAAAGCAGATTTCAGATTTCACGAATGTATTCGTACAGGAGGACGCCATGTAAAGGACGATTTAAAAAATGTTAAATGCCATCAATGTATCGTAAATGGCAAAGTTGTGAGGTTTCAATTACTATGGATGCAATCCTTTTCTTCATCACTTCTAGTTTTATTGTATTGTATTGTGGAAATGGCCCCGTTTTTCTGTGTCACCCTGTATTTGATGCAATGCAGTGTTTAGACTAGAATAGAAAAAGATCAGTCACGGCATTAGCCTGCTGTAATAAGTTATTACCGAAGCATTGTATGAGAAGCTGGATTTTCCTACTCTGAACGTGCTTTTAACTGGATCATTGATCAGTGTACTCTGATGATCACTGCACTAATGAAGGTAGAGACAGCTACTCTAAACCACATTAAAACCTCCAACTTACAAATTCAGAATCGAGTCAGGACGATTCGCAATACTTCAAAACGTGAATCACATCCGTCTCGTCATTAGCTAAAATAGAGGACAGTACCCCATTTAAAACTACGGCTGCCCTCTCGTCAGAAAATGGCGCACGAAGTATGCACACCACAAAAACCACAAACTTTTTCGTGGGATATAATCATCAGCCACATGCATGTTACTCTAGCATGTTTTCTAGTATCATCTACGTCGATTGTGTGTCTGTGTTTTTGTTTTATTTTCTTGGAACTACGCATGCTTTTACATCCGTTTCAATTTCACTGCATTCATAGGTACGTCTTCCTCTTCAGTCTGTTCCACGTGCCGTTTGTTTATTTTCCTCTCTGTCCTAGTGTCTCCCAATAAGAATCGGTCAATTGTTATCTGAGCAGCACTCAGTTTTTTAATGGTTTTCACACCGAATGGCCGGCCGCGGTGGCCTTGCGGTTCTCGGTGCTTCAGTCCGGAACCTCGGGACTGCTACGGTAGCAGGTTCTAATCCTGCTTCGGACATGGATGTGTGTGATGTTCTTAGGTTAGTTAGGTTTAAGTATTTCTAAGTTCTAGGGGATTGATGACCTAAGATGTTAAGTCCCATAGAGCTCAGAGCCATTTGAACCATTTTGAACCACACCGAATGACACGTATATCCCAGCTTAACGGCGACCCAGCCTCCGAGTCCGATATCGATATGAAGGCCACTGTTCAAGGCTGTTCGACTAACATAAAGAGTGACGCTACACCATTTGCACGGTGGGAAATTACAATTGGAGTCTAACATGGTTGGTTCATTGGCCCGCTTCTGTCTTTGATATTTTAACAATTTATCATTTTATTTGAATCAGGGCGTAATTAATCTTCTTTTCAGATGATGCAAACATTGTTGTGACCACGAGCAAAGAAGCATCAACACAGAAAATAATAAATGATGTTTTTGTAAAAGTTTCTGAATGGTTTTGCACGAAGGGACTAGGTTCAATCTTTGAAAAACGAAGTTGATCCAGTTTTGTGTTGTCGAAAATATCCCACCCTCTATTAACATAGCACAAAATAATAATGATAATAATAATAATACGGGTAGAAAACTGTTTGACATTAAGTGAGCGTATAGGTGAAAACTTAAACTGGAAAAACCACGTGGTAGCTCTACCAAAACGTTTAGGTTGGGCTACTTTTGCTATAAGAATAATTATCTACTTTTGATATACGGAATGGGTAAGTTGACGTATTGTGAGCATTTTCATTCATTGGTGACTTCCGGAATAAACGTCTGAGGTAACTCCTGGCTTAGACACGAAATATTCACAGCGCAGAAGAAAGAAATGATAATTATGTGTGGAGTTCACAGACGTACGTCTTCTAGTTATCCCCTTAAGCAGCTGGGAATATTAGCTACAGCCTCACTGTATATGTATTCACTTATGAAATTCGTTATCAACAATCCATCTAAGTTTGAGAGTAACAGAGGTATTCACAACACTAGAAGAAATAATGATCTTCATTACCTTCAATGAATCTGTGTTTGGAACAAAATTGAGTGAAACATGCAGCTATAAAATTCTTTGACAACTACCCATGGAAATAAAATTTCTGATACATAGCAAAAGTATTTACAATGTAGGTTAAAGATCTTTCTCCTTCAACTCCTATACCATTTGGGAATTCTTGAGTAGAGATAAGCTGTGTATGACTCCGTCGAAATAGGCCTCGGAAGGCCCAACGGGACCGACCGGCCGCCGTGTCATCCTCAACCGATAGGCGTCACTAGATGCGAACATGGATGGGATTGTAGTCAGCACATCACTCTCCCGCCCGTTGTCAGTTTTACATTAAATGTATTCAAAACTGTAAATATGGACAACCATCGGCTGTAGAATAGGATAACGACAATGAAAATTTGTAATGGACAAGGACGCGAACTCGGTTTCACGCTTATGGCGGGCGGTCGCCTTACCACTTGGCTATCCACGCACGGCTCACGGCCAGACCCCCAGCTTCCATATGTCGTCAACCATGCGTCTACAATCTGTACTCGTACATCCACTACGTATATTCCTGTACATTTTTAGTTGAAAATCATTTGCCCGGTGTCGGCGGGTAAGTACGACATTGCAGTGCCTGCGTTATTCTGGAATACGATGCAAAGTTCCTTTGGACATGAGTTTTCGTGACTGGAGCCGCTACTTCTGCAATGAGTAGCTCCTCAATTGGCCTCACAAGGGCTGAGTGCACCCAGCGTGTCAACACCGCTCGGCAGCCTCTTACGGTGACCCATCCAAGTGTTAGCCAAGTCCGATAGCGCTCAACACCCATTACCTGACGAGAATCGGTGTTACCACTTCGGCAAGGCCGTTGGCGAGTTGTGTATAAGGGTTCTATAACCTGTTGAAAAGTTCTATATCACAACTCTTATCGTGAATCTTATCTGTAGGGTAACTAATCAAGTAACTGCACAGCCGCTGAGCTGCGCCGCGACCGGCGCTAGGAGGCGCTCACAAGACCTGCACTAGGGGACGCTCGCTACACGCTCGGAGGTGCTATCAGTTATGGCGCGTGGCCTGTGTTTACCGAGTGCAATGGCTGTCCCATTGCGCATCGTCTAGCTACCTTGTGAACCAGTTCCCGTCAGATCACCGAAGTTAAGCGCTCTCGGACTGAGCTAGAACTTGATGGGTGACCATCCGGTCTAGCGAGCGCTGTTGGCAAGTGGGGTGCACTCAGCCCTTGTGTGGCAAACTGAGGAGCTACTTGATTGAGAAGTAGCGGCTCCGGTCTCGGAAACTGACATACGGCCGGGAGAGCGGTGTGCTGACCACATGCCCCTCCATATCCGCATCCAGTGACGCCCATGGGCTGACGATGACACGGCGGCCGGTCGATAACGTTGGGCCTTCATGGCCTATTCGGGAGGAGCTACCTTGTGACATCTATGGACTTCCCGGCAAAACTTTCCGTGCTATTGGACTTCTATTCAACGGGATTGCTACGCTAGTAGATTTTATTAATCGCGTACTTCAATTTGTGTGTCGATACCCGGATTTTCTCGTTACACCGAGTCTCTGCATATTGACTCTAGTGGATTCTGACGCCGCACGAGTGGGTCACGATCTATTCGTCTTGTTGTAGTGTGTTTCATTTTTGAGTAAATCTGAGTATGCTTCAAGCAGTGTCTATTACTTCGAGCTCCAAGTCTCACTGCCGTAAGTCGATAAGCACCCTGATGAAACTTTGACTTTCTGCGACATTTCTCTGAGATTCTGACAAACATATTCACTTTATCAAAAGAAATTCAGGCCATTTTCACTTTTCAATTTGTTTCATACACTGGCTATAGCCAGTGCTTGTCAACAGCAATGAATATTCTTGGCATCTGTTTGCTTCATTTGTAAAATTCATAAATAAGTGCATTAATTTTGATGAATATTTTCAGATACTGAAGGAATATATTTAATTTTTAAGGTATTTCAAATACGTATTTGCAACTGCTAAAAAGTGTGTGTATATTTTACTACAGGCGTTTCGTTTTATTCAGTTGAAACATTATCAGTGGTCTGGAATAAAATATGTGTACAACTTTGGTTTGCTACTCGACCTAAAAATACTTCCTTTAAAATATTGAAGGACGACTTCTATTTATTCCATGTTTATCTAATTTCCTCTTTCATTTTTTCCATATATTGCTGTGTCTGGCATTGATGTTTTCGACCAAATTTCACTTTCGCGTGCGCCACTGCACATTTCTTGACTTAGGTAAAACACGACAAAGTAATTCACAAGTAATATTTCTTTATCTCCTCATTGGCAGCCGTATCTTTGATTGTATGTAGTGTTGCCAAATTATGTGGATTTCGCAGTAGCTGCATAGTGGATTTGAAATACCTTGAATAACTGTGCAGCAGTTACGGACACTGGAGACATAAAAGAAAGAACATGTTAAGACTGCAAAATTCGAGTCAAAGCAGAATTTGTAAGACTCAGAAAAGACTACCCACTGAAATCAGATTTTGATGAGACAGAAATGGCAGTCAAGTCAAGTCAACGTCAAGTCGGATGTATTACAAAATATATTGTTTGAAATGCGAGGGGCGTTCACTAAGTAATGCAACAAATTTTTTTTTCTCGGCCAATTTCGCTTGAAAAAGTGCTGAATTTGTTGTGAGATATCGTTAAATATTCCTACTTCAGTCGCTATAGGTTCACGAAGTTCCGATTGGTGGCGGCGCTGTAAGTAGCCTTGAAAATGGCGTCTGTAACGGTAGTGCTATCTAGGCAGGGAGACCAGAGCATCGCAGATATTCGTAGGTGCTTGCAGAATGTTGCCAGTGAACAAAAGCATGGTGAGTCGCTGGGCGAGGCGTATGTCATAATCGCAACAATGTCACGCATACCTGACCGACCTCCCACGTGGCGGCCGGCCGCACACAGCTGTGACTAATGCAATGTTGAAACGCGCGGACACTGTCATTAGAAGTGATCGATGGATCACAATTAAACACCTTCGCTGCACAACTGGTCGTCCCTGTTGGTAGTTCTGACCCATTGGTCTACCAGTTGGAGTACTCAAAGTTGTGTGCTGGGTTCGTTGCCGAGTAACAGAAGAACATAAAGAGCAACGATGGATCATCTGTGAGGAAATGCTTGAGCGTTACAAGGCTGATGGAGACAATTTTTTTGTCGAACATCGTCACAGGTGATAAAAAATGGGTTCATTACTTCGACCCGGAAACAAAACGTCAATTCATGGAGTGGCGCCGCGCCAACTGTTAAGAAGAAGTTGAAAAAGATGAACCCTCAGCATGGTGGAACGATCAACTCTGAACCGTATTGTACTACCATCAGGAACTGAAGGAACAACTTCTGCTTGTTCATAGTCACAAAAATGCAAACGAACTTCTTCTGCACGACAATGCAAGGCCCCACACAACGCTGCGCTCCCGACAACAGCTCACAAAGCTTCATTGGACTCTCTTTCTCTTCCACCCTACAGCCCGCATCTCGCACCTTCCGACATTCGTCTAGTTGGCCCAACGAAGGATGCCCTCCGCGGAAAGCAGAACGTGGATGACGGGGTGGTTATTGATGCAGAAAACGTTGGCTCCGACGTCGACCATTAGAGTGGTACCATGTGGGCATACAGGTCTTCCCAGTAAGATGACATAAGACGGTCGCACTGAAAGGAGATTGTGCTGAAAATTAAGGCTTTGTAGCTAAAAGAATGGGGAATAATATGGCGTATTGCAATCATGGATAAAACCAACCTTATTGAATATTGTAGGACGAACCGCATCATCGACCTATTTATTGGTTTAAGAATACTACTGCGAGACCTGTCAAATTTTACGAGGACACTTCAAAAAGTGTGTTACACATTTTATGGCACACCAGGTAACTTTTATTAAGCCCTGCTCTACACTTCAAAGTGGCACATATACATGACTATGTTTCGACGCCAAGTCGCTAAGTTTCAGTAAACAACGGTCGGAACGTTCTATCAATCCATAAATTCTTGTACGGTAAAAATCTGCTATAGGGTCACAGCAGACATTCGAGAACCGCTCTGTGCAACGTCCTCATCGTTGAAAAATCTCTTTCTCTCCATACGTTCTTCCAGTTTGCAGAGAATATCGAAACTGCGTGGTCTAACATCTGTACTTCGTGATCAGAATCACTGACGTCTTCGAACTTGGTCAAATTGCTGGCACTATCTCACTACGACTGGGCGTGACATTTAATTTGCTCTGTTTACAGCCGGAACGTCACGGCGAATCTGTGGGCAATTTAGGCGTTTCATCCAGAAGAACCATTCTGTCCTTCGCATTCCGACTGCAGAGTAAGTTTCCATTTGGAGCATCATTTCACTCACACCTTGGGATGCACGTGTTACAGATACGGCAGCAGAACTGTCTTTGCAGGAAAGCTTCTGTAATCGGTGCGCTTCGGTTACGCAGTGGTCTTAGGCTTGGACGACATGTATAACTTACTTCCTGAAGCCCCTGCGTATTTATCAAGGTATTAATTATCTGTTGTTGTTGTTGTGGTCTTCAGTCCTGAGACTGGTTTGATGCAGCTCTCCATGCTACTCTATCCTGTGCAAGCTTTTTCATCTCCCAGTACCTACTGCAACCTACATCCTTCTGAATCTGCTTAGTGTATTCATCTCTTGGTCTCCCTCTACGATTTTTACCCTCCACGCTGCCCTCCAATACTAAATTGGTGATCCCTTGATGCCTCAGAACATGTCCTACCAACCGATCCCTTCTTCTGGTCAAGTTGTGCCACAAACTTCTCTTCTCCCCAATCCTATTCAATACTTCTTCATTAGTTATGTGATCTACCCATCTAATCTTCAGCATTCTTCTGTAGCACCACATTTCGAAAGCTTCTATTCTCTTCTTGTCCAAACTATTTATCGTCCATGTTTCACTTCCATACATGGCTACACTCCATACAAATACTTTCAGAAATGACTTCCTGACACTTAAATCTATACTGGATGTTAACAAATTTCTCTTCTTCAGAAACGCTTTCCTTGCCATTGCCAGCCTACATTTTATATCCTCTCTACTTCGACCATCATCAGTTATTTTGCTCCCCAAATAGCAAAACTCCTTTACTACTTTAAGTGCCTCATTTCCTAATCTAATTCCCTCAGCATCACCCGACTTAATTAGACTACATTCCATTATCCTTGTTTTGCTTTTGTTGATGTTCATCTTATATCCTCCTTTCAAGACACTGTCCATTCCATTCAACTGCTCTTCCAAGTCCTTTGCTGTCTCTGACAGAATTACAATGTCATCGGCGAACCTCAAAGTTTTTATTTCTTCTCCATGAATTTTAATACCTACTCCGAATTTTTCTTTTGTTTCCTTTACTGCTTGCTCAATATACAGATTGAACAACATCGGGGAGAGGCTACAACCCTGTCTTACTCCCTTCCCAACCACTGCTTCCCTTTCATGTCCCTCGACTCTTATAACTGCCATCTGGTTTCTGTACAAATTGTAAATAGCCTTTCGCTCCCTGTATTTTACCCCTGCCACCTTTAGAATTTGAAAGAGAGTATTCCAGTCAACATTGTCAAAAGCTTTCTCTAGGTCTACAAATGCTAGAAACGTAGGTTTGCCTTTCCTTAATCTTTCTTCTAAGATAAGTCGTAAGGTCAGTATTGCCTCACGTGTTCCAGTGTTTCTACGGAATCCAAACTGATCTTCCCCGAGGTTGGCTTCTACTAGTTTTTCCATTCGTCTGTAAAGAATTCGTGTTAGTATTTTGCAGCTGTGACTTATTAAGCTGATAGTTCGGTAATTTTCACATCTGTCAACACCTGCTTTCTTTGGGATTGGAATTATTATATTCTTCTTGAAGTCTGAGGGTATTTCGCCTGTTTCATACATCTTGCTCACCAGATGGTAGAGTTTTGTCAGGACTGGCTCTCCCACGGCCGTCAGTAGTTCTAATGGAATATTGTCTACTCCGGGGGCCTTGTTTCGACTCAGGTCTTTCAGTGCTCTGTCAAACTCTTCACGCAGTATCATATCTCCCATTTCATCTTCATCTACATCCTCTTCCATTTCCATAATATTGTCCTCAAGTACTTCGCCCTTGTATAGACCCTCTATATACTCCTTCCACCTTTCTGCTTTCCCTTCTTTGCTTAGAACTGGGTTTCCATCTGAGCTCTTGATATTCATACAAGTCGTTCTCTTATCTCCAAAGGTCTCTTCAATTTTCCTGTAGGCGGTATCTATCTTACCCCTAGTGAGATAGGCCTCTACATCCTTACATTTGTCCTCTAGCCATCCCTGCTTAGCCATTTTGCACTTCCTGTCGACCTCATTTTTGAGACGTTTGTATTCCTTTTTGCCTGTTTCACTTACTGCATTTTTATATTTTCTCCTTTCATCAATTAAATTCAATATTTCTTCTGTTACCCAAGGATTTCTACTAGCCCTCGTCTTTTTACCTACTTGATCCTCTGCTGCCTTCACTACTTCATCCCTCAAAGCTACCCATTCTTCTTCTACTGTATTTCTTTCCCCCATTCCTGTCAATTGCTCCCTTATGCTCTCCCTGAATCTCTGTACAACCTCTGGTTCTTTTAGTTTATCCAGGTCCCATCTCCTTAAATTCCCACCTTTTTGCAGTTTCTTCAGTTTGAATCTACAGGTCATAACCAATAGATTGTGGTCAGAGTCCACATCTGCCCCTGGAAATGTCTTACAATTTAAAACCTGGTTCCTAAATCTCTGTCTTACCATTATATAATCTATCTGATACCTTTTAGTATCTCCAGGGTTCTTCCATGTATACAACCTTCTTTCATGATTCTTAAACCAAGTGTTAGTTATGATTATGTTGTGCTCTGTGCAAAATTCGACCAGGCGGCTTCCTCTTTCATTTCTGTCCCCCAATCCATATTCACCTACTATGTTTCCTTCTCTCCCTTTTCCTACACTCGAATTCCAGTCACCCATGACTATTAAATTTTCGTCTCCCTTCACAATCTGAATAATTTCTTTTATTTCATCATACATTTCTTCAATTTCTTCGTCATCTGCAGAGCTAGTTGGCATATAAACTTGTACTACTGTAGTAGGCGTGGGCTTCGTTTCTATCTTGGCCACAATAATGCGTTCACTATGCTGTTTGTAGTAGCTTACCCGCATTCCTATTTTCCTATTCATTATTAAACCTACTCCTGCATTACCCCTATTTGATTTTGTGTTTATAACCCTGTAGTCACCTGACCAGAAGTCTTGTTCCTCCTGCCACCGAACTTCACTAATTCCCACTATATCTAACTTCAACCTATCCATTTCCCTTTTTAAATTTTCTAACCTACCTGCCCGATTAAGGGATCTGACATTCCACGCTCCGATCCGTAGAACGCCAGTTTTCTTTCTCCTGATAATGACATCCTCTTGAGTAGTCCCCGCCCGGAGATCCGAATGAGGGACTATATTACCTCCGGAATATTTTACCCAAGAGGACGCCATCATCATGTAATCATACAGTAAAGCTGCATGCCCTCGGGAAAAATTACGGCTGTAGTTTCCCCTTGCTTTCAGCCGTTCGCAGTACCAGCACAGCAAGGCCGTTTTGGTTATTGTTACAAGGCCAGATCAGTCAATCATCCAGACTGTTGCCCTTGCAACTACTGAAAAGGCTGCTGCCCCTCTTCAGGAACCAGATGTAAAATATAAACACTGTATTTTTTTTTTTTTTTTTTTATTAATTATCTATTGTTATTGAAAAAATACAGTGTTTATATTTTACATCTAATTTTTAGTGAGGGTCAAATCGTTGTTTGGATATTGATTCATATCTGTTGTCGTTTAGGTTTAAACGTCTCAGGACGTTTGGGAGGCGCTTAACTACGGGTAACTACCAAAGACATGGAAGAAAATAGAAACCATTTATTTTGGGACTTAAGGGGAGACGAAAAGCAAGTGGGCTCCAAAAATTAGATTTTTTGATTCTAGAATATTTGAAATGCCTGGTCTTTCCTGCGTGAAACAGTTTTTGTTTTATATAAATACGACAATTTTTTCGTGAGATATGATGGCTTTCCTGACGCTCTGTGCAATCTGGAGACGGTGACAGCGAGGCTTATGACCGGGTATGTGCAGAAACAACTCGATGATCCTAATATCACAATTTCTAAATTAGAGTGCACTCGGTATGTCCAGAAGACAATGGGGTCCAAGTTGAGAAGATTATGGAAAGAAAAGTAAAAAATAATATTGGAAGATGGTAAGAAGATAGGTGGTAAAGGTCGCTTAACAAATGTTGGAATAGATAGATTACAGAATTATTATGGCTTTCCCATAAGAAGAAAGTAGGGAATTTAGAAAATATGAAAAAAAAGCTGTATGGGCTATCTTTTTCCATAAGCTTTCCACATATGAAAATCCAGTACACGGTCTTTGCCCGAATGATCCTGACACTTGGTGCAAGTACAGGAGAAGTGCCAGATATGACCACGAACATTCTTTACCTGCATCAGTAATGAATGAAATTAAACCCATATTTAGAACCTTTGCAAAGATACCTTGTTCAAGAAATGTCTTCATGGGAAAACCCAAAATTTAAATGAATGTGTGAATTCTGTCATTTGGAACCGGTTACCGAAAACTGTATTTGTTCATCTTACAATCCTCAATTTTGGTGTTTATGATGCTATTTTACGCTTCAATGATGGTGTAATTAGAAAACTGGATCTTTTGTACATATTGGGCATAAAATCTAGTGGAAATACTGCAAAATCCTTGGTGCAAATAGATAAAGGGAGAATCTGCAAAGCAGATATTGCTAATTTAAAATGCACAAAAGAAACCAGATAGAAAAGAAAAGGGACCAAGAGAAGCAAAGAAGATCAGTATGATTCAGATGATGCTCAGTGTGGAGAAAGAAAAAATTAGTGGTAAGTAATTCTCATAAATAACTATACTAGAACTGCAATATTAAACTTTAGATGGATTTTTCTCAAAACTACATTTTTTTTACTTTCAGGTGCCATTATTTGATAAACTAATGGGGCTAGAAACGTGAAATTTGGTCAATTTCTGCTGCAGATGGTAATAAGTTATTACAAGTAAATTGAGAACCATCAAACAATCAGAAACTGTTTTATGATAATGTACAAAAAAGTTAAATTTTACTAATGAAAGAATAATTTTTTTCTTCAAAACCATAAGAGGTATTATGTTCACTTTACTTGTAAATTGAGGCATATATGTTATATATATGCAGTAAAAATCTCATTTTTATCACTTGCAGTTCTTTTGAAAAGTGTACCTATTCAAAGGTTAAAATAGCAGTGCAGAATAGGGATAAAAATTGCATTTCGTCTCCCCTTAATGCTAATCTTTTCATCAAAACGTGAATGCACTTTATGTGATGACGAACTTTGGTATAAACCGGTTCTGGAAACACAAAATTTCACAAATAAATAAAATCTAAAAAAGTGACTCCGAGGTCGAAGTAAGCAGGATAGTACGATTCTTGTGGGCAAAACGTCTAAATTGCACACATACTCATAGTGAAGTCCCGGCAGTACATGGAGCAAATGCAGTTAGTGAGCTGCTTGGGAAAACCCTACATTTAAGATTAACGAATACATATTTATGGTTCTTTACTGCACGGACAAATTTAATGTTGAAGTAAAATCTTCTGAGTTATTTAGCTGTGCCAGTTTTCCGTCTTCAACACAAAACGGGTGGGTCCCTTTGATCCTCAGGTAATGCATGTGTTTCGTGACTGTGTCGCGTTCCTGTGTGAAAGGACATTCTCTTGCACTTCACTAAAGAAGAAACTTTATGAGATAATACACGTCTGGCACTATTGAGGCATCTAGACAGCAGCTGGTCAGGCGCGTCGTGCGGGAAACATAAACCTCTGCGAGAAGGTACCTCGGTATAAATCTTTGGTTTCTGGATTTTGTTATGAGCCCCTCGACCCCCGGCACTTCTGACTCTAATACACGCTGATGGCACTGTAACAATAAGGAACGATCATCTTTGAGAGTCTTACATGTATTACGCGATAGCTTCACAATATCAGTGACTCCTGAGGGACAATCCAGAGAAGGGATTGAAACACTGTCGAAGAAGTTAAAATCACGCAACCAAGCAACTCGGAATGTGAGGATACTGGTTCGCTTTTACACTTATGTTACCATAGAGGGCCTTAAGACGTCATAATGGAATGCCGAAACCAGTTGCCTCTGGAATAAATCAGAGATGTTGGTTTATGTATTGCTGGTTTATATACGCTTTGCCGCAGACTTTCAAGAGTGTCAGCACGTCCGACGTTACTGAATGACACCATTCCAGGCCGTCAGATTGGAAGAGGAGGAGCAGCGGATGAACTTCGTCGCCGGGTGCCTCCTAGGTCTCCAGACCGCACACCTTGTGACTTATCTGTGGGGTTACGTAAAAGATGTCGTTTTTATCCGGCATGTGTCCGACACTCTTGAACGTCAGCGATATCGCATTGTTGAAGCTGTGAAATAGATAATGAGGTACCAGCTGCTTCGTGTGTGGCAAGAAAGGAACCGCCGTTTTGATATTTGTAACAGATGGTGCTCACAATGAAGGCATAAAAATTTGGAACTTTTCTCTTTCTAGGAACTTCGGAATTCTGTTTCTATCTTTTGTAATATATATATATATATATATATATATATATATATATATATATATATATATATATATATATATGTGTGTGTGTGTGTGTGTGTGTGTGTGTGTGTGTGTGTATGTTTGTGTGTGTATCGTCCCTCCTAGAAAGGATGGATGAAGTGAAATTTTCTGGAAACAGGTATAATATAAGGCAGAGAAGCGATCCTTCGATTTTCTTTTTCAGTCTCCGCCTGATCCTTCGACACTGTTGATTTTGACTGCAACGCCCGCACAGTTTGTCAGTCTTTGCACTTAGCGTTCGAGCACTACCCATTGAATATCTTTGTGATGGATGGTGAAAGTTTGAGGCGTGAAGATGGTGTGCGTGGTCTTCCTATACTCACTATGAGCCTGCGAAGCATCCGTTCATCGTCACACAACTCGCAGTATGTGAAGAAGGTGACTCAGTTGGTGATTGAAATATAGTTATCAAAAATTTGAATGGACGCTGTGCCGTGTGCGGCTCGCGTTGGTGCCGCTGGTAGATTGGGATCGTGTAATAGGGATAGTGGCGTCTCGTTTTCTTCTTCTGTTTACTGGCGCCACTAACCTTTGTCCGTCTGCGAGTGGCAGCAGCAGCGTTTATCGGTATGTAGTACGAGTACTATCTTTGGAAGGACGTGAAGTGATTTCCGGGTCGGGTGTGTCGGTAGTTCGGTTGGGATGGAGCAGGAGAGAGGTCCGGCAGCGCCCCAGTTACCTACCCTGGAAGTTAGCGTATGTTTGCGGCAGTGTGCTTTTCCTCGTCTTGCCTATGCTGTCTTGCATGACGTGAAGTCCGACAGCCTCCTTGATTGCGGTGTGTATTGTGGTTTCTTTTGTCTACCTCGGTTGTAGTGGTTCCATCTGCCTTTCGAGGATTTAAACACCTGATTCTGAAGACACAGTGCTGTCTGTCACTTCGCCCTTGCTTGAATTATTCCATCGTTGTACTGGTTATCACACGTTAGGTGGATCTGGTAAGAGGATTGATCGGCGTTTAAACTGTCCCTGGTTTGAGTTGCCATCTTGTTAGGTGAGCATAACTCTTGGCTGCCTGTCTCACTGCTTACGCAGCTATAGGGACTTTTCTCAGGTCGATCCTTGGAGCACTGTCTGTGGATCACTCCCTCTTTTTTATTTGGTCTGGTTGTGTCAGTTGTTTAAAAATAACATTTTGTCTAAATTATTCCTATTGCTTGTGGCATTCAGCCGACAAATAATTTGAATTGTTCTAAATAAGGCCTTCAGCCGTTAGTGTACCTTGTGTTACAGTCGGTTTTTAAAGATTATTTTAAAAATTATTTTGGTATTTTAACATGTAGTTGTCTTTCTCACTTGTAATTCAGGCCTTCAGCCGCTAATTGTTCTGAAGTATTGCTTGTGGCCTTCAGCCGACAAATAATTTTCAATTCTTTCTTAATAAGGCCTTCAGCCGTCAGTGCAGCTTGTGTTACAGTCAATGTTTTAAAAAAGATTGTTTAAAAAACTATTTTGGTATTTTTAACGTGTAATTGCCTTCCTCATTTGTGATTCAGACCTTCAGCCGTTAATGTTCTGAAGTATCGCTCGTGGCCTTCAGCTGACAAATAATTTTGAATTCTCTCTTAATAAGGCCTTCATCCGTCAGTGTAGCTTTTGTTGCAGTCATTTTTTTAAATAAATGATTGTTTTAAAATATATTTCCTGAAATAGAGTGTATATGATTACAATGCAACCACCGGTAACTGATTAGGCCCCGTTCACACTTCTTCCTGCTTTCGCTAAGTCCCACGTTTCAGACGCTCTGTTGGAAATTCGGAAGCACACGGCTAATTAGTCACTCTGAGGAAACTTGAGAGCTAACATTTCCTGGATGTACATATTCGGAATAAACGTTGACCCCGTCTTGCGCGTGCTCTACGCAACTTAGCGATCCCAGATATTTGTGAGGTTGTAGTTCATCCCGTTTATGGCGTCCGTGATTTGGCTGCCGCCGTTTCAAGGAGATGTTCATCTCTCTAGAAAATTGGAAATTTGTGGTAAGATCTTATGGGACCAAACTGCTGAGGTCATCGGTCCCTTAGCCTACACACTACTTAATCTAACTTCAACTAACTTACACCAAGCACAACACACCCACCCATTTCATCTCTCTGTTGTGCGACGCACAGGTAGAGGTGCACTCCCTGAGAGTCAACGCTCCGCACCACCCTTTGCAGCGAGAGCTGCACCGGCTCGCACCTGATGACGCGACAGGTCCGGTTGTGCAGAGGTGAGCCGAGGTGAGGTGAGAGGCGGCGCGTCCGCCAACGTGGGCCTAATTGCGGGAGAGAGACCCGAGCCACCGTACGGCTGGAGAGGCGCATACATACAGCGCCGCCGGCGGCAGACTGCAAGCTGCCCTGTCACTGCGGGAGCGCTACGCATTGCTCTCAACTAACCGTCCACGGCTGTCAGCTATTCTGCTTCCAAAGCACAATACGTTGACTTCTTACCGTTTTAAAAAACCCGTAGCGACGTAGATAACGCTGAGACAAGTAATTTGATACAAGACACATGGAGCCACTAAAGTCGGGAAAAATCCCGGAAGTGGATAACAGATGTAGAACATAAGACGCCACACAAAAAATACGGAGGGTATTTCGAGTGCGTGCGTGAAGGGACGATATACCGCGATGCAATATTTTTATTCAAGCTACGGTGCAAATTTTGAAACCTTTTGTAGATGTGACCTGTTGTCTATGTAGATCAAATGGCTCTAAGTACTATAGGACTTAACATCTGAGGTCATTAGTCTCCTAGACTTAGAACTACGTAAACCTAACTAACCTAAGAGCATCACACACATCCATGCCCGAGGCAGGATTTGAACCTGCGACCGTAGCAGCAGCGCGGTTCCGTACTGAAGCGCCTAGAACAGCTCGTCCACAGCTGCCGGCGTATATGTAGAAGTTACAGAATTATTGTCCTCGCTGTAACCGAGCAAAAGCTGTTCTTATTTCTTTGCTTCTTGCCCTTCTTTTTCTGTTTACAGACATTATGTAGCAAGGAAAAGGTGGGTCATTTACTGGTTATGACTCAATTCTGAAGTTTATACTCATTTACTTGTGACGCAATACAGTAGGTCTTCGTTGTCTGTGCTTTGTAATAAACCAACTGAGATCGCGAGACCGGTTAATGAATCATAAACTGATACCTCAATGTAAACACATACTGTCTCACGCAATCAAAAAAATACTGCCTGCTAGACGCATAACTCGAACCCTCAGCCACACGTGATAAGGTCGCCCACGTAGGCGCGGAGCCACACTGACTTGACTTAGGTTGGGATGATCAGATGAGACAGACCGGTAAACTCAACTGCTCCACGTGCAGCAATGATCGTCATCTGGCGAAGTCATATGTTCAACATTCGTCATCAACTTCCACGGTATTTTCCGTCATTGCGAGCCCCATGTGTTTTATCTTAAACTTCTTGTCTCAGTAGTTCCGAGAAGCGACATCTGACATTTTGGCTCGAAAACGAGATCGACATGTTCTCGTAAGATAACTTTCCAAAACTCGACATATGAAGTTAGTTCCAAAGTCAGGCATCTGCATTTACATTGTGTAGCACGATAGCACATACTGTTCCACAACCCGACGTCTCTTCACACGATGTGTGTTGTTTTAAGATAAGTGATATTTATTTTACACAAATTTGTAACACTACATCTTTATTTTGAGCATTTCACTGGAGGGAACGTTAACAATGCAGCATTAGCTCAAAGTCAGTATTATGCTGCATTATTGTCACATCCACACCTGTCTAACGTTTCTCAAAGTGACTTGGTTGCTATCCTCAGCTTATAAAATGGTATCTCATGTACAAGAATTGCCACCAGGACGTGGAAGGGAGAGGGTCCTTGATACCACTAAATGGACAAAATGCAGAAAACAAACAGAAAGATAAATGCCAGGTATTTTGTGCTGTTGTAATTTTTGACCTGTTTACGTATGACTACTACACTGCCTGTTTGTTTATGTTCTAATTGTGTTTTTATTCATTATTTTACTCACTCAGCGAAAAGCAGTCCCAGAGCTCCAATTTGTAACGACAAGTCAGGAGCTTTCCAATGCAGTCTCTTATCTCTACATGATATAAAGCATTTTCATGAACTGTTTTATAGTGTTCCCAAAAACAAAATGAAATGATCGTGCAGAATTGTTGGCCGGGAGGCCCCGTCAGGGGAAGTTCGACCACCAGGTGCAAGGCTTATTTCAGGTGACGCCACACTGGGAATCTTGCGCGTCGGTGATGATGAGGCGACCACACAACACGCAACCCAGCGGGGAATCGAACGGGGGAACGCTGCATGGTAGGCAAGCACGTTGCAACTCAGGTAAGCAGGTGGACTGTTTCTAAAAAGATGGTTCAGGATGCATTCAATCTGAAATACACAGCAGCTGATCATCCAAGAAGACAGAAAAAAAACACTACAGGTAAAGAAGCAAAATACCGTCTCCATTAAGTATTTTCTAAAAAGAGCGGTGAGACATCCAGGGATGAAATCACTTGTTGTCCCTGTGTGTCGGCAAACTTTCTTAAGAACCCTGCATGTCTCTTAGGATCGGGCAGGGTTTGTCTGCTAGCGGCATTTAGAAAGTAGGCTACAACTAGTAGAAGGAGGTGGAGGTAATAAATGTAGCAAGAAATATGAGACCAAAAAGGTAGCTATGAAAAATTTCATCAAACAATTAGGTAACATAAGTGAACTCTGTTACTGCAGAGGTCAGCTTAAAGGCCGCCAGTACCTGCAAAGTAATCTGAATATTACCAAACTTTGGAAAATATTCAATGAATCCGTTGCTCGCGATATTAAACAAGGCTCATTTCCGATATTAATTTTGTACGATTACAATATAGACTTCGGAAGTCTATCAACTGAAGTTTGTTCCTCCTGTCTGATGCTGAAAGAAAAAGTAAAGCACTCTGGAACACCCCAAGACAAATTAGTAGGGATGACTACTCTAAAAGTACGTAAGTGGCATTTTCCGAAAGAAAGAGACGGATGATCTCGTTCTTAGTTATGACTGTCAAAAAAATTTGGTACTGCTGAAAATTCGTGATCAGGCAGCTTATTACTCTAGTCAATTGTACAATTTCACTGTTTGTTTTCGTTCATCTCATGATCCCCAAAACAAGGACAATACTTTCATGTATGTTTGACTAGAATCATGTCGCCCCAAAGGATCCAACGAAATCGCGTCGATACTTCATGATAGATTATACAAGCTTAATCTCTCTGCCATAAAAAATATTAAGCTAATTGCCGACAGCTGCGCAGGACAAAACAAAAACAGAACTATTATTGGCATAGTTTCCTACTGAATGAGAAATGAAGCACTGCAGAATATCGACGAAGCTAAGTTGGTCTTTCCAGTTGTTTGCCACTCTTTTATCCTGCATGACCGAGTATTTGCAAGAATTGAGAAGGGGATAAAGAAAATCTACACCATTATTAAACCGGAAGAACATCACAATATATTCATGGTTCCCAAAACAAGTTAGGTGTGGGCTGTCCAGTTAAGAATTGTAAAACAAGCAAACAAAGTGTTTCCAAACCACCAAGTGCCTGGCATTTCAAAATAAAATTTTGCAAGAGAATGTGATAAAAAGATCGAGAAATGCAGTTGTAGGTAAACGTGAGCAGTGTTATTACAAAAGTGAACTGAATGTATTCACAGGAATACTACAACGGGGAAACAATTTCTAACAAGGGAAAAACGGATCTTCCTATAGATGCTTCCATCATCAAGAAAGAAAAGCTGCGTTATGTTGAGCGATTACTTGGGAAATATTTTGAAGATAGCTGGAAACAGATGAAATCCTTGGTGTATTATAAAATGTAATAGGTCGTGTTTATGAACAGTAAGAGGAGTAGGCGGCGGCGGAGAAAAATGTGCATCCAGAACCAGAATTTGTGAACCATAAGAAGATGAATATAATCTGAGCATATACGTATTTTGCAGCTTATTAATAACTAATGGAAACATAAAAACCAGTTTAAAATGAGGAGACTGACATATCTTATAAAATGTTTTTATGTACAAAATTTTGAATAAAGTAAACATTCTTAACTAAAATGGGACTATGGCTTTATCATAAATTCCAAAGCCTGACATTTTCAATACTGTTGGTTCCAAAAGGAGACATACTATATAATTAGTTCCAAAACGTGACATTTCCATATTTAAGGACCTTATAACTCATAAAATAGGTACTTTATTTTATTCGTGCTTCTGAGTTTTACACTTAGAGTTTTGTATGGCAACAGAACATAGTTTCAATTTATTTGATCACTGTTAACATTGGAATCAATTTTTTTCTAAGAATGACTTAGGAAGCAGATGTTGACTTTTGGAACCATACATCCCAATTATCCAACATGAATCGAGCTATAGTCAAAATGGTTCAAATGGCTCTGAGCTCTTTGGGACTTAACATCTGAGGTCATCAGTCCACTAGAACTTAGAACTACTTAAAGCTAACTGACCTAAGGACAACACAGACATCCATGCCCGAGGCAGGATTCGAACCTGCGACCGTAGCGGAAGCGCGGTTCCAGTCTGAAGCGCCTAGAACCGCTCGGCCACACCGGCCGGCCGAACTATGGTCACGTTCACTATTTGATAAAAGTATTCGAACACCAATTAGCTGACTTCAGTATAGGGGTGCATCCACTCTTCGCTTTTATGACGTCTTTGTCTCTAAATGAATTTTATCCATAGTGGATGCTGTTGAAATCCGTGACTGTTCCTGTATAGGGTGTAGAATAATTTCCGCCACCAGTCGCAATAAAATGTTAATTATTAATCACACGACCGGTTTCGGGCTTGCGCCCATCTTCTGGTGCTTATATAATCATGTACATCTTCTAATAATTTCCGGGTATGCAGCCGGATCCCGTCGACATTCTGCCACGATATTTCGGCCCAGAGACGTCCGGCCATCATCAGGTGAGTACACAACTACTGAAGAGCCCAGGTGCAGTCGCGGTATTTATGCCGAATCTCGCGCATGTGAAATGTACTGGCATCCTACAGTCACAATCATGTACACGTTTATATGCTTGAGATCACTGTACAAATAAAAAAAAATATTTCCTGGTGACTAAACAGATACAAGTGGGACAATTGTAAGTGGCAAGGCAGCATTTGTCGAAAATACATCTGTACTTATATAAAGCTGAAGCATCATTATTATAGTTATGCTGTGGTGACCGTTTTACCACTTAGTTACACATTTTTGCACGTCTATATTTCAGTTTTATAAAGCTTACCTGCATGTTTCACTATTACGATGTACACTCGTGAAACATACTGTGTTTGCGTACAATCATGTGGGCTGTGGTCAAAGAACTTGCACCTAGCAGGTGTAAAGATGTTGCTCATACAGAAACGTGTAGGTTATGGTCAAAAAACCTAGCCACAGGAAGCGCAAGGGTGTTTCACATATAGAAACTTCAAAAGCTATATATATCAAAAAACTTCGCAGTCCATAATAGTTTCTCAAGTTTCTATATGTGAAACGCCCTTGCACTTCCTGTGGCTAAGTTCTTTGACGATAACCTACACATTTCTGTACGAGCAACATATTTACACCTGCTACATACAAGTTCTTTGACCACAGCCCACATGTTTGTACGTAAACACAGTGTATTTCACGAGTGCACATCGTAATAGTGAAACATACTATAAACTTTCTAAAACTGAAATGTGGACTTGAAAATGATAATAAGTGTATAACTAAGTGGGAAAACGGTCACCACAGAGTAACTATAATAATGATGCTTCAGCTTTATGTAAGAACAGATATATTTTCGACAAATGCTGCCTTGCCACTTACAATTGTCCCACTTGTATCTATTTAGTCACCAGCAAATAATTCTTTGTATTTATACAGTGATCTCCAGCATATAAACATGTACATGATTGTATAAATACCCGAAGATGGACGCAAGCCCGAAACCGGTCGTGTGACAAATAAATAACCTTTTATTGTGTCTTTATCTCTGCTCAGAAATCTCAATGAGGTGTATGAATGTCTTTGTAGGAATGGCACTCATCCTTCCTCAAGAGTCTAAACCACACAGGATATTTGTGGATGTTGGGGTCTGGAGCAAATTAGGCGATCTAATGCATCCCAGAGGTGGTCCAATGGGTTCAGGTCGGGATTGGACATGACAGTCCATTTCAGGAGTGCTACTGTCCCCAGAGTAGTGCATCGCAGATGTTGGTTTATGATACCGTGAATCGTCTCCGAAATGTTCCTCTATTGTTCGCTGTACAGAATGATGAAAATGTTTTCATATCCTCGGGGATTTAGCGTTTTCTTAAGGACGATAAGAGGACCACACCCTAACCACGAAACGGCCTTCCTCATGCAGTAAAACCACTTCCTCTATTCTTCGGTGTTGGCACTAATCATGATAGTAGCTAACTTTCTCTAGGCATTCGCCGAACGCAAATCCTTCCAGCGGATTATCATAGTGTACTGCGTGATTCATCACTCAAAATCCCTCGTCTGCAGTAATCCAATGTCCACTGGCATCGCCCTTTACACCGCCTCAAGCGGCGCTTAGCGTTGACGGCAGAAATGCGTGGTTTCCTACTAGTTTCTCGAACATTGTATCCCTTTCTTTCAAACACTCTACGCACAGTCATTGTGCTGTGTGAGCTACTGATCGCACTTCGGAATTCACGAGTGATTTCTTCCGCTGATTTCATGCGATTTTTTAGAACCACCGTTCGCACATCTTTACGGTTGCTGCACGTGAGGTCTTCCTGGTCTTGGTGTCACTGTGGTTGTTATTCGCGTTCCCCCTTCTCAATGACATCTGAAAAACTCGACTTGGGCAGCTTTACAAGGGTTGAATTGTTCCTGAAGGATTTGTTGCTTATGTGACATCCAATCATTAGTCCACTTCCGCAGTCTCCGACTGATTCTACTGTTACCGCTTCTCTGCTCATAACACAACACACTCTGCGTTCATGTATACTGGCAGATCCCCCTGTGGTGACACCCAGCAGTCAAATCGGCATTATATGGAAATATTCTGATATTTCTGACCAGTTACTGTACCTCGTAAATGGTACACCTACGCCAAATACGCAAGGGCGGAATGTTGGAATTGCTCAGTGTAGCCGACGGACATCTACATCTACAAATAAATAACATAATTAATAGCGAGGACTGAAGTGAGTGAAATTACACTATAATAGAACCAAAAGTCTTCCTATTAATAACATTCACAAACGACTAGTTTAAGAGATATTTGTGAAAGAGTGATTCTGAGTCGCCGCTGATTTCAATATGAAATATTACTCTAATTAGTACATACGTTTTTGAAAAGTAAACTTTTCCATTCAGTCCCTATCTATAATGGGCGATCAAAAAGTATCAGTTTTAGGGCGTTACAGTAACATACACTATTCGATCAAAAGTATCCGGACACATGGCTGAAAATGACTTACAAGTTTGTGGCGCCCTTCATCGGTAACGCTGGAATTGAATACGGTGTTGGCCCACCCTTAGCCTTCATGACGGCTTCCACTCTCGCAGGCATATTGTACGTTCAGTCAGGTGCTGGAAGGTTTCTTGCGGAATGACAGCCCATTCTTCACGGTGTGCTGCACTGAGGAAAGGCCTGGCACGAAGTCGACGTTCCAAAACATCACAAAGGTGTCCTATAGGATTCAGGTCAGAGCTCTGAGCGGATTATTCCATTACAGTGAAGTTATTGTCGTGTAACCACTCCACCACAGTCCGTGCATTATGAACAGGTCCTCGATCGTGTTAAAAGGTGCAATCGCCATCCCCGAATTGCTCTTCAACAAATGGTCCAAATGGCTCTGACCACTATAGGACTTAACATCTGAGGTCATCAGTCCCCTAGAACTTAGAACTACTTAAACCTATCTAACCTAAGGACATCACACACATCCATGCCCAAAGCAGGATTCGAACCTGCGACCGTAACAATCGCGCGATTCCAGACTGAAGCGCCTAGAACCGCTCGGTCACCGGGGCCGGCGCTTTTCAACAGTGTGAAGCAAGAAGGTGCTTAAAACATCAATGTAGGCCTGTGCTGTGATAGTGCCACGCAAAACAACAAGTGGTTCAACCCCCTTCATGAAAAACATGACCACACCATAACACCACCACCTCCGAATTTTACTTTTGGCACTACACACGCTGGCAAATGACGTTCACTGGGCATTCGCCATACCCTCACCCTGCCATCAGATCGCCACACTGTGTACCGTGATTCGTCACTCCACAAAACGTTTTTCCACTGTTCAATTGTCCAATGTTCACACTTCTTACACCAAGCGAGGCGTCGTTTGGCATTTACCAGCGTGATGTGTGGCTTATGAGCAGCTGCTCGACTATGAAATCCAAGTTTTCTCACCTCCCGCCTAACTGTCATAGTGCTTGCTGTGGATCCTGATGCAGTATGGAATTTATGTGTGATGGTCTGGATTGATATCTGCCTAATACACATTACTACCCCCTTCAACTGTCGGCGGTCTCTGTCAGTCAACAGACGAGCTCGGCCTGTACCTTTTTGTGCTGTACGTGTCCCTTCACGTTTTCACTTCAATATCACATCGGAAACAGTGGACCTAGGGATGTTTAGGAGTGTGGAAATCTCGCGTACAGACGTGTGACACGAGCGACACCCAATCACCTGACCACGTTCGAAGCCCTTGAGTTCCGAAGAGCGCCCCATTCTGCTCTCTCACGATGTCTAATGACTATGAGTTCGCTGATATGGAGTACCTGGTAGTAGGTGGCAGCACAATGCACCTAATATGAAAAACGTATATTTTTTGGGGTGTACGGATACTTTTGATCAAATGGTGCACATGCAACGTAACGCGACTGCGATGCGTGTGTGCAGGGTAGTCAGAAATAGTCCGAACAGTTTCTAAGGATGTTGTGCTGAGAGATAGGTGTTCAGAAAGAAATTGGATGCGTTACGCCGTTTCAGAGTTATTTAGCAGTGAAGTTAGCCAATCACGTCGTCGCGAACAGATTCATGTAATCTGCCAGGTTGTATCGCCAGACTTATTATTCGTTTGGTATCTTGAAACCGAACAAACGTAGCTTTTCCTCAACTAGCTTAAATTTATCATTTCCGAAAAAGACAAATTTTAACTGGTACTGAGCATTTGGACAAGTGGTAACTTTGGTTTCTAATTTATCTTTGGTATTCAACGAAAATGATGTGAGCTTTATACTTTCGTTGGATGTGTCGTATATTTGTATACTAAATATTTTCCAGTAATTTTCAGTAGTCGACATATTACGCCACAGAGGTTCTGTGTACAGACCCTATGATCTTTGGTTCGTAGTAGTACTGTCGTTCCAGCAGAGTTCTCAAAGAAGCTAGTGCGTGAATCGGGTCTTGGCTGTAACACCGAGCGGTCTGAAATAGTACGCGGAACGCAGAGAGAAAGACACAGAGGAGGATGAATTTTGAAACATGATTTGGTAAGGATTAATTTCAGAAGTGAAGATTACCAGGTACAGTTGTTGCAGCACTGCTTGCATGCGCGTAATTATGATGTATTTGAATACAGGAAGATTTTGATTGAATTTTTCTTTATTGGTTTCAGTTAGTCAGTGTCACTGTCTGGACGTGATTAAATGAAGTTATCAGTTTACATGGTTTGCACTCTGATGTTATGCATTTACACTCCTTTAACAATTCAATAGTCATTTTCATGGCTGAGTAATATTAGTTACAAAAAATAATTTCTGTAAAGAGAATGAGATTTTCACTCTGCAGCGGAGTGTGCGCTGATATGAAACTTCCTGGCAGATTAAAACTGTGTGCCCGACCGAGACTCGAACTTGGGACCTTTGCCTTTCGCGGGCAAGTGCTCTACCATCTGAGCTACCGAAGCACGACTCACGCCCGGTACTCACAGCTTTACTTCTGCCAGTATCTCGTCTCCTACCTTCCAAACTTTACAGAAGCTCTCCTGCGAACCTTGCAGAACTAGCACTCCTGAAAGAAAGGATATTGCGGAGACATGGCTTAGCCACAGCCTGGGGGACGTTTCTGGAAACAATGTTTGAACAAGGGGAAAAGTTAGTGACATTATTTTAATGGAGGCGGTGATTTACTTCTTCTAGAAATTTTTAAAAAAGTTGTAGTTTGCTAGCAGCTATGTTCTCACTTTATTACACAACCAGTTTCAGTCACAAACAGAACATCTCCAGGTATCTACATACAAAGAAAAGACCAAAACATAGCACAATGAGCAATTACAAATATAGACGTAATATAGTAATAGCCATACATAATCTACTGACTGTGTACATTGTGACATCATAATCAGCTGTTTGACAACCGTAACAACTATCAAGCATCATGCTACGAACCAAAATGTCAAATTGAACTTTAAACCTGGAGTACACATAGCATACAATAAGATCTGTGGTGAAGCGCACTGCAAGACTGAAGTAAGTATGTGATCAGTCATGAAAACATGATGTGACGAAGACTGGTAAGAAAAGATAGACATAGGACAAAATATCTTTTATAACCGGTTTGACCATATTTTCATGACTGATCACTTGTCTACTTCAGTCTTGCTATGTGTTCACCACAGATTTATTGTATACTTTATGTGCCCCACATTTAAAGTTCAGTTTGATATGTTGGTTTGTGACATGATACTTGATAGTGATTATGGCTTGTCAGACAGCTAATTATGACGACACAGTTTAGGTTATGAATGGCGAGTACTATATTACGACTGTATTTGTAATTACTCATTGTTCTCTATTTTGGTCTTCTATATAGATACCTGAAGATGGTCTGTTACGACTGAAACTGGTTGTGTAATAAAATAACAATACAGCTGCGTGTGGAAACCGTGATTTCTCCAGAATATTCATGACTTTTCACCCCAAGGAGATCGATAACTTTATTCTCATAATTTTAGGAAATCTTAGAATGCATGACTAACACAAACTGAAATTGTAAGCAGAAAATCAAAATATTTTCCAGAACAGGCAATACGGTTTTGGAAAAGGTAGAGGAACGTCTGATACCTCATCGCTTTAGTTACAACTTTCAGATTTCACTTATAGCAATATCTGTTTGCTCGTTCTGTTCCCACGTTTAGCGTTACAGTTCGAGGACTTTGACTTGCTAAATATATTTATCGGCAACGTGACCTTGTCGTCGCTATTATTATTTAACCTGTCTATTGAGGATCGACGTTCACGTGTGAAACGAAAAGTCAAAATGATACAATACGTAGATGACCGATGATTCTCATTTACAAGAAAGAGCCTCATGGAAGGCCAATTTCAAATGGCCCTCGCCATAAAAAAATTCAGCATTGGTTGCACAGGAACTCATCAGAAATATGAAATTACTATGAAATCCAGACCATTAGCTGCTTACAGGCGTTGATAAATATCAACGGGGACAGTTGAAAATGTGTGCCCCGACCGAGACTCGAACGCGGGATCTCTTGCTTACATGGCAGACGCTCTATCCAACTGAACCACTTTTTTTATCAGAATGACTTGGTACTATCATGACAATTCAGTAAACCATGGTCAAATTATCATGTAATATAAGCTGCAAATAGGAGAAAATA
The DNA here is from genome assembly GCF_023864345.2 of Schistocerca serialis cubense. NCBI lineage: Eukaryota > Metazoa > Arthropoda > Insecta > Orthoptera > Acrididae > Schistocerca > Schistocerca serialis. The sequence goes on along the minus strand of NC_064639.1, from coordinate 856,989,857 downwards.
TTAATTATAATAACAGAATAATAAATAAAAGGAGGAAGGGAAAAAACCGAGAACGTAGCCAAAAAACCACCATCAAGCTCTCATGATATGTATCAACTACTACTTTTATATGTTTTAGTAACTTTTTAATTTGTTTATTATTTTGTATTTTTTGTATATTTTTATAGTTTGTAATAGAATCTAAAAGTAGAAGGAAAACGAAACCAGATTACATTCGAAATAGCAAACTAAGAGAAATCCCAATTTGATTGCAAGGATCGTGTACGCTCATGTGTATCTATACACATTTTGCAATAGAACTGGAGCGACGCTGAGTCAAAACACAAAACAAAACGAACAGGGAAACCAGGAAAGGACAAGCCGAAGCAATCAGATGAGAACATACATAACAAAGAAAAACACTTATTACAGAAAGATTAAATTAATCACCATCGTGCCGACGGAAAACAAGATTCTACAAGTTGGCGAAGAGGTCTCGATATCAAGGCATTCGCAAGCATTTCCAATAGGCAATGATCGTTTACTGCATGAAGTTCATGTGAACTTCCCCCTTGCCTTCTACAACATAATGAACGAAGTGTCCCAGCAACCACATAACAGTATGGGTTTTTGACCGTGGAAGAAGAGAAGAATCCGGGCGCAATATGATGTCCGTAGTGTATGCAGTTTCAGAAGATTGCGTAAGGAATGTCAATTGTGTCCTGATACAAGACCAGTTTGCCATATGACCTCCACAAGTAAAGCGATGTATCATATCTGGAGACGTATAACGACTACATAAATCCGTGTCACTACGCCCAATACGGAAAAGTCGCTAGTTCGTTGGAATCAAGTTATTTACTGCCTTATACCACGAGGACTCTACGCTCATCGACAAAATCGGAAGAACGATATTGAACCAAACTGTCGTCCAGGTTGTTTGCGGCAGATTCACTTTCAACGAGGTTCGGGCAAGGAACTGCTCCCCAACGAGTCTTTAGGAATTTCATGGTGACGGCAGGTCCCCATAAGATGTCAGCCCCTAAATAGCTCACCGCAAGATAGAAGTAACGAATGTGTTTTAACTTTATGCGACCAACATCAATAGGGAGTTCAGGACTATCAGGACGGACACAGAGGAATAAATGAGACGTGAATGTGTGAGTTGCTTGACTCATTGTCAAGACAGTGCGACACACATACAGTATTTTAGTCTTCCTTCGTATATCAGTCAGGTCCAGCCCCCCAAAGGAACCAGGCTTCATGATCACCTCATACCATAGGCGAAACATATGTCTTTTCCATAAGAAACGACCAGGCAATTGTTGTAGTTTCTTCACCATCATCGAGGAAAGCGGATAAATTTGGGCCACGTAATAAGCTTTGCATAAGACATATGTATCCAGTATTCGGACTTTCTGGAGCAGAGTAAGAAAAGGCCTTTCATGCTCTAGTATCACTCCATGAATTGTGTCCGTAACAGACTTCCAGATGAGCGTCGCCATTTTGAGTAGACAACGATCAATGATGATACCGAGAGATGTATGCCGATGCACCACAGTATTCCATGGTACAACCGCGTCATCAAAACCTCGCAAGGGAAGAAGCTTGCATTTACCTTCATTAAGTTTTCCACCTGAACTCCGACAAAAATCACCGATTACAGCCTTCAGCCGAGGTATCTCAGCTTGCGAAGAAGAACCATCACGTCATCCGCGTATGCACGAACAGCTATAGTTCCGCCGGAAAGCGTCCACCCTGTCAGCAGGGATTCTAGAACCCGAGGCAGGGGCTCCAGAGACAAACAAAGTCATTGACAGCGGACTTCCTTGAGGCACCCCCCTACGGATAATTATTGGGGGGCGTCAGTTGGCCATTAACAACCACCGAAGTCGAAATACCTGTAAATAGATTTGAGAGCACTTGCCGTGTGTCATCAGTGAAACCAACTGCCTCCAGAATCCAAAGCAGAAAGTCGTGATTAACACGATCAAATGCCTTATCGAAGTCTAGAAAAGCGAGTGCACAAGGGATGGATGTTACAGCAACAACAGAAACCACGTCACGATATTCGACTTTAGGGGTAAGAATGCTACGACCAAGTACGCAGCTTTGATGTTTTGCAACAATCGTCTCCATCACAGCCGATATCCTACTATCAACTGCCCTAGTCACCGTCTTGCAATCAAAGTTTAATAAAGTAAGTGGGCGAAAACTATCAGGGACATCCGATCCAGTGCATTTCGGGATTAATACAATTTTTCCCATTTTGAACGATGTCGGCCCTACTCTACCCTGCAACACTTCATTCAAAAGGGAGCTAAAGGTAGCACCCAACAACGGCCAAAAGCGCACCTAAAATTCCTTGGTAAGTCTATCTAGTCCCGAGGACTTTGGATAAGGCGGTCCCACAATAAGTCTGTAAACTTCCTCAGGCTGAAAGGCAGCTAAGAGCGTTGCGTTATGTTCAGGTGTAATTGTTGTATCCAAGATGCTGACGAGTGGGTCGTAAAAGCTTTCAGTGGACTCATTGATGTCTTAGATGTCTACATAGTACTGGTGTAAGATACGCACTATATCGGCTTGCGCCATTACGATACGTCCATCATTTGTCGTGAGAGAATGAATACAAGCACGTCGGCAACGGGTCTGGTACCGAAGCAAATGATATAAGGAAGTCAGTTCTTCCGTCACCAACGGATCCGGCTTCGATCGGATTTTCAACCCTTCCATTTGTATTCTCTTCAAGGTCAACAATTTCGCATTTACACGCCTAACATCCGCAATTCGCTGAGGGGCGTGCTCCGAAGCAGCACAAAGTTCACGCAGGATGGAATAGTAATATTCGTAAGTTCTCCGAAAGCCCCGCGCCTTGGCAGCACAGAAAAGTATCAAAGTTTGCCTGAGCCTCGGTTATTTTAGCTGTTTCCACCAACTAACGATGGAAGAGTATTTCCCAGTGGACTGTAGTGTACGCTCCCACACGACTTGCATCACGTCATCAAAAGAGGGGTCAGTTAGGTGAGCGACGTTTAACATCCACGGAGGGCGAAACAGTTTGACTGGTTGCCGTGCAACACTGAGAGTTGTGGCCACAGCACAGTGATCCGTGAAGGAAGCTGGGATGACTCCAACATTAAGAATACTATCGCTCAGGCAGTCTGATAAGTAAAACCTATCTAACCTGCTACAAGAAGTCGCAGTAAAATGGGTAAATTTAACTAAGGTCGGTTATTTACATATCCAGACGTCTTTCAGGAGTAAGGAGCGGACCAATTCATGTAATTCAGCAGAGGAATTAAAATTTGGAGACTGATTTGCAGGACGCAATACACATTTAAAACCACCACCCAACAGAATAGCCGGAGGACTCTTACGCAAAAGCCGGCCGAAGTGGCCGTGCGGTTAAAGGCGCTGCAGTCTGGAACCGCAAGACCGCTACGGTCGCAGGTTCGAATCCTGCCTCGGGCATGGATGTTTGTGATGTCCTTAGGTTAGTTAGGTTTAACTAGTTCTAAGTTCTAGGGGACTAATGATCTCAGCAGTTGAGTCCCATAGTGCTCAGAGCCATTTTTTTCTTACGGAAAAGATAAACAATGTCCTCTTCATAAAAATGCGAACAATCCACTGCGCGACCACTGCCAGAAGGGGCATATAAAAGAACCAAGGCAGGATTAAAAAGTTGACAACCTAGGCCCCTGCCAGAATACAACATTTTCACCTCAGCAATAGGAAAGCCTTCGCGAAAGAATAAGGCGGTCCCCGTAGAATATTGGGGTGCTACAGTATACAGGGTGTTACAAAAAGGTATGGCCAAACTTTCAGGAAACATTCCTCACACACAAAGAAAGAAAATATGTTATGTGGACATGTGTCCGGATACGCTTACTTTCCATGTTAGCGCTCATTTTATTACTTCTCTTCAAATCACATTAATCATGGAATGGAAACACACAGCAACAGAACATACCAACGTTATTTCAACCACTTTGTTACAGAAAATGTTCGAAATGTCCTCCATTAGCGAGGATACATGCATCCACCCTCCGTCGCATGGAATCCCTGATGCGCTCATGCAGCCCTGTAGAATGGCGTATTGTATGACAACCGTCCACAATACGAGCACGAAGAGTCTCTACATTTGGTTCCGGGGTTGCGTAGACAAGAGCTTTCTAATGCCCCCATAAATGAAAGTCAAGAGGGTTGAGGTCAGGAGAGCGTGGAGGCCATGGAATTGGTCCGCCTCTACCAATCCATCGGTCACCGAATCTGTTGTTGAGAAGCGTACGAACACTTCGACTGAAATGTGCAGGAGCTCCATCGCGCATGGACCACATGTTGTGTCGTACTTGTAAAGGCACATGTTCTAGCAGCACAGGTAGAGTATCCCGTATGAAATCATGATAACGTGCTCCATTGAGCGTAGGTGGACGAAACTAAAATGAGCTCTAACATGGAAATTAAGCGTTTCCGGACACATGTCCACATAATATCGTTTCTTTATTTGTGTTGTGAGGAATGTTTCCTGAAAGTTTGGCCGTACCTTTTTGTAACACCCTGTAGATCATACGAAAACCGGACAAGGAGAAATTACTAAATAGCACCTCCTGAAAGAAGACTATGGCCGCACATGGATCATAAATGAACTGACGCAGCGAAGCCATTCGCAATTCTAATTCCACGCAACTAACATATAAAGAAAGGAACGTGTAGGTTTGGGTCACTGATCACAGCTATACACGGATATACGGAATCTATTGAGCAGAATTAGGTAGAAAGCTGAGCGCCAAGGTCCATTGCGGAGTTCACAGATGAATCAGACATCGGGGGACCAGAACCCTCATCATCACAACGTTTTTTCTTAGGTTTCTCACGTGCCACAGCACGATCAGGTTGTATACGCTGGTTCTTTCGGCTGCGTAGCATGGCGGCCTCTGCAAACGGAGGTGTGGGAGGGGTTGTAGGCACCCTCAGAACAAGGGTCATGTACTGCACGTCCAGTCACTAAGGCAGAAGCATTCTGTGGAACTGGCAATACAACGGGTAATACTTGGTCGCTAATTTTACTCTCGTCAGGAGTTGTTGGAGGCGGCAAATTCGGGAAATAGTCGGTGTCTGAAGACGAAGGAGCAGAAGGACATTGCGTTGTCTCAGACTGTAACGGAGGACACATGGACGAGGGGAGGGGGGGGCGGGGAGACTCCGCTCCCTCTCCACACACAGGCAGCTCTGGAGGTGCCACTTCGCGAGCAGGAGGGATGTTGGAGATTACTTCTTCGCCACTCACCGTACCACGGATGGGAGGGAGGTATCGTAGTATCGAGAGGAGCAGGGGACACAGTCGATGTGGAGGAGGTTTGGGCACAGTCAAATCCTCACCGTCTTGAGTGTGACGTCGCTTGTTTGTCACTGTTACAGGTTCTACCCTGGGGGCAATAGGATTCTGAACCTGTCGCGGAGGTAAAGGAGGAACTTCAGTTACACGATTATCAAAACTTAATTTTTGTTCATTATGAGCTGAAGCAGAAGCAGGTCCGACGTCGGGAGTGGGAGGAACAAGATCAGCAACCGTCAATTTGCGACGCTGCATTAATGACGGCTTTAATGCAAAAACCCTCTGCGGGAAATTAGACCGAAAGTGCCCACTTTCATTACATAAAGGCAAGGTTTACTCTTTACCAGTATACATGAGACGAACGCGATAACAACACACCAGTATATGTGATGGAATGTTGCGTTTGACATGGATTTCCACGGAACGAATTCCACTATAACACTGTAATCTGTATTGAGTAGACCAACGTTCACGACGGACGTTTTTCACGTTACCATAAGGAATGAATATGTCCTTTAGAAAGTTGTCATCAATCTACGGCGGGAGGTTGAATTTCAGCACTTGCGAGTGACACCGTCCTAACGGAATTATCGCGATGCTTGAACAGGGCTTGAGAACCATGTCGCGACAATAACCTTTCAACGTGAAGGAGCGCATAAATTTCACGTACAACACGTACTCGTATGCGTCAAAATAAGCGGTGTCCACTTGATCAGAGTTCACACGAATTGTATCGACAAGCCAGTCGTAGATTTCTAGAGACCCAGGCTGCGTATGTTGCGTTGGTTTATTGAAAGTGAAGCTCTCAGTACCTTTTCGTGGGATACACGTGGAAAGCATGGTAGTCACAGCGGAGCGGCCGACGCCGCTGCAAGTAGACGAACACAGAAAGACAGTAAGAGCAGGCCGGCCGGAGTGACCGTGCGGTTCTAGGCGCTACACTCTGGAACCGCGGGACCGCTACGGTCGCAGGTTCGAATCCTGCATCGGGCATGGATGTGTCTGATGTCCTTAGGTTAGTTAGGTTTAAGTTGTTCTAAGTTCTAGGGGACTGATGACCTCAGATGTTAAGTCCCGTAGTGCTCAGAGCCATTTAGTAAGAGCGGAGCGAAGGCGCTACGACTAACTCGGCTGACAGAACAACACTAACGAGGAAAACTTCACACAAGCGACGCTGATGCAAGTGAAATAAACAAGAACCTTCCCGCTATTATATTTTAATTAATTTATTTATTTATTTAAGAAATTTTGTTGAAGAAAATTCTCTGCTTCTTATTTATTTTTTGCCTTTTTAGTTAAGATTTCCAGCGGTTTTATTTAGGTTTTAGCTTCAGTATTTTAAAAGCTAAAGAATATAAGTCTTTTGTTTCAAATAACGCAGGAGAGCTAGATATATGTCCCGCAGCGTCGATCTCGCTGATACTGCTCCACCTGAAATCTCTAAAATGTTTATTTCGCTACGAAGATCGGTCGGCACAACGATGAGCTATGTCGTATGATGCGTATGGATTGGTATCTAACATTTTTATCAACGAAAAGTTTATTGCTTCTGAGATATTCTCTCGAAGAATATTGACCATGAAAAGATGCAAGCTCACACTATCATTCCACACAGCACCTCCGACGGATCTACGTCACGTGATATATGAAGACTGTTTGTCAATTCTTTTATAAATTGATAAATACACACCTTGGATGCGTATTATTTGTTGAATTTCTTTACAGTGCCATCGACTAACTAAACATACACAATCGAGCTTAATAGCGTCGCACAACAACAGCAAAATCTCCAACATAAAACGCGTCCGATCTCTTTAATCGCTTCAAACAGAGCCCTCAAATATACATGTTTGGTTACTAATTCAAGACAGATGCGTCCCTATCACGGAACGTCCAGTTCTCACAGGGAGTTTATACTACTCTCGGGATTAATAATTGGCCGCACCTCAGTCAAAGACCTTCACCATTAACGATCCATTAACGCGAATTCTTTACAGACTAATGGAAAACTTGTAGAAGCCGACCTAGGGGAAGATCAGTTTGGATTCGTAGAAATGTTGGATCACGTGAGGCAATACTGACCCTACGACTTATCTTAGAAAATAGATTAAGGAAAGGCAAACCTACGTTTCTAGCATTTTAGAGAAAGCTTTTGACATTGTTGACTGGAATACCCTCTTTCAAATTCTAAAGGTGGCAGCGGTAAAATACAGGAAGTGAAAGGCTATTTACAAATTGTACAAAAACCAGATGGAAGTTATAAGAGTCGAGGGGCATGAAAGGGAAGCAACGGTTGGGAAGGGAGTGAGACAGGGTTGTAGCCTCTCCCCGATGTTATTCAATCTGTATATTGAGCAAGCAGTAAAGGAAACAAAAAAAAATTAGGAGTAGGTACTAAAATCCACGTAGAAGAAATAAAAACTTTGAGGTTCGCCGATGACATTGTAATTCTCTCAGAGAAAGCAAAGGACTTGGAAGAGCAGTTGAACTGAATGGACAGTGTATTGAAAGGAGGATATAAGATGAACATCAACAAAAGCAAGACGAGGATAATGGAATGTAGTCGAATTAAATCGGGTGATGCTGTGGGAATTAGATTAGGAAATGAGACACTTAAAGTAGTAAAGGAGTTTTGCTATTTGGGGAGCAAAATAACTGATGATGGTCGAAGTATAGAGGATATAAAATGTAGATTGGCAATGGCAAGGAATGCGTTTCTGAAGAAGAGAAATTTGTAAACATCGAGTATAGATTTAAGTGTCAGGAAGTCGTTTCTGAAAGTATTTGTATGGAGTGTAGCCATGTATGGAATTGAAACATCGACGATAAATAGTTTGGACAAGAAGAGAATAGAAGCTTTGGAAATGTGGTGCTACAGAAGAATGGTGAAGATTAGATGGGTAGATCACATAACTAATGAGGAGGTAATAATAGAATTGGGGAGAAGAGGAGTTTGTGGCACAACTTGACAAGAAGAAGGGACCGGTTGCTAGGACATGTTCTGAGGCATCAAAAGATCACCAATTTAGCATTGGAGGGCAGCGTGGAGTGTAAAAATCGTTGGGGGAGACCAAGAGATGAATACACTAAGCAGATTCAGAAGGATGTAGGTTGCAGTAGGTACTGGGAGATGAAGAAGCTTGCACAGGATAGAGTAGCATGGAAAGCTAAATCAAACCAGTCTCAGGACTGAAGACCACAACAACAACAACAACAACAACAATAACATACACCGCTCGGCGTTCGAAGTGGTACTGCGAGCATTCGAGGACACAGGATAGTGCGACTGCAGGGACTTACGTCTGGCACGCTCTCCATGATATCCACATTTCCAACTTACTGTCCACATACTACATTTGTAGTGGCCCTGACTACTATACTCATTACTTGCGGCATTCATATTGAGCAATGTGAGTGGGGCTCTCCGAACAGAGTTGCCACTAATTTAGGGCCGGCCGCTGTGGAAGAGCAGTTCTAGGGGCTTCAGTCCGGAACCGCGCTGCTGCGGCGGTCGCAGGTTCGAATCCTGCCTCGGGCATGGTTGTGTCTGATGTCGTTAGGTTAGTTAGGTTTAAGTAGTTCTAACTCTAGGGGACTGATGTCCTCAGATGTTAAGTCCCATAGTGCTTCGAGCCATTTGAACCACTAATTTAGGTTGTGAATCTTTGCCTTATTCATTCAGACCTCACAACATACTACGAGGCACATCGAAAGAATTCGCTGTCTAAATTCAAGTGAGTTACAAGCAGTTTACCCCACTTACGACGGTGTTTTCAAGCAATTTATAATTTATTTCCCTTCTCGTTTTGAAATGTTCGGAGAACAGCTCGATTAGATGTTTATTTATAGCCATCATGGCAAAACTACCTGAAAATGGCATTGCTTCTCTGGTAAATATCGATTTTGTGAATTCATTGACTCATACATTCCATTTTCCGTCACCCATATTTGCCTTCATGGTGTAATCCTTAAATTTAATGTGTTTCTTACACTTGGATTGCATTTGATCAGGGGTTACATAGCACAAACTTGCCCCATTAATATTTATGGCCTTGTAAATGATTTTCAGAAGTCCACATACGCTGACGACGATGCAGTTCTCCGATGCATCGTGCTACTGAGACGTCATTGCAAAAATTCATCGTATTGACCACACAAGGTCAATGTTATCAAGCTGTTAGGTAATATAGGTAACAGACGACAAAACATTTTTCTTTGACAGATAATACCTAAAGAAGCGACTTAACACATTTTGACATTGTATAATATGTGTTTTACAGTTCCTATATGTGTTCAGTATTCAGTTGTGTTATTGCAGACTAACTTCCCCTAGTTTTCGTTGTGCTTTGTGCAGTTAGCTATTGCCAGTTTCTAGTTGAGAGTCAGGTTAATTTATCATTGGGTCATATTTACTGTCCGTGGGTATTTTTACGGCCATAAATTATGTTTATAACTTTGTATGAAGACTCGTGTAGAGTTTCGAACGGAGTGGTAGTTCACAAAATTGGTAACATGGATGAATTACATTTGCGATGCTAAAATTTCATAGATTTTTTTACGTGATGCGTGTCCAACAATGTAGCATTCGGATGGTGTGGCTTACGTGTAACATAGGAAAGACGATCAGATATGAAGACTACACTTCAAGATATGCCCAAATTTGATAAAAATGAGTTACTGGCGTCATTGTGCAGTTCATCAGACATACTTTAAGTTGTGTGAAGTCATCTGAATTTAATAGGTTTGGTCTCATAGTTATAGCCAGATAGAAGTATGATGCACACTGTGAAAACGGGTCAAGTGCATCCAAAACACGGATAGAAAGAGTTAAATCCTGCATCGTGTGGATTTCCGAGTTTTGTTGATGTTTTTGGTCTGATTTTATGAAAGTTTCGTTGTTGACATTGTGGAAGCAAAGATAACTGTTGATTTTTCTTTGGTACTGCCGAAGTTCATGATTTCTACTAACATAGAGCAGACCTGAGATTAGCTTCTTTGCATTGTGGTGTGGTGGGGTTGGTTTTCGTGTAACAGCCAGTTGCGGTCAGTGTTTTAATTTATAACCGAAATCTCAGAATCAAGCAGCAGTGGTAAGTCTAGAAAAAATCACAGTTTAGGTAGACAATCTGAAGTATCTAAAAAACCAAGAACTATGTGACTCGAAGTGGGAGACAGTTGTAACTGGAAGAAAAATTGTACTGATATGCTAACTGATGCATAAAAGCCTAAACTCATATCTAATTTCAACCTAACGGAGAGAAGTTTTCACCTGACAGGACTCATCTATACTGGTAACAACTCCGAACACCTCTCAGACATAAGAGAGAAGGTACTTTGCGTGATTATACGTTTCGTTATAGGGAAAGAGTAATGAGAGATAGTGCTGTGACAGAATTGTCTGTTTGTCAGAAGGCGTTTATATCACTGCACGGGATTTCAAAGAAAAGATTAGAAACTACACTCCTGGAAATGGAAAAAAGAACACATTGACACCGGTGTGTCAGACCCACCATACTTGCTCCGGACACTGCGAGAGGGCTGTACAAGCGATGATCACACGCACGGCACAGCGGACACACCAGGAACCGCGGTGTTGGCCGTCGAATGGCGCTAGCTGCGCAGCATTTGTGCACCGCCGCCGTCAGTGTCAGCCAGTTTGCCGTGGCATACGGAGCTCCATCGCAGTCTTTAACACTGGTAGCATGCCGCGACAGCGTGGACGTGAACCGTATGTGCAGTTGACGGACTTGCCGTATAGTGGGCATGCGGGAGGCCGGGTGGACGTACCGCCGAATTGCTCAACACGTGGGGCGTGAGGTCTCCACAGTACATCGATGTTGTCGCCAGTGGTCGGCGGAAGGTGCACGTGCCCGTCGACCTGGGACCGGACCGCAGCGACGCACGGATGCACGCCAAGACCGTAGGATCCTACGCAGTGCCGTAGGGGACCGCACCGCCACTTCCCAGCAAATTAGGGACACTGTTGCTCCTGGGGTATCGGCGAGGACCATTCGCAACCGTCTCCATGAAGCTGGGCTACAGTCCCGCACACCGTTAGGCCGTCTTCCGCTCACGCCCCAACATCGTGCAGCCCGCCTCCAGTGGTGTCGCGACAGGCGTGAATGGAGGGACGAATGGAGACGTGTCGTCTTCAGCGATGAGAGTCGCTTCTGCCTTGGTGCCAATGATGGTCGTATGCGTGTTTGGCGCCGTGCAGGTGAGCGCCACAATCAGGACTGCATACGACCGAGGCACACAGGGCCAACACCCGGCATCATGGTGTGGGGAGCGATCTCCTACACTGGCCGTACACCACTGGTGATCGTCGAGGGGACACTGAATAGTGCACGGTACATCCAAACCGTCATCGAACCCATCGTTCTACCATTCCTAGACCGGCAAGGGAACTTGCTGTTCCAACAGGACAATGCACGTCCGCATGTATCCCGTGCCACCCAACGTGCTCTAGAAGGTGTAAGTCAACTACCCTGGCCAGCAAGATCTCCGGATCTGTCCCCCATTGAGCATGTTTGGGACTGGATGAAGCGTCGTCTCACGCGGTCTGCACGTCCAGCACGAACGCTGGTCCAACTGAGGCGCCAGGTGGAAATGGCATGGCAAGCCGTTCCACAGGACTACATCCAGCATCTCTACGATCGTCTCCATGGGAGAATAGCAGCCTGCATTGCTGCGAAAGGTGGATATACACTGTAGTAGTGCCGACATTGTGCATGCTCTGTTGCCTGTGTCTATGTGCCTGTGGTTCTGTCAGTGTGATCATGTGATGTATCTGACCCCAGGAATGTGTCAATAAAGTTTCCCCTTCCTGGGACAAAGAATTCACGGTGTTCTTATTTCAATTTCCAGGAGTGTATTACGAACGCCTTAAAAATGGAGGCATGTCTCCAATTGACAAACGGTGGAAATACAGAAACAAAGTTCAGAAACTTTCAGCAGGAACAGAGAAAAGCCTCTGCATTCGCATCAAGCAGTTATAGGCAGATCCCATCATTTAGCATAAATAAAACATAGAAACTGTAGTCGTCTGAAGAACTATCAAGAAGACATTTAAGATGTTTCAAGAGAAACGTGCTACCTATTTAGCATCATATGAAACCTGTCGTAAAATGTTTAATACAAAATTTAATATTTCGTTCGGTTTCCCTCAAGGTGATACATTCTGTACTTGCGAAAAGTTTTCTGTAACTTTCAGAGCTCAAGAGGACAACTCACACATTCAGCGGGTAGAAAGGAAGGCTCAGACGTTCAAAATAAGAGAGACAAGAATGAATGTGAACTACACCGTCAAAAAGCTGATGCATTCAATCTCGACAGAGAAGCAGGAAGTTTAGAATCTCTAAATCGATATACATGGATTTCCAAAGGAATCTTCCGTGTCCAGATAGGAGCATCAATGTTGCCTATTATAAGCAACAGCTTTCTCTGTTCACAGTCAGTAATGCAATGTTTTATGTTCATCCTGAAAGATCATGGAAGCAAGATTCAAATGAAGTAGTTCCTTTGCTACATCATTAAGTCACTACGAATCTGGATCTTCAAGGCAAAAATTTGGAAATCTACTGTGACGCCAATGTGAGTCAACAAAAACTACACGCTCTTCATCTACTACCTTGTACACCATGCAAAGCATTTCGAATCTATTCGTATGACATACCCAGTCAGAGGATATTAACCTCTTGAATGCGACAAAGACATATGCCTCATCGCACGTAAAACAAAAGCTGAGCTTCTGAAGGACTGGATAGATATAACTAAAGACGCGCGTGCAAAACCCACTCCTTTTAACTCTGTTGAAGTTGATGGCTCAATTATACGTGAGTGAAATGATTTATTGCATCCAAAATACCGACCAAAATGCCTATTTCCATCTCGAATTATAAAAGAGGTGAAAGTAGAGCGCCATCATCGAAGTCTTATCACACATCGTGAAACTTACAGTGGACCATGGATAGCATCAGTTATCACTATTCCTGCTGAACGAATGGTACAGGAACCAGAATTTGCAGATGGAGAGCTTTTGCACCCATCATACTGTTATGAAGGTAAGTTCAATGGTTCAAATGGCTCTGAGCACTATGGGACTCAACTGCTGAGGTCATTAGTCCCCTAGAACTTAGAATTAGTTAAACCTAACTAACCTAAGGACATCACAAACACCCATGCCCGAGGCAGGTTTCGAACCTGCCACCGTAGCGGTCTTGCGGTTCCAGACTGCAGCGCCTTTAACCGCACGGCCACTTCGGCCGGCGAAGGTAAGTCATTAAAGAATTTGGTCACAAATAATTTAAATAAACTAGGTCATATCATTGTCTGAAACAGCAGTTCTTGATATACGAGGGCAGTTCAATAAGTAATGCAACATATTTTTTTTCTCGGCCAATTTTGGTTGAAAAAACCGGAAATTTCTTGTGGAATATTTTCAAACATTCCCGCTTCATCTCGTATAGTTTCATTGACTTCCAACAGGTGGCAGCGCTGTACGGAGCTGTTAAAATGGCGTTTGTAACGGATGTGCGTTGCAAACAACGGGCAGTGATCGAGTTTCTTTTGGCAGAAAACCAGGGCATCTCAGATATTCATAGGCGCTCGCAGAATGTCTACGGTGATCTGGCAGTGGACAAAAGCACGGTGAGTCGTTGGGCAAAGCGTGTGTCATCATCGCCGCAAGGTCAAGCAAGAGTGTCTGATCTCCCGCGTGCGGGCCGGCCGTGTACAGCTGTGACTCCTGCAATGGCGGAGCGTGCGAACACACTCGTTCGAGATGATCGACGGATCACCATCAAACAACTCAGTGCTCAACTTGACATCTCTGTTGGTAGTGCTGTCACAATTGTTCACCAGTTGGGATATTCAAAGGTTTGTTCTCGCTGGGTCCCTCGTTGTCTAACCGAACACCATAAAGAACAAAGGAGAACCATCTGTGCGGAATTGGTTGCTCGTCATGTGGCTGAGGGTGACAATTTCTTGTCAAAGACTGTTACAGGCGATGAAACATGGGTTCATCACTTCGAACCTGAAACAAAACGGCAATCAATGGAGTGGCGCCACACCCACTCCCCTACCAAGAAAAATTTTAAAGCCATACCCTCAGCCGGTAAAGTCATGGTTACAGTCTTCTGGGACGCTGAAGGGGTTATTCTGTTCGATGTCCTTCCCCATGGTCAAACGATCAACTCTGAAGTGTATTGTGCTACTCTTCAGAAATTGAAGAAACGACTTCAGCGTGTTCGTAGGCACAAAAATCTGAACGAACTTCTCCTTCTTCATGACAACGCAAGACCTCACACAAGTCTTCGCACCCGATAGGAGCTCACAAAACTTCAGTGGACTGTTCTTCCTCATGCACCCTACAGCCCCGATCTCGCACCGTCGGATTTCCATATGTTGGCCCAATAAAGGACGCAATCCGTGGGAGGCACTACACGGATGATGAAGAAGTTATTGATGCAGTACGACGTTGGCTCCGACATCGACCAGTGGAATGGTACCGTGCAGGCATACAGGTCCTCATTTCAAGGTGGCGTAAGGCCGTAGCATCGAATGGAGATTACGTTGAAAAATAGTGTTGTGTAGCTGAAAGATTGGGGAATAACCTGGTGTATTTCAATGCTGAATAAAACAACCCCTGTTTCAGAAAAAAAATGTGTTGCATTACTTATTGAACTGCCCTCGTATAATAATAAACCCACTGGGATACCATGATATCAGGTGCTCCCGTATCCATTGTTTCAGGACTGCAAGCCATTGCCGAAAAAAAGTATCGTGATCTGCAGGAAATGATGTTTTGTGACAGAGGAGTCCAAAAATAATTTACAAACTTCCCTTTCTAGCAATGAATTTATTGCTTTATCAATCACATTTTGTATTAAGTGTTTTCTATACTAAAAGGTAAAACAAGAACACTGTGGTATATAAAAATCGTGATTTATTCTTAATAACCGAACTTATGTTCCATTAACTATATTTTTACTATAACCACAGACTGAAAGGTTACTGGAAGTACTACTCAACGTGATTTAGTAAGGATACAAAAGTTGAGACACTAAATTATCAGACTGACTTATTAATCATTATAATTTACTCAAGTTAATTCAAAATAATAACAAAAAAATGGTAGACAATATTAGTTCTAAAGCCCAATTAGTCAGTAACACCAATGTGATAGATGACTAGACTCACAGAGGAATAGAACTTTGCCGTGGGAGTTGCATGGAGGTTATAAAGGGAAATATTATCTCAATATAACATTAAATTGTGAATTTAATAATATGATTTCAGAAATATACTAAGAAACTAAAAAAATAGACATTAAGGCAAGTAGACACATACGGTCAAGTTTTTAAAAATATTTGTTAATACAATTAAGGAACACTAAGGAACGGTCATTCAATGCACCTTATAAATCGTACAAGTATAATTCAATAAACGTTGAAACTGTAAGGTTTCAAACTTTAAAATTGCTCCACTGAAAAAAATCTGTAAAACACACTTAACCGCTTCTACACGTGAGGTCTCGATATGCTCTGCAGATGCGAGATAGTTTCCTTACATTTGAGACACATTAGAGACCAACTTTGAAAATACAAAGCCCAATTTGAGATGACATTCCAGTGTATTCCAGTTCCAAAATGCAAACGTGATGCGTTGCTGTGTGAGGGGAAACACAAAACAGAGTTCCTCTCATTGCAGATACATTTAAGATGCCCTGATGTCCAAAGGCCAAACTCAGATGACGTTTCTGTGCGTTTAAGTCTCAAAAAGGCGCCTCGTAGCTTTTCTGGTGCCAAAGGAAACAAAACCAATATAGTAGTTGTGAGCCCAGGGGATGTACTAGGACTGCGACAAAGTCTTCTGCGACTTCGAACTATGGCTACGTTTGGTTATGCTTGTGTATTTGCTGGAAGATCTGTCGTGTATTTCTGAAGAGATCTTTCTTCTTTAATTTATTGGCTTTCGGTTTGTACGCATGAGGCCATCTCAGTAGCGGAAAGTCGATCCGACAGCGTGTTTTAGGCGACTTTCATGTCAGTTGCGACGATACGAATGTCAGGACCACACAACACCCAGACCCCGAGCGGAGGAAAATTTCCTACCCCGCCGCGAAACGATCACGGCCCTTTCGGTTAGCAATCTGCCGCGCTGACCCTACAGCTGCCGAGGCGGACGCCTGAAGAGATTTGGCCGCACTCAAAGTGTGCCTGTGGCCTTTTCCAACATAAACAACGCGAGAGATGCAGCAACACGCGCAGGTGCGTCGGCATTTGCCTGTGACGTAACGCATCGGTCCTCAGCGAGTGTTACGCGTACGGGCTTTCCAATCCCGCGGTGTGGTTGACGTGACAGACTTGACATTTTAGGCGGGGACACCGTGCGAGCTATTCTCTGTCTGGTTTCAGATGAATATGCCGTAAAACAGCCAGTGCCGCTTCGCCGTCCTTTACGACGGTAGCAAATACTCTCCACTGATGGGATTTCTTTTTCATCCGTCTCTGTCTATTCCTGCGTGAACTGTCCCGACACCGCAGCAAGCGCTAGTTAGTGGGGTGAGTCACCTTTTAACAGTGTGGTGGAAGGAAATGTCGGTCGTGACGTTGATATGGTATTCTGTAGCAATAACTAGTCGATATCGTCAACAAAATTTACTAGCATCGCTGGGTCTTGGTCTAAATGTCACCTCATTTAGTTTATAATATTAGTTGGGATTATCTTCATCCATATTGGTCCAAATAATTAAATCAGTCAAGATATCGTAGAAGGATACGGTTTCTAAATGCTTTTTCGTACAAGATTTCATTGTCGCCTTGGATTGTAAAAAATATTTATTTAGAAATTCCACGTTTGTAATTTCCGCCTTTCACCATTTTGAAGTGGAACACTACGTTAACTTCATGCTTTAGTACACAACAGAATTTAAAAATATTAGAAAATGTGTACATGTCCCCGTTACACTATCCACCACCAGTTGTCCAATATTTTTAAATTCTGACCGGCGCTAAAGGACTCCAGTGAAGAGCGGCGCGTTTCGTCGTGGGTTCGTCTAGTCGGCGCGAGAGCCTTACCGAAATGATCAACAAACTCCAGCAGCGGAGAGGCCCTGTGCTGTACGGAGAGGTTTACTACAGAAATTTCAAGAGAGTACTTTCCGGGAAGGATCGGACAATATATTACTCTCTCCCACATTCGTGGCCTGAAATGACCACGATGAGAAAATTCAAGAAATTAAAGCTAATACAGAGGCTTATCGACAATCGTTTTTCCCATCCGCCATTCGTGAGTGGATGATGATGATTAGTGTTTTAAGGTCGTGAGTGGAACAACCTAGGGCTATCAGTTAGTGGTTCCAGAAGTGTCCTCCGCCAAACACCGTCAGATAGCTTCCGGAGTACTGATCTAGATGTAGACAGATATACAGATATTGCAGATGGATCATGTGATGGTGATAAGTACACACTGTCCGAGACTTTTTAAGTTTTGATATTTGCTCAAGAAAGAGATTTTCGCTCTGTTCCACATGTAAACTGACGAAAGACCTAAATTTCAGTCGTAGTCTTTATAAGTAAATAATTGTAAAAGGTGAAGGCGACAATGACGTCTTTTAAAAAGATTTATATGAGGATGAAAAACGACCCCTTCCCCGGAAAAAAAAGAAAAACGAAAGATAATCGCATAAATTTGCATCATAAAGTTGACCTTCTCGTCCAGTATCATGATTTGTGATCTGTGTAACAAGAGGAGGCTTTGGATAGTACAGAGCCCATAAATGACTGATTCTCATTAAGCTGTTTGTTTCTTTGCTAGTGGGCCGTTCAAAATTTCCCTTTGGCTTTAATTTGAAATATATTATTCACAGGTCTGTTGTGACGTTGGTAAGATGGAATATGGCGTCAATTCAAATTTGGACAGTGCTTTATGCCTTTTAAGTCAAAGTCAATGCATTTTTAAAAATTTATTAACAGCTTTTGGGCATCGCCCACATAGCCAGCCTCTGCCCATAAAAAACAACAATTATCTGTGACTTCTATTTAAACGGAACTTAAGTAACCTATCTATGTGAATTAACATATTTCATATATTATAATGTAAGAAAAATTGTCTCTTTCTATATTCTTACTTGATCCTCTGTTGTAAAATCGTACAGGACCTTATAAACTTTCCTGCCTTCTGCTGCTGAAAGGTTTTAATGATTGTAGGCAAGGCACTTACAGAGGCCATCAGATGCTACACTACTGACCATTAAAATGGCTACACCACGAAGATGACGTCCTACAGACGCGAAATTTAACGGATAGGGAGAGCATGCTGTGATACGCAAATGATTAGCTTTTCAGAGCATTCACACAAGGTTGGCGCCGGTGGCAACACCTACAACGTGCTGACATGAGGAAAGTTTCCAACCGATTTCTCATACACAAACAGCAGTTAACCGGCGTTGCCTGGTGAAACGTTGTTGTGATGACATGTCTAAGGAGGAGAAATGCGTACCATCACGTTTCCAAGTTTGATAAAGGTCGGATTGTACCCTATCGCGATTGCGGTTTATCGTATCGCGACATTGCTGCTCGCGTTGGTCGAGATCCAATGACTGTTAGCAGAATATGGAATCGGTGAGTTCAGGAGGGTAATACGAAACGCCGTTCTGGACCCCAACGGCCTCGTATCACTAGCAGTCGAGATGACAGGCATCTTATCCGCATGGCTGTAACGGATCGTGCAGCCACGTCTCGATCCCCGAGTCAACAGATGGGAACGTTTCCAAGACAACAACCATCTGTACGAACAGTTCGACGACGTTTGCAGCAGCGTGGACTATCATCTCGGAGACCATGACTGCGATTACCCTCGACGCTGCATCACAGACAGGGGCGCCTACGATAGTGTACTCAACGACGAACCTGGGTGCACGAATGGCAAAACGTCATTTCTTCGGATGAATCCAGGTTCTGTTTACAGCATCATGATGGTCGCATCCGTGTTTGACGACATCGCGGTGAACGCACATAGGAAGCGTGTATTCGTCATAGCTGTACTGGCGTATCACCCTGCGTGATGGTATGGAGTGCCCTTGGTTCCACGTCTCGGTCACCTCCTGTTCGCATTGACGGCATTTTGAACAGTGGACGATACTTTCAGATGTGTTTCGACCCGCGGCTCTACTCTTCATTCGATCCCTGAAAAACTCTACATTTCAGCAGGATAATGCACGATCGCATGTTGCAGGTCCTGTACGGGCCTTTCTGGATACAGAAAATGTTCGACTGCTGCCCTGGCCAGCACATTCTCCATATCTCTCACAAATTGAAAACGTCTGGTCAATCGCGGCCGAGCAACTGGTTCGTCACAATACGCGTCACTACTCTCGATGAAACTGTGGTATCATGCTGAAGCTTCATGGGCAGCTGTACCTGTACACGCCATTCAAGCTCTGTTTGACTCAATGCCCAGGCGTATCAAGGCCATTATTACGTCCAGATGTGGTTGTTCTGGGTCTGATTTCTCAGGATATATGCACCCAAATTGCGTGAAAATGTTATCACATGTCAGTTCTAGTATAATATATTTGTCCAATGAACACCCGTTTATCATCTTGGTGCAGCAATTTTAATGGCCAGTAGTGTATAATAGTGTCGTGGTTTCTTGAAATAAAATGTAATTAACATCTTCGTCACTGCTGCGTTAACATGCAGAAGATATGACCATGTTGAGGCGGTAGAGATGTTGCCGGAATCTCCCGATGAAGATGTCTGGTGTTCGGTTTGTGGGGCACTCAACTGCGCGGTATCAGCGCCCGTACAAATTCCCAACCTTTGCTCAGTCCAAAGTCGCCACTTTCATGAATGATGATGAAATGATGAGGACAACACAAACATTGAGTCATGTCGAGGTACGTGACAATCCCTGACCTCGCCATGAATCGTACCCGGGACGCCGTGCTCGGGAAGCGAGAACGAGACCGCGAGACCACGAGATTCGGACGGAATCTCCCGAGATTGAAGCGAAATCGTGCTATTATCAGTATAAATTTTCTGTCGTATCCGAAGTTGTAGTCCTGATGATGGTCCTTATGTCGTGAAGAATATCGTCGGTTGGTACTTTATCATATATTACTGAAGCAGTGCATGCAGCTTCCTTGGCCAGAATATGTACTTTCTCATTTCCTTTTATTCCACTGTGCGCTTTCATCCATAACATGATGGTCGTTTTATTTACGCAAGAAAGATCCTGCACTGCTTCTGTGATTTGATATGCTAGGTAACTTTTGGCACTGTTGAGGTCGTACCATTTTGACAACAACAATGCTGAACGTGAGTCTAATGAAATGAAAAGATCGTATATGGTACTGATGACCGAGTCCCCATCAGGGGAAGTTCGGCCGCCGAGTTTCAAGTCTTTTCAGTTGACGCCTCATCAGGCGACTTGAGTGTCGATGATGACGAGATGATGAGGACAAAACAACAATCCCCAAGCTGGAATCAAATCCGGACTACCTGCATCGCAGGCAGACGGGCTCATCACTTAGCTTAGGGGGCGGAGGCGAGTCTAACAAAATTATGACTGCTTCTTCTTGCACTTCTTTTGCGTATTCGAGTCCCTCTAAAATCGCTATGAGTTCTGCAATGAGTAAGGACGCAATAGTCTTGTCATCTGTGAACACTCTGTGTGCCCAGCCTTTTCCATTATACCTGTCTGTGTAGATCTGTCTTGACAATGGCCATGCTGCTACGATGTCAGCTTAACTTTTGTCATTCTGTGAACCTTCGCCGAATGGAAGGCGCGTCTTGATGTTCAGCTCCACTAAGGTATAGGGCGTACTTTATCTCTTTCTCGGGGGCTTTGTCCCGCTCCACACGGGGTCGGCTTCGTTATTACGGATTTGGCAGTGTTAGTGGCAGAGGGTGGCCGGAAGCCCTTCCTGACGCCACCCCGAACCCCCCGTGACAGAAGTAGTGCACCCCCGCTGTCTGCTTCTAGTGTAAGTCATGAAATAGAGCGAACGATTTCAAATGTCTGTGAGTCGTGTAACTGAGGCGGAACTTGGGGACCAGCCCGGTATTCACCTTGTGGGATGTGGAAAACCGCCTAAAAACCACATCCAGGCTGGCCGGCATACCAGCCCTCATTGTTAATCCTCCGGGTGGATTCGAACCGGGGCCGGCGCGCCTACCCGAGTCCAGGAAGCAGGACACTATCGCTCTCGGCTACCATGGCGGGTTAAGGTATAGGGTGTACTGAAGCAGGTTATATTTTGGGATGTGGCAACGTCTTCACGAAAAGTCGAAGTATCAACGTAAAATTCTGCTAAGGATGGTAGTTCGTTCTTAACACAGCGCCTTCTTGCATAGTACTTTGTAGCGAGATCTCTAATTTTTGCCAATAAATTGTCATTTAAGAAGTGAAAACGTTTCAACAGGAATTTGACTGTATGTATTTCTTGCGTAGTTTTAATGGTATTTCTTTTACTTCCACCAGAAAAACTTTGATTGGAGTCGATTTGAATGCTCCAATGGAGATTCCGATAGCGTTATAATGGCGCTTACCGAGTTTCTCTACTCTATTTTGCATTGCTAAAAACATCCGTAATTTATGGAAGGTCTTGTTAGCACCCGATATATGTTAACGCAGGTTCTTGGGTCTGCTTCCCGAGAAAAGCCTGTCACAACTTTAAGGATATTTTTGGCAGCTTCACATTTTTGGAACAACATGATTAATGTGCTGTGACCGTGTTAGTTTATGATCGACACAAAGGCCTAAGTACTTGACCACGCTTTTGACCGGGAATATAAAGGTTCTTAATCTTATATACCTTGTTTCGTAAGCCTAAGTCTTGTATATACGCAAACAGCTGATTTATGACGTGATACTTCGAGGCAGTTCTCATTCAGCCATTCATTGAACAACATCATAGCGTTATCCATCTGCTGCTGACACTCAATAAAACTATCTCTAGAAGTATCTATGTCCTTCAGTTCTATAATGAACAGCAATGGCGACAACCCCGAGCTCTGTGGTAACCATCTGGTTGTTCTCCTTGGCCCCATTGTTTCATTGTTTCTTGTAATAGGTTTCTAGCGGACAACAATCAGTGTAGCTTGGGGACTGAATGACTGCGGGATGTCATGTTTCTTCAACTTATTTAGCGTATGGGACGTAAGAACGCTATCACAAGCCTATGTGCTATCAGTATAAACTGCTAGCAAGAATTGATTCTCATGAACCTAAGTTGTATATCACTGTCTTAACGGTACCAGCGTTTCAGCTGTGTCTTTGCCCATTTAAAAACAGGTGTCTCCAAGGGCAGAGCTCTTCAGTTCTCAACTCAGCATTATAATTTGTGTTTAATCGTCCGTTCCAAAGTCTTATAAATACACGATAGAAGAGTAAGGACCTGTATGATGAGGTGCACTCAGGTGCCTTTCCAGTTTCTACACTGATACGACCGGAGCAGTCTTCATTTCTGTGGTAAGGATTTGGTTGTTCCAAATTTTTATTTAAGATGTTCAGTAGAGGAGTTAGTCCCTTCTCCAGCAGGTGGTGAAGCATAGAATAATGAATGTTATCCTGTCCTGGGGCCATACGCTTGTTGCAGGCTATTGCTTCAGTCAATCCCGACTGGGGTAAATTTCCATTGAGTAGGTGTTCCAGCTGACTGTCCACCATGAGCTCGTTTTTTTCCTGTTCTGCAGCGTTTGGTGTCAAGATGCATAAAATGCGTTTTATAAGGTTTTTAGATGTTGCCTGTACTTTTCCCATTGATGTATCAATTCATCTTATGCTCTTGATCTTAAACCAAACGATAATCGTGGGAGATTCAGTAGATAGGGTATTACATAAATTCCGCCATCCGAAGATGGCCGCTGTATTGGGACACTTCCTTGATTCTTAGGGACGTAACGTCGGGCTTCTGCTCTCTGGTGGACTTAGATTTTGTGCACATTAGAGATGATGTGTTAGTTTGCTACTAATATACATAAAGTGAGCTTTAGGGAGATTCACAACGCCACCTTAGTGTTGTGATCAGAAGCTCCTAATATGGCTTCAGGATAAGTGACTTTCCCATGAAATCAGTTTTCTTCTAGCGATGCTTAAGTTGGAAATCAACTTGTGAAGAGTTTGCCAGGAAGTAGCACTTCCCAAAGGAATGCCTTTAGCTGGAAAAAGGCGTGAATGACTTGAGTTTGAAATTTAGGAGTTGTTGGTAGCTCACGAAAATCTAGGAGTTAGTTGGCAGCCCTGCAGGATGCAGACCTCGTAGGTCCATTTTGGCATGGTACTGTTTCGATAATACAACTAAATTCCTAGTTAGGAAGTTAGTGATACACAATTATTAACAAATTATTTCTTCCCGCATGGAAAAGTATAAGAAACTGCAAGTGTGTTTCTCTTGCAAGAGCGTAGAGTTCTAAGAAACTGCTTTGAATCTTTTGGACAAGTGCACATCTTAAGGTGCATTTACACATGCCGTTATTTTATGGCAACGTTTCATTCTAATAGTTTATCTGTGAACATTCGTGCAATACACGTCAATTTTGCGGTGTCATCCGGCAATATTGCTGATGTTGCAGGCTGTAGCAGGAAGTTGCCGAAGTGTTGCCAGTGTTGTCCACCAACAGTGGAGTATATTTCGTATTGAAGGGCAATATCTATCTCTGCCCTAGTCTGTAAACGCTTCCCTTTCAGTCTCACTTTTGTTTCCTATCTCTCTCGCTGACAGCGTTGCAGCCATGTGCCTAAGCGAAAAAAACTATCGTTTCGCTTTTAATTCTCAAGTTCATGCTTATAGCCACCTATCGTGTTAGTTTCTTATTGTAAATTTGTTATGTTCAGAATGGAGAAGTAGGCAAATGAGAGAACTATGAACTTCAGGTATCCGATGCATCTACGACCGGACATGTGGGATGTCGAAAGTAATGTGTATGTAGCTCACAATGCGAAAAATGACAGTTGGCAAGCTGTTGTAGATGATCTCGGAATCACGCTTGATGAAATGTACAAAAAAATTCGAATCTATGCTAGTTGCGAGGCAAAAAAGATGAGCCACGTGTGTGCTCATATCGATTACAGCCAGTGGTTGCACGTCTCTCGTTTCGTTACCTAGCAACAGCCTTCCTGGTGTCCCGCTAAAGGACAAGCCTGTGGCATGATGGGATTTTAATGGCACACGCGGCTCTCTCCGGAGGCTAGGCGCCGCATGTCTTGCTGGCTATTTCGTACGTTAAGAGGGCTCTCTCACCGAAGAAGCAGGTGGGTCATCTTATTGTGGTTGGCAGCTGTTTACCGTAGAAAGTGTGCTGAAGCCATTTGAAGAATCATTGTTCCCCTGTGCCTTGCGGACGTCCGTTGCGACTCAGTAGACCACTTCCCATTTCTGGATCCATGTTTGAGGGATGTGATCCTGTCACCATTCTTTGTGGCTCTGGTATACAGTGTAGAAATAAATAGTGAGCAACTCGTTTACGTGTGATGGAGTATTGGATGCAATTTGCGTAAGTCCCTGTACTTTACTGAACCCTATTAACTAAGACGTTTGTTTGATTCCCGTTTATAGCAGTTATAAAAGGGGTCACATTTTGGCTGGCTCTAGTTCCATTATAATCGGAAGGCTCGCAAGTACAGAGATTGCTTCTTTAAAATCCTTAGCTGTGCGTTATTTTGAATGCTCAGGGTTTTGAACCTTGTACTATCTTTTGTAGTTAAAGCACTTGTGTGTTCACTCACTAAAATCCTTTCATTCTGAACGATCAGGTATTCAAACTGTTTTAAAATATTTGTATATTCAGTTGTCTATTTGCTTCTGTGGGCTAAATGGCCACAGTTTCTCTTGTTCTGAGGGCAAGCACCAACTGCCATCTTTGATTTGTGTTTATTATATAATTTTAATTGGTGTCCTAGGTATGTTTTTTTAGGGTCTAAGCTGAACGAAACAACCGCTTTATGTGTGATCTGAGTTACAGGTTAATACATTAAATTTCAACTCATTTTTAGTTATACTATGAACCTCTTAATCAAGGCGTTTGTTTTTGCTCTGTGGTAATTTAATCTGTTTAAAATTTTTCGTACATTGACAATTTTTGTTTTCTTAGTGCGTCTGAAGTTATGCCTGAGTTCAGATTTTTTTGGAATCAAAAGATTTTTCTTTAAATTTGAGTGGACGTTATTGTAACGCCCGCATTAAAGGCTCCTTGTAAATTGTCTTTTGAAATTGTAAGAAAATGAGTCTGATTTTGGGTCTTTGGTGTGTTTGTGTTTTAAATGTATATTTTCTTAAATGTTTCTGGTATTACAGCGTCATTTAAAAGAACAAATATTTCTAAAATCATTGTTAATAGTTTTGTGTACCTCTGGCGTAATTTCTTAAATGTTTGCCACATTTGAGAAATCACATTTGTTAAAAATTGAAAATTTAAAAAAATTAAGAGTATGAAATGTTTAAGTCTTGAATGCCCAGTGCCTTACCACTAACAGATCCAGACTTCCTATCATTTCAAAAGTTGGATAAAAGGAGTGGAAATGCGGGTAGCGCTTCGTCCACATGGTTTGCCTTTGACGCCTGAGTTTCATAGAAGCGTATCTCGAGATGTGCCTGAAGTAGTAATTGATAGTATAAACAGTGCTGTGTGCTGGAGAACAAAAATAAAGTATAAATAATTTTTTTAGTTCTTATTTCAACTTTATCTTAACGAAATCCTTGAATCCTCACTCAACAGAACTGCATCTTCTTTTGCGAAGAGACTTATTGATGCATAGTGCAATTAAAGAGGTACATGGAACTTGTGTATGACTCACCCGTAACTAAAACCCAAAGAGTGACTGCCAATCAGGTTGAAACTGGACTATACCCTCTCATATTGGTGCTGGTTATAGCAAATTCTCGTACCATTTGCTTGTATGAGATATTCTAAACAGTGTTTGGATATCGGAGGAGAAACACCCCTCTGAAGATGTCCAGCGCAGCTCTGGACGAAACGTTAGGAGCTGAAGAGTTTCATGGACCACGACCTTACATCCCGGAAGGTTTACCAGAAGATATGTCATCCGGTCGTGAAAGCCTTCATACTATGATCAGTGTTTGGATATTCTCGTAAAATGTTGGTAGAAGTACTCATCCAGCATTAGTTCACAAATAAAATTTTCTCAGGTATTCCGTTTATTTAAAGAAGAACGCATCCTCAAACCCCTATTTGTAACTTTATTCTCTGTGTGAAGTAAAAGCAATAAAGCCACTCTCAAATCCACTATCTCACGTTCGGCCATTTTGTGGCAATAGTGTGGCCCCGTGACAACATTTTTGGCCCAGAAATGTCGTAAACAGTGACAGGAAACAATAGGTGATAATGTTATCGTACATGTGGCTCAAATCATGTTGCTGCAGTGTTGTCGGACAATTTTGTCTGGATATGTTTTGAAGTGTCGGGATATGTTTTGAAGTATACTGTAAGTGTACTTTTCGAGCAGTGGTGCCCAACCTTTCTGAGACCATTACCTCTGAGTATAGTCAGATATTAGTTACTGACTCCATCCCCTGCTGCCATCAGGATTCGCACCTAACCAAAGTTTAGAACGAAAAGGAACTTCTGTCACTCATTTCTTTATTTGTGGAAAGAGGAAGCAATTCTTTATTATTTATTATTCTGGATTTACAATGTGAGTACATTTTTCCAGCACCTATTCTAGATTACAGAAAGTCACTAATTATTGTTCTCCACTCTTCTCTATTTGTCCATAAATCTTCAGGAATGTTGTTCTTCCTCATTGCTGACTGAACTCCCTGTATCCATGTATCAGGTGGTCGTCCCCTTTTTCTTCTTCCAATTGGTATCCAGTCGATTATGCATTTTGGTATCCTTTCCTGTTCCATTCGTCTGATGTGTCCATACCATTTAAGTTGTTTGTGCTCGATGAAATCAATAATTGAATTTTTACATTTCATCTTGTCTCTGATTACTTCATTTCTTATTCTTTCTCGTCTTGATATTCTTGCTGAACGTCTCCAGAAATCCATTTCTGTGGCTAATAATTTTGATTTCAGTTGCCATTTTGCTGTCCACACTTCTGAACCATATGTAATAATGCTCCTAACTATTGTTTTAAAAATCCTTATTTTGTTATCAGTTGTTATGTGTTTGTCCCAGAGAATTCCATTCAATAAAGAGTTGTCGTCTTTCCAGAATTTATTCTTCATCTAATTTCCTTGTCCTGTTTCCCATCATTTGTAATTTTCACACCTAAATATTTATATTCCTCAGTAGCTGTTATTGTTCCCATCCCTTCTTCTAATATTAAGTCTCCATTCACTCCACCAATTACCATGTACTTTGTTTTATTCATGTTTACATTTAGACCTGATTTTTTATATTCTTGAATCAATTTTCTGGTCATATACTCTATGTCCTCATAGTCTTCGGCTATAATCAGTTGGTCATCTGCAAATTGTAACGAGTATATTGTTCTATCATTTATTGGTATTCCCATAGCGTGACATTTTTTCTTCCAATTCTGTAAAGTTACTTCTGTATATATTTTATACAATGTAGGTGAGATGCTACATCCTTGACGTAATCCTTTTGTGACTTGGAATCCATGTGATAGATATTTACCAATTTTTATTTTTGAAATAGAATTTTTATATAAATTTTGAATTGCTTTAATTATTCTTGGATTTATTCCTATTGATATTAAAGCTTTCCATAAACTGGATAAAGGAAGCAATTCTTAATGCATCGATAAAGTAAGGAACGAGCAGTTTCTCCACAGAATCGGCAAAGGAAAGATTCCACGGAAAGCATTGACAAGAAGAAGAGAGACGGTGATAGACATCAGAAAGGATAACGTCCATAGTAACAGAGGGAGCTGAAGAGGGTAAAAAATGTAGAGGCAGACAGAGATAGGAATACATCCTGCAAATAACCGAGGTACGAGGTATAATTGAGGACAAAAGTTCGAAGTGCCACTCTGAGAGGTTAGAGAGGGAGAGGAATTCGTGGCGAGGAGCATGAGACCTATCAGAAGACTGATGATGAAACATTCCCAGGTTTAAGTAATTTACAAATTTTCAATGAAAATTTGCTGCACAGCCTAATAGATCAGGGTTTAGTCATAGTCATTTGATTGCGATTATGCCGTGCAATGGTTCACATGACTTGTTTCACGTACCTCTCATTCCTAACAAATGTCCTGTGAATTTCGTTTACGGTTACGAGTGAGAGTTGGCGCTAAACCGTGGCAACTCCGATGAGAGACTTTTCAAGTTGTCGGAATATGTGACGGTACGAACCAATGGATGGATAGAAGCTGGTAAATTTCCGCGGAATGTTCTACATCTACATTTATACTATGCAAGCCACCCAACGGTGTGTGGCGGAGGGCACTTTACGTGCCACCGTCATCACCTCCCTTTCCTGTTCCAGTCGCGTATGATTCGCGGGAAGAACGACTGCCGGAAACCCTCTGAGCGCGCTCGAATCTCTCGGGAGGTATAAGTAGGGGGAACCAATATATTCGATGCCTCATCCAGAAACGCACCCTCTCGAAACCTGGACAGCAAGCTACACCGCGATGCAGAGCGCCTCTCTTGCAGAGTCTGCCACTTGAGTTTGCTAAACATCTCCTTAACGCTATCACGCTTACCAAATAACCGTGTGACGAAACGCGCCGCTCTTCTTTGGATCTTCTCTATCTCCTCTGTCAACTCGACCTGGTACGGATCCCACACTGACGAGCAATACTCAAGTACAGGTCGAACGAGTAAGCCACCTCCTTTGTTGATGGACTACATTTTCTAAGGACTCTCCCAATGAATCTCAACCTGGCACACGCCTTATCAACAATTAATTTTATATGATCATTCGACTTCAAATCGTTCCGTACGCATACTGGTTCAAATGGCTCTGAGCACTATGGGACTTAACAGCTGTGGTTATCAGTCACCTAGAACT
This sequence comes from Schistocerca serialis cubense, assembly GCF_023864345.2. NCBI lineage: Eukaryota > Metazoa > Arthropoda > Insecta > Orthoptera > Acrididae > Schistocerca > Schistocerca serialis. Next base: position 856,960,592 of record NC_064639.1, on the reverse strand, counting down.
TAGAACTACTTAAACCTAACTAACCTAAGGACATCACATACATCCATGCCCGAGGCAGGATTCGAACCTGGGACCGAAGCGGGCATGCGGTTCCAGACTGAAGCGCCTAGAACCGCACGGCCACACCGGCCGTCTCGTACGGATACTCCCAGATATTTTACGGAAGTAACTGCTACCAGTGTTTGTTCCGCTATCATATAGTCATAAAATAAAGGATCATTCTTTCTATGTATTCGCAATACATTACATTTGTCTATGTTAAGAGTCAGTTGCTACTCCCTGCACCAAGTGCCTATCCTCTGCTGACAGCAGGCGAATATCCTACGAACGAGACAAGATATCGGGAGTCTTCCTGGCACGAAACTCGTCCACATGTCTGCGATGTTTACTGCGCTTGGAAAACGCTGGTCGTTGGCAGCGTGGGTGTTTATAGTTCAGAATCGTGCTTGTACTGACCCTTTGGTGCTGCCCAATTAGCCGCTGTCGTATTAGGTATGGGAGATTACGTCACACGAGGTCCACCGCCCAAATGTCGGTCACTACGGCCGAAGGAAGAGGAAAAATCGACAGCACGCAACTGCTGCCAATAGGCTCGTCTGTGGGGCCCGCGGCGCGGTAGCGGACAGTTATTACTGCAGAACGGAACCCGTGTTTTGAGCGGCGGAGTAATAGGCGAGGCAGCACGCAGCCCTGGCAGGAGAGGAGGGACACGAGAGCAGCGCGAGGAATGCGGTGGACCGAGTTACGTGCGAGCGCCGACTGCACTCGCCAGCGGGCATCTTCCGCACGGCCGGCCCGTAACGACATCCTGCTCTACCGTCGCCCGACTAACGAGTGAATGGAGAGGGCTGGAGAGCCGTAAACTCGGCTCTCGGAATTCCAGCAGCCTGACAAACTTTTACGAGAGCCATTTCGAAACTACTGCCACACATTCACACTGAAGAGCTAAAGAAACTGGTACAACTGGATAATATCATTTAGGGCCCGGGAGCACGCAGAAGTTCCGCAACACTATGTGACATTGACTCGACTAATGTCTGAAGTAGTGCTGGGAGGAACTGACACCATGAATGCTGCACGGCTGTCCATAAAACCGTATGAGTACGAGGAGGTGGAGCTGTCTTCTGAACAACACGTTACAAGGCATCCCAGATATCAATAATGTTCATGTCTGGAGAGTCTGTTGGCCAGCGGAAGTGTTTAAACTCAGAATAGGGTTCCTGGAGCCACTCTGTAGCTATTCTGTATTGTGGGGTGTCGCATTGTCCTGCTGGAATTGGCCAAGTCCGTCGGAATGCAGAATGGACATGAATGTATACAGGTGATCAGAGAGAATGCGTACCTACGTGTCACTTTCACCTGAGACGTATCTAGACATATCAGGGGTCCTATATCATTCCAACTTCTAACAATACCACCACTTCCAAAGTAGGTTAGAAATCAGATTAATAATGTTGCTCACGCAGCATATGTTCGCTTTATCGGGCAACAACAAAGTTATTGACTGTGGATGGTATTGTCAGAATGGAAATAATGAAGTCGCTATAAAAAAGTAATTCATTTTGGCACTTGTCTTGAATGGATTCCCACGTAGATTCCGTCGAAGTTGTAATGGTTCATCTTGTTGATTCTAGGGTGATTCCTCGTTGAGTGCTACACGGTCTAGATCTGTATTTTAGCAATATTTGAAGATCTAACAAATGCGTTTGTCAGGAAATTCTTAATGATCAAACAATCCCAGATCAGAACAGTGGTATGGTAGAAATAATTTTTGACTTGGTGTTCACGATCCACATTTTCATTAAACGTCTTGTAAATTCCCATATATTTCTTCTTAATTGTCACATCATCAAGAAAACAGTTTTGTATCAATCTTCATATATTTAATTTCTACTTTAACCAAACATAAGACTTGACTGTTCTTTTACAAAGCGAAATAACGACTTAACTTCTGCAAAGTGAAACAAAGACTGCTTTGTGCGCATTCGCGCCAAAACGGTTACAAGTAAGTCAAAGATTATAACAGTCTCACAGAAATGAATACACACAAGAACCATATCACTGTAATATGTCGATACATCGGAGTACCTATACATTAATAAAACCAAATGTGAATATTGTCACAAAAATATGGTTGGTTGGTGGTTCAAATGGCTCTGAGCACTATGGGACTCAACTGCGGAGGTCATTAGTCCCCTAGAACTTAGAACTAGCTAAACCTAACTAACCTAAGGACATCACAAACACCCATGCCCGAGGCAGGATTCGAACCTGCGACCGTAGCGATCTTGCGGTTCCAGACTGCAGCGCCTTTAACCGCATGGCCACTTCGGCCGGCTACAAAAATATGTCTGTTGCTTCGCAGAAAAGTAGTACGATATTACTGGTATCGAGAACTGGAGTTGGAGTGCCGTAATGGTCACGTAAATAAAGAACCATTACAAACTGCAAATACCCACACCATTATAGAGCCTCCACCCTTGATCAGTCCCCTGATGAAATGCACGAGCCATGGATTCTTGAGGTTGTCTCCATACCCGTACACGTCCATCCGCTCGACCAGGCAAACTGTTTCCAGTCATCAACAGTCGAACGTCGGTGTTGACGGGTCCAGGCGAGGCGTAAAATTTGTGTCGTGCAGTCATCAATACCTTTGGCTCCGAAAGTCCATGTCGATGATGTTTCGTTGAATGGTTCGCACGATGGCACATGTTGATGATCCAGCACTGAAATCTGCAGCAATTTGCAGTATGGTTGCACGTCTGTCACGTTGAACGATTCTCTTCAGTCTTCGTTCGTCCCGTCTTCCACGATATTTTTCCGGCCGTAGCAATGTCGGAGGTTTGATGCTTTACGGGATTCCTGATATTCACGGTACACTCGTGAGATGCTCCTACGGGAAAATCCCCACTTCATCGCTACCTCGGAGATGCTGTGTCCCATCGCTCGTGCACCGACTATAACATCACGTTCAAACTCACTTAAATCTTGATAAGCTGCCATTGTAGCAGCAGTAACCAATCTAACAATTACTCCAGACACTTGTTGTCCATATTTAGGCGTTTCCGACCGCTGCTACGTATTATTCCTGTTTACATATTTCTTTATATGAATACGCGTGCCTATACCAGTTTATTTATCCCTTTAATGTATTTTCATGGACACTACGACACATAAAGAGAACACAAATCATCAAATTTTTTGGTTGATTGGCGACTGCATGGAATGCTGTGTGCACAACGACCATATACGTGAAATCACGTAGTGATCATCTTCAGTGCTGTGGTGTACAAATTAAACTCATAGGCACTGGTATCAAGTTATTATCAGTAACCAAAGCTAAGAAACGATCACAATAACTCCCAATAACTCAATTGTGATCGATTCTTAGCTTTGGTTACTGATAATAACTTGATACCAGTGCCTATGAGTTTAACTTGTACACCACAGCACTGAATATATGATCACTATGTGATTGAAAATCGATTTTGCTATCAGTACACCATCAATATTACGGCCATCGCTGACCTTCCTTCTAACTTTTTTTGGGTCATCAGTCTTCATACTGGTTTGATGCGTCCTGTCAAGAATTCTTCTGCTCTGCCAACCTCTTCATCTCAAAGTAGCACTTGCAACCTAAGTCATTCCTTGATGTCTTAACAAATGTCCTATCATCCTATTCCTCCTCCTTGTCAGTGTTTCCCACATATTCCCTTTCTCTCCGATTCTGTGCAGAACCTCTTCATCCCTCACCTTATCAGTCCACCTAATTTTCAACATTCATCCGTAGCACCACTTCTCAAATGCTTCGATTCTCTTCTGTTCCGGTTTTCCCACGGTCCATGTTTCACTACCAAAGAATTCTGTGCTCCAAATGTACATTGTCAGAAATTTCTTCCTCAAATTAAGGCCTTTGTTTGACACTAGTAGACTTCTCGTGGCTAGGAACGACCTTTTTGCCAGTGCTTGTCTTCTTTTGAGGTCCTTCTTACTCCGCCATCATTAGTTATTTTGCTGTCTAGGTATTACAGTTCTTTAACTTTATCTACCTCGTGACCATTAATCCTGATGTTAATTTTCTCGCTCTTCTCATTTCTGCTACTTCTCATTACTTTCGTCTTTCTTCGATTTACTCTCAGTCCATATTCTGTACTCACTAAAATGTTCATTCCATTCAGCAGATCATTTAAGATTTCTTCACTTTCACTTAGGATAACAATGTCATCAGCGAATCGTATCATAGATATTCTTGCACCTTGAATTTTAATTCCATTCCTGAACCTTTCTTTTATTTCAGTCATTGATTCCTCGATGTACAGATTAAACAGTAGTGGTGAAAGACTGCATTCCTGTCTTACACCATTTGTAATTCGAGCACTTCGTTCTTGGTTGTCCACTCTTATTATTCCCTCTTGGCTCTTGTACATATTGTATACTACCCGTCTCTGCCTATGACTTACTGCTATTTTTCTCAGAATTTCGAACATCTTGAACCATTTTACATTATCGAATGCTTTTTCCAGGTCGACAAATCCTAAGAACGTGTATTGATTTTTCTTTAGTCTTTCTTCGATTATCAACCCCAACTTCAGAATTCATCTCTGCTGCCTTTACCTTTCCGAAAGGCAAACTGATCGTCATATAACACACCCTCAATTTTCTTTTCCGTCCTTCTGTATATTATTCTTGTCAGCAACTTGGTTGCATGAGCAATAACATGTTTTAATGGAGCAAGTTTTCAGCTGCATGCCAATAGATGTGTACAGAAGGCTCCAAATTTTTGGGTGTACATATTGATGAAAACTTGCACTGGAAGGAGTGTATTACTCTGCTTCTCAAAAAGTTAATTTCAGACACTTTTTCTCATCGTATAATTGCTAATCTTGGAAACAGACGTATCAACATTCTGAGGCATTTGCATAGTTGCCCTCCATAATGCCTTAAGGAATAATTTTCTGGTGTAACTAATCACTTAGAAAGTACTGATTCCACAAAAGCGAACAGTAAGAATAATACGTTGTTTTAACCTATGGACGCCATCAGGTACCTCTTCAAGAAGCTATGTATTTTAACAGCGCCTTCAAATTACATACATTCGCTAATGAAATCCATCACAATTTTATAAGAACGCTGATGTCCATATCTACAACACTACAGGGAAAAATGACCTTAATTACCCATTGTGGCTCAGAAAGGAGTTCAATATCCAGCAGCAAAAAATTCTGATCATCTGCTCAATAACATAAAATGTTGACAAGTAGCGAAGCAAGCTTAAATCTAGTTTAAAATCGTTTCTCGTGGACAACTTCTTCTATTACACTGACGAATTTCTACTTAAAGAGTAGTAGCCAGTACAGTAATAATAATAATAATAATAATAATAAATGGGTGGCCTAAGAATAATGTTTTCATTAATTATAACACTAATCATTATACATATCCTCTAAACTTACTTGTGCCACATCGTAACAGAATCGTTCAAATGATCCATAGAACTAACTACTGCGATAAGTGACACCAGAATAGGAAGCTCAATTAAAAACGGCTACCATAGGTGTTGGACAATCAAACATAGGTACAGTGGAGGTAACTGCGACGAAACCTTGCGTAACACACGAAATTCAACTGATCGACGAAAGAACCGAGCAGTAAAATGTTTAGAGAAAGACGGGAAAACAGCAATATAAATCCCTTAGGAATGAAACAGATAGCAAATACAGGGTATCCAAGGCCAAGTAGCAGCAGGAAAGATAAAAAGAAGTCGATAAAAAATGATCTTTGGCAAGACTGGCTCAGCATATACGAAACAACTTTCGGTGAATTAAACACAAGAGTGGTAACATCAAGAGTGCAATGAGCGTTCTATTGTTAAACGCAGAAGAGAGCAAATAGGTGGAAAGAGCGCACAAGAGTAGTAACATCAAGGGTGCAATGGGCATTCTACTGTTAAACGCAGAAGAGAGCAAATAGGTGGAAAGAGTGCACTGAAGGCCTCTGTGAGGAGGGAGGACTTGTCTGATGACGTGTTATAAGAAGAAATTGCAGTCGGTAGGGACGACTTAGGGGATTCAGTATTAGAGTCAAAATTTAAAAGAGCACTGGAAGACAGCTGCGGAGACGCGTTCGAGCGAGTAGACGTGCAACTGTTTAGCCACTGTCACCCAGATGGACCAAGTGGCTACCAACAGTGTCTCCTCGACGACCGTTCAGCGAAACTTGGTGTGTGTGGGCCTCCGCAGCCGGCCCCTGGTTATGATCCCTCACACTGACTGCTGTTCGTTGGTGACGAAGACTGGAATTTGCAGGCCCATACCGCGACTGTACGTCCACCAAGTGGCGACAGGTGGTCCTCTCAGATGAATCACGTTTTATGCTGCAGCGGACAACTGGCGGTTGACGTGTATGGGGTGAAACGCTTGAAAACAAATACCCGCAACCAGGAGGAAGTGTTATCGATTGGGGAATGTTTTCATGGCATTCCCTGGTGATCTCGTCATTCTAGAAGGTACAATGGGTCAACTCAAGTATACATCTATCCTTGAGAATCATTTCCCCCTTTTTCACGCTTTCGGTTATACGAAGGTTTGGTTCGTCGATATTCAGATAATCGATTCTCTACTGTAATTTTTTGAATTTCTCTTCCGTGATAAATGACATGATTTCAGAGGTTTTTAAATCAGTTAAATACATTATATCCACGATATAAGCGGCGCTGTGTCAGTAATAAGCAAAATCAGTCGTAAAAAAACATCAGTCTATCTGCAGTTTCAAAATACTGTTACAAACTGCAGCATACGCTTAAAATGTCGTCGTCTCAGATTGAAACTCATTTCGCATATGTGTCCTCCTGTGAAGGCTTCATGCGTACGACACTGGGACTAACGGGACGCGTTGGACGCAGCACCATCTTGCCGAAAAAATCAGTGCTGCTTTTCGCTTTCCATTAACTGAAAGCAGGAGTTCTAGGATATTTGAAGGTACTCGCTTGCACTGACAGTGGCTTCGAAGACTTTGGGCCAATAGTTGGACTACCAGAAACCGTGCACCCAGCACTATTCTTTTACTGTGGAGAGGAAACTGATGGACGGTGTGAAGGTTTTCGGTGGTACAGTGGCGGCTTCAGAGGCAGCGCCTGCATCGGCCGCACGACCCGGCGCCTCTGTGCCTGCCCGTTGGCCGAACGAGTAACGGCCCAGCCAGACACGCCCTGCACTGAGACGGCTCCATCAGTCCGGCTTACGCTGCCTCGTCACCGATCTGACTTCTAAGATGACACAATGAGCGAGCTGGTGCACAAGTTAACCTGCTTGACTTGATATTTCTGAGGGATTCTCGGAGTGACGAACATAAAATACTAGTTTAGTGCCCACTGCTTGCCGGCCGTTGTGGCCGAGCGGTTCTAGGTGCTTCAGTCCGAAACCGCGCTGCTGCGACGGTCGCAGGTTCGAATCCTGCCTCGGGCATGGATGTGTGTGATGTCCTTAGGTTTAAGTAGTTCTAAGTCGAGGGGACTGATGACCTCAGATATTAAGTCCTATAGTGCTTAGAGCCATTTAAACCATGTTTTGCCCGCTGCTTCGGTAGATTGTACATTCTGCACGACTTTTATTCGGTTTCTGCAATCGAATTTATGTGCTGTTATGCCTACTGCTCAGGTGTAAACGTACACAAAAACTTTCATACTTAACACATATTACTTTATTTCTAACCAAGAAGAAATATATCGATTTAGCTTTAAAAACGTTTTAATGTAACGAAACATTTTTATAAAAATTTTCCATCCCCTATTTCACCCCCTTAGGGACTGAATTTCTAAAAGCACTGAAACGCGTTTTTTTTTTTTTTTCATTTGCAACCGAAAAGTTAAATACCAATTTTCGTAGATGTAACTTTAAACGTATTTTAATAGTTCCTTAATAATGGTGTATTTAAAAAATCTTTCACCCACTATGTCACCCCATTTCGCACTAAATTTTCAAAAATGCTGAAGTACTTATTATTTTATTTCTCACCGAAAAACCAAAATACTAGTTTCTGAAGTTCAAAATTCAAAATTGCCTTAGTAGCTACATATTTTCAAAAATCTTTCATCCCTTCTTCTACCATTTTAGGTGTGGTGCTTCGAAAAATCCCTTACTGAGCGATGCCTACAGTGTAAGATCAACACCCTCCCAACATTTCAAACTCCTATCCTTATCGGTTTAGGCTAGCCGATGATGAGTCAGTCAGTGAGGACATTTCCTCTTATATACAGAGATTATTAAGAAAAAATGGATCAAATGGCTCTGAGCACTATGGGACTCAACTGCTAAGGTCATTAGTCTCCTAGAACTTAGAACTAGTTAAACCTAACTAACCTAAGGACATCACAAACATCCATGCCCGAGGCAGGATTCGAACCTGCGACCGTAGCGGTCTTGCGGTTCCAGACTGCAGCGCCTTTAACCACACGGCCGCTTCGGCCGGCAGAGATTATTCAGGATAGTCCATAAAAGAATAGCAGCTGGATAAATTTACAGACAAGTAACGTGAGGTGGGACATGGGGAAACCTGTACGGCTACGTCACCAACATGGCGACATTTTAAGCCCCAACATCTTGGATGGAACTCATAGTCTTCAAATGGAAAGGAGACGTGTGCCATATCAAACTGATACAGAATTACGCGAGAAAAACAATGGTACCTTTCAAATGAACAGAGCTTTATTTAGAAGTTGACATTTTGCAAGCGGAAGCACGCAACATTTTAACACTTCATATAACAATTTTTTACGCAAAGTATCGTTTAAATGTTACAATTCTCACATTACGGGTTCAGCACTTACACCGATACAGGGAAAGATCTACTAAACATGGGCTGTAAAATGCATACATTAAGGCCTATGACCGCTTGTTCATCTTCCATACTGCGGAACACAAATCTTTGTTTTTATTTTAAATACGTTGGTGGCTCAGAATGAAGTTGAAGGAATGTGGTACTATCTATTAATTGTTTACTAAGAAACAGAATCGTTGTTTTGTTTTAGTACTTTTTCGACTCTAGGTTAAAAGCCAGTGAGCTCTGTACTACCTGGATGCAGATATCTGATCTCAGAAAATGGAACTTCGGCGTGCAGATTATTCTCATCTGCATAATCCACCGTATTGTAGCTAGGAAAAACATCCCCCGTCCTGTACGTAAAAAAATAGTTAGTTATTTCTGGCTTCGAATTCTATATCAATTTTTCCTTTTTGAGTCATTAGTTTTCTAACTGGACTGATGCGGCCTACCACGAATTTCTCTCTTGTGCCAACCTTTCCAACTCAGAGCAGCACTTGCAACCTATGCCATCAATTATTTGCTGGATGTATTCCACTCTCTGTCTTCCTCTACAGGTTTTACCCTCTACAGCTCCCTCTAGTACCATGTAGGTTACTACCTGATAGTTTAACAAATATCCTATCGTCCTATCCCTTCTCTTGTCAGTTTTTTCTATACAGGGTGAGTCACGTAACGTTACCGCTGGATATATTTCGTAAACCACAGCAAATACTGACGAACCGATTCCACAGACCAAACGTGAGGAGAGGGGCTAGTGTAATTGTTTAATACAAACCATACAAAAATGCACGGAAGTACGTTTTTTAACACAAACCTACGTTTTTAAATGGAACCACGTTAGTTTTGTTGGCACATCTGAACATATAAACAAATACGTAATCAGTGCCGTTTGTTGCATTGTAAAATGTTAATTACATCCGGAGATATTGTAACCTAAAGTTGACGCTTGAAACCTCCGACGTTCAGTTGCGTGTTGTAACAAACACGGGCCACGGTCGGCGAGCAGCATCTGCAGGGACATGTTTACGATGACGACCGTGTTTACGAGTGTGGCTGTAGTGCACTGTTGTGGTTTGGTCTAGCTGTCACAGTGTCCGCATGTAGCGCTTGTTGCTATTGTTATTCTGCATTCGTCTCCGCACGCAGACCAACTGTAGTACACCGTGTTACCAGACGTCTGTGATAGTGTAGTGCTGTAGGAACTGTGACTCATCTATGGCGAGTGTCGACGAAATGCAGCTGAAGCATGCAGGGTGTATGCAGAACGGTACCCGGACAGAGAGCATCCAACGTGCCGCACATTGCAAAACATCTACCGCCAACTGTATGCAACAGGTATGGTCGTAGCACGCAAACGGGTCCGTAACAGGCCCGTCACAGGAGAATCGGGTGCAGTTGGTGTGTTAGCTGCTGTTGCCATGAACCCACACATGAGTACACGGGACATTGCGAGAGCCGGTGGACTGAGTCAAAGTAGTGTCATGCGCATACTGCATCGTCACCGCTTTCACCCGTTTCATGTGTCGCTACATCAGCAATTACATGATGATGACTTTAATCATCGAGTGCAATTCTGTCAATGGGCATTAACAGAGAATGCGTTGCAGTTCTACCTGTTTACCGATGAAGGGGGTTTCACAAACCACGGGGCAGTGAATCTACGGAACATGCGTTACTGGTCCGTGGACAATCCTCGCTGGCTTAGACAGGTAGAGCGACAGCGACCGTGGACTGTAAATGTATGGTGCGGAATCATTGGCGACCAGCTCATTGGTCCTCACTTCATTGCAGGGGCCCAAACAGCTGCAACATACATCGCGTTTCTACAGAATGATCTGCCAACGTTGCTCGAAAATGTCCCACTGGAAACGCGTCGACGTATGTGGTATCAGCATGATGGTGCACCTGCACATTCTGCAATTAACACTAGGCTGACCCTTGACAGGATGTTCGACGGGCGTTTCATAGAACGTGGAGGACGCATAAATTGGCCAGCCCGTTCTCCTGATCTTACACCTCTGGACTTCTTTCTGTGGGGTACGTTAAAGGAGAATGTGTACCGTGATGTGCCTACAACCCCAGAGGATATGAAACAACGTATTGTGGCAGCCTGCGGCGATAATACACCAGATGTACTGCGGCGTGTACGACATTCATTACGCCAGAGTTTACAATTGTGTACAGCAAATGATGACCACCACATTGAACATCTGTTGGCCTGACATGTCGGGACACACACTACTCCAGTCCGTAATTGAAAACGGAAACCACGTGTGTACGTGTACCTCACCCCTCATGGTAATGTACATGTGCGTTAGTGAAAAAGACCAATAAAAAGGTGTTAGCATGTGGACGTAATGTGCTGTTCCAGTCTCTTCTGTACCTAAGGTCCATCACCGTTCCCTTTGGATCCCTACGTAATTCGGTGCTCTCCGATACACACGATCGAACAGCGAAGGAGTGGTACTCAAGCGTCAACTTTAGGTTACAATATCTCCGGATGTAATTAACATTTTACAATGCAACAAACGGCACTGATTATGTATTTGTTTATATGTTCAGATGTGCCAACAAAACTAACGGGGTTCCATTTAAAAAAACCTAGGTTTGTGTTAAAAAACATACTTCCGTATTAACCAGTTACACTAGCCCCTCTCCTCACGTTCGGTCTGTGGAATCGATTCGTCAGTATTTGATGTGGTTTACGAAATATATCCAGCGGTAGTGTTAGGTGACTCACCCTGTATATTCCTTTCCTCACGGGTTCTGCGGCGATCCTCCTCATTTCTTACTTTATCAGTCCAACTAATTATAAACATTCATGTGCAGCACCATACTTCAAAAGCTTCGATTGTCTTCTGTTTTGGTTTTCTCACAGTCCATGTTTCAGTATCATACAATGCTGTGCTCCAAACTTACATCCTCAGAAATTTCTTCCTCAAATTAAGAGATATATTTGATTCCAGTAGACTTATCTTGGCCAGAAATGTCTTCTTTGCCAATGCTAGTCTGCTTTTTATGTGCTCCTTCCTCTGACCATCATGGATTATTTTGCTGCCTAGGCAGCAGAAAACTACTTCTACTTCGTGATCCACAATTTTGATGTTATGTTTCTCGCGGTTCTCATTACTGCTATTTCTGATTACTTTCGTGTTTCTACGATTTGCTTTTAATCCACTTACCGTACTCATTAGGCTGTTAATTACATTTAACATCTCTTGTTATTCTTCTTCACTTTCACTGAGGTCAGCAATGAATGTCGTCAGCAAATCTTATCATCGACATCCTTTCACCTTAAAGTTCAGTCCCATTCTTGAGCTTTTCTTTTATTTCCGCCATTGCTTCTTCGATGTGTAAATTGAACAGTAGGGACGAAAGACTACATCCTTTACACCATTTTCAGTCCGAGTACTTCGTTCTTGGTCTTCCAGTCTTATTACTTCCTTTTGGTTCTTGTACATATTGTCTATTACTCATCTTTCCCGATACTTTACCCCTATTTTTCTCAGAATTTCGAATATCTTGCACCATTTTGTATTGTCTTCTGCTTTTTCTGGGTAGACAAACCCTATGAATTCTTCAGTCTTACTTCCATTATCAATCGCGTCAGAACTGCCTTCTGGTGCCTTTACCTTTCCTAAAAGCAAACTTATCGTCGTCTAACAGATCCTCAGTTTTCTTTTCCATTCCTCTGTATTTTATTCTCATCAACAACTTGAATGCATTAGTTGTTAACCTAATTAAGCGATAATTCTCGCACTTGTCGGCACTTGCCGTATTTGGAATTGTGTAGGTGATGTTTTTTCAAACGGCAGGTGGTATATCGCCAACCTCTTACATTCTACACACAAACGTGACTAGTAGTTTTGTAACCACTACCCAACAATGATTGCAGAAACTGCGACGTAAGGTTATCTATCCCTTCTGTTTTATTTGATCTTTAGTCGCCAAAGCTCTTTTAAATTCTGTTTCTAACACTGAATCACCTGTCTATTCCCTATAGACTCTGGTTCTTCTTCTATCACGTTATCATACAAGTCCTCCCCCTCATAGAAGCATTCAATGTACTCTTCCCACCTATCAGCTCTCTCCTCTGCATTTAACAGTGTAATTCCAATTGCGCTCCTAATGTTTCCGCCCTTGCTTTTAAACTTGGTTTGACTTTGCTGTACACTAAGTCAGTGCTTCCCACAGTATTTTGTTTCAGATTTCCTCACGTTTTTCATGCAGCCATTTCGCCTTAATTTCCCTGCACTTCCTATTTATTTTATTTCTAAATGACTTTTATTTCTGAATGTCCCTTAACGTTTTTGTCATTTCTTCTTCCATCGATCAACTGAAGTATTTCTCCTGCTACCCATGGTGTTTTACAGTTACCTTACTTGTACGCTGGTGCCCAATATTGAAGCAACAAACCGCTGTTTCCTCGCCCTGTGTCTCATTCACGATACAATCATACAGACTGTCAACAGATGTCCGTACGATCGTGTTCTGCACGGAATATGGGATTTCGCTCAGCGGAAAACCGCTCCAACGATGACGTCAGGGGACGGCGTAGTGTTTATTGGGTAGTCCCACATCCACGATCACTCTGTGCACACTCACAGACGGTGCAGGATGACACAGAAAAGAAGCCTACCATACAATCGGCAGTGGAGGGCCATAGGGAGAATGGAAGCAGGACAGTCACAAACTCAAGTGGCCCGATGGATCAACGCGAATGGTTCCGTTGTTTCTCGGATGTGGTGACAACTTATAGAGACCGAAACTGAATCCCAAATACCAAGGCAGGGCCGACCACGTGTGATGTTAGAAAGAGAGGACCGTTATTTAGCTGTAAAGGCACGACGGTACCGCCTTAATACTGCTCGGCAAGTGGCATCTGAGCTCGCAGTATCCACTGGACGTGTTGTATCGAGTGCAAATGGTGTACAGAACGCATCGACAGAGTGGCCTTTAGTATCGGAGATCTGCTGTACGTGTCCCTCTGACGCGTCTTCACGGAAGGGAACGTCTAGAGTGGAGTCGTCAACATGTAACCTGGACTGTCGACGAACGGGCCAATCTTCTTTCAACATATGAGCACCAGTTTGATCTGGACAGTGATTCTAGACAGATTCGGTTTTGAAGGGAATGTGGAACGCGACTTAGAGACTCGAACATTGTGGTATCGTGACGAGGTCCCGGGACCTCACGTACGGTTGTAGCAAGGTGCTGTGCGAAGACGAGGGCTAGTAAAAATCCTTGGGTAAAAGAAGAAATATTGAATTTAATTGATGAAAGGAGAAAATATAAAAACATAGTAAATAAAGCAGGCAAAAAGGAATACAAATGTCTCAAAAATGAGATCGACAGGAAGTGCAAAATGGCTAAGCAGGAATGGCAAGAGGACAAATGTAACGATGTAGAGACATATAACACTAGGGGTAAAATAGATACTGCCTACAGGAAAATTAAAGAGACCTTTGGAGATAAGAGAACCACTTGTATGAATATCAAGAGCTTTGATGGAAACCCAGTTCTAAGCAAAGAAGGGAAAGCAGAAAGGTGGAAGGAGTATATAGAGGGTCTATACAAGGCGACGTACTTGAGGACAATATTATGGAAATGGAACAGGACGCAAATGAAGATGAAATGGGAGATATGATACTGCGTGAAGAGTGTGACAGAGCACTGAAAGACCTAAGTCGAAACAAAGCCTCGGGAGCAGACAACATTCCATTAGAACTACTGATAGCCTTGGGCGAGCCAGCCCTGACAAAACTCTACCATCTAGTGGGTAATATGTATGAGACAGGTGAAATACCCTCAGACTTCAAGAAGAATGTAGTAATTCCAATCCCAAAGAATGAAGGTGTTGACAGATGTGAAAATTACCGAACTACCAGTTTAATAAGTCACAGATGCAAAATACTTACGCGAATTCTTTACAAACGAATGGAAAAACTGGTAAATCCGACCTCGGGGAAGATCAGTTTGGATTCTGTAGAAACGTTGGAACAGGTGAGGCAATACTGACCCTACGACTTATCTTAGAAGATAGATTAAGGAAAGGCAAACCTACGTTTCTAGCATTTGTAGACATAGAGAAAGCTTTTGACAATGTTGACTGGAATACACTCTTTCAAATGCTGAAGGTGGCAGGGGTTAAGTATAGGGAACGAAAGGCTATTTACAATTTGTACAGAAACCAGATGGCGGTTATAAGAGTCGAGGGGCATGAAAGGGAAGCAGTGGTTGGGAAGGGAGTAAGACAGGGTTGTAGCCTATCCCTGATGTTATTCAATCTGTATACTGAGCAAGCAGTGAAGGAAACAAAAGAAAAGTTAGGAGTATGAATTAAAATCGATGGAGGAGAAATAAAAACTTTGAGGTTAGCCGATGACATTGTAATTCTGTCAGAGACAGCAAAGGACCTGGAAGAGCAGCTAAACGGAATGGCCAGTGTCTTGAAAGGAGAATATAACATGAACATCAACAAAACCAAAACGAGTATAGTGGAATGTAGTCGAATTAAATCGAGTGATGCTGAGAGAATTAGGTTAGGAAATGAGATACTTAAAGTAGTAGATGAATTTTGCTATTTGGGGAGCAAAATAACTGATGATGGTCGAAGTAGAGAGGATACAAAATGCAGACTGGCAATGGCAAGGAAAGAAGAGAAATTTGTTAACATCGAGTACAGATTTAAGCGTCAGGTAGTCGTTTCTGAAAGTATTTCTATTGAGTGTAGCCGTGTATGGAAGTGCAACATAGATGATATATAGTTTAGACAAAAAGAGAATAAAAGTTTACGAGATGTGGTGCTACAGAAGAATGCTGGAGATTAGATGGGTAGATCACATAACTAATGAGGAGGTACCGAATAGAACTGGGGAGAAGGGAAATTTGTGGCACAACTTGACTAGAAGAAGGGATCGGTTGGTAGGACATGTTCTGAGGCATGAAGGGATCACAAATTTAGTACTGGAGGACAGCGTGGAGGGTAAAAATCGTAAAGGGAGACCAAGAGATGAATATACTAAGCAGATTCGGAAGGATGTAGGTTGCAGTAGGTGCTGGGAGATGAAGAAGCTTGCACAGGATAGAGTTGCATGGAGAGCTGCATCAAACCAGTCTCAGGACTGAAGACCACAACAACAACAACAACAGTGTATGTGTGAGATGCAGTAGGAGGACAGGTAGCATCACGTCAACATCCACTAACGTCAGCGTCGACCAACCACTCTCGAAGATTTGCGAGCTGCACCACAGGAAAAAAGGGCGTTATTGCCTCAACATGACTTTGATGACGTTATTCACAGTATGCTCCGTCGTCGTCAGGCCTGTATTGCTACCAGATGGTCACACCCCATAGTGAGCACATTAACTAGTTGTCACAATGTGTGTGTGAATCTGTTAAGTTGGAAAAAAAAACGAAGAACATGTTAGTCTACTGTTAAGTATGTTGCAGTTGCTTACGTTCTGTATTATTTACATTGTTTCTACTTTTTTACCACCCCTTTATACTATTTTGTGACAAAATAAACACAACCTTGCGAAATTTCCGACTGTTCCTTTAATTTTGGACACCAGTTATTTATGTTTTTTTTTATAACTTCTGCGATCGTTCTTTTTAGAGATGTCCATCCCTTCCTCAACTGAAATACCTACTGAGCTGTCAATATGCGATTTAATAGTCTCACCTGGGAGCAGAATCGAAAAGTATTTACATTTTGTGTCCTCGTAACAATTCGTTTCAGCCACAAGTTATTAGGCAAGAAACGGAATTCGAACACCTTGGCCGGCACGTTCAGACAGCTGCAGTTTGAACGAACGATAATATCTTTGAACATCGATTCTACTGCCGGTTGCGAATGCTAAATGTATTTATGATTTTTGTAGGTAAGATTATCTACATCTGCTCAGATTCATAAAGGGTAGGTTAGGAAATAGAGTTGAAACCTGATAAGTGGTTTTACAAATATGCGTGCTCTGACAGGGCCGTTATTCAGACAGATGGAACTGTGTTGCCGGTTCATGATTTTGTGTGTGTGTATGTGTGTATGTGTGTGTGTGTGTGTGTGTGTGTGTGCGCACACCCCACATTGTGGCTCCTGGTCGGCTGGTCGGCGTAGCCCCAGCACATCACTCTCTCGTTACGTTTGAGGAGGTGCTATTCAGAGACGAACATGTCCACTAAATGCAGTTTTTCAAGAGCTCGCACGGACAGATATATGTGTTGATTTTTTCCGCGCGCCGGCCGGTGTTGCCGTGCGGTTCTAGGCGCAACAGTCTGGCACCGCGCTGCCGCTACGGTCGCAGGTTCGAATCCTGCCTCGGGCATGGATGTGTGTGATGGCCTTAGGTTAGTTAGGTTTAAGTAGTTCTAAGTTCCAGGGGACTGATGACCTCAGAAGTTAAGTCCCATAGTGCTCAGAGCCATTTTTTTTCCGCGCGCTCTTCGAGAATGGCACGTTAGGGAAAAAATTTGAAAGTGGTTCTATGAACCCTCTGCCAGGCACTTATTTGTGAACTGCAGAGTAATGATGCAGATATAGACGTAGATGTAACAATTGAATATGTGACTGGGAAAAAAATCGTAAATCGGCAACTGTAACTTTGATATTACGTATCAGTATTTTTCCGAAAATTACCATTTTGCTTCACAATTATTTAAATTATTCAAATAGCCATAATAGTTACAATGATGTTACAATGGCATTATCTATTATTAAAACGGTTCTTTGAGGTAACTGCTCACTTAAGCATATAAACCAGAATCATCTTTTAAACAATCACAAGCAATTTTTCCTGCCTCTGTGCTGGACAACATCGGTATATAGTCATTGATTGTTGTATACCATTTTAAGTCCTCATGATTTTGCTATTCTCCGTAAATATTCTATAGTAAACCATCAACATCTTTCTTCTTGTCATCTGCGATTGTGTGGCTGACACGCCCGGGTTCCCGGGTTCGATTCCCGGCGGGGTCAGGAATTTTCTCTGCCTCGTGATGACTGGGTGTTGTGTGATGTCCTTAGGTTAGTTACGTTTAAGTAGTTATAAGTTCTAGGGGCCTGATGACCATAGATGTTAAGTCCTATAGTGCTCAGAGCCATTTTTTTTTTTGTATGGCTGAGAAATACTTCAGCTCGCTCTTAAGGAAAGAGTTTCGTAATGGTCCATCAGCATTTACAATAAGACTTATGCCCTTATACATCTTGCTGGATCATCTAGAATACAGGGACCTCCATATTAGTATGAGTGTTTCTCATATCTTCGTACTTGTATCTGATTCTTTTTTCATTTCACCTATGTAATCTAAATTTTGTAGGATTTTAAATAGGGATTTGATATCTGTCACTCTCCAGTCTTCAGTTAGGATTCTTACTTCGCCCATTGAGTGGCAGAAATCAATATATTCCTTTTTTGGTACAATCGTCGTACAAATCTCTCTACTCTATCGAAAATGTGGTCAGCAGGTAAGTAACTGTATCACCGTAATAATAGCTGTCATGAGTACTATGCAATATTATTACGAGGAAACACAGAAGCAGAAACTGATGCCAACAACTGTTCTGCGTGGGAACGTCTGTCCGCGACTAGAATGGAAACCACGAGACTGGGATCAGTGTCTCCTATTGGACCGGTTTTCTTTACCGGAAAAGTATATGTGAACAGGTTGATATTTGCTTTGAACCATGTATTTTGACAGGCTTATCGCATGGCATATACTCGATTTCAGTTCGTGATATACTTAGATTATGATTACCCTATATATACCGTTCCATTCTGTACGTCATCTTTTTTTTTAAATTATGGACATGTACTCCTTGGCGTGTCAACTCCTCATTTACGCCTTGAAACTGAGGGGGTATGAATCTATCGAAATACTGGTGTTTGTCGAAGTCGACATCGTGTTGCATTCCCCTAAGTTCTTTGAACATAAACAGCGCACTTAGAACAGTGTACCTGGCTCAGAGAATATATGAATGAGTGGTAATTACCCGTGGGGCAACGACCTTGCCGCAGTGGTAACACAGGTTCCCTTCAGATTAAGTAGTTAAGCACTGCCAGGCTTGGCTAGCATTTGGATTGGTGACCGTCCGAGACTGCCGAACGCTGTTGGGAAGCGGAGAGGACTTAGTTCTTGTGAGGCCAGCTGAGGAGATACTTGACTGAAAAGTAGCGGCTCTGGTCACGAAAACTGAGAATGGCTGGGGGAGCGTTGTGCTGACCACATGCCCCTCCATATCTGCATCCAGCGACATCTCTTGCTGAGGATGACACGGCGGTCGGACGGTAGCATTTGGCCTTCCGAGTCCTTTAGATTTAGTAGTTACCAGCACTTGCTGACAGGTACTTCTACGAATGTCTATGGCAGCTGGTGGTAAATTTACGAACACTCGAACGCAAAAAAGGAAGAACAGAGCTGACCATCACGTCGATGATGCCACTGAAGACAAAGCGCAAGGTCGAGCTTGGGAAGCACGGAGAAGAAAAATTAGAAGTAACCTAATCAAAAGAATCACCTCTTCATTTGCCATAGTCGATTTAAGAAAACCTAAATCCTAGTGGCTGGACGAGGATCCTCCAGCATCTCAACATTACGCATCCTCCCTCGGAGTAAGAGAAAAAGAGAATAAACACGGTGACGCAATACCGCGTTCACAAGAACATGAAATATAGCAAACTGTTAGCAAAGTATTGTGTATCGGACACGTGATACGAGCTGCCATGTGCTCACCAGTCATGGCCAGTGCTTGTAATGGTTGTGGTCACTAACAGTGCTAACCGTCGGGTCCCCCTTCCCTCGGTCCCATTCTTACAGGTGGGTTGATTTAACCTGTTACGCTGTTTGACTTAAACAACCTTTATTTCCTCCATACCGTTGCAGACGAACCACGTAAATGATTTTCGAGACAGCGTTGCATGTTTCGAAGAAGGAAATATTAAGTTACGATAGAATGAGGACAGTTGAATCCAACATATTATAACAATGTGTGTGTTTTCCACATCTCCTCCTAAACCAAGCTTTGCACTGATATAAAGTTAACAATCGCTGGGCGGGCGAATAACCACCTACATAACATGATTCACGCCATAAACACTGAAATGCCTGAAAAAATGCCGCATCATGCATGACATTTTAATACATTTAACCTTTACTGCTGAGACACTCTTACAGTCGAATCAGCTTACGGAAGTCCTTGACATTTGGCAGCGCTTTTGACATTTTTCAGCCGGCTGCTGTGGCCAAGCGGTTCTAGGCGCTTCAATCCGGAACCGCGCTGTTGCTACGGTCGCAGGTTCGAATCCTGCCTCGGGCATGGATGTGTGTATTGTCCTTAGGTTAGTTAGGTTTAAGTAGTTCTAAGTCTAGGAGACTGATGACCTCAGATGTTAAGTCCCACAGAGTTTAGAGCCATTTGAACCATTTTGAGTTGCACCTGTCTGCTCTCATACCACGCAGCTAATTCGCTGCAAACATGACCTGCAGCTTTTTCCTGCACCCAAATAGTCTGCGCATTGACTAGAATTGCGAGTTAATACAACACATAGGAAGACAAAATAAAAATTAAATGAATTATTTAATAACAAAAGTTATATTCTAACGCCTGCAATTGATATAGACGACAGAGACTTATGTTGAATAAAGTTATCTAAGCAAGGGCATCTGAAATAAACAGTAAGCGATCCTACGATATTCAATCAAAACACAGACAGAAAATACCCTTATCAAATGCATTATAGTTATGTTGATAGCGTTACAAGAATGCTAGCAAAATCGCCAAACTAAATAGTCATCCAAAATTTGTGAAAACTAAGTCCATTTCGTAACGACAATACACGATATATTGACCAGCCCAGACAGTTTCAGAATTCAACATGATGATTAACTAACTGACACACGTGATGCAGAGAATAGCAACACATACTCTGTCTCATTCCATGTAGGCTTTCACGGCCGGCGTCTTTATCAGTAAACTCTTCCGGGCTAAGTTGCCGTGGTCGATCTGAAGAACTTCTTCTCCCTGACGTTTCGTTCTCAACTACGGAGAACATCTTCCGAGATGAGTCGACGACTGGCTGCTAGGAACTGGGGCCGCCGCTTATATAGAGATCGTAGGGGGCGCCACCACACGTCACGTGGCGTCGATGTGCAGCTATCTCTGGCTATCGTCTGTTCTCTCGATTGCAGGCAATCGATTGTCACGTGATTGATGCAACGTCGACCGCCATATCTTATCCAATTTTAATCCTTCTTCTTTACGATTAAAATTGTATTGATGTTTGTGGATTTCAATTGCCTCTCTATACATACGTGTATAATAGTGCGACGTCCTCGCTAGCACTCTTGTTTCACCAAATTTTATTTCGTGATTTCCATCCTTAAAAACATGTTCCGCTACTGCCGATTTGTCAATATGTCCCAAGCGACAGTTTCTTTTGTGCTCCGTCAACCGTGTATTGATGCTTCTTTTTGTAGTTCCTATGTAAACCCTGCCACAACTACACGGAATTTTATATACCCCGGGGGTGGCTAGGGGGTGACGAGCATCTTTTGTTGATCTTAGGCATTCACTGATTTTCTTAGTAGGTCTAAAAATGGTCTCTACCTGAAACTTGGCTAGTACTTTTCCAGTGCGATCCGTGATATTATGGATGAACGGAAGAAATACTTTTCCAGCTGATGGTTGTTGCTGTCTCCTATTTTTAGGCATTTTTCTATTTGGGTGAAGTGCTCGGTTAATCTCGTTTTTCGTATAACCATTTTTCGCAAATGCCATTCGTAAATGATTTAGTTCTTCTTGTAAGTAGCCTGGTTCACAAATATTATTGGCCCTATCCACTAGTGTTTTTATGACCCCCCTCTTTTGCCTAGGGTGGTGGTTTGAGTTCTTATGGAGGTAGCGATCAGTATGTGTACCTTTCCACTTCAATAGTATCAACCCAAAGGTTAAATTTACTATGGAGAAGGAGAAGAATGGACAACTTAACTTCTTGGATGTATCAGTTATCAAACGGGCGGATGGGACCTTAGGCCATAAGGTCTACAGGAAAGGTACACATACTGATCGCTACCTCCGTAAGAACTCAAACCACCACCCTAGGCAAAAGAGGGGGGTCATAAAAACACTAGTGGATAGGGCCAATAATATTTGTGAACCAGGCTACTTACAAGAAGAACTAAATCATTTACGAATGGCATTTGCGAAAAATGGTTATACGAAAAACGAGATTAACCGAGCACTTCACCCAAATAGGAGACAGCAACAACCATCAGCTGGAAAAGTATTTCTTCCGTTCATCCATAATATCACGGATCGCATTGGAAAAGTACTAGCCAAGCTTCAGGTTCAAAATGGCTCTGAGCACTATGGGACTCAACTGCTGAGGTCATTAGTCCCCTAGAACTTAGAACTAGTTAAACCTAACTAACCTAAGGACATCACAAACATCCATGCCCGAGGCAGGATTCGAACCTGCGACCGTAGCGGTCTTGCGGTTCCAGACTGCAGCGCCTTTAACCGCACGGCCACTTCGGCCGGCCAAGTTTCAGGTAGAGACCATTTTTAGACCTACTAAGAAAATTAGTGAATGCCTAAGATCAACAAAAGATGCTCGTCACCCCCTAGCCACCCCCGGGGTATATAAAATTCCGTGTAGTTGTGGCAGGGTTTACATAGGAACTACAAAAAGAAGCATCAATACACGGTTGACGGAGCACAAAAGAAACTGTCGCTTGGGACATATCGACAAATCGGCAGTAGCGGAACATGTTTTTAAGGATGAAGATCACGAAATAAAATTTGGTGAAACAAGCGTGCTAGCGAGGACGTCGCACTATTATACACGTATGTATAGAGAGGCAATTGAAATCCACAAACATCAATACAATTTTAATCGTAAAGAAGAAGGATTAAAATTGGATAAGATATGGCGGTCGACGTTGCATCAATCACGTGACAATCGATTGCCTGCAATCGAGAGAACAGACGATAGCCAGAGATAGCTGCACATCGACGCCACGTGACGTGTGGTGGCGCCCCCTACGATCTCTATATAACCGGCGGCCCCAGCTCCTAGCAGCCAGTCGTCGACTCACCTCGGAAGATGTTCTCCGTAGTTGAGAACGAAACGTCAGGGAGAAGAAGTTCTACAGATCGACCACGGCAACTTAGCCCGGAAGAGTTTACTGATAAACATACTCTGTCTATCCCCAGTTCCGTAATACAAGCGAAAACAGTTAAAGAGTCCTACTATGGGGCACATTCTGATCTCTCGAAAGTTAGTGACCCTTCAAAATTAGAGAATTGTAGCGGCCGTTCCTTGCCCAGAATCTCTCACCTACACGAGTGAATCACACATATTAGCACAGGCGGGATGCCTTCTTCCACTAATCGGCACAAAGGCTCCCTTGAGCTCTTCATTCAAAAATCCCAGTCTCCGCTTGACTCCTTTAGTGTTCCGCTAATGACTGTTTTTCCATTGGCTGAAGGCCATCCGCCCCAAAATACATTCTTTCTTATGTGCTACAGACATGATTTGACTCTTCCTGACTGCTTCCCAGACTATGATAATATACAGGTATAAAAACAATATTTAAGTAAAATATCACACTCCAATCGTTTACAATAATTGTAAACAAATGTGTGGCCGAGCGGTTCTAGGCGCTTCAGTCCGGAACCACGCTGCTGCTACGGTCGCAGGATCGAATCCTACCTCGGGCATGGATGTATGTTATGAACTTAGGTTAGTTAGGTTTAAGTAGTTCTACGTCTAGAGGACTGATGACATCAGCTGTTAAGTCCCATAGTGCTTAGAGACAATTGAACCATTTTGACAGGTTTCAACTGCGAAGCGCAATGGATACAAACGACAATAAAAGCCGGCTATAGACTTGTGAAGAGGCGTTGCCATACATATTTTTATAAAATCGCGTTGTAGACACACGAAACAGCTGCACCCAGTATACGAAAACTGTCCAGGATGAGCTCACACCGATTCTGCTGCAGGAGTATAAACAAGGTTTCATTCCCAATAGATAATTTGCGAAATGGATACCAAGGCAATGACGAGTTTTTCAGCTACGATACCTATAAATACAGGACAGGATAGGGGATTAGATAATTACGAGGGGAATCAGCAACAGACTTGAGAAGACGGTAAAGCACGAAAAAAATAATTCAAAATAAAAGGTAGAGAGAAACGGTAGGAAATCAGGCAAAAACGTATTTATGATTGATTAGAGAATCTGTTACACGACAGTGTTTTAGATCGGACATGTAAATATGGATGAGAGCCCTTCGTCGTCACGTCGATACAGCTCAGGCGGGTAATGGATGGCTCTCTCGCAGAACTGCATCCTCAGTGTAGGGACGCCGCACCTTTCCTCTTCACCAATCAAGGTTTAAATGTTTATGTAAAGCGGTCCGGGACGCAGACCGGCGAGGAGATTACACTTTAAACGTTCTGTAGCTGAGTACTTTTCCGCGCGCTGGGGCGACACGGCAGGGCACTTTGCTACAGGATTCCAGTTTAACGCATTAATAAATACGTCTCGTCGGGTATTAAAGGCGGCGGGTGCAAAACATCGCGTGTACAGTTAGGCGGGTATCCAGGTCGGCGAGCGGTCTTGGTCCTGCAGGTAGCTGTGGCTGACACACACACACACACACACACACACACACACACACACACAAAAACACCGGAAGACCCGCCGGCGACGGCGCCCGAGCTCGCACGTTGACCCGTTCGGGGGGCTCGTGTCATTCCTCAAGCGTCGGAAGAGTGTTGTAAGGTCGAGAGTCCTGTGACGCGGAGTATTATGCACTGCTTCGCGGACGTTAAACGACTAACAATGTACATAATATAGTGAAATTTTTCGTAGCTCTTGCATGGACCATTTCCTTTGATCAAAAACTAAGAGATGGTATATGTAACAGCAAATAGATACCATGATTTCAGTATAAGCCCATTGAGATAATTTTTCTTAGGGTTAAACTTAATTGTAATACACTCTTGTGGGCAAAACATAAGGATGAAAGTAACTTTCCTATTATGTAACGCTGCCGAGTAACACAGCTCGCTGAAACTTGGGCCGTACCTGGGAAGAACTGCTACATTACAGTACAGAAGGTAACTGAAATAAATACGCAATGAGACGAACAGCAATGACACTTTCATTCAAAGACAACAAATACATTGAGGTTCCAGCGATTCATGATGGTTCTCTCGACATTATAATAGACGGGACATGGTTCTTACAAGGAAAACTTCCCATCGCACCCCCCCCCCTCCCCCTCCCCTCACATTTAGTGGAAAGAGGCCCCTATTGACAGCCCGTCAAAAACTGAACACAGGTCAAGCATCAATACAGGAAGAAGGTGTACTGAAACTGTGGAAAAAGCAAAATAGAAACAGTGAACGGTCCAAGCGCAGAAGGGCAACATTGAGGGACGAAGAGAAAGGGCATCGTTGTGGTGTAGTGGTCATGGTGCTGGATTTTAAAGCAGGCGAGCCGTGTTCAAAGATCCCTCGTGCTCCCTTCTTTTAATTTCATTTCTTTCACTGTTCTCTGTAATCAAATTAGTGTCTGTGTCGTGATGTAACGTCCGTTTTCGTGGTGTAAGGAAGGGCTCTGTAATGTAAGTTGATTCTGCACAACTACTCTATTAGCAGCAGAAAGGATGTGGCTTTCGCATGGGAACAGCAAACCTTTGATGACAAGGCGACAAGTCAATCAAAACCTCCACTGGAAAACACGCCTGGTGTCTCATAGACGGCGTTAGTGACAGTTCATGTGTCATGTGACTGGAATCTCTTATTGACGCACCTAAGTTGTCCGCATGGTGAGGGAGTGAGATATGCCTCCTTATCCGATTTAGGTATTCATATGAATGTGAATATGATCACTCCCTAGGAAATGATGAAAACGTAGTGGTTTGTCATATAAGTTGGAGCAAATGAACAAAATGGTTTCACAATCACACAGTTTCTCCCTGCTCTGTCAAAAGATATGTTTTTAACGTTTTTGAAGTTGCGTTCCGTTTGAGAACTTTCGACTCCTGAATTCCTTTGTTTTTGCGCAGTTCACCTCCGTTTATTTGTTGTTTTCATTTCTGTGAGACGTCTGTGTGGTATCACGTCTGCTCTCACTATTCATTACATTTACATGGGACAGTAACGTACTCTTACCACATGACTTA
Source organism: Schistocerca serialis cubense (assembly GCF_023864345.2). Classification (NCBI taxonomy): domain Eukaryota; kingdom Metazoa; phylum Arthropoda; class Insecta; order Orthoptera; family Acrididae; genus Schistocerca; species Schistocerca serialis. Next base: position 856,934,577 of record NC_064639.1, on the reverse strand, counting down.
CTTTCTGTAACCAATGTATAGTATGACAACTGACAAGACTATAGAAAGAGAACAAACATCTCAATGGGCGGACGGACAGTTCATAACGTTGTGAAAAAAAGTAAAAATAAATAGCCCGATGGGGTTTAAAGCTCGATTCCCCTGCTTCGCAGTCCAGCATCATAACCACTTAACGTCAACTTCACGGCCTTTAATCTTCCCTCAATGTTGCACTTGTTACACTTGGGCTGTTCACTGTTTCTATTTTCCTTTTATTTCATAGTTCAGTATGCCTTCTTCCTGTTTTCATGCTTGATCTGTGTTCAGTTTTTGACAGGCCATCCACTAGGCCATGTTACCAGTAAATGTGAGGGGGGTTCGATCAGGTTTCCTTGTCAGTAGGGTGTGTGATCACTACGGACGGTAATATACACTATGTGATCAAAAGTATGCGGACAGGTGCATGAAATTGACTTACAAGTTCGTGGCGCCCTCTATCCGTAATGCTGCAATTTAATATGGTGTTGGCCCACCCTTAGCCTTGATGACAGCTTCCACTCTCGCAGGAATACGTTGTCAGATGCTCGAAGGTTTATTGGGGAATGGTAGGGGTGTAAGGCTAGTTCGCGTCCGTAGTAGAATACTACACGTGCACCCTGGGTAACGCTAAATGAACAAGCACTAAAGGCAACCAGATAATCCAGATAATCCTGTGCTGGATCTCCTGGTAAACACATCATGAGTGATACCGACCAAATGAACGATGAAGAATTGACTAGAGCACTCGGACCGTGCCTCCGAGTCTGCCACCTAAACATTGAAGGCATAAGTAGGAGCAAATGTGAATTTCTCCAGAGAGTTCTCACTCAGAACAAAATCGACGTAGTCGCGATACAAGAGACTCATGCGGAAAACATAGATCAGCTGGCCTCTAGAGGAAAAATCCCTGGATTCGAGGTACTGGGAGCCACCTATCACCGTAATTACAGCGTGGCAACCTACATACGAAATAAGATAGAAAATGCTTCCCTGTGTAAGATATCTACAGACAACAACATACATGAAGTTGCTGTCAAAATTGGCGAGACCACTATAGTTAACATCTATAAGCCTCCCGGCTGTCCATGGCCTCCAGAAGTACTCCAAGAATATCCCCACCCTGCTATCTACGTAGGAGACTTTAATAGTCACCATGAGAACTGGAAGTACGCACGAAACGACCAGAACGGTGAATCCCTGATGAGCTGGAGTGAGGAGATTTTCGACGCCAAGGACCGCGGAACATTTCGATCAGCAGCATGGAGACGAGATTATAACCCTGATTTATGTTTTGTCACTAAAAACAAAAACAACCAACCGCTAGCCGCAACTCGTGAAGTCCTGTCTGATTTCCCACATAGCCAGCATCGCCCTGTTATCTTAAAAGTCGGAATTAACATCCCAATCATAAAATCCTTTCCTCGCCCACGATGGAATTTCCAGAAGGCAGACTGGGCCACCTTTGCAGAAAACCTTGACAAGTGTCTAGGTTGGATACCCCCGACTAGGGACAACTATGACAGATTTGTGGGAGCAGTCATCGCCACGGCTAAGAGGAATGTACCCAGAGGCTACCGGAAAGAGTACATCCCTGGCTGGAATGAGAGATGCGAAGACCTGTACCAGGAATTTACCGAAACCAACAACCAAGAAATCGCGGACGAACTGTTGCACAGCTTAGACGCAGCTCGACGGGAAAAATGGATGGACACCGTGGAGAACCTAGATTTCACTAAATCCAGTAGGCAAGCATGGACCCTACTCCGTAATGTGGGAGGCAGTAAACGTAAAATAAAAGACACCCACCCGATAACCCCTAACAATGTGGCCGCACACATAGTCAGAACCTCAAGAGCACCAAGGGACAGAACACACACCACGACCGTCAAACGTGGATTAAGATCCTTAAAACAAAGGGCATCGCCTACCTCCGAATTTTCACAGCCTATCACAGCGGAAGAAGTTGCAGCAGCCTTGTCAAAAATCAAAAGTGGCAAGGCTCCCGGCTTCGATGGCATCCACCCGGAATTCCTACTTCACTGTGGAAAATATACTAGAACATGGCTCGCAAACTTCTTAACAGATATTTTAGAATTGGGTAATATCCCACACCAGCTTAAACGAGCAAAGATCATAGCGATACTAAAGCCAGGCAAACCTAGTGACATGCCCCAAAACTACCGCCCTATCGCTCTGCTGAACTGTGTCTATAAGCTGTTGGAACGTATCATCTACAACAGAATAAGCGGAAAAATTCTTGAAGTGGTACCGATTGAACAGGCAGGTTTTCGACCCAACCGCAGTTGCACCGACCAGATCCTCTCCCTAGCAACTCATATAGAGGCGAGCTTTCAGAAAAAACTCAAAACATCAGTAGCCTTTATTGACCTATCAGCCGCTTATGATACCGTTTGGCGACAAGGCCTGATATTTAAGTTGCTGCGGGTCATACCATGTAATAAGCTGGCCAACCTCATTGATAACATGCTCACAGATAGAAGTTTCAGAGTCATAATGGGCGACTTAAAAAGTGACCAAATGAAGCTCAACAATGGTTTACCACAAGGCTTCGTTCTGGCGCCATTGATGTTTAACCTCTACATATCTGACTTACCTGAAACCACTTCTCAAAAATTCGGATATGCCGTCGACTGGGCAATAGCTGCAAGAGGCAGATCAATGGAGGCAACGGAAAACGCATTAACTGCGGATCTAACAAAGCTGGGAGATTACTTCCGAAGGTGGAGATTACGGCCAAACGCGACATAAACGGAGGTGACATGCTTTCACCTCGACAATGCCCAAGCAAAAAGAAAGCTCAACGTTCATTTCGAAAACAGGCAGCTAAACCATAATAATTACCCCAGATATCTAGGCGTCACCTTTGACAGAAACCTAACATTCAAGGAACACCTACGTAATACAGCCGCAAAACTTAAAACTCGAAATAATATCATACAGAAGCTATGTGGTACCACGTGGGGCTCTTCCGCGACTGTATTGAGATCTTCGGCTCTGGGACTTGTCTACACAACAGCAGAATATGCCGCACCGGTATGGCTAAACAGTAAACACACAGGCTTGATCGATGCTCAACTAAACTACACAATGAGGATGATATCAGGAACAATAAAGCCAACGCCTTTACACTGGCTACCTATACTGAGCAACATTCCCCCACCGGACCTGCGCAGAGAGAACGCTCTCTTACGCGAGTATGGAAAAGTGCTGAACAACGAGAAACTGCCAATCCATAAGGATGTTCCTGCCCTGGAGATGAACAGATTGCGCTCAAGACACCCATCTTTAAAAAAGGCAAAAAATACGCATCCTCTCAACCCGGATTATGGCAACCTCTGGAAAATGCGGTGGAGAGAATCTGTGCCCCAAAACCTGCAGAATATGCCATGCATCAATGTCCAACCACCAGGATTCAACTTGCCAAGGAAAACTTGGACGACCCTGAATCGAATTCGGACAAACAACGGCAGATGTGCAGACAGCCTCCACAGGTGGGGTAAAATCACCACCCCGAGATGTGACTGCGGTGCGGACCGGCAGACGATTCGTCACATCGTGGAAGATTGCCCTCTGAGACGTTTTGCAGGAGACCCCAATGAGTTTCTGACCGCGACTGAAAGTGCAATAGACTACGTCACAAATCTGGATGTTTGTTTGTGAACTTTTGTTTGTTATATACACTATTTTTAAATACTTTTATATCTACAACTATATGTTACACACTGTGACTACTCTTTATTTCTGCGTCTTATGATTTTTATGTCTTTCCTATATGATGTGTTATATGCCACAAGCTAAATAAATAAAATAAATGGGGAATGGCAGTCCATTCTTCACGGAGTGCTGCACTGAGGAGAGGTATCGATGTCGGTCGGTGAGGCGTGGCACGAAGTCGGCGTTCCAAAACATCCCAAACGTGTCTATAGGATTCAGGTCAGGACTCTGTGCATACCAATCCATTACAGGGATGTTATTGTCGGGTAACCACTCCGCCACTGGTCGTGCATTATGAACAGGTGCTCGATCGTGTTGAAAGATGCAATCGCCGTCCTCGAATTGCTCTTCAGTAATGGAAAGCAAGAAGTTGCTCAAAACATGAATGTAGGCCTGTGCTGTCATAGTTCCAAGAAAACAACAAGGGGTGCAAAGCCCCTCCGTGAAAACCATGAGCACACCATAACACTAGCGCCTCCGAATTTTACTGTTGGCCTACACACGCTGGCAGATGACGTTCACCGGGCATCCGCCGTACCCACACCCTGCCATCGGATCGCCAGATTGTGTACCGTGATTCGTCAATCCACACAATGTTTTTCCACGGTTCAATCGTCCAATGTTTGCACTGTTTACACGAAGCGAGGCGTCGTTAGGTATTTACCGGCGTGATGTGTGGCTTATGAGTAGCCGCTCGACCATGAAATCCAAGTTTTCTCACTTCCCGCCTAACTGTCATAGTACTTGCAGTGGATCCTGATGCAGTTTGGAATTCCTGTGTCATGGTCTGGATAGATGTCTGCCTATTACACATTACGACTGTCTTCAACTGTCTGTCAGTCAACAAACGAGGTCGGCCTGTACGCTTTTGTGCTGTAGGTGTCCCTTCACGTTTCCACTTCCTTATCACATCGCAAACAGGCAGCTAGGGATGTTTAGGAGCGTAGAAATCTCGCATACAGATGTATGACACAAGTGACACCCAATCACCCGACCGATTTCCTCATACGAATACCTCTTCCCCCCCTCCCCCCCTCTCTCTATCGTGCCCCCTTCTATTTGCTTGTATCTCCATCCCATTTTCTTTCATTATCTCTCCTACTAAAATATACTTATAGCTTGTCACTGTACCATGGACCATATTTTAACTTATTCGTCAGATTTAATTCTGTATTCACTAATGTCAAACCTTTTTGTTAATACATCATTTCTCTTATTTGACAGGAATGGGGATTATGAAAAATTTGCTCATCGAAATGTTAAGAGGTGACATTACAATACAGGTTTTGTTAACTCCTATACCAATTTATTATCACGATCATTATTTTATTACTGTTATTATTGCTATTAGTTACTCATTTTCGATGGATATTGCAATATTAATTGTCAAGGGAATTTCTAAAGATGCTAGGTTATATGTAATTGGGGCCCCTTAAGTCGGCAATCTACATCTACACTTTGTATGGCAGAGGGTACGCCCCTCTGTTCCTGTTATTAGTATTTTTTTCCGTCCCATCGATGTATGGAGCGCGGGAAGAATGATTGTTTAAGTGCTCCCATGCGTGCTGTGGTTAATCTAATCTTATCATCGCGATTCCAACGGAAGCAATACGTAAAGCGTTGTAGTATATTCCTGGAGTCTTCATTTAAAGCCAGTCCTTGGAACTTTGTAAGTAGGCTTTCTCGGGATAGTTTACGTGTATCTACAGCAGCCTGCCATTTCAGTTTCTTCAGCATCTATGTGACACTTCCCTATGGATCAAAGAAATAGGTGACCATTCGTGCCACCCTTCTCTGTATACGTTCAATATTAGTCCTACGGATCCTCCATACTCGAGCAATATCCGAGGACTGGTAGCACGAGTGATCTGCAAGCAATGTCCTTTGTAGAGGGACTGTATTTCCCCAGTAACCCACCAATAAACTAAAGTCTCCGACCTGCTTCAATGACAACTGAGCCTTTGCGATCATTCCGTTTCATATCCCTACAAAGCGCTACACTCAGGTATTTGTATGAATTGATTTATTATTTCTGCGACTCATTATAGGAATATTACGATTTTTCGTTTTGTGAAGTGCACAATTTTACATTTGTGATCATTTAAAGGAAGTTGCCAGTCTTAGCGCCACTTTGAAATGATATCTAGAACTGACTAAAAAGTTACGCAGGTTCTTTCAGACAGTGGTCCATTACAGATAACTGCATCATTTACGAAAAGTCTGGGGTTACTATTAACATTGTCCGCAAGGTCGTTAAGATGTAATATGAACAGAAAGATTTCCAACACATTTCCTTGGGGCACACCCAAAGTAACTTTTTCATCTATCGATGACTCCATCCAAGAATCCAAGATAGCGTGCTGTGTCCTCCCTACCAAAAAGTCCTCAGTCCAGTCACAAATTTCCCTAGTTACCCTATACGATCGTACTTTTGATAATAAGCGTAGACTTGGTTCTGAGCCAAATGCTTTTCGGAAATCAAGAATTACTGCATCTACTCAATTACCTTCATCCAAAGCTTTCACTACGTCATGTGAGAAAAGTGCGAGTTGGTTTTCACATGATCGATGTTTCCGGAATCCGTACTGGTTGGCATAGAGTAGGTCCTTCTGTTCGAGATACCTCGTTATATTGGAGCTCAGAATATCTTATGAGACTCCGCAATAAATCAGTGTCAAGGATATCGGACGGTAGTTTTGTGGGTCACTTCTAACACCCTTCTTGTAAATGGTTGTGACCTGTGATTTCTTCCAACTGCTGGGCACTGTTTCTTGTTCGAGGAATCTAAGATACATTATAATTAAGAGAGGGGCTAACTCAGCTGCAAATTCAGGACAGAATCTGATTGGGATTCCATCGTGTCCTGGAACTTTCGTCAGTTTTAATAATTTTAACCGTTTCTCAACACCACTGGCACTAACATTTATTTCACTGATCTTTTCAGTGGTACGAGGATTAAATTGGGACAGTTGTCCTTGGTTTTCCTTTGTTAAGGAACAATTAGAAACAGGGCTAAGCAGTTTTTCTTCTGCTTTCTACTCACAATTTCAGTTGCTGTCTCGTCCGCGAGTGACCAGACACTAACTTTGGTACTACTAGCAGCCTTTAGATACGACCAGAATTTCTTTAGGTTTTGTGGAAGATCATTTCACAAAATTCTGCTATGGTGGTTATTAAGGGTTCTCTTGACAGTCAAATGCAGTTTATTCATCTTCTGTCTACCTTTAGCTCCATGCTTTGTTATACGCTATTGTACAGTAGATGATGAACTTGAAGTCTTACAGAGGGCTTGTGGTGTATTTTGCTACCACCATAAGAAGCTACATGGGTTACGTTTTGGTCAACATATTTTCCTCTACCAACTATCTAACGATGCAGTAATGTTTGTTATTCATGGTTACAAAATACAGCCAATGATAAGTTCGAGGAGTTATTAGAAACAAACGGAAATAAATTTTAAAGAAACTCTTTTAAAGATCCTTGTTTAACTAAAAAAAGCGACAAAACGCTTAAACTAAACACCTGTGAAAAAAATTTCAAGTAAAATATTGAATGATGTACGTGGCGGAGGACTCTAATGCCTGTTCGACCATTTCAATTTATGTTACCCGTAGCAACACTTCTTAGACTAATGCCCACACGGTTTCTTCGAAGTATCCAGAGCAAACAACTAGAAGACCACGAAGGCAACTGTGGAATGGGAGAGACTGACAGATCAGCCGTTGCGGAACATGCATTTTGGTATGACTCAAGTAATGTCAGTCTCAAGCGCATATCACAAAAGGCTATACAGAGAGGCCATAGAGACTGTTAAACAACCCAGGAACTTCAGTAGGAAGGAGAAAGGAGTGAAACTGAATGACATCTGGATACCGGAGCCGGCCGCGGTGGTCTAGCGGTTCTGGCGCTGCAGTCCGGAACCGCGGGACTGCTACGGTCGCAGGTTCGAATCCTGCCTCGGGCATGGGTGTGTGTGATGTCCTTAGGTTAGTTAGGTTTAAGTAGTTCTAAGTTCTAGGGGACTTATGACCTAAGATGTTGAGTCCCATAGTGCTCAGAGCCATTTGAACCATTTGGATACCGGTGCGAAGAACATGCGTACAAGTCTTTCACCATGGGGTGACAGCAACAGCGGACGACGACAAGAGAAAACGGTGAATTGCCCTCGCGTATTCGAAACATGTGACGTCACCCCACTGCTCGGGAGCACTAGTAAACGGAATTTTGCTGCAGTCAGTGGCGAGCCAGGGTGTCAATAGGAAACTCAGAGAACCTACAATCCCCCTTGAGAATGTGCTCCTCAGATGGGGCCGAAACGTTGGGTTTTAATGTGAAATCCATCCGACCACAGCATAACAGCCCGGAATATATTATTAATTGTAACATTTCGGGCCATGAAAGTTTACATCTTGCAACAGCCAAAGCTTTACCATTACTGTGCCAATTTGACACACCTTCTAATGAACTTATTGTAGATTAAGCGATTAACTATGAATTAATCTCTTGTAAATTGTCTACCAAAAATTTTACTGAACGTGGAAAAAAACCTCACTCCAAACAAAAGAAAGATCATAAAACGTCACACTATGAGCTTACAGATCAACAAGTCATCGTCACCGCTCATATTAATGCGCGATCTGGGATTGTTCTCGACAGGATCACCCTTTACGACGCTACTTAGAAACCTGCTCCTTCCTCGTTAAGATTTGAGCATCGCGAAATGTCTTGATGATAGCTGCAGCACAACACTTTTCCCGGTGTCTCATATATAATCTGCGGGAAAGAAAGAAAGGAAGGGAAGCTGGAAGGAAGAAAACAACGTAGGTCTGCTTTCAAACAGCTGTCAACGTCGAGGGCTTTTAGAACGAAGTACCATCAGAAATTAGACAAGGACTGCTGAGGAAGTAAGCCATGCTATTCTTTAAGAAACCATCTCGCCATTCTCCTTTACCAATTCTAAGCGATAACAATAAACTAAAGTGAGGATAGCTTGGTGAGGATTCGAGATCCGTGCTTGCAGAATACTATCTTAGTCTCAAACCACTTCGCTAAGGATTCTGATTTGCAGAATACGTAACCCATCGTATTCGAACTATGACCTGACATTTTAGTGTCTCGGCAACGAGTGTGGGTCTGTAATGATGGGATTTTTTTAATGATAATGAAGGCATGTCAGACAGCAAGGCTGAATACCGTAACGTATCTCTCCACTTTAGCGAAACTATGCTATTCCCGAAAGATTCTACGTGAACACATTTTGCGGTGTTCTTACAATGATTATGATGGCCGTCTAGAAGGTGACTCCGAAAACAGGTACTCACAAGGAAAACATCGCGAGTACTGCAACCCGATTTCCTAATTTCCTAGGAACTTCGCTCAATGGAAGAGGAATCAAATTAAGTGAATGCGTTCTTGACTTATCCACAGATTCTTGACGGGTTCTGAAAAAACAACGGTCAATTTTTGGAAGTATTTTCGGGTTACTTTATGTGTCTTTTACTGTGCAGTGTCCTCATACGTAAGTGAGACTCAATAGCTAGCGTAGCGGCTTCTTAATTTTGCACCCCGTGTTCAAAACTCGATTATTGTTTTTATCTATTTTACTTTATTTTTATTGTTTTCATTGATCTACCCATGTCCGTTGAAGATTACTACAGGAATGTTTCTTATCAAATTGATGGGAACAAGGCTCTTATATTAAATGTAAAATTACAACTGGTATTCACAATAATTATCACACATTTATTACGTAATATGTGTGTGTCTGGTATGTTCTGGGGTTATAATCTCTTTAAATTCTGATATTCTGATATTTCATTCTCATATCGATTCTTGTATTCACGTGTTTTATTCATATATTTATTCTTCAGGAAAATTTTGTGCATTCCCTTGCATGATACCGATTGTAGAAACATTCGAAACGCAGATATTCCGAACACCACGATTATCCCGCGAAGGAAGGTTTGCCACAGTGGAATTTCTTTGTACTAATCTCTCGCGGAAAAGAAACGTCGTTAACTTTACTGAAGATTTTGAGCTTATTTTGCGACAAACCATGCATTACGGATCACTTTTCCAAAAACTGGTGCTTGAAATCGATTTTGAATTAAGATACACTACAGAAATTTCACCGAAAACAATTTCAAATAATTTTCTCATTCATTTTCTTTTTTAAATTCTTTCATCTGACATACAGTTAGTAGACGAAGAAAGGCAATGTCCTATCAATATATACTGAAAAACATTCATGTCCCAGTGTGCTACAGATGTACGTATATATATTAAAAATGAAAATGAAAGTAATAATCGGGTTTCGAACACGGGGTGCAAAATTAATAAGCAGCGACATTAACCATTGAGCCACAACATATAAACATCTCACCTGATAAAAGGCACATAAAATAACTCGAATGCTTTGTACGTCGTTTTTTTTTTTTTTTTTTTTTTTTTTTTTTTTTTTTTTTTTTTTTTTTTTTTTTGAGAAACGGTCGAGTAACCACGGGTAAGCCGAGACACGCGTTCGCCTATTTTGACCTCTCTTCCATTGAGCAAAGTTTCTGGGAAACCGGATTACGGCACTTCTCTTCAGCAGCACGTTCTAGTGTACTGTGAGTACGGTAACACTTCCCTCGTCCTCTGTAAGACCATACACTATCGAGAATTGCTCGAAGCACTATATAACATTATCCTGACACGTCGTCAGCGTTCGCAGTCAACGTTTATGCGCCGCTACAATCTTCTACGGCCGTGCTGGGAGTAGGTGCAGTGTTCCCTGTGGACTTATTAGTGGCTTGCCCCCTAGGAAATAGAAACAATGTTGCTAGGTCGTCTACTCGGAATCAAATGGGCAGAATCCGGACGCTCGTAGAGCTGCACAGCGCCGGCTAGAGGGCGCTGTCGTCGGTGTCGGTGTCGTAGTGCCAACCTAGCAGAGGGCACCTACGTTGTGGCATCGTAGCTATCGATACCACACCCCATATCGCTCTTAAAGAAACGCTAAATGCGGAAGAATGCATACAATAGAAGAACAGTTTGGAGACGATGATTGTATGAGCATGACAATGCACCTTGCGATAAAGCGGCACCTGCGAGGCAGTGGTTTGTGAATACTGCTGAAATGACTGGCTTGCCCAAATTCCCGACCTGAACCCAATGGAACGCCGTTGGTATGAGTTAGAGAGTTGGTTGGTTTGAGGAAGGAGACCAGACAGAGAGGTCATCGGCCTCATCGGATTAGTGAAGGACGGGGAAGGAAGTCGGCCGTGCCCTTTGAAAGGGACCATCCCGGCATTTGCCTGGAGCGATTTAGGGAAATCACGGAAAACCTAAATCAGGATGGCCGGACGCGGGATTGAACCGTCGTCCTCCCGAATGTATGAGTTAGAACCTCGGTTTCAGACCACAGGGTCCAACATCGCTACCCCGTCTGGTTTCAGCTCTTGAGGAGGAACGAGGTGCCACTCCTCCACACTCATTCGGACACTTCATTGAAAGTCTCTTCAGCGGAGTTTACGGCGAAGCATGGACACACCCCATATTAATGTTCAATAATAGATGCCCGGATACTTCTGATCTATCTGATAAGAAGTACTAAATATACTGATGGAATCAGTAAAGTACTTGCGTATATTTAAACAGCAAAATTATGTTCTGAGGGAGAAAACGGTTTTTTACATAAAAAACTTTTTACGCTTTTCAAGGACTTTGCTCAATGTAGGAACTGTCGTATCATTGCAACATGACTGATATAGACTCACATCAAATCTAAGAAGTCAAACGAATAATGTCTTTCACTAAATATGTTCTTTGAAATCCAAAAGTTGCCTGAGCATGAATATGCACTTAAAAACAACATATAATTTTATTGACAATATAAGAATGTTTGTTGCCGAAGCCTGTTGTATTATGTACTTTATTAACTGTTGAGCCCAAATGTCTCTACTCACCGTTATGTTATACGTGCGAAGTTATTTCTTAACGTCAAATACCTTCTCTGTTATATAATGAATTTTTCTGATTAAAAAACTTTCACCAACTTTATGTTTGATGATGGCGTATGGAAGTACTGCGTTTTAAGCATCTCATATCTTCAGCTGATGTAAGCTCTATGTCATACTGCGCTTTTTTGGAAGCGAATGAGATTTTTGTTAATTTATGTTCGACCTGAATTCTGTTGTATTCTTCTCATCACGTACTTCATGGAAGGACGAACAGGTTATCCTGGTCATTTCTCTACACACATTTCGTTCGAGCTATCAGAGAGAGCTCAGCTGTTGGGTTACGAGGACGTCTCTCTCCCCAGGAACCCAGACCCTTCTCCGTCCGTTTTATGTCGCTACTGGTCGTATATCCCAGCCATAAACGGCAGTTCCTCTCGCAGCATCTGACCCGTTTCTCAGTGAGCAGGAAAACAGAACGGGATAAGTTCGTGTGCTTAATACTCCGTTGTCCTACTTCATCATGATCAAAAGCAAGAAACCTACTACTACGTTCTGTGGTCTCCCCAATACCTATGGGAAGTGTAATGACAGTCAACGTTTCATTTGCTTGCTACATAAATCCGAGCATCAGAGTCACAGAGAACTACGAATCGCAATGATACGATAGTGGAATTGCGTTTGAGAGGAACAGAGTTGGTCAGCATGTTGATTGAGATTGCTATTGAGTTTAGGTCAATGTTTAGTTGAAGCTCTGAAACAACACTACCTTATCTTCCAGTCTTTCCAAAACATATTAGCGGGAGATCTTACTTTTCATTATACAGTGCTCAAATCGATGGTACGATTTTGCTCAGTAACAATGCATGTATGCTTCAGAGACTTGAATAAAAAGTGACGAGGAGAGAGGAAATTTGATGATTTCGTAATAGAAAATATCGAACAAGCTGAAGGAGCCGTGTAGGAGAAAGCAGGTCTACAGAATACTTAACAAGGAGCTGCATAAATTAATGTAACGACATTGTACAGCAAAGAAGACGAGAGGTGAGTTCGTGGATCGGTTAGGAGGCGTAACAGGAAAGGTGAGAGCAGTAATTGAAGCAATACAAGATTACGGTATATTGATAAATTTCACTTATGGACCGTCTGACAGCAACTGAATAAAACACAATTTTAGTGCCATACGCGTTTCGCCTTTATTTTCTGCAAGGCATCATCAGTGGCCTGGAATATGTACATATGTTAGCTATTTTATTTACATTTTTGTCACTGTGCCTATAGGTTATAAACAGTTCTGGTGGTTGGTATTTCCTATTAAGTAGTAATGTTTTGAACTGTACTTACAGGTTGCGTAGAGAGTTTCTTACATATTACACTCCTGTTGCATTTTTGGTGTTGTTCTTCTTCCTATGAGCGCCAATTTGCTGTTTTTCACATTCCACAGCACTATGCACTGAACGTTTGTTTTTATGCAATGTTTTGGTTTCTGTTGCCGACTGTCAAATGTTTTTGCCAAAGATCGAATATTACTGCCAAACTTATGAGTGTAACTATTAAAGTATCTGTGGTCTGTTCGTGTATGCATTTGTGTGTGTGTTTGTGTGTGGTATTAATTTAATTTAATTTAATTTTATTGTATTTATTTATTTATTTTTGTTTTTGTCCTGTGTATGTGTGTGTGTTTTGGTGTGATATATACTTTTTTGTGCTGTGTGTGTGTGTCTGTCTGTATTTTGGTTTTTGGTGTTACGTTTTTTTTTTTTTTTTGGGGGGTGGGGGCGGGGTCTGTGTGTGTGTGTGTGTGTGTGTGTGTGTGTGTCTGTATATATGTATATATACATATATATATATATATATATATATGTATATATATATATATATATTTTAAGTTATCATTTCCTTTATTAAGTGTAGTAGGGAGCCTGTGCTGATGTGTGTTTGTTCATTTATCACATGTTTGTTTTCTGCTATGGCTTTCTGGATGTGGAAGTTTTCTTGCATTTGTATAAGATGTTTGTCATGGTTGCTTATTCTCATTATTTTCATTTCTTGTTCCATGTTTGTAGGATGATGGTTGTAGTGTTTTAAATGCTCTGCAAATGTGGAATGGTTTGTTTCATACTTCCAACATCTGATATGTTCTTTGTATCTTGTTTCAAAATTCCTGCATGTCATGCCTATGTATACTGCATCACAACTTTGACATTCAAGTTTATATATTCCTGATTGTTGGAATTTGTCGCTCTTTGTAGCTGGCTGGCTTAGGTGTGATTGAAGGGTTTGCCCAGGCTTATATGCTATTTTGAAGCCCTGTCTCTTTAGGATGTTTGCAACTCTGTGTGTTAGTTTATGTGTGTAGGTCATGGTGTACCATCTGGTTCTTTTCTGTGTGATGTTGTCATTGTGTGTGTTTATTGAGTGTGTTTGTAAGTTTTCAGCTTGTGAGTTCTTTTGTATTGTGGAAATGTTGTGTTTGTTTTTTATTTGTGTTTTTATTTTTTGATTGAGCCTGTGTACCACATATGTGTCATACCTGTTGTTCCTAGCTATTTGTATGATCGTGTTCATTTCTTGTTCATAGTTTCTCTTGCTGAGTGGGATTCTGTTTAATCTATGTAACATGTGTCTTAGTGCTGCAAGTTTCTGGCTTTGGGGGTGGTTGGATGTGGAATGTATTATTGTGTCCGTGGCTGTTGGTTTTCTAAAGATGTTAAATGTATGTTTTCCATTTTCTTTTTTAATTGTAATGTCAAGAAAATTTATTTGATTTTCTTTATCTTTTTCAAGTGTGAATTTTATGTTCTTATGAGCTTTGTTTAATTCTGAATGGAGTTCATCTATTTTTTCACTTGGTTCGTCTACCAGACAAATAATGTCATCCACGTATCTGTACCAATATATGATTTTGAAACTTTCATTTATGGTTATCTTATCAAATATCTGATTTTCAAGGTGACTGATGAAAATGTTTGCTAGTGTTCCTGATATTGGGGATCCCATGGGCAGTCCATCAGTTTGTAGATAATATTCTTCCTCAAACTGAAAGTAGTTTTGTTCAGTTGTCAGTCTGAGCATATCTGTTATTTCTTTTATTGCGTCTGTGGTAAGGTTGCTGTGGGATGAGAGATTTTGTTCTATGATTTCTATTGTTTCTGTGATAGGGATGGAGGTATACATATTTTCTATATTGAATGAAATCAGTGATGCTGTGTGTGGTACCTGTATGTTCTGTATGTTTTCTATTAGGTTTCCTGTGTTTATCACTGTTCTGTTGTTTTCTACTTTATAGTGTTTTGTAACTAACTTTTGGAGGTGTTTGGCTATGCGGTATGTTAGGGCTTTCTTGAAGTTGGTAACAGGTCTCATTGGCATTCCGTCTTTATGTACTTCTGGTTGACTGCGGAGTGTTGGTGATTGTGGGTTTTTCTGTGTTAAGTAGTATTTCTGTTTGTCTGTGAGTGTGTGTTCAATGTTTTTCAGTGTTCGTTTCACATTTGCCTGGAATCGTGTAGTTGGATCTGACTTCAGTTTTTGTATTGCGCTGGTGTTTATGTATTCCTTGGTTTTTGTGATGTATTGCTCTTTATCCATGAGTACTGTTACATTTTCCTTGTCTGCTCTTGTTATTAATATGTTGTTGTTTGTTAACTTTTGTTTTAACCTTTTCATAGTAGCTGCTTCTGTTTGGTTGTTCTTATTGTGTGTCTGCTGATACTTCTGCAGATACTTCAATAGTTACACTCATAAGTTTGGCAGTAATATTCGATCTTTGGCAAAAACATTTGACAGTCGGCAACAGAAACCAAAACATTGCATAAAAACAAACGTACAGTGCATAGTGCTGTGGAATGTGAAAAACAGCAAATTGGCGCTCATAGGAAGAAGAACAACACCAAAAATGCAACAGGCTCAATCAAAAAATAAAAACACAAATAAAAAACAAACACAACATTTCCACAATACAAAAGAACTCACAAGCTGAAAACTTACAAACACACTCAATAAACACACACAATGACAACATCACACAGAAAAGAACCAGATGGTACACCATGACCTACACACATAAACTAACACACAGAGTTGCAAACATCCTAAAGAGACAGGACTTCAAAATAGCATATAAGCCTGGGCAAACCCTTCAATCACACCTAAGCCAGCCAGCTACAAAGAGCGACAAATTCCAACAATCAGGAATATATAAACTTGAATGTCAAAGTTGTGATGCAGTATACATAGGCATGGCATGCAGAAATTTTGAAACAAGATACAAAGAACATATCAGATGTTGGAAGTATGAAACAAACCATTCCACATTTGCAGAGCATTTAAAACACTACAACCATCATCCTACAAACATGGAACAAGAAATGAAAATAATGAGAATAAGCAACCATGACAAACTTATACAAATGCAAGAAAACTTCCACATCCAGAAAGCCATAGCAGAAAACAAACATGTGATAAATGAACAAACACACATCAGCACAGGCTCCCTACTACACTTAATAAAGGAAATGATAACTTATATATATATATATATATATATATATATATATATATATATATACACATATATACAGACACACACACACAGACCCCGCCCCCACCCCCCAAAAAAAAAAACGTAACACCAAAAACCAAAATACAGACAGACACACACACACAGCTCAAAAAAGTATATATCACACCAAAACACACACACACACACACACATACACAGGACAAAAACAAAAATAAATAAATAAATACAATAAAATAAAATTAAATTAAATTAATACCACACACAAACACACACACAAATGCATACACGAACAGACCACAGATACTTCAATAGTTACACTCATAAGTTTGGCAGTAATATTCGATCTTTGGCAAAAACATTTGACAGTCGGCAACAGAAACCAAAACATTGCATAAAAACAAACGTTCAGTGCATAGTGCTGTGGAATGTGAAAAACAGCAAATTGGCGCTCATTGGAAGAAGAACAACACCAAAAATGCAACAGGAGTGTAATATGTAAGAAACTCTCTACGCAACCTGTAAGTACAGTTCAAAACATTACTACTTAATAGGAAATACCAACCACCAGAACTGTTTATAACCTATAGGCACAGTGACAAAAATGTAAATAAAATAGCTAACATATGTACATATTCCAGGCCACTGATGATGCCTTGCAGAAAATAAAGGCGAAACGCGTATGGCACTAAAATTGTGTTTTATTCAGTTGCTGTCAGACGGTCCATAAGTGAAATTTATCAATATACCGTAGTATTACGCGCAACTGAGGAGGACAGGACCACAAAAGTTGAAGATGTCAATACAAGATTCATTAGGCGTATCTAATGACCAAACACGAGGTGGCTAAATGAATAAATTCGGGCTCAACAGCACAGCGTGAGGACAATCAGCACAAGACAGAGTTAGTGCTGTCTGCGAATGACCAGCGAGGCCCTTTCTAGTTATAGTGTGATTTGGTGACAATCAGTTTTCTGACAGCAGCCAGTTTCTCACAAACCCTCGACAGAAAATACTGGCTACTCGCCAAAATTGCTTATATTAATTCTGGAACAGCAAACCAGTATATAGTGCACTCTTTCTAGTTTCCCTTACGCTAAATACGGTGACAAAAGACAGCCTCAAAAAACCAATATTTATCGTTACGCGGGAGAATTTAATAAGTTGTCGTAGATGGAGTTCTGGCAAGTCTCTTGGTGATGGATGAACTGGAAAATCGATCGCTATTACCTACAGTGTAGAGTTTAGACTACTAGTGTGTTTCTTTTTTTCCCTCCATCAGTCTTCTGAGTGTTTTGATGCGGTCCGCCACGAATTCGTCTCCTGCGCCAACCTCTTCATTGCCGGCAGTACTTGCACTCTGCCTTCAATTCTTTGCTGGATTTATTACAATCGGTTTCTTCCTCTATAGTTTTTCCCCTCTGTAGTTCTCTCTCGTAACGTAGAGGTTAATTTCTCATACCCTAACATATGTCCTACTATCCTGTCCCTTCTTCTTGTTCTCTGTGTTTCCCATTAACTCCTTTCTTCGCCAGTTCTACGCAGAACATCCTCTTTCCGTATCTTGTGTAGGTACTGTATTCCTGGATTCAAATGGGACTCCTGCCTGACAATGCAATACTGCTTGGTAACCAACCGCACGAAGGGGATCTGTGTTGTCCTTACTCTCGTATCGTCATAATTAACTTTTCATTGTTGAAATGGCTCTACAGGCATGTCCCGAAAGCCAATTAAAAATAAATCTCACACGAAGTGTGTGGAGGACAGGAGGCAGTTAGTGAGAGAGACTGAGTGGTTGGCGTATTAACTTGTTTGAAATTACTACATATTATGTAGTTAATCCTTTAAATGACAGCAGTAAACATATATACCACCAGTCTTAAATGTTGTTTATGACCATGTTTACTACAAATAATCGATTTTATCGTTATTACTTCATTCACAACAGTTCCTCCTTATGTTTCTAAGTCGGAAGGCATGAGAAATCACCGATCAAGTGGGTAATGGTATGAATATTTACGGTTGGCCTTTGAGGCAGTCATCTTCAGAGCTGGTTCTGTGTTCAGGTAGTATTTGTCAAACGTAGATGTACGTTTCTCACATTGTATAATATAAACGACGTAAAGTTCCATCAACAGTAAAATTTACTACAGTATAAAGTATAAAATCAATGCGGGAGTTGTTTGTAAGAATATTTACATGTAGTTTTCTTGCGTGCCGTACATGGAAACATATAGATTATCGTGAATGCAGTTCTTAGTTACATACAATTTTACTGATTACATGCACTGCAATGCTTCTTCTAATGAAGAATGAACATTGCAGATAATATTGCTTCAGAATTTGTCTCAAAACTGTTAGCCACTGAAGTAATGCAAATTATTTCCACTGATAATGCACCTGAAAGATGAATAATGGAAATATGCATGACGAAAACTGTTTAAGCACACGCTTAAGTGTAATAGCCGTATTATTAACTCGTTTTTGATTAGTTTCTACAGTTAGAGGAATTACACTGACATTTGTGAGTGTTTCTTTTAGATTACAGAGGGGTCCAGAAAAATTTAGGCAGTCTTTGATAGTCAATCCGAATGATCACGGGCTCATTTTAAGATTTAATGTCTTCAATTTATACAATGATAATGGAACAAAACGACATACCGTTACAATTCTTGGACGGGAATTAGCAGCCAAACAACGTCGATACCACTGAACTGTTGACTGAACCACGGCTCTCAGTGTTGGCGGTGTGATAGCCTCACAGGACGCCTTGATGGTTTCTCGTAGCTCGTTCAGTGTAGCTGGTTTGTATAGATAAACTTCATTTTTATAGGTGCCTCATAGGTAGAAGTCAAGAGGTGTAAGGACTGGAGACCGTGGTGGGTACTCAACAGCTCCTCTTGGACATATCCATCGTCCAGGTAAAGTTCCAGAGTAGACTCTGACATCTCTGTGGTAGTGAGACGGAATGTCATCTTGTTGTTAAAATCTTACATTTCCGAACAGCTCTCGGATGGCAGGTAAAATCAATGTTTGCAGCGTGTGAAGATACAATTCATCAGTTATGGTACCTTCAAAGAAGAATGACCAACGAAACCGCGCGATGACAGACCACACCACTAATTAACATCCGGTAGATTTTTCAGGAGCCCAGTACCGTTTAGTTTGAATTGCACTTAGTCACACTAGATAGCCATCCCCTCAAACCAGTCATCCTCTTGAAGCATGCCTTCAAATAACTCGTAGTACTCCATCCTTCGATCCGGGCCGTCCTCGTTCATAGCGTGCAGCGATCGTGGAATGTACACTTCCCACTTCTGCAGCCTTCAAAATTCGTCCTACGCTTCATCGGCTTTCTCACTTTCACGTGCACCCTGATTCACAGATTTTTGAGGTGACTTAATGATATGTTGAAACACAACATCGCTGGAAGCTGGACTTGTAGACCTTTCCTTATGCATATCCTGAACAGGACCGCCGGCTTCAAATTTATTCCGAATTCTGAGAATGGTTGTAAGTGTTGGTGGCGTGGTTTCACACACATTACGCCATTGCCGTTGTACCTCCATCATGTTTTCGTACTTCCGATATAACTTAAGTACAGCCTTGGGTTGTTCAAATGACAATCTTACTTCATTCTTTGGTGCACTGTCATCTGCTGAAAAACGCGCGCCAAGATCTGTTGAGGAAACAATGGACTACGCTACCGCGCAAAATTGCAACGGTGTAGCATTTTGTCCCAAATATATTATCTACCAAAGAGCGTCTTCATCTTTCTGGCTCTGTCTATGAGAATGACTTCGCGGAGGTGGCGTAGTTCCATAGTAGATGAATCTCTGGCTGATAATTTAATGATTTGTTGGGAAGAAGTTACAGAAGATTCAGAATTTGGAGGATACTCAGAAGCAGATGATGTAGCTCCTATTCTACATTTTTAAACACTCCTGCAGTGACATGGTAGTCTATGTAATACAGTGTCAAGTGGACCGATGGGTGAAACGTCTAGTACAGACCCAGCGGTTAGGTAGACAGTTTGCCTGTGCTTGAAGAAAGTCGTTAAACTTACTCTGATATTGTAGTGGCTGAAAATGTGGATTTATTAGGTTGGTGCATAGCTTCGTAGCACCTGGTTTGCATATTGGTATTCCGGTTGCTACGAGTTTATTTATCGACTGTCATTTTTTACTTTGTAGTTCACTGTTGCTATTTGAGTTTACATATAGTCATTTTGTTATTTTGAGGTAGTGAATAGGGTTGTGGACGCTAGAATATGGAGGGACAAGAGGACAGCTCGGATCATTTTCAACATATTCTTCTGTTTGAGTTCAATAGAGGGGTGACAGTAGCAGAGACAGTCAAAAACATTTATGCCGTGTATGGGGATAATGCCACTGGACACACATTAGATTAGATTAGATTCAGTTTTAGTTCCATAGGCTCAAAAATGATATGATTCTCATGGGTGTGGAACATATCAGAACTTGTAACATAAAAAACGTAAAACATTTGAATATAATACTCACAGATTGTCAAAATACGTGAATACATTACGGTAAACTGGAACTGCTAATATTTATAGAATCAATACATTCTCAGAATGAAACATAGTTATGCACTTTTAAATAATTTATCATACACAGAATACTTAATCTTGGCTGTTGTGACCAAGTGCTATCAACACTGAATCTAACAGCCATTTTTCCTTAAGCTGGTTTAATAGTCCCTGTTAAGATATTCATCTATAGAGTAGAAGGAGATGTCTACCAAAAAGCCTTTCAAACTCTATTTAAACTGCGCTTTCTCTGAAACCAGGTTTTTAATGGTTGCTGAAAACTTATTGAAAATGTATGTTCCTGAATATTGGACCCCTTTCTGGACCAAGGTAAGTGATTTTAGAGCTGTAAGTAAATTGTTCCTATTCATAGTATTGATCTATTGGTTGGAAATAGAGATTAATTACTAGCATAAAATTTCATTAAGGAATAAATATAGTAAGAAGCTTTGGCTAGAATATAAAGTTCCTTGAACAGGTTTCTACATGATGGTCTTGAATTTACACCACAAATTTTTCTTATTGCCCGCTTTTGCACGCTAAAAACTTTTGGTGGGTTTGATGAGCTACCCCAGAATATGATCCCGTATGACGTAATAGAATGAAAGTAAGCAAAGTATGCAAGATTTTACATTTATATTTCCTGCAATAACGTCATTCTCACTGCAAATACAGACTTGTTTAGGCACTTCAGCAATTGTATGGTATGCCCTTCCCAGCTAAATTTATTGTCGAGTTGTAATTCCAAGAATTTAAGTCTGTCAACGTCTTCGATCTGTATGTCTTCATATGTTATACCTATGGTGGAAGGAAATCTCTTTCAGACGCCGAACTGCATATAGTGTAGCACGGCTATAAAATGGTTTTCTAGCTTTAATTAGGATCTTTTTGACATTAGTGGCTCTCTACGTTCAGGAAAACATTCGACTTTGATGAAGACTGTTTGAACGCTTTATGCACAATGATCCACGTCAGTGTACTCGAGAACTCGCAAATTCGATGAACTGTGATGATTCCACCATCGTACGACATTTGCATGCGAAGAGGAAGGTTCAAGAACCAGGTGTACGGGTACCGCATGCTGTAAGTGGGTACCCCCATGAGCATCTCTGCTTTTTTGCCATTAATTGGCTCATGGACAAACAGACCATTCCTATCCTACAGCGTTACTGGTGTGGTGAAATGGTGTCTTTGTGTTAACGTAAGGAAAATAAAGGAATGGCTCAGCCCAAACAAAACAGCAACTCCCCGTACAAAGGTCTGTGCAAACCCACAAAACATAATGTTATGTGTCTGATGGAACAGCGACGGTGTGGTGTACTAGGAATTGCTTCCCCGAAGTGTAACCATCACTGCTGACATCTATTGTCAAAAAGTGAGACGTCTTGCAGACGCAACCCAAGAACAACGACCAGGAAAACTGAGTGAAGTGATGCTACTCCATGATAACGCCCGCTTGAACTCTGCTTGAATGAAAAAAAAAAAGAAGAAGAAACACTATACGAGAGTCGTGTTGGAGAGTCATTCCGCACCCGCGTCATTCATCTGATCTTGGGCCCTCAGATTTTCACCTTTTCCGCTCTCTGTCGAATAGCCTTCAAGGAACTTCCTTTCAGGGTGAAAATGCTCGACGAGTTCTTCACCTCAAGCTCACGTGATTTCTACAGTAGCGGAACTGAAAAGTTACCCAGGGTTGGAAGACTGTTGTAAATAGCGAAGGTGAATATATTACTGCTGACTTAAGTCTCTATTTATGTTTATCTGTTGTGCCTATTAAACTTCGGGAAAAACGCTTCGAACTTATGCAGAAACCTAATGTATGCATGGTGTTAAGTTTGTTATGAACCCCAAGCCTTTGGGAAATGTCTTATTCGTAAGGGCATATGCTTGCCAACACTGTTAATTTCCTACAGATTTTTGCACAATTTTTCGGCACAGATTTTGTGCTCCTGATTCTTTGCTATCAATGATTAGCACTCCATAATTGATGGTGGACATAGAGAAACGTAATGAATTGATTACTATTCCCAGTCAGTGCATACCGACATATATTTGATTACTATTCCGGATGCAACATTTTCACACTTGAAGGGCTTATCCTTACGGTTGAACATACAGCTCAGTTAAGAAAAACGCACGAAGCGGTTAACTTCACGTCTACCACAAGGTTATTAAAGATGGAACAGAAACTCGTGTTGGGGAAGTCTGGGGGCGGAAGTCGGCTTAGCTCTTGAAAATGAACATTCCCACCAATTGTGCCAAACGATTTGAGGAAACCGCAGTAAATCTAAAACAGGAATGCCCAGTGGAAGTTGGAATTGCCACCTCGTTCGGTTCATCAAAACGTGGACTCTTAAGAAGAACGTTGCAGTTAGGAACTACTGTAAGAGCAATACGGTACATTCATGCCGTGCTCGTTCGCTGTTACTGAGCGAGCTGGCAAAATGTTAACACAATAGATCTCATGTGGGAGGATCAGCGTTCAATTCCCCGTCTGGCCATCAGCTTTGCTTTTTCATGGAATTCATAAACCTCTTGAGAAAGCTGTATTACTTCGTTTTAAAAGAGTAAGGCTAATTCTCATACCTAATATTCCTCAGTATGAGCTTCTGATCCACTTCTAAAACCCTGTCGTTGACCGGACTCTAACCAAAGGCTTCAGTTTTCTTCGTCCGCTATTATACTTCTCCTCCAAAGGGAATGATAGAATGGACTGACACTGTCTTCCGTTTTTCATTTATCTCCAATACAAGAGGATATTAAAAGCAGGCTAGCAGAGACGAAGGGAACATTCCTTGCCAAAAGATGTCTGCTACTACCGAACAACGCCGTTAATTTGCGGAAGACATTTGTGAGAATGTAGGTTTGCAGCACAGTATGGCATGGAAGTGAATCTTGGACAGTGGCAAGACGGGACACGAAAGGAATCAAAGCACTGGAGATGAGACACTACAGGAGAATGTTCATAAATAGGTGAACTGCTAAGATAAGGAACGAGGAAGTTCACCACAGAATCGAGGAAGAAAGGAATATATGGAAAACACTGACAAGAAGAAAGGACACGATGATAGAACATGTTTTAAGTCGTCAGGGAATAACCTTCGTGGCACTAGAAAGAGCTGTACTGGGTAAAAACTGTAGGAAAAGACAGAGATTGGAATATATACAGTAGATAAATGAAAACGTTGGGTGAAACTGCTACTCTGAGATGAAGAGATTGTCACAGTAGAGGAAGTCGTGGCGGACACCAAACTTGCGTTCATGGTTTCGACACATCAGTGTGTGTGGTTCTTCGTCGTCCCACACATGTTTATTCATATTATTGAACATGCCATCTCTTGTAAACATGTCATCGTCTATATACAGCACCAAAGAAAGTTTGAGAGCGAAGAGTGGAGTGGCCATTACTGTTGTCAACAGCAAGAGCATTGAGTGAATCGAACGAGTTTGTTTCCAAACGAAAGACACAGCCCTTTCCGTCGACATTTGAACTATTGTTCAGATATTTTCAGTGCGACATAGATACAAAGATACATAAGCTGTAAGCAATCAAACTAAATGCAATCTCTGTAACAAGCTGCCGGATACCATGGGTCCCTTCTCTACCAAAGTACTCGAAATATCCCTTAACAACCTCTGAAATTTTGTCAGTAAAATGGTGTTAAACACGTACAGTACCTATGTCACCAAACAAAAACTGTTCATACTGGATTATTTTGTGAGGATTGTGACTGTTGAAAAATATGTAATTTTGCGTAAGTCATCAAAGTTTTTACTTCATTTAGCGCACGTTTCGATTAAATTACCATCATCAGGAGGATGACATTTCCAGAAGAAGGCTTACGTTTTTCTACATCATCACATTAGTCTCATATTGCCATCAATAAACATATCCTTTTAGGGTAACTGAATTTTCCTTCGTTTTGTTCAAAAGGGAATCGTTTGTATTTATTATAGTCTGACACCTCAGTGACAACAATCATTTTTCATCTCTTAAAGAATTTTTTATTGTTGTGGTACAGATCATAATAGATTCAGCATGTTCACCTTCACATGTTAGTTACAATTACACACTCAAAAAAATAAAAAATAATCTGACAGTGCTAGACACACTTCATTTGTATTTTTCGGAAATGTTTGTGAATAACAGGTGTCTTATCCAGAATCTTCAACTCAGAGCTTATTTCATGTCTTGACATGTTACATGTCAGCTATAGGATCGCCAGTGAGCAAAGCAGGAGTCCCCGCATTTCGTGACATGTGACCGCAGTCTAACAAACAGTCGTCAATGACATTTTTATTATCCATCTGTGGCAGTTTTTATGCTTTTGATCATTATACGGCATTAAACAAAAGCAAAGAGGGATAATCACAGGCTTGTAAACAATGGAAGTTATAGTTACACCTCCCATCGACGACGTAGTCGTTAGAGATGCAGCATAAGATTGCGTACGGACATGATACCAAATCGAACGTGTTAATATTTACTTGTTTAAGCTTCGTAGAACCAAACTGAACAGCAAATCTGCATGGCCATGGAGCGAATCAGTACATGAGGTTAACACCAGAAAAATTAATAACAGGTAAAATCAGATTTAAACCAATCCTGTGCAGGCGACAAACTGCTGAGTATACGCTAATCAACAACATACCGCAGGAAGTTGCCTGATTTCTTCCAGGGACTCCCCAAGGAATGGAGGGACTCAGCAATGAGGCAGTTCGCCGGCCGCGGTGGTCTAGCGGTTCTAGACGCTCAGTCCGGAACCGCGCGACTGCTACGGTCGCAGGTTCGAATCCTGCCTCGGGCATGGATGTGTGTGGTGTCCTTAGGTTAGTTAGGTTTAAGTAGTTCTAAGTTCTAGGGGACTAATGACCACAGATGTTGAGTCCCATAGTGCTCAGGCCATTTGAACCATTTGAGCCAATGAGGCAGTTCATCAGTTTATTCTTATAAGTGCGTGGATTACTGCTAAGATTTTTTTTTTCAATTGTTATTCTAATTATTGAAAATGGATGCAGCAAAATATTGCACCCTTTTCTGCACATGAGTCAAGGAGGCGCGATCAAAATGCAGATTGGATTTCCGTCTAATTGTTGGGAAAAAGTAATTTCTAAGTGACAATACCCAAATTTGCTCTAATTTAGGAAAACGACGGGAAACCTAAATTTGGAAGGGCATGCGGGGATCTGAACCAGACGTCTTTCCAGTGCGAGACGAGTGCCTTAATGCCTGCGCCACACAGCGCAATGCCCCTTTACAGCCAGTTACCTCTTTTATACCCAGTTTATTTGCAATTTCACGAGTAACGAATAAAAAATATTACTGTAATACGAAGAAATACACTTCTAGAAATATAAAACTAAAATACTATTCGGAATGGAAATATGCTATTCTTGGCCACCAAACTAATTTTTATTAACATCTCATGATTGCGCGCTTCGGAATAGCCCCATTATCAGGTTTGTCAACAACAATACACAGATGTGATGGGCATACGCTGAAACGCGTAATGATGAGACGTTAATAAAAATCAATTTTGTCACCAAGATTAGGATACTTCCATTCCGTGGTGAAGACTGTCGCAGAATTTCTTGTCAACAGCGATAAAAGACAATAGTACAGTGGTAAGACCGGAATGTTTATATCTACAGGGTGGACATAATTAAACTTCCAGTTTTTACAAGAACCACTTCTCAAAATAACGTCAAATTTGAACAGCATATTACTCATGCAGTGGGAAACGTCAATGAAAAAAAATTAACGAAAATTTTAACAATAGGTGGCACTGTAAGCGTTTTCACCTAAATGGGGTCGGCTACAAGTGACAGATGAATCACAATATGACGACTATGGTTTGAGTTACACATTACACCATCCGTTCTGTTCAAAGATGACTGCACAAGTTCAGTAGTCAGCTGTTCTTTCACTGTAGTTAGATAAGTCCATCCACCACGACAAGGTCGTACCACATCGGATGGGAAAAATCGGCTTTCAATTGTCCTGAGGCCAAAAACCGCATAAAAACGAAAATGACATAGGTTTCTGACAGACATCGGTTTCTAATTCTCGTGACACTGGCACAAGACATGTTCCATATGCTGTCCAAGTTTTCTGCCAAAAGTTGAAATCGAGAAACAGTGTAATCCACAACATTTTGGAGGGTCTTGGGGGTCACGTTCAGAATGCGTGGCGGAATACGTGCCTTCAGTTCAGCTACGTTCATAATTGTAGCACTGAACACATCTCTCATATAACCCCACAGCCAGAAGTCATACGGATTAAGATCGGATTATCTGGACGACCTGGCCGTAGATAAATGACGACTGGCAATTCTAGCTTTTCCTAAATGCCTCTGGAGCAGTCGCTTCACTGGCTATGCAACGTGCAGAAGAGCACCATCTTGCACAAAAACGATCCAACCCATGCTGTTGGAACGAATGGAGTGACGTTGGTACGCAAGAGATCTCGTAGCATTTATCAGTGAAGGTAGAGGTGAAAGGATCCACAGTACTCAACTCCTCGAAAAAATATGGGCCTATGGTAAAGAATGCCGTCTACTAGCACCGCAGAGCCAACTTTGCAGAAAGAAGTGGTATCGGTTGATGTGCTTGCGGATTCCCCGTGGCCCATATTCTACAGTTCTGCGTATTGACATGTCCCTGGAGATGGAAATCGGCTTCGTCTGTGCACTGAATGTTCTATGACCATTCGTTGTCCACTTCCTTGCGAACAAGAATTTCCACAGGGAACTTTTGTCTTGCTGGCAGGTCAACATGAAGCAACTGCTGAAAATGGTTAGCAATGGTGGATATTTCTTGAGATTTTATGCACCGTGTTCGCAGGCATTTCCAACGTTGGGGCAGTTACCCGTGTTATGTACGTTTTCACACCACCGATCGATCCCTTCTGCAATGCTGTAGCCACATCTTCGACAGACGTCGGACCAACTGCTCAGCCCCTCCCCTCCCCTCTCTGTCACGCTGCACTTCAAATGAACCTGTCTTTCCTAATAACATAATCATTTTCTCCAGAATCATATCTGACTTCGGATGAATGCCTGTTTTCATACCCATGAGTGTCTGGAAGACCTGCAGGGCTACTGGCGCTCACTCACGGTTCTTGTAATATCTTTACCAGCAGCGCGCGATACTTCATGGAGTGTGTCATGTTGCGCTTCTCGGACGCAAACTGAGGAACAGCTGTGTGTCGCCTTCTATTCTGACGATTACAGCGTCATACATTGATCAAAATTTCGTTACATTGTTTTTTTGTTCCATGACGTTTCCACCGGCGTCAATGATAAGCTGTTCAAATTTGACGTCATCATGACCAGTAATTCTTTTTCTACATCGTTTTGAAACTCCGACTTTAGTTATGGACATCCTGTATGTGAATGCTTAAGATGGATTATTTGGAAAAAAAGGTGCAATACGATCAACAGAGGTTTGGAAAATAAGATCTGCCCGAATACGGAGAAATTTTCAAAAGTAATGGAAAATCGATGGTTAGAATATTCTATGGACATGTCTACTGAAAAAATGGGAACAGAGTAACAGAACAAATATTCAATATTTCTGGAAAACGAAGTGACATAGATTACAGAGGTAAGAAGATAACTAAAAAGAAACATGGAATCATCGGAAATCACAAAAAACTACTTCAACAGCAAAATACTAAATTCAGATAGCTCTTGAGGTAAAAAAAAAAAAAAAACAGACAATATGAATAGAAGAAAGGAAAGACATCTGGAGAGTAGGAGCAGCAGCACCGCAAGATACGAAACAATATACAGGAATAAAGAAGAGAAATTAAATTGTGATCGCAGTTGGTCGACACGGAGTGCAAAAAAAAAAGAAGTTGGGCTTAATAGTTTCACTGTATCAAGATTTTAAACATGGCTGCAACAGCAACTGTTGAAATTCATCCTTTATCGTAAAGTTTCACTGTAATCTGAGTACGAAAAATGCACATATTTGTTAAGGTGGTGAAATGAGAGATTTGTGTAGCATGAGAAGAAAGAAACTGTAAAATATTTATAGCGGTAATGCAGCAATGGTGAACCTAAACACGTACCGTGTAGAGTAGCGCCATATAGATACAAGATATCGGGAACAACGGAAAACAGACGCTGCTCGAGAACTTTCCCAGAAATAAGAGCGGAAGACCAAGCCGCGGGTACAGAACAGCTAATATGTGAGTTCCAAGAAGGCAGCAGTAGAACGAGCTATAGCCACGTTGTACACTGTTGCTGTTCGCAGAATTCGCTACTGAG
Source organism: Schistocerca serialis cubense (assembly GCF_023864345.2). Lineage (NCBI taxonomy): Eukaryota > Metazoa > Arthropoda > Insecta > Orthoptera > Acrididae > Schistocerca > Schistocerca serialis. Next base: position 856,905,540 of record NC_064639.1, on the reverse strand, counting down.
TCAGCGTCGCAGCCTGGAGGGCAAGAGTAGCTCGGTGGCGATTATTCTCTGTCAACTACGTGGAAAGGCTGGAATGACGAGGAGTTTATCGCCTACACCAAATATAAATCTGATGAATTCCAGAGCTTTCCCACCGTGAACTGCGACGACGACTGAGTTAAACAACGGACGCGGTAGCTATTTATATCATCTGACTTGGCAATCCGATGATCTGAAGGACACTGAGAGAAAAGTTCAGTTTCTACTAGACGATAGCAGAGCAATCACTTTGGTCTGATATAGCAGTAAATCTGTTGAAGGTCAGCAGCAAATGCAGAATAAAGACAACGCACTAAAAGTTTCTGACGCATGAAACATTCCGAAGAGTATGACGAACTAATAAATGAGAAAAATATCGAAGATCTTTTCGAAGTTAAAGAAATATCTTTGACGTTACCTGGCCTATGTATTACATACTTTGTCAGTAACATGAGACAGATAACGGAGCAAATGTTATGTTCGTCGTAAGATCGCCTCGATTATCAACAGAAAGAAACAGAGCAACTATGTTCCTGGCTCTGTGACCTTCCTAAAGGAAAGATATACAGGGTGTCAATTATTGAACTATATGAAAAAAAATATAAATTAGTTACAAACTACGATCTGCACACACTTTATTCAACATGTGAACGTCGATACAGATATTCCGATTTAGCTTATGACATGTTCTATTTGTCTGCCTCTTTGGCGATGACGTGGCGCACACGAATAGCGAAATTCTGCATGACTTGCTGAAGTGTCGAAATATCGACGCCATCGATGGACTTCTGAATGACTATTTTCAGCCCAGCAATGGTTTTGCAGTTATATTTGTACATCTTGTCCTCAATATAACCCCACAAAAAGGAGTCGCACGTGTTCAGTTCCGGAGAATATGAAGGCCAATCGAGGCCCATGCCAGTGGCCTCTGGGTAACCAAAAGCCAGAATGCGGTCACCAAAGTGCTCCTCCAGGGCATCAAACACTCCCCTGCTTCGATGGGGTCGAGCTCCGTCTTGACAGCTTGTGGAAATAAGCTTCACTGTGGATAATGGGGATGAAATCATCTCCCAAAGCCTTCTCGTACCGTTCGGTAGTCACCGTGCCATCAAGGAATACCGCACCGATTATTCTGTGACTGGACTTTGCACACCGCACAGTCATCCGTTGAGGGTGAAGAGGCTTCTCGATCGCGAAATGCGGATTATCCGTCCCCCAAATGCGCCAATTTTGCTAATTGACGAACCCATCCAAACGAAAGTGGACATCGTCATTAAACCAACCCAAATGTGCATACGAATTTCCATCATGCACCGCGGCCAGCAGCACAGTTTGAACGTAATAACCGCAAACCGTTCAGACGTTATGACGATTTTATTTCAGATGTGGTGGTGGTGGTGGTTAGTGTTTAACGTCCCGTCGACAACGAGGTCATTAGAGACGGAGCGCAAGCTCGGGTTAGGGAAGGATTGGGAAGGAAATCGGCCGTGCCCTTTCAAAGGAACCATCCCGGAATTTGCCTGAAACGATTTAGGGAAATCACGGAAAACCTAAATCAGGATGGCCGGAGACGGGATTGAACCGTCGTCCTCCCGAATGCGAGTCCAGTGTGCTAACCACTGCGCCACCTCGCTCGGTTTTTATTTCAGATGGTTCAATAATTGTCTCCCTGTATGTTCTATGCTTTGCGTCACTACTGATTGGTATAAGTCCTGTACTTTCAGACGCAAATAAGGATATGGGATGAGAAAATATCCCTTTGTATTACTGTTGTCGTTGAGCTCTTCAGTCCTAAAACTGGTCTGATGCAGCTCTCTATGTACTGTATGTTGTACGAGCCTCTTCATCTCCGAGTAACCACTGCAACCTAAATCCTTCTAAATCTGCTTGCTGTATTCATTTCTTGGTCTCCTTCTACGATTTTCACCTCTACACTTCCCTCTAATATTAAACTGGCGATCTCTTGATGTCTCAGAATGTATCGTAGCAACCGATGCTTTCTTCTAGTCAGGTTGTGCCACAGATTTCTTTCTTCCACAATTCTATTCACTACCACCTCATTACTTACGTGATCTACACGCCTATTTTTCAGTATTCTTCTGTAGCTCCACATTTCAAAAGCTTCTCTTATCTTCTTGTCTAAACTGTTTATCGTTCATGTTTCACTTCCACACGCCAGACAAATACCTTCAGAAAATACTTTCTAACACTTAAAACTATATTCAATGTTAACAAATTTTGTTCTTCAAAAACGCTTTTCTTGTCATTGCCTGGAACTGCGCGACCGCTACGGTCGCAGGTTCGAATTCTGCTTCGGGCATGGATGTGTGTGATGTCCTTGGGTTAGTTAGGTTTAAGTTGTTTTAAGTTCTAGGGGCTGATGACCTCAGAAGTTAAGTCCCATAGTGCTCAGAGCCATTTGAATCATTTTTTTTTGTCATTGCCAGACTCCTTTTTATATTCAGCCTTCGTCGGCCATCATCAGTTATATTGCTGCCCAAATAACTGAATTCATTTAGTAGTGCAATCCCCTTAGCATCATCCAATTCAATTATACTACATCCCATTATCCTTGCTTTGCTTTTTAATTTTCATCTTAAGTCCTCCTTTCAACAAGTTATGCATTCCATTCAACTGCTCTTCCATATCCTTTGCTGCCTCTGACAGAATTACAATGTCGTCGGCAAACCTCAAAGTTTTTATTTCTTCTCCCTGGACTTTAGTTCCTACTCCAAATTTTTCTTTCGTGTCCTTTACTGCTTGTTCAGTGTACAGATTGAATAACGTCGGAGAGGCTACAAGCTTATCTCACTCCCTTCTCAATCAGTGATTACTTTTCACGCCCCTCGACTCATATAACTGCCGTCCTGATTTCTGTAAAACTTGTAAATAGCCTTTCGCTTCCTGTATTTTACCCCTGCTAACTTCAGAATTTCAAAGAGAGTATTCCAGTCAACATTTTCAAAGTTCGGCAATATTCACACCTGTCAGCAAGTGCTTTCTTTGAAACTGGAGCTACTGCATTCTTCTTGAAGTCTGAGGGTATTTCGCCTGTATCATACATCTTGCATACCAGATGGAAGGGTTTTGTTCTGGTTGGCTCTCCCAAGACTATAAGTAGTTCTGACGGAGTATCGTTACTCCCGGGGCTTTGTATCGACTTAGATCTCTCAGAGCTTTGTCAAATTCTTCTTGCAGTATCGTATCTCCCATCTAGTTTTCATCTAAGTCCATTTCCCTTCTTGTAATATTGCTTTCAAGTCCATCTACCTTGTATAGACCCTCTATGTACTCCTTCTACCTTTCTACTTTCCTTCTTTGCTTAGGAGTGATTTACTATCTGAGCTCTTCATATTCATACAGCTACTTCTCTTTTCTCCTAAGAACTCCTTAATTTTCTGTAGGCGGTATCTATCTTTTCCCTAATTATATATGCTTCTGAATACTTAAATCTGTCCTTTAGCCGTTCCTACTTAGCCATTTTGCAATTCGTATCAATCTCATACTTTCGACCTTTCTATTCCCTTCATTCGCTTCATTTGCTGCATTTTTATATTTTTCCATTCATCATTTATATTAAGTAATTCATATGTTATCCAAGGATTTCTACTAGGCTTTGTCTTTTTACCCACTTGATCATCTGCTGCATTCAGTATTTCGTCTCTGAAAGCTACCTATTCGTCTTCTGCTGTACTGATTTCCCCTGTTCCCTCTGAAAGTCTCAGCGACCTCTGGTTCTTTGTTTTTATCCAGGTCCCGTATCCATAACCTCCCACCTTTTTGCAGTTTCTTCAGTTTTAGTATACAGTTGATAAGAAACCAGTTGTGATCGAAGTCCTCATCTGCCCCTGGAAATGTCTTGCAATTTGAAATATGGCCCCGAAATCTGTCTTAGTATTGTATACTCAATCTGAAATCTTCCAGTGTCTCCAGGTCTCTTCTACGTATAGAAGTTTCCTTCATGATTCTGAAACCAAGTTTAGCGATGATTAAATTACGCTCTGTGCAAAGTTCTACCAGCAGTTTCCTCTTTCATTCCTTTCCCCAGTCTACATTCACCTGCAAATTTTCCTTCTCTTCCTTTTCCTACTATCGAGCTGCAGTCGCCTATGACAATTAAATTTTCGTCTTCCTTAACTATCTGAGTAATTTCTTTTACGTCATCATACATTCCTTCAGTCTCTTCATCACCTGAAGAGCTAGTTGGGATAGAGCCTTATACTACTGTGATGTGTGAGGTTCTACCCACTCGTCTCGTATAGGGTGCCTAAAGAATGCTGTGTATTCGGAATGCTATACAACAATTCAAGCCAATCACATTAATAGTTTTTATTACAATAAAGATGATAGCCGCGCCGGGTTAGCCGAGCGGTCTCGGGTGCTGCAGTCATGGACTGTGCGGCTGGTCCCTGCGGAGGTTCGAGTCCTCCCTCGGGCATGGGTGTGAGTGTTTGTCCTTAGGATAATTTAGTTTAAGTAGTGTATAAGCTTAGGGACTGATGACCTTAGCAGTTAAGTCTCATAAGATTTCACACACATTTGAACATTTTTGAAAGATGATAGACAATGCTTAACTTTGTATTACAAGAACTTGTCGCAAGCGATGGGCGACAGGAAAACAGTGTCTTTCTCTGTATACTAAGTCCATACAAGCAATGGATATGGATCACTAATAACTGCTATCTTAGTGCTCTCCTAGTGCCGGTCTAGCACTGTCCGGCGGAGGCTGGCGGAAGGGCTCTTATATTCTCTTCTTGTAGAGGCCGCTCCTGTTGTGATGCGGTCCTAGTCAGCGTCCTATTGGCTCACGTCGTCCTACATCCTTCTCTGCTCTTGCGATCTTCATGTTCGTGCCGGTGCTTGTCGATACGCCGGAATGTCGTGGGAGTGGGCTTCGTGTCTATCTTGGTTACGATAATTGGTTCACTATGCCGTTCATAGTAGCTTAACTGTATTCCTATTCTCCTATTTCCCTATTTTGTTAAACCTATTCCTGCATTACCTGAATTTGATATTATATTTGTAACCCTGTATCAGCTGGACAGATTTCCTCTTCCTCCCTCCACGAACTTCGCCAATTCCGATTACATCTTAATGCAGTCTATTCCTTTCCCTTTTTAAATTTTCTAACCTACCTGAATGATTAATGGATCTAACTTTCCCCTCTTCTATCGGTAGAATGTCAGTTTTGTTTCTCCTGATGACGACATGCTCGTGGGTAGTCCCGCCCGGAGAGCTGAATGGAGGACTCTTTCCTCTCCGTAATATTTTACGCAAGAGAACAAGAGGATACCACAATCATTTAACCACACAGAAGAGCAGCATGTGCTCGGGAGAAATTACAGCTGTAGTATCGCCTTGCTTTTTCAGCCGTTCGCAGCACCAGCACAGCAGGGCAGTTTTGATTGATGTTACAACGCCAGATCAATCAGTCAACCAGACTATTGCTTCTGCAACTATTGAAAAGCCTGCTGCCCCTCTTCAGGAAGTACGCGTTTATCAGGCCTCTCAACAGATACCCCTCCACTGTGGTCGCACTTACGTTACGCAATGTAAGTTTGGAATAGGAAATTATAGTCTTGGAACTAATTCTGAGCCAGTGAAATGTTTAGAATGCAAGGAACAACAAGGACAATGCATGCAGACTTTCCTTAAACTTAGCAAAGATAATAAACTGCTTTAGTAAACAATGTTGCACGTTGCAGGAAGCGTTCGAAATGGCTACCACCACATTCAGCATAGGAATAAAATCTTTGTAGAAAATTCTGACTCACTCAACCAAGTACACCACGCACGCACGAACCTCATCAGACACTGGTCACGTACACGAGGCATTTGGTATGGTCCCACAAAAGAACATCAAAAGAGATCAGATCAAGGGAACGAGGCGGCCATGCAACTGGACCTCCTCTTCTGACTCAACGCCTGGGATAGGTCGTACTGAGTACGACACGTATGTATCGGTAACTGTTACTTCTGGTGTTGCTGTTTCTCTAACAGCAACTCATATCAGCTAACCAGTTGCGTCGTTACCGGTGGTTGCTCATACTTTAGGTACTTGGACTAGGCATGACTCTGTTTAAAAAGAATAGTTCGATATAGTCATAGGGTTCAGCCGCACGTGCCTGCTCTCATACCCCGTAACTAATTCGCTGCAAACATAACTTGCAGTTGTGATCCTGCACTCAAATAGTCTATGCATTGACTAGAATTGGGACTTAAGAAAATACACAGAAATACAAAACAAAAATTATATGAATAATTTAGTAACAAGAGCTCTATTCTAACGCCTGTAATTGATATAGACGACAGATAGTTATGTTGAATAAAGTTATCCAAGCGAGGGCATCTCAAATAAACAGGAAGCGGTACTACGATATTCAATCAAAACACAGACAGAAAATACCCTTATCAAATGCAGTAAAATTATGTTGATAGCGTTACAAGAATGGTAGCAAAATCCCCAAACCAAATAGTCATCCAAGATTTGTAAAAACTAAGCCCATTTCGTTATGACAATACACGATATATTCACCAGCCCAGACAGTTTCAGAATTCAACATGATGATTCACAAATTGACACACATGATGTAGAGAATAGCAACACATACTCTGTCTATCCCCAGTTCCGAAATACAAGCGAGAAAAGTCCTACTGTGGGACCCATTCTGATCTCTGGTGAATTAGTGACCCTTCAAAATTAGAGAATTGTAGCGGCTGTTCCCTGCCCAGAATCTATCACCTACACTATTGAATCACACATATTACCACAGGCAGGATGCCATCTTCCACCACTCGACACAAAGTGTCCAGAATCGCTCCCTTGATCTCAGTCTCTGCTTGCCTCCTGTAGTGTTCCGCTACTGACTGCTTTTACATTGGCTGAAGGCCATCCGTACCAAAAATACATCGTTCTTATGTGCTACAGACATGATTTGACTTTTCCTGACTGCTTCCCAGACTATACTAATATACAAGAGATGATGAAATCCATAATCCGGGGAGCGTAGGGGGACGATGCGGGAGACCCGCATCGCCGACTGGACAAGGTTCTAGCGGAGGTGGTTTGCCACTGCCTTCCTCCGACCGTAATGGGGATGACTGATGGTGATGAAGACGACACAACAACACCCTGTCATCTCGAGGCAGGGAAAATCCCTGACGCAGCCGGGAATCGAACCCGAGACCCCGTGCGTGGGAAGCGAGAACGCTACCGCAAGACCACGAGCTGCGGACTACACTGTTACAGGTATTCCATCAACATTTAAATAAAGGAATATTATAAACATATGATCACACTCCAATCGTTTACAGCAACTGTAAACAAATGTGTGTCTATCAATAAATAAGCTATTCTTTTTGCGCAATTGTGCTCGTGACAAATGACTACGGATTGTCGTTAAATATGGCTTAAACAATTATTTAGGCCTGTTTATCAGAAACGTCTTTTGGTTATGTTTCCAGTTTTGGTGTTCCCAACAAATGCAACTGACCACTTTCGAATTATCACCGTTTTTTTAAACAGCACTTGCAATCCACATTTGAATAAAGTGAACTGTTTATTAAATGACATCACAAGTATGAAAAATTATGAGGCATTGATGCTGTGTTTTGTGTAGTAAAAAATACATAAAAGACTTAATAAATCAAGAAATAAGAAAGATATAGATACATAGCTTTCAGATATGACAGCTATAATGCAATGCTATCATCTAAGATACCTTAATCTGATTGCATGAAGCGTTTAAAAGTTGTTAATTCAGGCGTCATTGTTAAAATGTTTATTTGCTGTGAAATATTAACGTCTGTAGTTTTAAAGATACTGAAATTACTGCTGTGCCACTGGATACATATCAGCTTTCTGGAATCGCCGATGATTCAGATTTGCATTAATATTTGACTTTAAGCTATTATAGATGTAATACACCATCTTTTAGCTTGTCTCAAAGTCTACCATTGCTGGTCATCGTGCTAAGCAAGCGATCAGTGTCCAGTTCCCTCTTTATGGATTTACCCACATTCGGCTACACTGATCGTCTTTGTCCTGGGCTGGCCCGCCCTGTGCCCCAGGCCCACTAGCGCTCAGCCGCACATCAGATACACCTTACCTCGTAGCAGTTCTAGGTGACCTATTAGCTCGTCTAAATATGCGTAACATTACAGGTACTTGTATAGAAAACATCTCTTAGCACCAAATTTATGTTCACAGAAACGGTACGTTATCACTGGTGAACTTGAGGTGGGTGTGCACTGAATGTTGTTGTAGTTCCTGACATTCGATTAGCTTCCACTGCCTCAGCATTACTTCTGAGACCGTAAGTTCCTATTCCAAAATTGTTGTATTTCCACTCCTCTGTCAGCTCCTTCAATTTGTGTGCAGCCATTTGCACCACCCTGTATAGTTAATTTCAAGAAGGGGGTGGTTAATCACCCCAGTCAGATTAATAATCTGTATATCCTATACTATTGTTGTTCATGTTAGGTTCACCAGTTTGATGCAGTTCACCATGCTTTCTTATCCTCGAGAAATCTCTTCATATCTTCTAAATTACTGCGCCCATCGTATATTTGAATTTTCTCACTGCACTCAAATTCTAGTCTCCATTTTTTGTACCACAGTACATCCCTCCAGTCCCTCCATTGCCAGATTAACTTGAGGTTTCAGGATGTGTCCTATCAACTTATTCCTTCTTTTGGTCATTCCATACAATTTTGTATTCCTACTTCGATTCAATACTTCTTCAATAGTTATCTGATCAACAAATATAACCTTCAATGTCCTCCAGTCGTACCTTCTCAAGAGTTTCTTTTCCGTTCTTGCCTGTATTGTTTATCGTCCATGCTGCTCTGTAAACAATACAGAGTGTTTCACGTACAATACAACAATCTACCCATGTAACCATCACCGTTCTTCAGTCGTAGGTGAGAGTTGCCTGTATTGTACCGGCTCCAAATTTGTACCAATACTATAAAATTCGTAGCTCTTGTACTATGAGACATTCAGTGGGTAAGAGTGACTTACATGCCTCTAGGAACCATACTGTCGCCTATGATTTCTTTGTCTTAAGAAACGCAGCGTTGATTCTGCTGTACATTTCATCTAACTTGCTGTGTATATGGCGAAGAGAATTACTATTAAAAGGTAAGGGGCAACATAACGTTTTATTTACGAGTGAATGTACACGAAATAGTTTTAGTTCTCATACGGTCATGAATCTATATCCGTTGTGGTTCGTTTGGAGGAAACTGAGAAAGAGTAAATGGTGACGTTGGCTATAATGTTCCGTTATTGTACCGGTACAATTTAAGAAACTTTCTTGTCGTACGACTTTTAAAATATGCATTTAGCATTATTAACGCCACATAATCTTTAGAAATGACGTGGTTAAAGTACTAATGCGTTATTTATAGTAATTTATTAATTACGTCAATTCTTGTTTCATTATGACGACAAAATGGTGTAATGGAAAGTGGAACACAGATGAACTGCTTTTAGTTGTAACAAAATGGAGGGGTAATGAATTAAATGAATGTCAAAAATCAAAAGCTGTATATAAAACTTTTGGCCGCTGGAAAGTGTTTTCCAACGCAGTTCAAAACGCATTGGAAGCATATGTTCACCAATCTGAAGAGCGAATGTTAGAGTTAAGCATAGCGGACGTAAGAAACTTCTATAGTTCAAAACGATACGTATCGTCCCATAATTTCAATACAGAAGAAGCCATGGCAGGCAGAAAAGTTGGCTCAAGGTATCCATCCAACAAATGTCGCCGAAAAAAAGACAAAGAGAAAGAAAACGGAATAAATCTGGAACCATAGCTCCACCTGTCAAAATAACTGTTTTGGAATCACGGGGGTGGGGTGGGTTGTGGGGGGGAGGGGAGGGTGGGGGTGATAGGGACGGGAAGCCACCACAGAAACTCATTCGTAAAACAAGGATTGGTATTGCGTGTTACGCGAGGAAGATCGGATGAACGAAATAATCAGATGCATGAAATGCGAAATGTGGACTGATGGAAAATGTGCAGGATTGGGGAAAATGGGGAGAGGTGCCTTCGAACAGTGATGTCTTTTTCTTTTTCTTGTGCCTTTGTCCTGCATCGGCACAGCGTCGGCATGATTATTACCAAATTTGGCGTGTTAGTCTCTGTGTTGGCGGGATGCCCTTTCTGTCGCAATTCCTCAGGACGAATAAGTGTGCCCAAAATGTGTGCATGTAATGTTATTAACATGTAAGTGAGAGAAGGTTTTATCAATGTTTGTGAATCACGTAACTGAGACGGGACTTGGGTTCAAATGGCTCTAAGCACATAGTACTTAACATCTGCGGTCATCAGTCCCCTAGACTTAGAACTACTTAGACCTAACTGACCTAATGAAATTACACGCATCCATGCCCGAGGCAGGATTCGAACCTGCGACCGTAGCAGCAGCGCAGTTCCGGACTGAAACGCCTAGAACCGCTCGGCCACAGCGGCCTGCGGGACTTGCGTATCAGCTAGCTATTCAACTAGTGGGATGTGGGAAACCTCCTAAAAACCACATCCAGTCTGGCTGGCAGACAGACGCTCATCGTTAGTCCGCCAGCAGCAAGTGTCAGCGTGCGAACCATTCAACGAAACATCATGGATATGCATTTTCGTAGCCGCTGAAGGCTCGCTCGTGTATCCTTGATGACTGCACGACGCAAGGCTTTACGCCTCCGTAGGGCAAGTCAACACCGACATTGGACTGTTGATGACTGGAAAAATGTTGCGTGGTGGGACGAGTCTCGTTTCAAATTGTATCTAGCGCACTGACGCGTACGGGTGTAAAGATAACCTCATGAGTCCATGGACCCCGCATGTCAGCAGGGGACTCTTATAGCTGGTGGAAGCTCTGCAGTGTTATGGGGCGTGTGCAACTGGAGTGATATGGGACCATTGCTACGTATAGATACGACTGTAACAAGTGACATGTACGTAAGCATCCTGTCTGATCATCTGCATCTATTCATGTCGATTGTGCACACCGACAGACTTCGGGAATTCCAGCAGGACAGTGCGACTCCCCAAACGTCCAAATTGCTACAGAGTGGCTCCAGGAACACACTTCTGAGATTAAACACTTTCGCTGGCCATCAAAATCACCAGACATGAACATTATTGAGCATATCTGGAATGTATTGCAACGTGCTGTTTAGAAGAGATCTCCAACCCCTCTTACTCTTACGGATTTATGGACAGCCCTGCAGAATTCAAGATGTCAGTTCCCTCCAGCACTACTTTAGACATTAGTGGAGTCCATGCCGCGTCGTGTTGCGGCACTTCTGCTTACGCGGACGCCCTACACGATGTAAGGCAGATGTACCAGTTTCTTTGGTTCTTTGGTGTATTTAATTATATTCTCGAAGATGATACTGGAAAGAAAGTAAACAGGCAACATTTTAACCTGTACCACCAGCGTTCTAGTCGTTAACCTTAACCACTACGTTACACTCGCGTGGTCTGAACTTAACAAACATTACCGGTATAGACGTTACGCATAAAATTTCTTCAGCGGTTCTCTCGGAAAGTAGAAAGTCGCACGAAAAGCAGCTGCAAGGGTACTGAGAACAGGTCACTCTCCAACATACCTATTAAAATCCGTGATTAACAATTTCATGGTCCTCTTGTGACATACTGGAACAAATATGGTTTTCTTTATAGGGAATACTTTTATATGGCATTCTAAAGTGCTTGATAAAGCCACTTCAATAACATAACTCAAGTTATTTCTGTCTTTGAAACTTTCTCAGTCTTTTCCTAAGAGCGTGCTACAGCTGAAACGCAAAGTGGTCGAAAGCGGCTACTGTGGCGTAAACATCACTAAGTAGGGCTGCAATGCCAGGCTTCGTCGTTGTGTGCAGCAACGCTAAAGAGAGAAAACGTATTTTCTTTGGCTCTCGTTTATCCGTTTCCGCCCAACGGGACTTAAGTCCCTTCGCTTTCTAGTCATAAAACAATATGGAGTTGAATACGTACACTGGCAGCTCTGCTGCAACACAGGAAACCCTCTGGCTGTGAGAGTTCAATACCTTCGCTCACGGAGGACAGAAGGCAAAATCAGATTGTGTTGTTCGTTTTAGCACAAGGAAGTATGGACCGCGCTGACGTGAAAGCACATTATTTTGAATGTTTCGAGGTTTTGTATTATTTTAGTAGATGTAAACTGGTACCGCAATAAATAAATAACCCTACCAGCTACGATGAATATGTCCTGATGGGACTAGTAAGTCCCACTTGTGTGGTTTACATAAATTAAAACAATTATATACACTGAAGAGCGAAAGAAACTGGTACAGCTGCCTAATATTTTGCAGTGCCGCAGCGAGCAAGCAATAGTGCCGCAGTGTTGGAGGGAACTACTACTACTACTACTACTACTACTACTACGTGATCAGGCCCAGTGGACCGCACGCATCTACAAGTTTCCTCCTCCACTGTATTCTGTCCATTGCCGCTATCCGCCATCCGTTCACATCTATTGACACTTGGTTTAAATCTTCATGGAGTCCATCCCTCCAACGCTTCTTGGATCTCCCTGGATGTCTCTTTCATGTAGGTGTGAAATCCAGGAGCTTCCGAGGCCGTCAGTGATCCTCCATTCGGGTCACATGCACGGCCCACTGCATTTGGCTTTGACAGTTCCTGCCATGTTGGGATGCTGGTATAGTTCCTCAAGCTCTTGGTTGTATCTGATCCTCCATTCCCCTGTATCTGCATCCAGAACCGGACCGAACATCTACCGAAGCACTTTTCTCTCAAAAACAAGGAGCTTATGGAAGTCCTGTATCCGGATACTCCATGTCTCACAGCCGTGTAGAACAACAGGCTGGATCAGGGTTTTGTACAGTCGAATCTTAAACTGTCTGGAGAGATATCTGGACCGAAGCAGTTCTGCTAGGCTGTGGTAAGATCGGTTTCCTGCTTGTATTCTGGCATTGATCTCTGCTTCACATGACGAGTTCTCAGTGAAAAGTGCGCCCAGGTATTTGAATTCTTGCACTCTCTTGTAGGACTGGTCCCCAATCTGCAGTGATTGTAGATGATCAGCAGTCTGACAATGACCACGCGTCATAACGAGGTACTCTGTCTTGGCTTCGTTTATGTTTAGCCCAAATTTGCTGGCAGTCTCCTTTAGTGCTTTGGTCATTTGCTCCAACTCCTCTTCCGATCTAGAGAGTAAACAGAAGTCGTCTGCATAGGCTAAGTATGCCAGTCTCTTTCCTTCGATTTCAATCCCTACGTTCTCTTGGAAGTTCTCGCGTACGATCTTCTCGAGGGAACTGACATCATGAATCCTGCAGGGCTGTACATAAATCCGCAAGAGTACGACGGGGTGAAGGTTTCTTCTGAAGCACGTTGCAAGACATTCTAGATATGCTCAATAATGTTGTTGTATGGTGGCCAGCGAAATGTTTAATCTCAGAAATGTGTTCCTGGAGGCACTCTGTAGCAATTCGGGACGTGTGGGGTGTCGAATTGTCGTGCTGGAATTGCCGAACCGATGAGCAATACTGGGTGGGTGACACTTGGTCACAGATTATAGGCAACACAGGAAAATTGGAAAGGAAAACAGAATGTTAGGAAGAAAAACAAATAAAAAAGTCAACACAATGATGGAAATGACACGAAATAAAAACAGTATGAAACTACCCGGCAGACTAAAACTGTGTGCCGGACCGAGACTCGAACTCGGGATCTTTGCCTTTCGCGGGCAAGTTTCATATCGGCGCACACTCCGCTGCAGAGTGACAATCTTATTCAGGAAACATCCCCCAGACTGTGGCTAAGCCATGTCTCCGCAATATCATTTCTTCCAGGAGTGCTAGTCCTGCAAGGTCCGCAGAAGAGCTTCTGTGAAGTTTGGAAGGTAGGAGACGAGGTAGTGGCAGAATTGAAGCTGTGAGGACGGGTCGTGAGTCGTGCTTGGGTAGCTCAGTTGGTAGAGCACTTCCCGCGAAAGGCAAAGGTCCCGAGTTCGAGTCTCGGTCCGGCACACAGTTTTAATCTGCCAGGAAATTTCATATCGGCGCTCACTCCGCTGCAGAGTGAAAATCACATTCTGAATAAAAAAGTACATTTAAAACAATTAACTGGAAAAAATTAATGGCTCAAATGGCTCTGAGCACTATGGGACTTAACATCTGTGGTCATCAGTCCCCAAAAATTAATGATCAAAGACTTTTGATTATATGTAGAAATAAAAAAAGAAATCGGTGCATTTGACAAGATTCGAATCCATTTTACACGCTAGCCACTACACTGCGTGAAGCTGTTATACACTTTAGGCTGACCCAAAAAGGAGTTGATAACTTTGCAATGATATAGAAATTTATCGAGATAACTTACAGAATCGGCATATGTGTCATTGTGTAGCAAATAACCTCAAGGTTGACTCACATGGTGAATCGATCGGTGCCCCATTCCTCCAGCAGGAGCGCTAGCGTAGTGCGCAATCAAAATGGCTACTTTCATTGGTGCGGAACGTCATCGCTGTGTGTTTTGGTCTGATGAAACGACCTATGAAACAACTGTTCGGCGTAAATTTCGCACCGAATACGCTGAAGAACCTACAAGCAGGTCTACGATTACTCTTTTCGCAAGAACTCTGTTGAGACGCGTTGTTCACTGCTGTATTATAAATCGCCAGGTCGCCAGCCTGCTGATGATCATGTCGAACACGTCAGCGAGAGCTTTACCCGCAGTCCACAGAAATCAACGCGGGATGCGTCTCGCGAGACTGACATTCCACAAAAGACTCTTTGGCCAGTACTGCGTAGGTCCTAAGCTTTTAGACTTGAAGCCATACAGATCTACAATGGCACAGCACATACGTGATGCAGATAAGTTTGCTAATGGGGAATTATGTGCGGAAATACTACATCGCATAGACGACGACGAGACACTCCTGAACACAATAATCTTCAGCGATGTATCAACATTTCATATCAGTGGCATGGTGAACACTCACAACTGCAGAATATGGGGAGCGAAAATCCACATGTAGCCCTGGAACACGTTGCTGACGTCCCCATGTTAATGTGTTTTGTGCTTTCAGCAAATTGAAAGTGTATGGTCCTTTCTCCTTCATAGAAAAAACTGTCACTGGTATTGTGTATCTGGATACGCTTGAAAAATTTTTAATTCCACCGATCGATGAAGATGGTCGAGATGGGACGATTTACTACCAGCAAGACGGTGCCACACCTCGTTTTCTCAAGGAAGTTCGAGGTTTCCTCGATAATCACTTCCCAGGTCGGTGGATTGGTCGTGAAGGGCCAATCGCGTGGCCACCTCACTCCCCAGACTTGACACCACTGGACTTCTTTCTCTGGGATTTCCTTAAAGACCAGGTGTATGTTCCTCCCCTACCAAATAGTTTAGCCAACCTGAAAAATCGAATCTATGCTGCCGTTTCACGAGTTACGCCCGGTTTTCTGGAACGAGTGTGGGAAGAAATTGTGTACCCGTACCACAAACGATAGTTACAACGTTCCAAAATTACGATTGATACTTTTACATGAAAATTGAGATTGTTAGCTACAAAATGACAAGTCTACTGATTCTTTAAATTATCTCAATAAAATTATATATCATTCCAAAAGTGTAAAGTCATTTTGACTAAGACTGTATAAAGGATAACAGTACGATAGGGGGCACGAATTGTGGTACTTATTATAGAATCTTAACTCTTATATCGATCGAGATATTGAAGTAAGCATCATTTTTAAATAGAGTGATATAATTTTTTAACTGCATCCCCAAGCGCTTGAAAAGACGAGTGCAGTGGTATAATTATTGTTAATTTTGAGGCTGAAACTCTTCTTAAAAGCATGCAAGAAATATTCTAAAATTGCAAAGCAGGCCGGCCAAAATCGGCTATTTCCCTGTAAACCCGCTCATGCCAACCTACGTCCTTGTACCAAGCCTTTCGACTATTTACTTATCGTCAATGAAAAACTAGCAGGAACGTTGCTGTCTATTGGCAGGTCATTTCACTTCAGCATTTTTGCATGCAGACATACACGTCAATGAGGAGAAGTTAGACATGCTGCTTTTTTACAGCGAACGTCAAACGAAAGTGGTAAAGGAAAACTGCCTAACGAAACTGTAGTTGTCTCCACGACAACCTGGAAACGTGCGCACGTTTGCGTTAGTTTTCCTAAGCTTCATCTGATGCGCCATAAGCTAGTATATGACGTGGTTTCATAAACAAAAATCATACCTGTCCCTTTATTTGTGTGGTATAGGAAACGAGGTTTTATGTTAGTAGCGTAAGCTGTGTCTTGCTGCATATAACGACGGAGCTAGGCATAAGAGCTCTGCGTGGCGGTGTTTACGCCGAAATAGCCGACTCTGGCCACATTAATTTCCAATTTTAATGCATTTCTCGAACTATTTTTGTGAAAGATTTCAGCGTTAATGCTAACAAGCTCTACATCACTGTCACTGTCTTTCCAGGAACTACTGAATGCAGTTATGAAAAGCATACCATTTCATAAAAAAAAGACTATACTTGTTTCAGTATATAGATTGAAACCATATTTCGCAGTCGCAACGATGAATTGCCGCCTTCTAAAATTCGGCCTCACCCAACGTCGTGCGAACCTTTCTACCCTAAGCCTATCTCCGTGATTGTAACTACTGTATACATGAATGTGAATCGCGTCTCATGCAGAAGGATCCAGTAGCGTTTGGTTAGTAGTTGATTGGGGGAGGGGACCAAACAGCGAAGTCATCTGTCCCATCGGATTAGGGAAGCTGTGGAAGGAAATCGGCTGTGCCCTTTCAAAGGAATCATCCCGGCATTTGCCCGAAGCGATTTAGGAAAATCACGGAAAAACTAAATCAGGACGGCTGGACGAGGGTCTGAACTGTCGTCCTCCCGAATGCGAGTCCATGTGCTAACCACTGCGCCACCTCGCTCGGTGTGTGGTTAGTGCTGTTTATGAAAGGTGTATTTCGCTATCATCGTTGTGTGTGTGTGTGTTTGTGTGTGTAGTTTTCAGTGTGGTTATCATGTGTGATAAAATACGAAATAAAAGGGCCAGACTCAGGTATCAGGATCCAAACACATCAACAAAGAAAACTGGACAAGGAACTGGAAAACAACGGCAAACGGTTCAGCCGTGACCTTGAGCTCTCTGATTGGAGGAAACCAGCTCCAACGCATGAAGTGTGAACTATCAAATAAGTTTAAACGGACTATAGACAATTTATTCGTTCACTCTATCACTGAGCCGTGGCGCAGCGATCGATAACTTTGATAACATAATTCTTTTTAATAGGTGTATTCTTTTCGAAACGTCGTGTACTCTCCGCAAATATTTAATCATTTGGTTCAGTTTTTCATAGTTTGGACAGGAAAGGATTACGACAAAGGTACAAGGTCAGCTACGACTGTTGCAAATGAAACTATGTGCTAACTTCTTGAGTGTCAGAAAGAACTGTTCGTAAAATGTCACATTGTACCATTCCCGTAAACATAACTTCATCAAGAATGTAAAAAAAATGACTTTTAGTCTCCTGTAATAGCACGCAGGGCAGACAACGGGGCTAAACTAACTCGTTTACTTGCTGGAGCTAACAGTAAACAAACGGAAACGCAAGGAAAATGAACACCGGTAGTTTAATCAACAGTCTTCGTTGAAGATTTGTTTGAGTACAGTTTAAACCAACGAAGGGAAGAAAGATACGCTGCTCGTTTAAAGTAAACAGAAATTAGAAGACCGATAACTGCAAAAATGTTTTCTTATCTATAATACGTGGATATGCAGTACTATACTGTAGTACATTTTAAGCGATATACCGAGCGTGGTGGTTCAGTGTTTAGCAAACTGGATTGGCATTCGGAAGGACGACGGTTCGAATCCTCGTACGGCCATCCAGATTTAGATTTTCCCTGATTTCCCTGAATCGCTCCAGGAAGATGCCAGGATGGTTCCTTTGAAACCGTACGGCCGACTTCCTTCCCTAGTCCGAGATTGTGCTTCATCTCCAATGACCTCGATGTCGACGGGACATTACGCTCTATCTTCCTTTTGAGCAATATGCACCATTTCTACCTTCGCTTCGTTGGTGTACTCTGTACTCGCACAAACTTTCAATTAAGAAGCTTAAATGAATGACTGATGTACGTTTTCCTTGCGTAACCTTTTGTTTACTGTGTACTCCAGTAAGTGGACGAGTTACGTTACCCAGGTACCTATATTGTATGCTAGTAGACGACAGTCGAAGTTAATTTTGTGTTGCGTTTTTAATATGGTTCAAATGGCTCTGAGCACTATGGGACTTAACATCTGTGGTCATCAGTCCCCTAGAACTTAGAACTACTTATACCTAACTAACCTAAGGACATCACACACATCCATGCCCGAGGCAGGATTCGAACCTGCGACCGTAGCGGTGGCGCGGTTCCAGACTGTAGCGCCTAGAACCGCTGGGCCACTCCGGCCGGCACGCGTTTTTAGTAACGTCATGTTTACGTCAATGGTATACTGTAACCCTCTTGAGTGGAAACACTGAATTACCAAATAAAACTATAGGGTGATATTTTTTTAAAAAAATGTGTCCAACATAGATGGGACCCCCTGCATCTGTCGATGTTCAAGTCTATCATCATTTTGAAGTTTCTGAGAGACTGAGATGTTGTTTATGTCAATAAAAACTGAATATTTATTTGCGAGCGTTAGCCAAAGAGCGGAAAGGGAAAACGTTCTAAGTACTATTTTTCCTCAAAATGCGTTTTCAGTGCTACTGCGTTCTCGTTATTCTTTACATGTTTCTAGACTTGATACAGGGGACAAATCATCCAGAATGTGATTCAAATGTGAGTTAGTACTGTATGGTCCTCGCGCCAAATATTGCTTGCCAAACAATGCTTCCTTTAAAGTTCCAAAATCAAAAGATATGAGAAGTGGGTTTCGTGGAGTACACTTCTACTAAAACTTACTGCTGTATTTGTGTTCTTGTATTGTCGTAAATAAAATATAACACCAGTGTATTAATGTCACTCTGCAATAAACTTTCTTATTGGCACCTAGGTCCAGTGGATTTCCTGCTGTGGCGCTAGAACGTTCTTAATAAAGTATTTTTTATCTAATTTATCTCATTATTTTTTTTTTTTTTTTTTTGCGGCGATGCAGTGCACAGCAGAATTCTGTGGTATCAGGATACCCTCTCATTTTTTTGGATACAGATAAGATATGTACAAAGAGATACATTATTCTTTTATTCTCCTAACAAATGTGAGATTTGCCACTTACACCCAAACCTCCAGATTTCAGGCAGTCAGAACGGTACCAGACATTGTATATCGACAGAATATCAAACGTAACTCCCACATAGTTTGTGTTGTGTGCTGTCCTCCAGTAGAAAATGCTTAAACGGTAAATAATAAGTAATGCCTGACCTACGCAGCACAGGAAAAAGCAAACAGTGGGCGTCGGTCATGTAGAGTTCCCTTGGGGAATTCGGCAGAGCGTTAGTTTGTCACGCTAAAGGTACCGGGTTTGATCTCTGGCTATGTCAGTTCTTGTACTGTAGTACTTGTGAAACTCTTACACGGGGCGACAAGTCTCTGACATGTAAAAGGACTGTTCGAAGTTTATAGCAATATTCTATAAGCAGTCGGTTTTCGCTTTGTTTATTTGTGTATTTGTAGTTTCACAGAATAAACATAAACAATCGAAACAGAAGAATGAAGAAACAACTGTATCAAACATGAGGAAGTATTAATAGTACTAACAATAACAACAATTATTATTACTATTAATATTTCCGCGAGTGTGATGCAGTTGTTTCTTTATTCTTCTGTTTCGATTGTTTATGTTTATTCTGTGAAACTGCAAATGTACTGTATAAATTTGCTACTTGCAAATAAACGAAGGTAAAGAGGACTGCCAATAAAAAACTACTGTAAACTTCAAACAGTCCTTTTACATGTTACGAATGTATCTCGTATAATTGTTTCACACGTGCTACAGTACAAAAACTGGCAGAACGAGGGCTCGACCTTGCGACCCTTCTATCTACATCTACATCCATACTCCGCAAGCCACCTGACGGTGTGTGGCGGAGGGTACCCTGAGTACCTCTATCGGTTCTCCCTTCTATTCCAGTCTCGTATTGTTCGTGGAAAGAAGGATTGTCTGTATGCTTCTGTGTGGGCTCTAATCGCTCTGATTTTATCCTCATGGTCTCTTCGCGAGATATACGTAGGAGGGAGCAATATACTGCTGGACTCTTCGGTGAAGGTATGTTCTCGAAACTTTAACAAAAGCCCGTACCGAGCTACTGAGCGTCTCTCCTGTAGAGTCTTCCACTGGAGTTTATCTATCATCTCCGTAACGCTTTCGCGATTGCTAAATGATCCTGTAACGAAGCGCGCTGCTCTCCGTTGGATCTTATCTATATCTTCTATCAACCCTATCTGGTACAGATCCCACACAGCTGAGCAGTATTCAAGCAGTGGGCGAACAAGCGTACTGTAGCCAACTTCCTTTGTTTTCGGATTGCATTTCCTTAGGATTCTTCCAATGAATCTCAGTCTGGCATCTGCTTTACCGACGATCAACTTTATATGATCATTCCATTTTAAAAATACGACAAACTAACGCTCTATCGATTTCACCACGCGAACTCGTCACGACAGATGCTCACAGGACTGCTTTTCCTGTGCTCCATAGGTCATGTGTTACCTATTACCGTTTACGCACGTTCCCCTGGACGACATTTGGTTGGAACATTAAGTTAGCAGCGTTTTTCCATAAGTTCAAATAACGCAACAGATACACATAACAGAGGCTTTAGTCGTCAATAACATATTCTCCTTGACTATTTACATATGCCAACGCTGGGGTAAGATTTCGATTCCGCCACTGTAGAAATCTTACAACTCGTCGTGCCATGTTCGAAGTTCATTTCGAGTGCCGGCCGGTGTGGCCGAACGCTTCTAGGCGCTTCAGTGTGGAACCGCGCGACCGCTACGGTCGCAGATTCGAATCCTGCCTCGGGCGTGGATGCGTGTGATATCCTTAGGTTAGTTAGGTTTAAGTAGTTCTAAGTTCTAGGGGACTGATGACCTCAGATGTTAACTCCCATAGTGCTCAGAGCCATTTGAACCATTTTTTGCATTTGGAGTGGGAAAGGCAAAAACCTGAGGGCGCAAGATCAAGTGAATAAGGTGGGTGCGGAATGACTTCCCAAACCAACTCCAGTATAGTGATTTTTGTCAGTCTAGAAGAATGCGAGCGGGCGTTATCGTGGAGTTCCATCATTTCACGCATTCTTCCTGGTCGCAGTTATTGGACTGCATCTGTGAGATATCTTAGCTGTTGGCAGTAAATGTAAGCAGTTTTGATTACACATCGGGTAACAATTCGTAGTACATCACGCGGTCGTTGTTTCATCAGATGCATAACAATATCTTTTGTGGATTTGCACAGGTGTTTTTACGGAGAGTTGCTGCTTTGTTTGGGCTCAGACATTCCTTTCTTTTCATTTCACGTCACCAGTAGCAATAAGGATAGGAATAGTCAGTGTTGCTCGCGAGATAATTGATGACGAGCCATCAGGGATGCACATATGGCCACCAGCTGATTTTTGTGCTTTTGGCTTAGAGCATGCAGTACCGATTTTTGAACCTTCCCCATTGCATGTGAATGTCGCACGATGGTGGAATGATCACAATTCATCACATTTGTCAGTTCTCGAGTTCAGTGTCGTGGATCATTGTGGATTACTGCGTTTAAACGATTTTCATCAAACTCTGAAGGTCTTCCTGAACGTGAAGAGTCACTAACGTCAAAACGATCCTTCTTAAAACAAGAAAACCATTGCCCTGCCGTGCTCTGTCCAGTGGCATTATCTCCATACACGGCGCAAACGTTTCTGTATGCCTCCGCTGCTGTCGCTCCTCTACTGAACTCAGAGCAGGGCCATTGCTGGGTGGTTTGCCGTCCTAAAAATGATGACCCCTTTTTTTGTGATTATCAGTCTGCCCAGTATCCCTCCTTCCCTCCACCACCACCACCAACATCCCAGGGCGCATCAATGCTAATCTCCTATTACACTTTTAATCATTAAACTAATGTGACCAGACGTCCTCATTTTCTGGAGATAGTTCTCAGTTTTCATGATTTGTCCCCAACTCCTTTAAAACTGATTGAGGACAACAAATTTCCCGAATTTCTTATTTTTTGATTTCAGTGTTTGAAATTTCCCTAAATAATTGCAATGGGATGAATGTGCCGAACATTTTAAAATAGAACTCAATTGAGTATACCAGTGCAATCAAATTTTACATCAATTACGTATTCTTTTTAATCGCAAGAAAATGGACTAATGAAGGTGGGCAACTATTTTCTGATGAGTGTCAATTTATCGTTGAATTTAGAAACCATGCTGTACTGATGGGAGACATGCCGAAGCATCAGACTAGGTCACCTTGGTAATCGTGGTAATATTTCGCTTATGTTGTAATTGAAACATTTTTATAATGAGGAATAAATCTCATTTTTTTAGCATCTACTTTCTTGAGATTAAATGAATGACGCTTTGTTTACGTTTTCTCTTGGGACTTCTACAACATCTGTTAACCGCCTCAGTCGGATAGTGATTCAAGGAATTGGCTGCTGGTCATTCGCGCGAGATGTGTTAGAGTTCGAATGCCGGTGAGGTATGGATGTTGTGACTGTCTAAAGGCACTGGTTCTTTCCCTTTGTTGGAGTCAATGGCCCTAAATTAAGGACGATGAGTGTTAAACCCTTAGTAACAAAACTTGTAAGTGCAATATTTTCCTCAAACTGTTTCTTCAAGCAAAGTTACTGGAACTGGTATATTAATTCTTCTTTACAGTAAATTTTGGGCTTCAGATTTTTTTACGGAACAACAATAAAATTTCTGTACGACATCAAAATGTAGCTTTGTTTTTATTTGCTCCCCCCTACAAGTACATTTAAAATTTATCAGAAGTAATGATATGAATGATAGTATTTTATTCTTATTTTATGTTTACTCGTGTTTCACATTCAGAGTCAAACGTTTATTCGACAGTCATGAAACAGTTCATAAATTCTTTGCTAACATTCGGCAAGTCAACGCACGTGCCCCCTTCCAGAGCTCGACAGACAAGGTCGTATTTGTTTCCGTTTCGTACTCGGTAGCGGCTGCTTTAGTTTCGATGTAAGTAGAGGTAGTATATTTACTACCTTCAAATTAAGTAAAGACGTTTTAAGTAATTGGTCCGTATGCTTTCGAAAAAAATTCGGTGTTTTATTTTTACCTCTTTTCCGTTTTCTCGCCTCATTCTCCCAATTTCTTCGGCATTCGATTTGACATTAATTTTTTCCGCCCTTTGCCGCCTCTAAAATTTTGTCGCCCTAGGCGGCAGCCCACTCTTGCCGGATGGTATTGAAAACCCTGAAGAGAAGAATATGTGGGGAATGTTCCGATTTCTCCACTTGGCAGTCCATATTCTAGCGTTGACAGCTTTACTCATTATTTCCAAATGACAAAATGACGATATGTAAACTCAAATAGTGACAGTGGACTACAAATAAAAAATGACAATCGATAAGTGTACCCGCAGCAACCGGAATACCAACATGCAAAACAAAACTGCTACGAACTTATTCACCAACCTAACAGTTTCACAGAATAAATATAAACAATCGGAACAGAAGACTAAAGAAGTAATTGCATCACAGATGCGGAATTAATAATAATAATAATAATAGTAACAATAGCGATAGTAATAATAATAATAATAATTATTATTATTATTAGTGCTATGAATACTATGCGGACATTACTCGTACATCGTGGTAATTTTAGGTGGGCGGTGTTTTGAACTATGGTTACGTGAGAGACCCGTTGATGTCGGGCCTGAACTATCACTGCCAACCGCAGCAGACAATTGCGCTGTAGCCACCACCACATCCTTTGTATAATCTAGTTTACTTTGTGTTGTGAATTGCTTGCCTTTTTTCATGAGTAAATGAGTGGAGAGACTAATACTTGTGCATAAAGGGATTCGAATGCGACTCTCGCCACAACAAAAGGAATTAGCGATCCCTAGGAAGTTTGTGTCAGTTGTGCTTTCGTGGAAGCACAGAACGCGGATGTAGGGTGGCAGCCCTTCGAGGAAGGCGGGGCTTTTCTCCTCTCCCGCACCGCCCCTCGTCCCTCGGGCAGCCCGAGCTCTCGCTTGTTTACGCTCGCGGCCGATAGCCACGACATACTGTCTCCGTTGATGCAATTATCTGTTTGTTCTCCGGTTCCGATTGTTTACGTTTATTCTGTGAAACTGCATATTTAGTTTATACGTTTGCTGCTTTCAAATAAACGAAGCGAAAGCGGATAGCCAGTACAACATTACTATAAACTCCGGACAGTCCTTTTACATGTCAGGAACGTGTTGGCCCATATAACAGTTTCACACATACTGCAGTACAAAAACTGGCATAACGAGAGCCTGAACACGGACCCTTGGTTCGGTAGACTAACGCTCTACCTACTTCCCCAGTAGAGCCGTACCAGACAGACGCTCACAGTTCTGTTTTTACTGTGCTCTGTGAGTCTGCTGTTACGTATTACTTACTCTTTACGCACGTTCTAAAAATGGTTCAAATGGCTCAAATGGCTCTGAGCACTATGGGACTCAACTTCTGAGGTCATTAGTCCCCTAGAACTTAGAACTAATTAAACCTAACTAACATAAGGACATCGCACACATCCATGCCCGATGCAGGATTCGAACCTGCGACCGTAGCGGTCTCGCGGTTCCAGACTGCAGCGCCTAGAACCGCACGGCCACTTCGGCCGGCACTAAAAATGGTTCAAATGGCTCTGAGCACTATGGGACTTAACTTCTGAGGTCATCAGTCCCCTAGAACTTAGAACTAATTAAACCTAACTAACCTAAGGACATCACACACATCCATGCCCGAGGCAGGATCCGAACCTGCGACCGTAGCGGTCGCGCGGTTCCAGACTGTAGCGCCTAGACCCGCTCGGCCACCTCGGCCGGCTACGCCCGTTCTCCTGGACGATAGCATATAGCACAAACTATCTACATCTACATTTTTACTCCGCAAGCCACCCAACGGTGTGTGGCGGAGGGCACTTTACGTGCCATTGTCAGTACCTCCCTTTCCTGTTCCAGTCGCGTATAGTTCGCGGGAAGAACGACTGTCTGAAAGCCTCTGTGCGCGCTCGAATCTCTATAATTTTACATTCGTGATCTCCTCGGGAGGTATAAGTAGGGGGAAGCAATATATTCGATACCTCATCCAGAAACGCACCCTCTCGAAACCTGGAGAGCAAGCTACACCGCGATGCAGAGCGCCTCTCTTGCAGAGTCTGCCACTTGAGTTTATTAAACATCTCCGTAACGCTATCACGGTTACCAAATAACCCTGTGACGAAACGCGCCGCTCTTCTTTGGATCTTCTCTATCTCCTCCGTCAAACCGACCTGGTACGGATCCCACACTGATGAGCAATACTCAAGTATAGGTCGAACGAGTGTTTTGTAAGCCACCTCCTTTGTTAATGGACTACATTTTCTAAGCACTCTCCCAATGAATCTCAACCTGGTACCCGCCTTACCAACAATTAATTTTATATGATCATTTCACTTCAAATCGTTCCGTACGCATACTCCCAGATATTTTACAGAAGTAACTGCTACCAGTGTTTGTTCCGCTATCATATAATCATACAATAAAGGATCCTTCTTTCTATGTATTCGCAATACATTACATTTATCTATGTTAAGGGACAGTTGCCACTCCCTGCACCAAGTGCCTATCCGCTGCAGATCTTCCTGCATTTCGCTACAATTTTCTAATGCCGCAACTTCTCTGTATACTACAGCATCATCCGCGAAAAGAGTTTTGGTTAATACTCTGTCGATGTAAACGTTTGGTACCGATCTGACTAACCGAGGTCTGGAGCCTGGTGCCTTAGAACCTGTTCACTCTCGACTCATTTCACTTGTACAAACAGAGATGTACGGTGGGTACCGACCTGGGCGCGGAACTCCCTGGGCGAGCGCGCGTCGCCGTGCCCCCAGTAGCGGTGCAGCAGCCACAGCAGGAAGATGAGCGGCCGCGGGTCTGCGCTTCGAGTACCGCCCACGCCGGCTCCGGCGCTCGACGCGTTGCCCATGGCGGACCACCTGTCCACTTACCGGAGCGCAGCTCAGCACTTCACTTGTCGCACTGCGCGACCGCGCTCTCCGGCCGAGTGAGGCATCAGCGACGCCGTCTGGTGACACTTTACTGCGGCGCGCCTGTTAACCACACCGATCACAGTCGCCCCAGCAGGCACTTAAACGTCACTCCCAACGTGCACGTGGAGTATTACGGACGCTTCACGAAGTTGTCTGCCTGTACTGAGTGCAGAACACGGCACTAACATCAGTCACGTTTGAGAGGTGTGTTTAGCTTTCGTAGTTACACTGCCACATAACCACCGGCTCATTCACACGAGTTTTGCTATCTGCGCAACCAATTATCATACACCACTGTCAAAGCACGACGGATGCACACAGTGTGGAACTGTCAGCGTCCATCATCCTGCGCAGCCAGGTGTCCTAGTCTAGACGCAGAGCAGACCTTTGAGACAGCGGATATATTACAAAACTGGGGTCATATTGTACCTGTCTCCGAGAATCACTTGCTATTTCGTCATGTAGCTGATTCAGCCCACTTCCCTTTCTCCTCTCACTCACGTTTGTAGACCATCACACGACGCTAATCTTACAGCCGCGTGTATTTTACAAAAGACAAATGTGTGATAATTAAGGGGTGTCTTTATCGCAAGATTCTCGGCCAATCATACCTAAAGTAGATCGACGCAGTTAGGGTCGAATACAGCACTGTTAGGCAGTTTCACAACTACGAGCAGAGAAATGATGGGTAAGTTATTAACGCACTGAAAATAATCGCAGCATTAGCGGCACGAACGAAATTGTGTTTTGCTAATAAAATGGTGCGTCGTATTCTTGACTGTAGCGTCGCTTCTACCACGTGGTGTGTGGTGAATTCTGAGCTAACTAGGCTCACAATGTCAACGCGTCGATTTTCTGAAAAAAAAAAAAAAGCTTGAGCTCGAATTCCGCGAAAATCACTCCATCAAGCGCGACGTTATTGTTATTATTTCTTTTTGTGGTGCCGCAGGATGTTGGAGCACTTCCTGCCGCATTAAGTGTAACTGGGATACTATGTATACCGCTACTGACTGTTGTATAGGCAATCACTTGCGTATTTATTCTGCCCACGTGCTGGCTGAATGACAGAACAGAGTAATCCAGAGTAAAACTGGTAACGTATCGATGACAACGCTCAACTGTGCACTTGACTCGTGAAGCTCGTTAGACACTCCTTGTACAGCACATATCTTAACGCGTCGATTTACGAAACACGCAAAATACATATACTGGTAGTGAAAGTTCGGCTGTATTGAGTCACGTAAGTAGGAATTTAACTAAGTGATAGTGTAGAATGGCAAAGTACTTCCGCCCGCGTCGAGGGTCATGTGGTACAGGACATGGCACCAGTGATTTTTAAACCGGCAATACTGCATGTTCCACCTGCGACGTGTGTAATGTACTTGTAGTGGGTTAGACGTCCTGGGCGACAATGTCGACGTGTCCTCTTGATCGCTGATGGCCAGGCGAGGGACGCGTGAAGCACTGGCAGTGTCTGCTGGCGCCGGTGTAGGTGTGAGCTCCGTGTCGCGGGCCGGCTAGCGTGGGCTAGCTGGAGAGCGCTACAGGCTCCCGCCGTGGTGCGTGCTGACGCGGGCAGCCGCCGCGGCCTACTGGCTGCTCCCGCCGCCCGCCGCTTGCCGCTCGTAAACCGGCCCGCGCTGCCGGCCAGTGTCGGCGCTGCCGGGAACTGCCCGCCACTCGTCTGGAGAGGCGTAGCGTAGCGCAGCAGGTGCAGCGGCCACGAGTGCCGAGTTCTCCGCCCCGCTGCTCTCTCAATTAGCGGCTACACGCTCATCTGCATCTGGCCGAGCCACGGAAGCGGACCAACTCTAGGGCACACAGTGGGAACAGGCTGCAAGCTGTCGTAGTCCATACCAGGCAGAGCGGGACTGAGACAAAACTGACCTGGTTGCGTGCAACGCAGGATGTTTGTAAATAAGTTATACGAAAGTAACCTTTAATCGTGAAAAACGTACATAACTTACAGAAACTTCTGATACATTTACGCCCATTGACGAAAGGAAAACGCAACACCAAAAATTAATCTACTGGCCCGTAAAATTTCAACACCACGAAGATGACGTGCTACAGACGCGAAATTTAACCGACAGGAAGAAGATGCTGTGATATGCAAATGATCAGCTTTTCAGAGCATTCACACAAGGTTGGCGCCGGTGGCGACAGCTACAACGTGCTGACATTAGGGAAGTTTCCAACCGATTTCTCATAGACAAAGAGCAGTTGACTGGCGTTGCCTGGTGAAGCGTTGTTGTGATGCCTCCTGTAACGAGGGGAGATGCGTACCATCACGTTTCCGACTTTGATACAGATCAGATTGTAGCCTATCGCGATTGCGGTTTATCATATCGCGACATTGCTGCTCGCTTTGGTCGAGATCCAATGACTGTTAGCAGAATATGGAATCGGTGGGTTCAGGAGGGTAATACGGAACGCCGTGCTGGTTCCCAACGGCCTCGTATCACTAGCAGTCGAGATGACAGGCATCTTATTCGCATGGGTGTAACGGATCGTGCAGCCACGTCTCGATCCCTGAGTCAACAGTTGGGGACGTTTGGAAGACAACAACCATCTGCACGAACAGTTCGACGACGTTTGCAGCAGCATGGACTATCAGCTCGGAGACCATGGCTGCTGTTACCCTTGACGCTGCATCACAGACAGGAGCGCCTGCGATGGTGTACTCAACGACGAACCTGGGTGCAAGAATGGCAAACCGTCATTTTTTCGGGTGAATCCAGGTTCTGTTCACAGCATCCGTGTTTGGTGACATCGCGGTGAACGCACATTGGAAGCGTGTATTCGTCATCGCCATACTGGTGTATCACCCGGCGTGATGGTATGGGGTGCCAATGGTTACACGTCTCGATCACGTCTTCTTCGCATTGACGGCACTTTGAGCAGTGGACGTTACATTTCAGATGTGTTACGACCCGTGATTCTACCCTTCACTCGATCCCTGCGAAATCCTACATTTCAGCAGGATAATGCAGGACTCCATGTTGCAGGACCCGTACGGGCATTATGAGTACAGAAAATGTTCGACTGATTCCCTGGCCAGCACATTCCCCAGATCTCTCACCAACTGAAAGCGTCTGGTCAATGGTGGCCGAGCAACTTGCTCGTCACAATACGCCAGTTACAACTCTTGATGTACTGTGGTATCGTCTTGAAGCTGCATTGGCATCTGTACCTGTACACGCCATCCAAGCTGTGTTTGACTCAATGCCCAGGCGTATCAAGGCCGTTATTACTGCCAGAGGTGGTTGTTATGGGTACTGATTTCTCAGGATCTGTGCATCCAAATTGCGTGAAAATGTAATCACATGTCAGTTATAGCATAATATATTTGTCCAATGAATACCCATTTATCATCTGCATTTCTTCCTGGTGTAGCAATTTTAATGGCCAATAGTGTAATTAATGTAGAGTAATGAAATTTCGGGAATGCATTTGTCTAAATAACATATTTAAGTCATTAACATAACGAGATGACAGGTTAATGCAAGCGCGAGATAAGCCATTGAAAATGTGAAAAGCTGCTACTTATGAATCACTGTAACTTCCGGGTGCAGAATGCGAGCATGCAAACCTGCATGCTTTGTGTTGCGCAGGTGCAGGTTTTCAGTTTGTGGGATGGAGTGCCATGCATCTTGCACTAGGTCAATATAACGGCGGTTAATGCTGTGTGAGGATGACGCTAGAGTTGTCGTCCGATTATGTCCCACATGGACTCGACAGGAAATGGATTTGGTGGTCGAGCAGGCCAAGGCAACTTGTTGACCCTCTGGAGAGCACTTTTCAACTTCGGTATGGTGGGTGAGCGGTATCCTGTTGGGAAACACCCCTTGGAATGCTGTTCGTTAATGGCAGCACGACACATCGAATCACCAGACTGACGTACAGTTTTGCAATCAAAGTGCATGGGATACAGTCGAGAGTGCTCCTGTTGTAATATGAAATCGCGGCCCACACGATATCTCCTGGTGTAGGTCTTGTGTGTCTATTACGCACATACACTCCTGGAAATGGAAAAAAGAACACATTGACACCGGTGTGTCAGACCCACCATACTTGCTCCGGACACTGCGAGAGGGCTGTACAAGCAATGATCACACGCACGGCACAGCGGACACACCAGGGACCGCGGTGTTGGCCGTCGAATGGCGCTAGCTGCGCAGCATTTGTGCACCGCCGCCGTCAGTGTCAGCCAGTTTGCCATTGCATACGGAGCTCCATCGCAGTCTTTAACACTGGTAGCATGCCGCGACAGCGTGGACGTGAACCGTATGTGCAGTTGACGGACTTTGAGCGAGGGCGTATAGTGGGCATGCGGGAGGCCGGGTGGACGTACCGCCGAATTGCTCAACACGTGGGGCGTGAGGTCTCCACAGTACATTGATGTTGTCGCCAGTGGTCGGCGGAAGGTGCACGTGCCCGTCGACATGGGACCGGACCGCAGCGACGCACGGATGCACGCCAAGACCGTAGGATCCTACGCAGTGCCGTAGGGGACCACACCGCCACTTCCCAGCAAATTAGGGACACTGTTGCTCCTGGGGTATCGGCGAGGACCATTCGCAACCGTCTCCATGGAGCTGGGCTACGGTCCCGCACACCGGTAGGCCGTCTTCCGCTCACGCCCCAACATCGTGCAGCCCGCCTCCAGTGGTGTCGCGACAGGCGTGAATGGAGGGACGAATGGAGACGTGTCGTCTTCAGCGATGAGAGTCGCTTCTGCCTTGGTGCCAATGATGGTCGTATGCGTGTTTGGCGCCGTGCAGTTGAGCGCCACAATCAGGACTGCATACGACCGAGGCACACAGGGCCAACACCCGGCATCATGGTGTGGGGAGCGATCTCTTACACTGGCCGTACACCACTGGTGATCGTCGAGGGGACACTGAATAGTGCACGGTACATCTAAACCGTCATCGAACCCTTCGTTCTACCATTCCTAGACCGGCAAGGGAACTTGCTGTTCCAACAGGACAATGCATGTCCGCATGTATCCCGTGCCACCCAACGTGCTCTAGAAGGTGTAAGTCAACTACCCTGGCCAGCAAGATCTCCGGATCTGTCCCCCATTGAGCATGTTTGGGACTGGATGAAGCGTCGTCTCACGCGGTCTGCACGTCCAGCACGAACGCTGGTCCAACTGAGGCGCCAGGTGGAAATGGCATGGCAAGCCGTTCCACAGCACTACATCCAGCATCTCTACGATCGTCTCCATGGGAGAATAGCAGCCTGCATTGCTGCGAAAGGTGGATATACACTGTACTAGTGCCGACATTGTGCATGCTCTGTTGCCTGTGTCTATGTGCCTGTGGTTCTGTCAGTGTGATCATGTGATGTATCTGACCCCAGGAATGTGTCAATAAAGTTTCCCCTTCCTGGGACAATGAATTCACGGTGTTCTTATTTCAATTTCCAGGAGTGTATAATGGCGTTAGACCCTTAACTGACTTCCTTCTAACCAACACAAGCCGATCACTTTGATAGAAATAGAACCAGTGTTCATCAGAAAAAAAAAAACAGGCCTCCACCCTACCTTTCAACGAGCTCTCGTTTGACATCACTCAAAAAAGTCGTAAATGGCGGATGTTTCGGGGTTAGTGGAATGCACGCTACGGGACGTCTTGCTCTGGGCTTCCCGTGAAATAACCGATTTTTAACTGTTCGTTGTGCCACTGTGGTGCCAACTGCTGCTCACATTGTGCTGCCATACGCCGAACACGATGGTCTACCGTCTCGGTAGTGCCACGTCGCCGTCTGGAGCCCTGCCTTCTTTCGATGCTCACGACCTTTACAGCGTATACTTAAAGCAAACCTGATATGCATCGCTGGCGCGAAATTTGAACAGGCATTAACATTCAGATGTAGAGAAACGCCTACCAACTCTCGTTTTTGGTGTTCAGATTTCTTTTTTTTCCGTCAGTGTGTATTTAATGTGTCTACCTTTTGTAACACGACAAATGCCCTACCTTTAACCAGTTTCCTGCCAAATCCTATGATGTAAGGTGGCAACTGTTTGTGTTGTCCGTTGTCGCAGCTCGTAGACGTTTCCCGGAAGCGGAGGAACAAGCACTCTGTCTTTAGTGTAACCCCATAGACAGAAGTCATTTGGGATTATCGTGGTGGCCAGTATATTGTTCCACAAGTCTGCACATTTCTACGGAGTTAGGCGACAGCTTCACGATAATAATGTGGTGGCGCGCCATCTTGCTGGAAAATAAATTCTTCGTCCCTATCCAGTTCTCCCTGAGGCATTAGATAATGCTCAAGCATTTCCAGGTACCATAGGCCAGATACAGTTCGTAGAAACGACTGTAAATATTGTTACTGCTAAAAGCAAAAAGAAAAAAAGTACCTTTTGCGAGTCCCGTACGCGTTCGATTACGTGATGTGGTTTCTGTTCACCCTATACACGAATATTATGCTGATTCACTTTACCCCAGGTATGAAAGGTGGCTTCGTCACTCATCACAATTTTATTAAAAACATTATCTTTAGTTTGCATTTTCCGAAACATTTCTACACAAAACTCAGATCGTTCTTCTCCGCAACAGTTCCAATTCGTAGGGTTTGAATGGCATGCGTTTCCGTAATACCTTCCTCACTGTAGCACTAGGCATATTCAATTCTAAGCAGGCACGTCACGTTGATTTACCTGAAGCACGTGTGTAGGACTGCCGAACATGGTCAATTGTTGGGTCAGGGACTGCTGACCGACCCTGACCCGGCGTCCTATGTAATACACAGCCAGTTTCGGTGGAACGGTAGTACCAATTACTGGCAGTTTGTCTCTGAGATAGTGGCTCGCGAAATTTAGTCTCTAATTGTCTGTGAACTGTAATAGCAGTTTGGATCCGTGAAACCATAAACAAGACTGCGTATGCTCTGCACCGTTAAACGACTCCAAGATAACTCTTGGAGTAACTCTGTCGTGCATGACAACTAGCCGGAACGCCAGGAACTAACAGTGTCAGGAGGGAGTAAAACTTGGATGTATACTGCATTCACCGCTGTATTTATGTAAATTATTTATCCTTTTCATAGTAAAATGTTACTTTTGTATAACTAATTTACAAACATCCAGTATATCCAATCAATAATTCACAAGTGAATATGAGCAGTGCGGGACGAAAATAAACTTCACAAACACTGAATACTTGGTTGACCGAGCTAAATGAGTGTGATGCCTTTGGTGATGGATCTGTAGTAAAGAATACTCGACTATATAAATATTTAGGAACAATCATTTCGGACATGGGTGGAAGCAACGAGAAAATACAGGTTAGAATAAGGAAGGAGTAATCGGCAATTAAGTACCTACACTCCACTAGTCCGAATAAAAATACGTTAAAAAGTTTGAGAAAGATAATATTCAAAACTGTAGTTGAGAGCATTGCTCTCTATGGTGCTGGATTATCGGAAGCCTCCAGGGTAAAGGAGAAGAAATTAAAGGCAGTACAAATGGAGTTTTAGAGAAGAAGTTGTGAAGTAACACGAGATAACTGTGGACAATAAGTGTGATCTGAACGTCAAAAGGAGGCATTAAAGACTAATAATTGGAAGCACCTAACGTATGCGAATGCACGCGAAATCTTGTGGCTATTTCTACGTTTGTCGGCGCATCAAA
Source organism: Schistocerca serialis cubense (assembly GCF_023864345.2). Lineage (NCBI taxonomy): Eukaryota > Metazoa > Arthropoda > Insecta > Orthoptera > Acrididae > Schistocerca > Schistocerca serialis. The sequence continues at coordinate 856,871,622 of NC_064639.1, read as the reverse complement.
GGAAACGGTATATGGATGTAAGCAAAAGAGGAGTTCAGATTCGTTAACTGAAGTAAACCGGAGTGAAACGTGCATTTAAAGAAACTTGTGTGAGCAGTTCGGATCCTCATCGTAGATTTTTCGTTAAAAGGCAGAATAAAATCATGACAAGTGTTTCGTTTTAGTAAGACTTAATAATCACTCTGTTTAAGACAATGGTTACAAAGAGTAGCGTAATTATGTGAAACGAAGATCGCTCTGTTGCTTCCACGAGACACAGGAATCACTAGATACAGACGCCCAGATGGTCACCGCATTCCTTGACTTGCGAAAAGAATTCGATACAGTTTCACACGGCCGCCTAACGATCAAAGTACGAGCATATGGAATATCATACCAACTGTGTGAGTGGACAGAAAAGTTCCTAGCAAACAGCACACAGCGTATTATTCTGAACGGAGAGAAGTCTTCAGACCTAAAAGTAATTTTTGGCGTACCCCAGGGGAGAGTTATATATATATATATATATATATATATATATATATATATATATATATATATATATATATATGACCTAATAGATAACGTAGGAAGTTTCATGAGGCTTTTGAGGATGATTAGAGAGAAGTCGTGACGCAAGAAAGTTGAAGCAAAATGCAGGAAGATCTGCAGGGGATCGACGTTCGGTGCAGCAAGTGGCAATTGACCCTCAACATAAACAAATGTAACGTATTGTGAATACATAGGCTGGAAGACCCTTTACTGTATGATTACAAAATTGCAGAGCAACCACTGGAAGTAATCACTTCCATCAGTTATCTAAGTGTATGCGTACGGAGCGATCTGAAGTGGAACTACCATATAAAATTAATCGCGAGTAAGTCTGATGCCAGAACGAGATTCACTGGAGGAATCCTCAGGAAATGTGGTCTATTATCAACGTGAATATTGCTCGCCAGTCTGGTTTCCGTACGAGATAGGATTGATAGAGGAAATATAGAGAAGATCGAAAGAAGAGCAGCACGTTTTGTTACAGGTTCATTTAGTAAGAGGGAAAGCGTCACGGAGATGCTCAGTCAGTTCCAGTGGTGGACGTTGCAAGAGGGGCGTTCTGCCTCACGTTATGATCTACTGTTAAATTTCCGAGAGCATGCATTCCTAGAAGAATAAACCAACATATTGCTTCCTCATGTGGATCTCTCGCGAAAAGCCCATGAACACGGAATTTGAGAGATTCCAGCCCACGAGAGGCTTACCAGCAATCGTTTTCCCGCGAACAAAATGTGACTGGAACAGGAAAATGGGTGGGGTGACACTGATACACAAAATATCCTCCGCCACACACCGTAAGATGGTTTGTGCAGTATAGACGTACATCGTACATGTCTGGATTGTCATTGCTGCTGTACTCCGTTTATTCATTTCGTCTTCGACTCTGCCGTAGCTTTCAGCACATGAATTTTAGGCTTTATGGATTTCTCTTGACGCGAGATTTTCTATCAGTTGCGTTTTCCACTTCTCCGAGAATGTTTACGTGCAATGTTCTCATTAATTTTTTTAATTTTCAGTTACACTACGGCGAATATTTTTACTGTCTCAATTTGGAACCTAGTAGAGCTACCCTAGATCTTTACAGTGACTTCCCAAAGTTAATTCGTAATCATGCGCATGTGCCATCACTCGTACGATGATGTCACACGCAGAACAAATACTGCGCGATCAGCAGGTACAGACATGATTTATCTCTGTGAGCTCAACCGTTGTTTACGTAATCTTAGTCTCTTAGTTATTAGTGATTAAAAACTAACGATATTTTGTCACACAAGAAAGTTCGACGGACGAGCAAGTAAACGTTTCTACGTCAGTATGTCCGGATGAAATATATGGACGTTGCGAGCACGGTTGTGCCTTTAGAAACACGCAACAGAGAGGTGAGGTCCACAGGATTCTCACTGGCAACTAAAAACAACAGGAGGGAGACCGCGAGACAAGAGCACAGAGCGAAAAACGCAGAAGTGAAAGAGTTCACGGGACGCTGCGCTTCTTGATGGCAGGCTGGAAGAAAGGAAATGGAAGGCCACAGAATGCGTTTCGCGCTATGCCGCCTTTCAACATGATGACAGCCCCTGATCTACGATATTTCCGAATCGGCGCAAAAACTTGATAGTGGCACCGCTTGGCGCACCGCCTCCCTTCCTCGAGTGTTTGAGATATGAAGTCAAAACTTAAAAAAATATTTTTCAAAAATATGTTCACTTTGTAGCGCACATCTTTCTGAAGAGTTTGGCACAGAAAACATTTATGTTCAAGAGAATGTAAGACATGTTATTCGATCTTAAGTGCACCAAAGTGCAGTGCCATGCCTCTTCAAAAAGCGTTCTTATATCGCACGTCACTATATTTCGCTCCGTGGAATTCAAACGCATATACACACATCAAAGAAAGTTTTGCGTCTCCCCGGTTCTCAGAACTCATGAAGATAGACTTTGACTGTGGATATTGTATCACAGACACAGTCTCTTTGACTGTTCAGATGTGCCACTAAACCCAAACATGTAAACAACCGTGCATGAGCATCGCCTATTAGACGGAGAGGGTCTGACAGCCGATCAGTTCCAGTCATTCCACCAGCAGGGAGGTACACGACTCGTGTTGTGTATAGGTCAACCATGCCTAGATGGTCAATATCACGCTGTTCGGCTGGTTCCGGCGGAGGTTCAAGTCCCCCCTCGGGCATGGGTGTGTGTGTTTGTCCTTAGAATAATTTAAGTTAAGTAGTGTGTAAGCTTAGGGGCTGATGACCTTAGCGTTTAAGTCCCATAAGACTTCACACACATTTGAACATTTCTGAATCAATATCGCGGTTCGATCGCGTCCGCAGGGAAGGGATCTCAACAGGGGAAGTGCCCACGAGCCTCAGAGTGACCCAAAGCGATGTTGTTCGGACGTGCAGGAGAGACAAGAAATGTCGATAACATGCCTCACTCAGGCCGCCCAAGGGCTACTACTGCAGTGAATGACCGCTACCTGCGGATTATTGCTAGGAGGAACCCTGCAGCAACGCCACCATGTTGAATAATGCTTTTCGTGCAGCCGCAGGATGTCGCGTTACGACTCAAACTGTGCGCAATTGGCTGCATGATGCGCAACTTCACTCCCGACGTCCATGGCGAGGTCCATCTTTGCAACCACAACGCCATGCAGCGCGCTACTATTGAGCCCAACAACATGCCGATTGGACCGCTCAGGATTGGCATCAAGTTCTCTTCACCGATGAATGTCGCGTATGCCTTCAACCAGAGAATCGTCGGAGACGTGTTTAGAAGGAACCCAGTCAGGTTGAACACCTTAGACACACTGTCCAGCGAGTGCAGCGAGGTGGAGGTCCCCTTCTGCTTTGGGGTGGCACTATTTGCGGCCGGCGTACGCTGCCGGTGGTCATGGATTCGAGGCATTCGTCTTCATGGACGACAATTCGCGCCCCCATCGTGCACATCTTGTGAATGACTTCCTTCAGGGTAACGACATTGCTCGACTAGAGTGGCCAGCATGTTCTCCAGAGATGAACACTATCGAACATGCCTGGCATAGATTGAAATGTCTGTTTATGGACGACGTGTCTCACCAACCACTCTGAGGGATCTACGCCGAATCGCCGTTGAGGAGTGGAACAATCTGGACCAACAGTGCCTTGATGAACTTGTGGATAGTGTGCCACGCCGAATACAGGCATACATCAATGCAAGAGGACGTGCTACTTGGTGCAAGAGGACGTGGCACTGGGTATTAGAGGTACCGGTGTGTACAGCAGTCTGGACCATCACCTCTGAAGGTCTCGCTGTACGGTGGTACAACATGCAATGTGTGGTTTTCATGAGCAATAAAAAGGGCGGAAATGATGTTTACGTCGATCTCTACTCCAATTTTCTGTACAGGTTCCGGAACTCTCGGGAACCGAAGTGATGCAAAACTTTTTTTGAATTGTCTATTTTGTAATGGAATCTATCAAACGTATATTCATGACATTTGAAATTAAAATGTCCTGTGGTTCCTCTACTGCTCCCAGTCGGCCGGTATGGCATCCTACACCCCCCCCCCCTCCCTCGTCCCAGAAACAAATACTCTCAATTAATACTCGGGTGGTATTATTTGTGACCGGGAGAACAAGAACTCTTCAGAAAATTTGCTCTCTTTATTGCCTATTAGCTTCTTCTTTTGTGTGACATAAAATGAAATATAGGAAACGTAAAACCATTAAAGACAAGAAAGACAGTGCACGTTTCTTCAATTCTTGGGTCCCAGCATTTTTTTCTCTCTAATCTTGCTACAGCCTTACACGTCGTGCTTTTCGTTCCGCGAAAGAATCTGTTATCTTAAAATTCGTCAAGCGCTCTGCTAAACGAAAAATCGTAATGTCGTTGTCTAATACTGAAAAAGCTGTTAATACGTTAATACGAATAGTACCCAAGACTAATGTGGTTTCTCGATTGGATTAAGTGTATTTTGTCACTGTCTGCTAGATAAAAGAGACCTTTCTAATATTGCAGCAATTGCGACATACGCCACATAAGCGAGACTGTTTTGGTACAGATTGTCATGTTTATGTACTCTTTTACATAAATAACACAACAGAACATCATTCACGAAATATCGATAGCAAACGCCCATTAGGCTTACTAAAAGCAAAATGTTTAGTGTTAGGTAATAGTTTCACATTTCATTCTCAAGCATGAAATCGAAAGTACGAAATGCTTATATAAATTTGGAATTGTCATATTCTTCCATACAATTTGTGTGGTGTCTCAGTTTCTTCTCGTTCTAACAGTGCAGAAATGTGTCCAAAACTGTTCAAAAACCAACTGGGATGCGTGTCAAAATATATGAATAATCGAGGCGCTTTTTGAAGCAAGGTTCTTTTCTTCAAGACTATAAATTTGGCGCCCCCTGAAATTACCGCCCGGTAGGGCAGATACCCCGTTTTCCTGCCCCCCCTTCCTTCCCCCCACCCCTTCTCCGTAGATCCGGGCCTGCTTCATGACGTAGGAATTCTACAATGTTAATTTATACCGTGAATCAGCATTTGTCGATAGGCACTTGTTTCTTCTTTCTAGGTGCTTCGAAGACTGCATATGTTACCGTTTAAGGTCATTCTGCGTTACTGACACCGCAACTGTAGCTGCTTCCAAATTTTGTTTGGTGTCTGTGTAATTACTTTCCAATTACACAATTACAACTCGGCATGCGGGGGCATTCTGAAAAAAAAGAAAGGTCATCAAAAGTTTCTATGCTGAAGCTTGCGATACAAGTAGAGCTCAGAAAGTATTCTCACATTTATATACAGGATCATGTAAGTTCCACAGATCAGCTTGCAGATGTTGTTCAGCGAGGTTTTCTGAGAGGTTTGTTAACGGAAAACATGGTGTCCAACGGCTTGACACAGAGTAATTACCTTACTTTCTATATATTACCTCCACCTCCCTTTGCATTTATCTGTTCGGAATACACTTCGTTCTGAAAACAAAATAAATAGCTAAAAAGAAGTTCTGCACTATCTGCATATTTGCGAACGAGTGTGGGCTTAGATTCATGGGGAGCCAAATGGAACTAAGAAAATAAATATGGCATAAAAATAACATTATAGCCAAAATATAGGCATTCTATTCTAAAGTGCATCATTGGCATCCACAATGCACAATCCTAGGCCCACTGCTGTTTCTCATTTATGAGAAGACCTTCCGTCTAATATCCAACAAGCAGAATTACTTCTTTATGGGGATGAAGGTAGTATTGTAATCAGTTCAAACGTAATACAGCGACATTAGAACTGATAAAAATGTTCTTAAAATTATTACTGTGTGGTTTCCTGTGAATTATCTCACTCTCAATTGCCAAAAGACGCAACGAATGTGATTCTGTGCCTCTGGAAGCACTATACCAATGATAACTGTAACACATGGTGAGGGAATAATACCTGGGGTGGAATTTTTTTTTAAAAAAGTAGATGTTCTTATTGATGAGAATTTAAACTGAGAAAAATGCATTTTGGAACTCTTAAAACAGCTTAGTTTAGCCATAATTGCACTTCGAATCATCACTAATCTTGGGGAGAGATAAAGAAGTACGTTTACATATCTTGCATATTTTCATTCAGCAATGACATGTCGAGTTATGTTCTGAGGTAAGTCATATTCAAGAAAGAAAGTGTTCATTGCTCAAAAACGCTCAGTAAGAATAGCATGTGGTGCTCACCGACTATCATCCTGCAGATATCTGTCTAAGGAGGTAGGCACTCTGACCACTGCTTTACACTACATTTATCCTCACACGAAGTTTGTTGCAAATAACCCATGTAATTCAAAAGGAACAATGATGTGCATAATTACAACACTGGAACAAAAAAAGGACGTACATTATTCAACATTAAGGTTGTCTTTACCACAAAAGAGTTTGCAAGATGCTGCCACCAAACTTTTTGATAACCTACCCAACGATATAAAAGGTCTGACAGACAGCAAAGTTAAATTTAAAAACGAACTGATACAGTTTCTCCTGGCACCTCAATTTATCTGCAGAAGAGGTTCTGCTCTTGTAATGTGTAGAAGGCGATGGGGGGGAATTACTGTCTCAGATGAGTATTTATTTTTTTTAAAAATAAACAATATTGTAAATGGTCAGCATATAGTCATATCGGTCCGTGCACTCTGTGTGCTGTACCAATACGTTCCATAATGGTGTGTGCAAAAATACGGTTTTTCGAGGATTCATATCTCAGGTTCTGTTGATCTCAGAGATAAGGGATCAAGGGTTTTGGATAGCCCTTGGCCTAGCGGCCATTTGTATACTTATTGGAAAAACGGGCATGCTGTAGCTATTCTACAGTACGGAATCAAAATTTGAACATTACACATTTGCTGCAACCCAGGCCAATTGACCAAATTGATTGGTTCTCTTGCATTAGGTGTCTTCTTGAGTGGGCGTTGTGTGGCTTATAAAAGCACCGTTTGTTCGTCTGCGCCTCCTGAAGAAACAGCAAAAACCACTTTTTAACCTTTTTTCACCGTGCGCCACAATTATCTACATAATTAAACACAGCGTATGGCTCAAATTTTAAATGTACATTCTTTTGATATTTGTCTAGAAATGCAAATTTTCTCTTTTCGCCAATCTTTGTCTATTACCAGAAAAACCCCGAAATGCATGATTTTTGTGTACCTAAAACACCAATTGTGGGGTGGCCACTTCTGTAATTTCTGTTGATGTGAAATCGTCGAAATTTTCACCACACATTCTAAAGACGATGTTCTCGAGGAACCGTGAAACCTTTTTCGATACCGAGTTCCTTGTACTAACCTTATATTATGTGCACTTATTTGTTGTTTATTTGACTCAAAGTATGTAAATGTGTCAACCGTATAAGCAAACTGTCAAAACTTTGGTGACCTGTAGAATTCGTTTTGCATAGTCAGCAAAGGAATGGAGAGGACGAGCGGAAAAATGCTCCTCCGAGAGCACAAAAATGGCGAATATGTTCTTCTTAAAAAGACTCTGACAGAGCCGGCCGAAGTGGCCGAGCGGTTAAAGGCGCTACAGTCTGGAACCGCACGACCGCTACGGTCGCAGGTTCGACTCCTGCCTCGGGCATGGATGTGTGTGTTGTCCCTGGGGTTAGTTAGGTTTAAGTAGTTCTAAGTTCTAGGGGACTTATGACCACAGCAGTTGAGTCCCATAGTGCTCAGAGCCATTTGAACCATTTGAACTCTGACAGAAAAGTGGCGAACCAGTTGCCTCATTCCAATTCCGCCTTCCTCATCAAATATTTTGGCTTGCGAAAACGTTCTCACTTTTTTGTGGTGAAAGGAAGTAGTAAAGAAATATTGTCGGTGGAAGAGAGATGAGACAGTGCCAGTGAGAGAAAAAGAGAGAGGAGACAGTGATGGTGGGAGAAAGAGACTGGCAATGAAAGAGAAAGAGAGATGGATGAATCCAGCAGTAATTGGAGACAAAGCATATTTAAAGTACAACCCGCTGATACTGTCTTCACCGTGCGGGATTAGCCGAGGGGCGCTGCAGTCATGGACTGTGCGGCTGGTCCCGGCGGAGGTTCGAGTCCTCCCTCGGGCATGGGTGTGTGTGTGTGTGTGTTTGACCTTAGGATAATTTAGGTTAAGTAGTGTGGAGGCTTAGGGACTGATGACCTTAGCAGTCAAGTCCCAAAGATTCCACACACATTTGAAAATTTTTTTGACACTGTCTCCTCTCTGACTTACACGTCTCTCTTTGTTTTTCTTTCCCACTGGCACTATATCCATCATACCTCAAAAGCTCAGAATGCTTGGGATCCAACTTCTTTTTGTCCTATATCCATCTGTTTAAAATTTCGCCTCAAAATGCGCCCTTCTCTATGCCTAAGTTTTAAATTCGCTGGCCTGGGAGTGGGTGGAGCTCCAGATCACCCAAAGACTATGTACGGTCTCCTCTCATCTTTGTTTTCCGTTTCCACTGTCTCCTCTCTCTTTTGTTCCCACTCCATTACAGGAAATAGTGACGGTCATTGAGGGAGGCAGTGAAACTGAAAGAGAGATTGAAAGATGTAGTATTAGTGGGAACAAAAGAGAGAGGAGACAGTGGAAATGAAAGAGAGAGAGAGATGAGGCAAGACCATGCATAGTCTTTGATTGATCTCATCCCCAACCCCTTCCCAGACCGGCGAACTATAACACATAGGTATAGGGGAGGACGCATTTTGGGGTGAAATTTTAAACACGTGGGTAGGGGGGAAAATAAATTGGATCCCAAGAATTTTCAGCTGCTGTGGTATGGGGGAGACGGTGGCAGTGGTAAAGAAAGACAAAAGGAGACAGTGTAAGAGAGAGGGGACAATAGCAGTGGCAGTGTGAGGGAAAGGCGGAAGCAGCCAATGTAAATGTGAGAGAAGAAAGAGTCAGCAGAAAATAAAGCTACAAATGCGGACAGTGGAAGCAAAACAGAGTAGTCTGCACGGCTGCCAGTCATCCTTTTAGGAGGGAATTTCGGCTTTTGTCAATTTTCCCCCCTGGCCCCTATACCCACGTGTTAAACAATTTACCCAATTTCCGCTATCCCATATACCCAAGTGGTTAGAGTTTCCCAGTCTAGGGGTCAAACCACGAGCAAATTCTCTCCAATGGCGTGAGTGCAAAGGAGACAATGGTGGTTGAAGATACGGACAGCAGACTGCAAGCAAGAAAGAAAGAGGCAGTGTGAGTGGGAAAGGAAAACAAAGGGGGAAAGACAAAGGCAGTAGACAGAGAGAGAGTGAAAGTTGCAGAGAAGAAGACACTGGTAAGGAAGATCGAGAGAGAAGGATGAAGACAGTGAAAGAGACAGACTGGAGAAAGTGACAATGGGAGAAAAAGAGCGAGACAGACAATAGAGACAGTGATAGGGACAGGGAGATGCTGAATATATAGGCTTATCTGCAAGGAGAGAATAAGTAAAAGGATTTTGTATGTTCTTTGTTAAAAGAGCACGAATATGTTCGCATGTGGAAACTTTTAGTGAGGAAGGGGTAATGAGGATAGGGCAACTGGTTCCCCACTTTTCCGACAGAGGCTTGTAGAGAGGAACATGTTCGCCTCTTTGTGCTCAGACAGGATAATTTTTCCGCTGATTTAACTATAAATGTGTAATATGAATTTAAAATGATTTGTTACACTCCATTAAGATTACTTGTACAAATTGCCGCTTAATGTGAATGTAAAGATACTTATTCCGCACCAGTACGATTAATCGAACAAATGAGCCATGTAACATGAAACAAACTGTCTGTGCTATAGAAACCCAGTTTTGCGTAATTGCGTTAGTCTCCGTGTTTGGACTCCGGAGGTAATCACCAGGATTCTTGCGAAGACGTACTGCAAGTTTCAACTAATCCCAGATATATTCAGCCGAGTTTATTTCGGCATACACCACAAGCGTCGATTGATTACTGCCTCCTGATCCATAGTGTACGGAAAGTGAGTACAATTTTGTATACGGTATCGTCTTGAAAGAAAACTACCTCGCTGACATTTTAGCTGTAGACCACGACAGGTCGGAGGATCCTGTCTCGGTACTGAATAGCCTGAAATAGCAATGAAAGACGTCTGACAAAAAAAAAAAAAATGGTTCAAATGGCTCTGAGCACTATGGGACTTAACATCTGAGGTCATCAGTCCCCTAGAACTTAGAACTACTTAAACCTAACTAACCTAAGGACATCACACACATCCATACCTGAGGCAGGATTCGAACCTGCGACCGTAGCAGTGGCGCAGTTCCGGACTGAAGCGCCTGGAACCGCTTGACCACAGTGGCCGGCACGTCTGACATCCGTACACGATACGATCATTTACATCCCTGGTGCAGACAATCGAAACGACCATACGAGATGTGCTGTAACTGAACTGTGTTTCCGTTGAATATTAGTTTCGCCTTTCTTGCATTCTTTGGTGCTGTGCGTTCCAAACAGTTTTACAAGAAGAAATTTCTTAAGTTTTCAAATTTATCCAGGTTTATATTTTTGATCAGAGCCTGCACTTCTGTTTTTCAATTTTCTTTCACTGCTTTTGTGTAAGTTTTCGACAGCGTTTTTGATTTTATTTCAATTTTCAAAATATTTCTTTCTTCGAATCGAGTGTGCAAACTTTCAATACACACAAGGAAAGGCTCACTCAGCGTCCAATATTTTATTGTTCAAAAATGGTCAAATGTGTGTGAAATCTTACGGGGCTTGACTGCTAAGGTCATCAGTCCCTAAGCTTACACACTACTTAACCTAAATTATCCTAAGGACAAACACACACAACCTTGCCCGAGGAAGGACTCGAACCTCCGCTGGGACGAGCCGCACAGTCCATGACTGCAGCGTCTTAGACGTGCTCGGCTAATCCCGCGCGGCATTTTATTGTTAAAGTACCCATTAATGATGTATTTAGAAGTAATATTAACTCATACGATCCAAAAATGTGGCAACACATTTCAAGGGGCGTCCTGGCCTGTAGATATAAGAGGCAGTCCAGTGAAATCGAGACAGATGGAATTGAATAAGTAAACGGTTTATTATTTCATAAGTAATAGCCATAACTGTTCATACATTTATCCCACTCTTTGAGAAGCCGGTCAGTGCGTTCATGGCAAAATGTTTGCGGCTGCCTACTATAATGGTCGCCCAATCGTTGATATTCCTATATTCGCACTATATCACTCGAATATGCGAAGCTTGTTAGCACTTGATGTAGAGAATTGGGTTGGCGCCATTGTATTGTGGTAGTTGCTGCTGCTGCTGCTGGCTGGTTCACTGCTGTATCTTGATGTTAATGTTGGCTCTATATGTATTCGTCTAGGGGTAAAAAGATGAGGTCCCGTGTTGTTGATGTGCTTGTTGATAAATAATGAACGACAGCATAAGTGAACTTCAACTATTTATTGGCATGGTAGCCATCTTAACTCCGCTGACCACCCAAAGACTTTGTCACAGTACAGAGTAACGCTTCTTTTACATCTTTGTATTGTTTTTCCACATAAGACAATAACATACACACTTTACAAAAGTTCTATCAAGACTGAGCTGACAAGGCTTCTTGCTGCTTGTATTTATAACCTTGTCAAAGAACTACTAAGGAGAGATGTGGTTTATAAATCAGGCATCCATCTGTTATGGTAATTTGCGCAAAAAAGTTATTAATTTTCATAGAGTGACATAATTTAATAGGTCATTAAAATGACAGACAGATTTGTCAACTTGTCAGAACAATTCTTTGTTGCAAAAAGGCCGTTTTTGAAAGGTACATCTATTGAAAAAAAAATGGTTCAAATGGCTCTGAGCACTATGGGACTCAACTTCTGAGGTCATTAGTCCCCTAGAACTTAGAACTAGTTAAACCCAACTATCCTAAGGGCATCACACACATCCATGCCCGAGGCAGGATTCGAACCTGCGACCGTAGCGGTCTCGCGGTTCCAGACTGCAGCGCCTATAACCGCACGGCCACTTCGGCCGGCGTACATTTATTGACTTCTCTCATTTGCATACATAAGTAAGTAACGTGAATTATAAAAAATTACAGTGGTTCTCGTTTAAAATAGATGTGTGTACGTGAATAATGAGTGAAAACAGCCCAAGTGAATAAATAGGTTTCGCTGGGTAATTTTTATTTAAGAAGATCCAAAACACATAATTTGACCAATATTATTCGTATTTCATATTAATTATTTCAGCTGAATATAGTGTTTTTACATAATGACATCTGCTGTATCAGTGTTCAAGTGATGTTAACTTTTGTGTGGGTCAGTTATTAATTACATTTTAATGGGTTGACTGTTTATGTAGACATGTTATGCAATCATTGCTAACATACACAATTACTTTTCTATTATCATAATTGCTAGTTAAACTGGTTGAATTAGGAGGGTATCGCATACTTCGTTACAATAAAGCCTTTAATAGGTTCCGTTACACTACGAAACCATGATTGTATCCAGGCATGCACCCCTTCGTCCGAAGCAAATCGACAGCCACAAATGTCTTTCATCAGGGCTCCAAAAATGTGGATATCGAATGGGGGGACATCTGGATTATGTGGAGGATGTGAAAGGGCTTCCTAGCGAAACTTCTGCCACATAGTCGAAACAACAGGCGCGACAACTCCGGTAAAGTCACAGTGACCTTTCTCTCTTACTGCAAGGGCCCGCTGCTCATTGACTGTCCGTATCACGGCACCACAATTAGCGCACAGCGGAACGTGGGACACTTTGCAAGAAAGTCCAGACGCTCAGGAATGTTGACGGACGGCATCATCCTATTGCAGGATAATGCCCGCGCACATGTTACCATTGTTATTTCGACTACGCTGCAGAAGTTTCGCAGTGAACCTCTTCGCGCGCTCCCCACAGTCCCGTTCTCTCCCCACGTGATTTTCATAATTTTGGAGCCCAGAAGAAAGATATTTGTGGCCGTCGATTTGGTTCGCGCGAACAGGTGCACGCCTGTCTTGTTTTCATTTGATATGGAATCAAATAAGGTGGTTAACTGTCAGTGTACTTTGTATGGCAAGTAGGACGGACGTGAGCTCGCCTGGTATCGACAAGTACCATTTGTAGGCTATCGCCGTAGCTGATGCTCCACCGTTCCGTGGTTTAAAGCCGGTTTATCACAACAGAAAGAGACAGCTTTATCTCACTGAGTACGCAGTCAGTGTGACGGCCTCCACTCGCTTCGCCGATCTAGGCCTTGACTGAATTTCAGTTTCCAACAATGTGGCGCAGCGAATTGCTCCATTCGATTTCACGTTTCAGTTTCATTGGCCTTCAGCTACCGTCTACTACCTTCAAATGATTTTGTGCTTCTGTTGCAACAACATCTTATATTCTCCTTATAACGATAATTTCGCTACTTCCTGCAATTGCAGTAGTTGCTGTAACTGTTTGTTTTAATCCCTCCAGGATAATTATTGTAATTGAGAACCTGTCACTCGGCACTATGTCCCAACCACGTAGGTGAGTCAGAGAAATCTGTATATTTTCACAGGACTGCACCAAATTTCAGCCAAATAATATTCCAACCTTACTGATCTAGGAGACGCATCACTAAATCGTTGGACTCGTGTGCGAGACAACAGCGGTTCGAATTACCGACCTGCCATCCAGATTTAGGCTTCGGTGATTTCACTAAATCGCTTAACAATAATGCTACAATGGCTCCTTTGAAATGGCGAGGCCTATTCCTTTCCTCATCCATTTGCAACGCAAGCCAATGTTCCATCTGTAATGACTTCCTCGTGGGCGAATCTTCCTTTGCTCCATACTTTTTCCTCGTATCACCCTTGTCTTAAGTAACTGCATGCGATGTTCCTCACAAATGCTCATATCTTTATCTCACGCGGATCTGTGTAGCTTCGGTACCATATGTGTTCTATTTCTTTGTGACCATATTCAAATGCAGTGACATTACACTCGAAGAAATATAGTAAATTACAATATGAGAGAGATATTTACGTTACCAAAGACATACTAAGTAATTTTTGTTTAGGTATTTCTTAGCAAACGTTGTCAAACGGTGTGTGTTACGCGGAAGTTGATCTAGTGCACGGACGTTTCCCTCTCAATGAATAAGTGCAGTTTAGGTCGCATCTTGAAAGGGTGTGGAAATCTATAATCAAAAGTAACTAACTGATCGAAATGGCGCATTGGTGAGCCACTGTTCTGGTATTTGGGAGGACGACGGTTCGAATCTCCCTCATATCATTCAGATTTCAATTATCCGTGAGTTACTTAAACAAATACCGCGATTTCTCTTTGGGAAGGACCGATTTCTTTCCCCACTCAGAATTCGTACTCCGTCCCTATTCACCTCGTCGTGTCACGTGTCATCATCATCATCATCATCATCATTATCATCTTCACTTTCAGGCATTAGGCTAATAGCCTGTTCGTCTTCAGAGGTCATCGTTGAGACCATCTCATTTTAGCCGTGCCAGAGTTTCTTCTTCAAAATGGCTCTGAGCACTATGGTACTCAACTGCGGTGGTCATCAGTCCCCTAGAACTTAGAACTAATTAAACCTATCTAACCTAAGGACATCACACACACCCATGCCCGAGGCAGGATTCGAACCTGCGACCGCAGCAGCAGCGCGGCTCCGGACTGGAGCGCCTAGAACCGCACGGCCACCGCGGCCGGCGTTTCTTCTTCGTCTCGTACTTTATCTTCATAGTGGTTTTGTCAGTATTTACTTCTGGAATTCTGCTCACATGCTCTTTCCACCATTTTCTATATTTTTATATTGTGTTGTTTATCCCTTCAATATTCAGTTATTCTTCAATTTATTCATTTCTAATTCGGCGTTGGCGAGTGCAACGTGACTGTTGCTGCAAACTCCACGAAAGTCACTGAAAGTAGCACTTTTGGTTTCAAAGTATCGATGCTACGACTTGCAATATTGTACCTACACGTTCTTTGATGCGAATATGACCATCCACATAATATCGGTCCCACTTTGGAAGTTAAGAAACTATTATTGTTCGATTCGTGAGTTCGCGGAACAACGACGAACGCAGTTGTAAATACAATATGTAGACTTCGATACTCCTTGACTTGTCACACCTCAGTGTAAGAGCAGGTGGGGAGTATTGTGTTTTGCAGGCCGGAGTGGCCGAGCGGTTCTAGGCGCTACAGTCTGGAACCGCGCGACCGCTACGGTCGCAGGTTCGAATCCTGCTTCGGGCATGGATGTGTGTGATGTTCTTAGGTTAGTTAGGTTTAAGTAGTTCTACGTTCTAGGGGAATGATGACCTCAGCAGTTAAGTCCCATAGTGCTCAGAGCCATTTGAACCAGCCAGTATTGTGTTTTGTGTAGGGAAGCATTAACAAAAGAGTGGGCCAGTCAGCAAAGCTTAGTGACTTCTAATGTGGACTAGTCATTGGATGTCAGTCGAGTAACAGATCCATGAGGAACATTTCAATCTTTCTAAAGCTGTTCAAGTCAACTGTTGATGATGTGACTGTGAAGTTGAAACGTCAGAGAACCATCACAGCTGAATCAAGACCGGGGTTGAGCTCGAGTACTGACTGACAGGGTAAGTCGAACATTGTGGACGGTGGGTGTAAAAAAAACGCATTAAATTAGCGGAAAGAATGACCCGTGAGGTTGCTTCTAGCAGTCCAGCTAGCACAAGACTGCGCACACGGATTTAAAAGGAGTGGAGTACAATGGTGAAGCAGATCCACATAAGCCATATGTTTCTGTAGTGGATCCTATGCAACATTTGAGGTGGCGTAAAGAGCGGCGCGGCGCCGCTGGACACTGGACGACTTTAAGGTGCTTAAGAAAACGCTAAATGCGGATGGAAATGAACACATTTCACTGCTTTGTGAATTTCGTGTTATTGAGGCCAGTTTGGAAACGATGACTGTTTGTATCAGAATAACAATGCACTCTGTCAAAAAAGCAGCATTCGTGAGGCAATGGTTTGTGGACAATAACATCCCTAAAATGGACTGGCCGGCCCAGAGGGTTGACCTGAACCCAACGAAACACCCTTGAGATGACTCATAACGCCGACTTCGTTCGAGAACCCAGCGTCCAACACCAATGCATTTTCTGGTTTAGGGTCTTGAGGAAGAACGGTCTGCAATTCCTCCATAGTCAGATAGCTCATTGAAAGTGTCACCCAGCGACGTAGAAGCCATCATGAAGGTGAAGGTTGGACACATTCCATGTTAATGTCCACTAATAGTTCCGGATACTTTGATCAGATAGTATATCTGAATGTGCGTAATAGTGAGGGCTCGTTGAACGGACCGAGAGAACCTAATTTCGAGGGAAAGAGTTAAAGCCATTGTCAAGAGCAGGGGTACGTGCTGATGAGATGGGCTTCCCATCGACTGCCAAGGAATGTAACAGCGAACAGAAATGCTACAGACCAACAAATCGTTCGTCATTTCAGTGCTGGATAATAACAACGCGAGACTACCTACTCGATATGAGTATATAGATACGGTAACCATAGCTCACAGCAGATCACAACTCAAAGAGACTGAAACGGACACAGGTGCACGAACTTTGGTCGCACAAAGCATGCCTCTGCTAATGCTCGTTCAGTGTACACATTGACAATTTATTCCTGTAATTGTGCTCCTTCCACAGGCTCTGCCAAACCTTTAAAACTTTTGCTACGCTGCCAACTCCACCATGGGCAGTGGCGACTGAACCCCCATTGTTCCACAAACTTCGCAAAACCGCGCGTGCGGCGCGACGCAGCGCAGCGCGTGTTTTTGTAACATCACAGTTTCAAATGGGACCGCGCAAATTGCGACGCGACGCGACTGGGACGCGACACGCGCCTGCGCCAGGTCGCGCGGCGTTGTGGTTGAGGCACAGTTTCTCGCGCCGCGCGTCGCGCGTGCCTCCCTAGCACCGTGGGAAATTTGAGGCGGGGAGCGGAAAAGTAGCCCGGCCATATGACCACATCGGAACGGCGGATATGATGCTTTTTCTCATCAACTGTTGCATGCGCATTATCAGCATTAATAAACTAATTATACAACAGGCTACACAAATGAAGAAAATGGTCGGTACTATTACTAAATTAGGAATATACTAAAAGAGTGTTATGATTAGATATATTTAATTTGTTGAAATGTACTGCTGACAAAGGAAGATCTACTTTCATGACAATGTTTTTCGAACTGCAAGCCCGCATCTCGTGGTCGTGCGGTAGCGTTCTCGCTTCCCACGCCCGGGTTCCCGGGTTCGATTCCCGGCGGGGTCAGGGATTTTCTCTGCCTCGTGATGGCTGGGTGTTGTGTGTTGTCCTTAGGTTAGTTAGGTTTAAGTAGTTCTAAGTTCTAGGGGACTTATGACCACAGCAGTTGAGTCCCATAGTGCTCAGAGCCATTTTTTCGAACTGCAACTCACAAGGCACACATGGCTAGCTTGTGCATTCCTGTCGCGCATTATCCTCCGCTGCTGACAATACAATGACCATTGTGTTGTGCGACAGAGCAATTGTTTATTTTCTCAATAACAACTATTTTATTCGTGATGACACATTGTCAGTATGGCAAGTCATAGGTGAGTAACCAGTATCTGGTACGTGCCTATCATTCCGCCTGAAGGAACGCTCGTCATTATTTTAATACTGCTCAAATCAAGAGAAGGAATAAAATCATTTGGTAAGTTTCAGTTCCGTCGCTCGGTGTTAAAAATACGATGGGTTACGGGGATTCCACCAAAATTCCAACAGAATTGGCAATATATTTTTGTGCGGGTTGTTAACCTTTTGTCATTCGAAGAAACATCACCGTTTTTGAGTAACGGCCACATTTCTCTTGGTGACTGGTTTAATTGTAATTGTAATTGTAATTTTCGAACTCATCTTAGAGCAGCTATTGAGACAGAATTCCGAAACGGAGTGCCTCATTAAACAAGTGAAATGAAATGAAATGATCGAATGGCATTGTTGGTCGGGAGGCCCCATGCGGGGAAGTTCGGCCGCCGTATTGCAAGTCCTTTTTAGTTGACGCCACTTCGGCGACTTGCGAGCCAATGATGATGAAATGATGATGAAGATCATACAACACCCAGTCATCACGAGCCAGAGAATATCCTTGACTCCGACGGAAATCGAACCCGGGACCCCGTGCGCGGGAAGCGAGAACGCTACGGCAAGACCACGAGCTGCGGACATTAAACAAGTAATTGGCAATCACAGGGCTCAATAGCTTACGAAAAACCTCATAGTGTCGGTTTGCAGTAACAGAAAAGAAGAAATTTCATGTTTATTTCGCTAGCTGTCGATAACTCTGGAGCGAAATAAATAAAAAGGGAAGTGTAGGTTGCGGCTGGTCGCGCCGGAGGTTCGAGTCCTCCCTCGGGCATGGGTGTGTGTGTTTGTCCCTAGAATAATTTAGGTTAAGTAGTGTGTAAGCTTAGGGACTGATGACCTTAGCATTTAAGTCCCATAAGATGTCACACACATTTGAACGTTTTGAAGTGTAAGTACCGATATATCGCCATAGATAAGAAAGCTCTGTGTGTTTAAGACTTGGCAAAACACTCTCCTCCTTGTGTGCTATCATTCGCCAAACTTACGTTTCGATGTCTCGGGTGGTTTAGGGGATATGAGAGATGTTGCGAGTATTCACTCTCGCAGGCGTGAGATCGGAAGTGAGCGCGCTACATGGGATCCATTTTCTGGAGATCGGAGGCAGATAGAGATCTCCTCCCAAGTCTAAACAAAAATTCAGCATGTTAGCTAAATTTCATACGCAGCAACATATGATGTAATACGCAACAAACGCAAAATCATAGCTACCCCTAATTTTCGTTGCAAACTTTTTGAGTTTTGCGTAGTGTCTTACTAAAATGTGTACATCACAGTAAGAATGGTCATTAGCTAGGTGATGGGCACTTCGCCACGAAGCTGACATATAACGCTACACATAAGGCAAAAATCATATATTTTCAGTGAATAGTTTCTGTAAAATCGTTTGAGAAAGATAACAGGTTGCACGTGCTTCGGTTCTGTCAGCGCAGACGTCGCCAGTCGGCGCGTGCGAAGTATGGTGTACGCGTCGCAATATGCGCTGCACCTGCGCGACTCGTGCGGCACGTGCGTGTCGCGCTGTAGTGTCGTGTCACGTCACACGTGCTATACGCGTCTCAATTTGCGCCTAGCCTTAGTGAAGTGAGTAGCGGCTCAATGATCGCGTCCCGCAATGCAGACACACAGCTGTCGATGCAACTACAACAACAGACTTGTAGCCCATGCAGAAACGCGAAATTGACCGCACGGAGGAGGCGGGAGACGATGACCGACGATGCAAAATGGAAAAAGTGTTACATGTCCGGCGCCACCCAAGAAGGTACCATCACCCAAGTACTTGTAAGACGCACTGTTAACGTATACGAAACTACCGACAAAGGGCCTTTCATATTATTTGTTGGAAGCAGAGACAGAAAAATAGGCGGGCTCCATCCTATGACACTAGGCAAAGTTATTAGAGGGGAGTGTGAATCGTTATTGAAGCACATAATCAATATTATTGCGGCAGGGACAAACCATGTGAACACTGAGACAATGTCAGGATTGACTGCCAATGCCTTGGTTGAACACTTTTGCACAAAGCAAATTTGGAGACTTATATTCTAAAGTTTCTCACTATCCAAAACAAGGCGTCATCAATAATACTGAAACCTCCGTTACGGGGGACGTGTTGCTGTGAAATTATTGCCAAGAAGAGAGTTCGTAAAATAATAATCCTGAATGGGCGAAAGGTAACAAAGCCGTCTCCAGTCTGTGTTGTGACATTTAGATCACAGCGGATTCGACAGATTCTTTACGTTCATGGAGTTAGTTTTCCAGTGGACGAGTATATGCTCTCTGCCTTACAACGCTGTAACTATTTGCGACTTGGACATGGCAGCAGACGGTCCAAAAGCACTACGAGAGGTTCATACGGAAGTGATGCCTGTGTGAGGGCCAATCAACCAACTTGCATCCATTGTACCTGTTGTCACAGGTCCAACGTATCTCAAACACAAGGAAATTAACAACATTGTGATTCGCAATAGTATTACCTTCCGAGAATCAGCAGCTGAGTTTGAAAACAGGCCTCATGCGAATGCAGTTACTTCTCCCCCAAACATTACGAGACAGGGTACAGAATTCCCGCCCCTACCGACTCAACAGCGACTCACTGCAAATACCAGCACCGCCACCTGCGATCCGCAGCAGCTAACCCACGTCATGACGATAATGCCGCAGACTTCAGAAATGGAGGCTCCAGTGGATTCACCTCCGATACTACGACCTCTTACTTTCATACAGCATTTCCCACTACACCACCAGAACGAGTAACTTCTGTAGAGCACATAGAGCTCCATGAAAGTGCGCTCCCCTGGAGCCAGTTGTACCAATCAGAACTCTGCCTCCCTCTCACTCCAGTGAGTCCCAACTCCTACGAACCACAATTTCATAAACTCAGCCAATAGAATGATGTTGGAGATTATCTCCTTAATTACATGTTGAGCATAATTATGCCTGTGATGAACGAAGTATAGTACCAGAAGGCTAGTAATGGGCCCACTCCAGTACTACAGCCACTCTTTACACCCCAAAACGACCATGTAAATCGTCCAATGGAACGCTAGATCGTTCAAGGCAAACAAAGACAGCCGTCCACATTTTTTGCTCGAAACTAGTATAGACATTTGTGCCATCACAAAAACCGGACGAATCAGTCACACTCCTTGGCCACTCTGTCATTAGAGAAGATAGAGATGATGTCTTTGGCGGTACAGCATTGTTGGTAAAACGAAGATATCCACTTTTCCGTTGTCAATAC